>NW_028186645.1:6359504-6492296 GCF_003343005.1 Rhea americana
GAGAACCAGAGAGGTGGGGAAAATTGAAGTTGTTTGCTCACAGTGGCACAAATTCAGTGCTGCTGTCATCAGCAGGCCCAGGACCAACACCTGGAACTCTTTGGCTGGTCCGTTCTTCCGTTGTTGCTTGATAAATACTAAGAGCAGGCGTTTAAAGCATGTAATGGCTTGATAAAAACGATTGATGGCCAAGAATCAAACGTGTGGTAGGTAGTTGTTAAAACATGCTACCACAACTCCAATTCACAGAGCGTTCTGAATGCCTGCTTGGCCCGGGGAAGTATCCGGTAGTCTGAAATGTTTTTGCAGAACCAAGTGTAGTATTTGAGTTTCCTGTTCCTTTGTAGTGCTGCTGCCACCTTTTCTTATGTTAAGTGATAAGTGGGTGTGAAAGCTCCTTGTAAGAATAAATTTTAGCATACTTGCTGCTGGTAGTGAAAGTTGGAATAAAAAATGTTTGTTTGTGGAAAATGCATGTGGTCTATGTAAAAATCTCCCTGTTGCCTCTCATCCTCCCCTTTAAAGTAGACTGACAGTCTACTTTGAGCTGCCCCAGGCAAAATGGAGCAGTGCTGTTAGCGTTACAGAGAAGGGAACTTGTGCTGGAGAATGTTTTCAGTTAAATATTATTCAGTCTTTAAGACAGTAATGTCTATTTGTGGGTGTTTTCAGCAGCCAGTTTGGCTTCGAGGAGATAATTGTTGGAGTCTTCGCTAAGGACAGGGTTGAGTGTTGTGTTTTAGTAAAGCCTGACCTCCTTATGGTGGAGTAAAAAAAGTACTGAAGGGTTAATTTTATTCTTTTTCTTTTTTTCCCCCCCCCCCTCTCTCTCCACTATATGTTTCTGTTAGAATGTGAAAATTCTTTCCTTAGCTTCTCCCTCCCCTCTAACAACTTCAGGAAATTAAATTGCATATTCAAAATGTCTGATGTCGGTGCTGGACACCCACACGAGCTCAGGAACTCGGGACTGGCCTTGCAGGAATGTCTCCAAAGAGCTGAGAGGTGGCTCTTTCCACCTGTACTGCAGAAACATAGTTTGACATTTCAATACTGCTCAAGCAGCTTTGAAATCAGGCTCAATTCTTAGGAGTTCAAACTGCCAACAGTTGAAATGTGTTTAAATATTTGATGTCTTCCATGTGTTCGTTGGTATCTAAAACCACAGATGGTGGTGGTGCTAAGGGAGTTTCCAAGTCAAAGAATAATCTCTGATCCAAAGAGGCAGTAAAGTCAGATCAGGCGTTGGCTTAGCAGTCAGAATAGGGTTGGCTCCTGGCTCTGTAGTAGACTTCATTGTCACTAACGAAAGTCAGCATYTTTTCAACTATTTTTTTCCACCTAGCAAGTGAGGGTATAACAAAATGCTCTCACAATGCTGTTGTATGGCTGAATTGATAGCAAATTGCTCAAGGATCTTTGGATCTCAAAGAAGAAACAAAGTGTTAATTACTTGATCTTGGTAGTTGCCAGCAGCTCTTTATTCACATTTGTCTACTCCAAGCCACTGTTCAAAATTAAAATTTGACTGTTCTCATTGGTGATTTCTGTAAAAGAAATAATATCACTGAGCAAGTTGTTGGAGACTCCTAAGTTTTAACATTTTTAGCTGTCACTTAATTGCTTTAGTCTCTCAAAGCTATTTAACTGGTAAATGTTTTCAGGTTAAGTTCATTATTTTGATGTAGGCTTTTGCCAGGCTATGATTTCTTATTGCACTGATGTTTCTAACTCGGTCATTCTAAAGTATGGTGAAAACAAAGCTGAAGGGTAAGAGGAGAGAAGGAGCATGAGATCATGCAGAAGTCCAGTCCACCTGAGACAGTGATAGTGACGAGAGATGTTTTCTTACTTATATTTACCTCTGCCTTTTATTTGGGTGTGCAAGGTCCAAGTAGGCCCTTGTAACTCCACAGAAATAGCACAGTTGCCATTTTCTAGGTACACACAGAATCTAATGAAACACAGGAAGAAATGAAAATTTTGTAAGCTACAAATAAATTTGAGCTTGATCRTAAGCCCTCTGACTCTTAATGGATTTTTTCTCTAGTGATGAAATCATTTAGCAAATGCAGGAACTTTGGAGAAAACTCTCATAAAGTAGAACTCGTATAGCACCCTTTTTGATAAGATACTAAAAAACTTATTTGTTTAGCTGTGAAATGGAACCAAAAATGTTTCTCAGAAGTGATTTGTTTTCTTTCACATATTTGGAGTTGTTTACTGTGACTGGCTCTTCAGGAAGTCTTTGCTCCTTCATGTTTATTAGACGTGAGTTTATTTGTAATAAATGTGTAAAAGACTTGAATGATCTGTTGGTGAAGGGCTATATCAGAAGGAAGTACTAGCTTGATTTTGTCATGCTTATTTAAAAATGAAAAGATCAGGTACTACTCTGCAGCCTCCTTTTTTTTTTTTTTTCCTTAAGGGAACTAATGTTTACCATTGTACCAGGAAAAAAAAATTATCCCTCTCTAAATGAGACTGAGMATCTCCTTGGAGATTTTTAGACTGAATATTTAGTCTGGCAAATAGAATCATGTTGATGCATCCTGTAAAATGATACTTGAGAAATAGCATAACACCTCTTAAGTGACTGGCAAGCAGCACAAAATTATCAGTCTTCCTTTACAGATTAGGATGGTGTAGATGTGAATTCCTGGCCTGATCACCTTCTGACAGTGAAAGCGGAGGAGTGTAATCTAAACGATCCCAAGTGAAAACAAGGGAGATAGAAGCAGGTAATTTGCTTGAGGTGAAGCTTGGTATTTTAAGGGGGATTCTATTATGTAGATTGTCTTATGTCCAAGACTGAAAAGAGAAAGTCTGCTGAACGATGTGGGTCGCTGAAAGTTGCAAGGAGTTCTCAAGCACAGGTTAAAAGAGTGAGTGTGTATGTGTGTGTGTGAGAGTGTGTGGCCTGAARCAAATGGAAGGCATTTCAGGAGCATGTCACAAGGCCCTCTGACTCCTGGTTGCTTTTCAAATGGGCAGTTGTGAGCATCATCCAAGAGAGAAGACAGAAGTGRTGATCAGAGCAAGCTGCTTGATTCTCTGAGCCAGTGTAAGCACCGTTCCTCACCTGTGGCAAGGTTTGTGCATCTACTTACTTGAGAGTGTTGTTCCTACTCCTGCTCAAGGAACTTCACGTTATTGAATTGTCCTGCTGTGAGAAAGACTTTGTTTTATGCCATTTATCCTGCATTACTTGGAGACTAGTGTTTAATTCTCTTGTTCAGTGTAATGCATGTGAGTTTCAGAGATCCTTTTTATATGTGATCTCATTGTAAGCTGACTTTGTAGGCTTGACTGCTTGTCAAGTGTCTTGAGGTGTTCCCTTAGGAATAATTACACTTGGCCTGTTGGAAGTTGCCTTTGTAGTCATTCACACTCTCATTTGCTCTCTTGTTCACTCTCTTACTTGTTCTCACCTCTCAGGGCTTTCTTTTTGTTTTTTGTAATGAGGGAAGGAGGTTTTCATGTGGTCTTTCTTTTTGGCTACCGACTGTACTGTAGCGTTAAGAGAAGCCATGCATGAGGGGGTTGTAGGACAGCAAATTGTATATTCCAGGAGGTGAGAAAGAGATGAATGAGATAGTGTATCCAGGGCTTTATGGAAAGGAGAGAGCAAAAAGAGGACTAATTTGTTCCTAAATCTTGACAAGGCGCCTGATGCATTCTGTCAGGTTAGGTGTTGAAGGGAGAAACTGGAGGAGAGTGAGAGAAGGATCGGGGCTTGAGTGCTCAGAGGAGAAAGGGAAATATGTGACCAGACTCCGCAGACCTGCCGTGCTTTGTACCAGAGTGGGCCTGCTGTCTGCAGAACTTCTGATGTGAGTCCTGCCTTGGCTTTCTTGTGAAAGAGCAATAGATTTGCAGAGATAGTGTACACAGCCGGCCACAGCAATACTCATGACTTGGAATGATAGACATCCTGCATGTTTACCTGAACACTAACCGTTTGTACTTGATTATCRGAACCATTTCTCTATGATCTCACTTGTGTTGAGGAAGACATGTGGAGCAGAGCTGTGACCAAGAACAGCCGCGCATTTGTCCATTAGGCAGGTACGAGGTAAAGGGCTGCTGGAGTTCCCACTCTGAGCTGACTGCTCATTGAGGGTAGTGGTACAGGATGGCTAATCCAACTATTTCCTTGAGCAGTAGGAAACAATCTATGAAATTCAGGGCTGTTGTTGCTGTATAGGTGCCAGTTCATGGCAGAGGACATCTAAAATGGCCACTGGCATCCAAAAGCTCTGTCTGGAGGATAGAAAGGGCAGGATTACAACTGCAACTTTGTCTTGCATCACTGGAGTGAGAGAGTAGCTGGGATGGTYGCACAGTAACCCTCCAGACAGGGACAGAGAAGACTGAGGACTGTTCAGCCTGCTGTCTTTGGGTCCCAGAGTAAGCAGATGACTTAGTTCCAGTTTCTAATAACAGACAAAGGCAGTGGGTATTATGTGGTGAATGCTGAGGCACTGAAGTGAAGTTCCTTCTGCAGAAGAGGAGGACAGGACAGATGCCCACAGAAGTGGGCAGGGCAACTGGTGAGCCTGTGGAATGCAGCCTGCAGCAGCCTTACTGCTCCGTGTAGAACTGAAGTGGGAGARCGGTGAAGTAGATGGGAGAATAAAGAGCATCAGCTGAAATGCTAAAAGCCATTGTAAGAGCAAAGGTTGGAGTTCCGGCCTCTTGTTAGTGTGTAGTGTAGGTTGARGCACTGATAGAAAACCTAGTATATCCTCTGTAGAGGTTATCAGCACATTTATTTAGAGGTCGCCTGTTTGCTATGTGAAACCTGTGTGTTGAAAAGTTGAGTTCTAACTTTAGCTCTTTAAAGAGCTGAAGACCATTTGTACCATGGTCTTATGATACAAATACAAAATTTTGTTATAAAGGAAAGTTTCCAGAGTGGAAGATATGTTAGAGTAGCACTGTGCAGCTGCAATTGTTTAATTGTGGCAATTCTTGGAAAATCTGTTAAGCTAGTCATTCAAGAACACCTTAGTAAGCTTCTCTAGTGTAATTACTGGGAAGTAACTGTCATCTGTTGCATGTTTGTTTAAGGGGTATGTAGCAAGTGGAGGAGTCACTGGATAAAATACCATGGTCAATATGATTCAAATGTGTGCATGAGGGAGGAGTTGTCTGAGTAAGGTTCATTTTCAGATAAGTCCAGTTAATCTTTGTACAGGTATTAAATGATCCACTATGATTTTGCTTTTAGTGTCTTGGAAACGACAGAGGAAGATTGCTGTTATCCCAGAGCAAAGAAACATGGCACTGTAATGCCTTTACTGGGCTGATTATTTTGATAAGGACCTGCAATGGGATATGGCAAAAATTAGAGAACTTGGCAGGTAGTTCTGCCTTGTAAAAGTGATCTGAGTGAAATTTGTTTGCTTCCAGAGGGATCTTATCTAGGATAGAAGCCAGCAATGTTAATCGTAGAGCTGTCTTGTGTAATAGCAAAGCTGTGCCTTACATCTTCAAGGGCAGCACCTTATAAGAAGGATCTCATGCAGCTCCTCTGCAAAACACAGAAAGAAGGAAAAAAGCAGTACTGCTTTGTGAGTGTCTCTAATGGCAGGCATCACTCACAGCTTCTGTTGCCTATATTCTCCTAGCACGTTCATCGTTGCTCTAAGTGTTTGAGTTTACTTTGGATGCTTGGCAATGTAAGCATACCTTACCTACTTTCACTTCTACAAAGGTGCGAGACCAGTGATGTTTGACTGGCTTGATACCTTAACTCGCAAAACAAGAAATGTGTTGCTGTAGGTGGAGAGAGACATTAGATAATGCATCTTGAGCAACCTTGGTACCAAGGCAGTGGAGAAATTTGAGGAAGAAAGGGGAAGAAACCTATATTTGAATATGAAACAGACCCAGGTTTTATTACATTGTGTATGTAGTTATTTCACCTCTCTCCTGCATGGGCAGAGTGGGGAATTCAATGGCAAGTTTAGCATACATATAACTTTAAAAGTGTCYGTAATCACTCTGTTGTTGGGATAAGATGCTTGATTTTGGATAGGATCTTAGATAGAATGGATTATTTTACAGAGAAATATTTGAAAAAACAAATCTTACTGCTTTCAGTGATACTCAGTTTTTGTTTTGTATTTTTATACAACTCATTTGTTCTTTCTTAGTTCATAGGTTAAGATGGCCAAAATGACAATTTCAGATTTTTTTTTTCCTTTCATTTCCAAGTTGTCTGCAGCTTTTTTTTCTAAGGATGTGAATAGAGAAATTACTCCTCACCAGGGGAGCTCTCTGAAAAATTCAAGCTGTGACCTAAGCAGCTTTTTTAAGAGAACACCATGATGTGAAAGCAGTGGAGTAAAATGTTCCAGCATCGCTTTTGACTGAACATTCTCAAGTAGGAAAAGGAAATAAAGCTGAGCTGTACCCCTGAAGCAGGGTCTATGACTTAAGTGCTCCAGGATACACTGCTGCTGATGTGAACTTCACCCTAAAGTTCAGTTGTAAGCTGAACTGTAGGTGTTATGTCTGACCTATATGCAGGCCAGTGCTTTCAAAGTTGACTGCAGACTTTCAGCACAGAAAATTCAATAACTTATTGGTTCAAAACATTTGCATTTTAATTGTTTATACTGAAGCTGGTCTTACTTTGAAAGCAGGCCTCAAGAGAAGGTTCTGCTGCAAAATCAAGGCTAATCTCGATCCTGTTAGACTGACACTGTTGGGCTGTTGGTTAGAAGTGGGATGGTGGGAAGGAACAGTGTAGTAGCTGTGCCTCAGGCAGATGCACTGAGTGCTTGGTGGTCTGGATCCTTCCAGGTCCCAGAACTGCTTGCTGGGAGTGGGGCTGGAGTGCTGCTTGCCTAGTACTTGCCTTGGGGCTGTGGTATGGACACAAGCAGGGGAAGGACTTCTCTTACGCTTTGTGGATGGTGATACCAGAATTCAGGTGGAGGAAAAAATCTAAGTATTCAGATTAGTCTTGAAAAACTAGCCAGGACAATAKTTTTTTTTTTCACTCTTACTTGGAAACCAATTAGAGAAAGTGATTAAGAATGATGTAGTATTTCAGCGGGATGTGAAGGTGTGGTCCAGATGAGATAGTGACTCTTTAGGGCTTCTTAGGGAAGATAGAACTTTCCCAAAGTTATGATTACCACCACCACTGTTTTTTTTTCTTTTTCTTTCTTTAAGTTAGCATAGTTTTGTTGTTTCTGAGGGCTGAGAAGATTTTGAAGAGGAATATCTTTGTTAAATCTTAATGCCTGTGATTTTTTGCTGCTTGCTGTGGCACCCTGGGTTGTGTACTGACCAAGCACAAACCCCTGCAAATCCAAATAGGCAGATAATAGGTGCTTAGCCTGGGGTGAAGTCTGCAACGCCTCGCAACTGTGTAAGGCAGTTACATCACGCCGGGTGTGCAACGGTTTCATTCTTTATGAAGTAGGGCTGGCTGGGGTCTGATGTGCAAGCAGCTGTAAAAACATGCTGCTGGAAAAAAATATTGCTGGCATAAGAGATCTTTCTATTGCATAGGTAGACGTGCAAGTGGTGTGTAAAGGCAGGCACTCAAGCAAGGGTTTTCTTCTGTCTTCAGAAAAAAACTGGTGAAAATATTTTGAGCAGATGTTATTTCTGCTTACTAAGAGAAGGAAAGTTGAATGTGCGCATTTCTATATATATAAAATCCTAATAATATTACCTGATCCAGTCATTCTCGTGAACTGTGAGTTGATTTATCTTGTCTTACGTTGCAGAGCAAGGGATGAATGAAAATCAATTGCCTGTTGGATGTGGCTCTTCAAGCACCCCTCCACGGTACCTGGAGTTTTCAATAGCGTTTGAAGCTATTACTTTATGTGGCTTTTTCCACATATAGTTATTCTTCAATTCCCTGTGTGCATATATTTCAGGATTACAGGGATCTAAAAGCTGTAACCTTTTTACAAGTCCCATTCTTTTATGCTGATTGTATTTCCACTTAAGCCTAGGAAGTTAATTCTGGCAATATCTCTGAGCTAGGTACTGTATATGACCGACCACCCACTCTCTCCTCCCCCTTGCCCTTACGCACAATTAAATATCAAAGCCCTGAAGAGAGAACATAAATAGTTAGCAATGTGTATGTAGTGATGCCCAGTTTAGAAACCAACCCATAGCAGAAGAAGCACCACTTTTATCCTTGCTGTGTGTTGTATAGTCAGCAACAGGCTTGAAATCCCAGTGTGTGGTATAGCACCATCTCTGCAGTTTCTTATCTCTTCTGTCTACAAACAAAAGAAGTGAGCAGTAGAAAATGAGTATACTTGTACAAGGGAAATTTGCTCTGTGATCATTTAATCAAACATGTAATCAACATTTAATCAAACATTTAATCAACTACTTGCATTTTGCCTTCTAGTTAGTTGCTGCCAGTTATTGGGATTGAAGAGTGAGTTTCAGGGTGGAGCTGGACAAAAATAACCCAAAGGGAAGCAACTAGCTGTTCCTGTGCCTTTGTGTCTGCCTTTCCATCTCCTACTTGAAAGCTGGATTGACTGTTTATGTATCTGCCTCCTTAGCAATGATTAGGACAGTGGTAATTTGGTAGATTAGAATAGAAACATAGTGGTTTTTTTTCTTCCCTTTAAGAGGGTTTTAGTTTATCTTATAACTCATCAGCAGGTTGTAATCACACCAGTATTGTAATGGGGAGAGGCATGCACCAGAGAATCTAAGTAATTCCATAAAGGGAAACAAATGTAATACAGCTGAAGTGTTGGCTATAGGCCCTTCTTCTGAGAGGGAGAATGAGATTTTGAATAACAGTGCTCCTGTATGAGTTTGCATGTCCAGGCAGTTGCTGGAAAATCTGAGGCTACCCAAGAAATTGTCTTATTTTTTCCAATTATGTGGTATAGCTGAACTCCCAGTAAATCTAAGTTGGGGGCAAATGAAGCCCAGTTAGAAAATGAATGACATTTTGGGGGTTATATATCAGCTTCTATGTACTTTGGCCGAATTTGAGGAAGTTGTAGTCATATAATACATTAGCTTGGTCACTAGTGGAAACAATGGGTTTTAAAGCTGCTATCTAGGATAAATCATGAGAAGAACAAGGAGAGGATTAATTAGAGCACTTGGAGAGTGTGTGCACACGCATCTGTGTGAGATAGGCAAGATGTACCWGGGAGGATGGGAGATGTAGGAGACAGCAAGGCAAATGCCTTGAGAGGGAGCTCAAGAAGAGCCTTGCGCATAGTGATGCCTGCAGAAGGACTGAAGCTGATCAAAGAAAAAAAATGTTTGATTCAGATGAATGGGATGCCCTGAACTTCTTGTAAGTAAACAGGACTGTGTTGAAGAATTTCCTGACTTTATCATTAAGCTTATGGTGGGATGTGAATTTTTTTCTGAAAGCTTGGGTCAAAAACATGTAGTAGCTGTGCTGTATGATTTATAAAATACTGTATTTTTTTCTGCCTATTGCTCTGCAAATAATCCACTGAAGCAGAGAGGAAAATGGGTATTCTGGCAGAACTATGCATATGCTACTGCTTAAAGCAAGAAGCCTATGGACTGGAAAAAAAAATATGAAGAATTTTAATCTTTCTTTAACATCAAACTTCAGTGTTATGTAAAGTAGAATAAAATACTTGGCAAAATAGGTACATATGCAATGCACATACAGATGCAGTCCTCTAAAGTGGTCTAGACAGAGGGGGAGGAATTTTTTCCAGCTAGAGTGGAGATTCTCAGAGATCCTGTTTGCCCATTTCAGGTGCAGGAGCTACCTTGAGTGATGGAGACCTTCCCCCCCCCCCACAGTCTGATATCTATTCTAGCTTCAGATTAGCTTTCTCTGACTTTGGCTGATCCTGCACTTAAAGATCGTGCTCTCTTCTCTGCTCTAAGCTTTACAGTGTATTTCTGTGAATCTTCTTGACCGACCTCGCCTTAATATTAAAAGGTTGGTAGCACTACTTTGTTCCGTGWGTTGGATTTCCAGCCCCTCCAACTACAGCCCTGTCCAAGGAAATGGGCAAACTCTCTCTCCTATCTGAACCTTTTGGTAACGCCTGTTCCTAAAGRTGTAGTGACCCACCCTTGGGTCGAGTCTGTCAGGGATGTGATAGGGCCTTTGTCAACAGGTACCAGGTGCCACAGCCATTGGCATTCCTGTGACCTTCAGCTGTTGTCATGTCAGCTTGAAATCCTACACTGTCAGCAAGCAGATTGCTCTGACTTGTGGCATGTGTTTGTATCGAAATGGAGTCCTGTTGTTTTGACATTTCCTCTGAAGGAGGAAGAGAGGGACAAAAGTGTGTGTCAGTGGAAAATTTCCATTATTTACCACTAGGAACCAACATGATTTTTATGCGTGGCTCAAAGGTACCTTATGAGATAAAATAAGATGAAAGAAAGAGGAATGTGATTTGGATAGTCCTTAAAGGCAGCATCTGGGCAGTCTCACACCTGTAGAGAGGCTGATTTCAGTTGAAACATATCTTTAACATGGGAGCTTTTTTAATGTTTTGTGTAGTTAGGAGAAAATATGGAAAATATGGGAGAAAATACAACTTTTACCAGTGTACTAATCCTGAAAGGTGATAAGCTGTTTAGGTTCTGCTCTGTTTTTTTTTTTTTTTTTTTTTTTTAATTACATAACATACAGAATAACACAAACTACTGATGCATGTGAACATAAAGTCATTCGTTAACATGCTGTTTTTCAGTTTAGCTATTTTTCTTGTGAGTAGGACTATACCCAATTATTGCATCTGWTGCTGATGTTTTACTTGATTAGCACGATCATGTGCATCTTGTGCAGATCACCAAGATGATTCACTGCAGTACTGTCTGATGTTCTGTCCTGCTGCTTCTCGGGGAAGTTGGCCGCATGTCACTCRGTGGAATATGATGAAATAGTGTGACTGTAACACTTGTGGGAAACCAAGTTTCATTTTATTGCCAGCCTCTCAAAGAGGCTTCCAAATAAAGAAAAATGATTTTTCTTCGAAAACTTTGGTCGGTGTTGACCTAATTTCATGGTAGATAAGTCATTTGCAGGGGAGAGAAGCTGCTGTTATTGATGCTGGCATCTAAACCTGTTGAAATGGAGAAAAGCAATCCATWTAATGTTTTGTTAATTTGTACCATGCATTTACTAGTTTGTATCTTGTYCTTCTCAAATAGGGAACTGGGTTGAGAGCTGCACTTTTCACATTCTAGTTGCTTTTCTGTCTGCCATGGACATGGTTCAYGCAGTGCTTGGGGACTGAGTAGCAAAATAAAGGTGAAAGCCTGTTTCAAGTTCTGTTAGGGTGATGGAACAGTTTTTAGCCAACATTAATTTGGGGCTGAACTGACCAACCTCTTCAAAATAGCAACTGTATTCAAAAATGCCTGAAACTAAAGACTGAAGCTTGAAATGCRTCTGAAGCAGAGCAAACAAGCAGAGGAACTGACTGAGGGAGTTACATGAGCGTTTACTGATACAGAGTTTGAGGAGCAAAGATTTCTAGGAACATACCTTACATTAATCACTTCTTCCTAACTCTTTCCATGGATGTCCTTTTAACCTGATGAAATGCCAGATAGTTACGTATATGTTACAGAATATATATTTGGCCACAGAAATTTCTTCACTCGGACTCTTGCAGTTAATTGTGTCTGTGAAACAAAGACATTACTCTGGTTCCATAACTTAAGAGCAAATTTGTTCCTTACATATGGAAATGATGATCACTGGTGAACATGGGAAATGATGATCACTGGTGAACATGGGAGACAAGAAATTACAAGTACTTTCAAAGCTAGTGAGACTTGGTGACTGACTTGTACCGTATTCAAACCTTAGGGCTATCCTTTATGCAAGAAAAAATGGGGGGGGAGGGGGAAGAAGTTGCAATTRGATTTCTTCTGTGAGCAGACATATTAACTTGTTCTTCATTAACTTGTTCTCATTAACCTTCTCTTGTTTGTATGATGTGATTTTGTGTGGAGAAACCCCCCAGACACCTATATATCTTATTGAAGCCTGGCTGGAAATGAATAAACTCATTTTTTCATGGCAAGTTGTTGAACTTAAATATGTCTCTTTCTTCTGCCAAAAAAAATGCCCTGTCTTTTTTAGATCCAAGAAGTGGGGGGAAAAAATTGTATTACACATTTCTCATGCATGTCTCAGTGGGTGTCTGGCCTTTATAAAACTCCCCAAAGGTTTATTTAAGGCTGTTTGCCAGTGTCTTGGAAAGCTGCAATGGATGTACAGCATTTGGTTTCAGGGTTAATGAATTAAATACCATTTCTAGATGAAAGCCTATATGGCAGACATGCCCCTTATTCTCCGAGGAGTGGAAACGTGCTTTCGTTCTCCCTGCTGCGGGAGGCCTGCAGCGCCAGGCGGGCGGGGGCCCAGCAGAGCCGCCTCGGAGCGGGCGCGCTGGGCTGACGGTGCTTGTGGAGCACGGTCCTGTTAAAGGCAAGGGCATTTGCAGCTCCTTCTCTGAGTGTGAATTCCAGTCCCGAGGTTCTGGCAAGCTGCTAGGGTGTTTTTATTTGGGTAAAAGGTAGCAATCCAGATAAAAATTACAGAAGTAAATGGAGTACCTGTAAGTGTACTGGAGAGGTGATGGGAGAAATGGAGAGAGGGCTGTGAAAATGGCAGCTTCTGTGCGCTTTTAGTTACTTTTTTAGAAGCTCAAGCAACTCTGAGCTTTGATTAGCGAGTGAGAATATAGTGGACTTTTTTTAATCTCTTTTTTTTGCACTGAAGAGTTTTAGGTTTCCTTACTAAATATGTTAAAAAAACCCTTTGTAGAAACATGTTATAGGAAGGAGACCCTCATCCTCCAGAAAACTTTTAATTCATTCTTGAGAGTTAGCTATGATTTTGAGGATTTTGACAAAATCTGTCCTTCAAGCCATGTCACTGTTACAACAGGTGCCTCAAAGTGGCTTTAGCAGCTGAGGCATCAACTGGGTGGGAGATCCACAAGCTCTGAACCCCTTATAAACCTTTCAGAGGCTTGAAGAAGACGCACTGTTTTCCTAAATAAGTTTATGCTGTCAATTTGTATGACTAGAACAGGGAGGCATTGGGAAGGCTTATATGTAGGGYATGAGGTAAATTTATTTGGTTTGAAGATACCTGTATCTATATGCATATAGTTAGATGTAGATATACTTAGCTTTTGGTGTGTACATATCTATATCTATCTAGTGTCCATCGGCCCCAATTCCTGTATTGTCTCTTTAACCTTGATCAAAAGCTGATAACAGTACGCCGTCTGTATTAATGCTGATGAACCAATGATTTGGGCAGCTTATCTGCAGTAACAGAGAAGAATAGTTTGATGCCTAAGGCTGATTGGTGGTGCTTAAATCTAAAACCACTAATAAAACAACTTTCTGTGTGTCTTGCTGCATGTCATGATTCTGTAGTGTCCAAAAGGAAGTAAAAAATGCACACTGTCTCTATGTAAACCTCATCTTGTCTTTCACAAGCCTCAGAAACCTTGAATATATTTGGTTAACTAGTGCATGGGAAGCAGCTGTTTATCTCAATAATTGGGCATTGAGAGTTGTTAAGATCCTGAGAGAAAGCTGTCTATAAAATATGTGTGCAGGTTTCAGTAGCCTTGGTGTACCTATGTTGAAAATTAGAAACCATATTGAGCAGTGAGTAATTTTATGTTAAGTCACATTGAATAGTGAGTCAGGAGTGTAAAGAAGCCCCAGAATAAACCAAAGCTTACATCTGGTGTAAATACTTCCATTTCTGAGAGCTGTCTTCTCCCAAATGGAAATCTGTAAGAAAAACATGCTTTTTATTTATTTATTTTTTTTTAATGGTCTTCCAGAAGAGGGGCTTCTCTATGGATGTGGAGTGGATAAGGTTTTACTCACTCACTTGATTTCACAGCTCACCTGTATTGTGAACAAAAAAATATTCTCTTTCCCCTGCTCTGCCTTTCTCGTCTTTTTGTTTTTCTTTTCCAGTCTCAATGGGCCTATAGTTCAATCTAGCTTTGACTGAAGTGCAAGAAGATACCCGTGAGACAGTTTTAAACTAGCTGGTTCGGGGTATTTTGGCAGTGAAGAATGAAGCACAGGTTGCAACACCTAGAAGCTGAATGAAGCCTCTGGTGAGTTTTACAGGCTGCACTAAGCTACGTGCTCCTGCAGGAAAGTAGCTCCTAGTACCTGAGCTATGGAGTTTAGATGAGGCTTACGTTTCATAACAAATTTATAGCTATATAGGCTGAAGCATAGATGTACGCATTGATTTCACTCCCAATACATTGCTTCAGCATTTGTTAATTTTCAGGCCCTCTGCCAAAAGATACAGCCTCTGAAAGGAAGCAGGCAGGAAGCTTGATTATCTTGTCTGCAGTTCAGGGATTTTCTGGTAAATTTGTATGCTCAAGAGTTTGTATTGCTCAGAAGTAATTCAGAGGCCAGCATAATGATAGGTAGAGTTTGGTGGAGTTGCGCTTCAGCTGACTTCAAATATTGTGGTATCTAAGTCTTAGAGAACCAGCATTTGACAGATGCTGCTATCCAGTTTTTATATGAGAGCTGTCTGAGCATGAAGTTAGAAGGACTCATGCAAAGGTAGGATGAATTCTACATGTTGCTGGACAAAACTTATTGCAACCAGCAGACATTGTAAATGCAAAGCTGTGTCAGTCTGTCATTGCCATATTTGCTGCTAGCTCTCCCTGCTGTGAGAAGGGAGTTCTCAAGGTGGTGATGCTTTGTATGGGAGAAACTTTAAACATGAACTGAACCTGCAGCCCTGCACTTTCAGGCTGCAGCACTTCTGTAGCTGTGTGTGTGTTTTGTAGCTTGCCTGTGAGTCCTCTCAGAAGCTTCAGTATGAGAAGTCTGGTAGCTGAAGCCCAGGGAGCATTAGGATGTTTCCTGAGAGCAAGCATCTCCAATTAACTGACAGCAGGTGATTTGTTAAAGTATTTTTCTTAAAACTTTTTGCTCTTTATCTCATATGACCATTTGTGATTAACTATCCTGATCTATTGTTACTTTTTTAAAAAAGAGCACTGTTTTGTCAGCCCTTTCTAATCCCATTTTGCCCAGTTACTTACCATTACATTTTACTTTTTGGGCACATAGAGCGTGCTTTGTACTTGAAGTGAAATAGATGATGATACAGGTTTCTTTCAGTGGCCAGTGATAGAGAAGTTGTGATTTGTGTTGTCTGGGAGGTAGACTTATTGCTTAGAGTGTAAGCATSGGTTAATGGATTTAACTATGGAGGATGAACTCTCTTCTTTGCTGGCATTGTCTGGAAAACTGAATTGTATCTGCTTGTTGGACTCACRGTTGGTGTGAGGGAAAGGTGAGGGTATCTGTTTATATTTCATTTTCAATTTGGAGTAGTCCTAGATGTGTTATCCAGAAATTATCTTCATTAAATCAGTRGGAGTTTTCCTTGCACCTTCAGTGTAGACCGCATTTCATGGCAAGTCTCTTAGTATGGTTTTACTTCTGTTACATTCAAATTTAGTTCTTGAGGAGTTGAAGAGACACTAATATCTGCTTACTTTCTTTAGCAGAGTTAAGAAGTGGGATTTTTTTTCCTTGCAATTTTGGCAGCATCTTGAAAGTCAGAAGTAAACAAATTACCAATCAGCTAACTAATGAGCTTCTTAGTGGATAGGGGATTGCCCTTCTTCCCCGAGCTGAAGAGTCCCTTGATGAAGAAGATCTGCTTGCCTGATTTCTGGGGTCCTGCTTCTAGCGGGGAATGGAGGCTTCAGAATCTTCCTTGCCACATAGTGACTTATCTTGTGATTTAAGAGAACATCAGTCTATTTAGTAATTTTTAACTGCTGGCTTAAATTAATATGGAGGGAAGGTTGCTCAGAATGATGTAAATGTAAATTTTTAGAAAGTTAATTTCAGAGAATGAAATATTAAACTGTTTTATGGTTATAGTACCAACAACAGTGTGACAGCTGATTGAACATACCATGGCACTGGAGATCAAATATGCACTATTAAGTGTCTTTCAGATTTTWTAYAYAYAYAYAYAYAYAYACACACACACACACACAYATATATATATCCACACATATRTGTRTRTATATATATATATATAWAAATCCTTTGAGGGAGTTGCTGCTCATCTCGTTTGTAAAACAAAAGTGTGTCCATATGTTTCTGGACACCTCTAATAGCTCCTGCAGTGGGAGTTTAAAATACGTGCAAAAGATAAATACAATGTCTGTCCCCAGAAGGGATAAAGTCTTTGGCCTCGTGATTCTGCTGCTGCTTCTCAGATCTCTTCATCATTACCAGTGCCTTGTGACCTTAGAAAGACTTTTGAAAAGGATGGGTCATGTGTTTACTTTTTGCAAAGAATCATACTAACRGTAGGGTGATTAGGGTCATGGAGATTGCCCTTTGCAATGCTTAAGGAGGCAAGAAGTTTATTGAAGCCAAAGGATGAGTCTGTGATGATTTAGCCTGCAAATCTGAAGGACCTTTGGAGAAGTTATGTTCTGTAATGGAAGATACAGTGTCAAAACAACTTGGTTTGAAGATGGTTTCTAACTGACTTATAAAGATACTGCATGTTGTAGCTGCCTGCCATAGCAGAGAACTTGATCTGGTAATGCCAAAATTCACTGTTGGGATCTTTGAAGGCTATACCCTGCACAACTACTTGCAATTATTATTGGTTACTAAATATATCTTTGAACATCTGTTAGGATAAATAATCCATTGCCTTTAATAGTTTTTTCTGTGCTGCTGTACATTGTTCTTCCTTCTCTCTGATGGCTCCTTGCTTTTTTTCTTAAAAGACCATGATTAAAGAATTTTGTGTCCTTGCTGGGAAGGCAGTGTGTACAGGCTCCCCAAATGTGGGGCTCCAGTTCCAAGAAGAAACCCTTGCAGAACTCAGCAGCACTGATCTGTGTTACATAACTGGTTTAAGAAGAAAGCAGATCCTCTCAAGTTTGTGTTTCATGACTTAATGGTTTTTATGACTTTTATGATTTACAGATTTTATTTCTGTAATAGCTGTTGTTTAGTGCTGAAATTAGTAACCCTGTAATGTTTCATGAAACCATTGTTAGAACTTAGTCTTAATGTTTAGTAACTGAAGGCAGTTTATTTCATTCCAGTTACTGTTTAGAGCATCTGGTTTCTTTCTTTCATGGCTCCCCTCACTTGAACCTCTGAAGGCTTTTAAACTTCACTTCCCAAACTGTGTTTTGGTTTGGGTGCTGCAGTTTGTCACTGGTCTTGCCACATACTGGGTTAGCTGGYTTTTATCTGAGCTCTGTGCTGTGAGGTACTGGTGCGTGTTGTGGTGGGAATGTGAGGCGAGGGGGACGTTGCAGTGCCTCGGGTGGATGCTGAAGAACGATGCTGCTGCTTGCCCTGCCAAAATGCTCTCTATTTCCTAGTTCCCTGCCTGCACTCTGTTCGGATACAGCACTCTAAGGAGCACATTTACAGTTGTAAATGGGATGATATAATGCTTTGAAAATTTGGAGATGATTCTGCCAAATGTCAGGTGTGAATGGGATGATGGTGTGGAAATCACTTATGGTGTTGTAGTTGTTGATATGAGTGCTCCTACTGCTCGGACTGCTCCCTGTTGGATATAAAGCAAGGAAGAAATGCGTGAATGTACCTAYGCTCCATGATTTTCTATTAATACGATCCCCTATGACAGCTAGAAGCCTCATTTTTTCAGCCCATTTAAAGAGCACATAGGCAAAGTTTTAAGTAATGCTTTTTCTCAGTAATACTACATCAGCTGTTGATGCATGATTATGAAAGTGTACTTTATTTCCCCTCACTTGTGGATTTAGGATGTCTTACAGAGAGACTCAAAAAAAAAAAGGGGGGGGGGAACCAACCCTCCACCATAGGCTAACTTTTGATCCATTTCATTTCAATTGTAAATCTTTCAAAAATACTGATTGCAGAAGGGGATAAAAAATGCTGAAAGGTAAGAATAGTTGGACTTAAATTGGGAAAACTGAACCTTGGTTAACTGCCTGCTTACTAGACTGAATACCCTCCTCCCCCCCCCCACACACACACGAAAAAAAAAAAACCACACACATTATAGTAGAGTCTTGTAGTATTTCAGGTGCCTTCAGTTAACTTCGGTGTGAATTGATGGCTCTCCCTGTGAGGCTGGGCCTCCTGACAGTGAGCATCCCATTTTGGGGATGCCAGGTGATTACTTCCCTGATGGAGAATAAGACAGTAAGGAAAGATGGGGGAGGGAAAAAAAAAAGGCAAATTGACTGAGCTTGTCTTTGTGCCAGGAGGAGAAAGAGGGTGTCTGCAAGGTGTGAATAGACAATATCTGCTGTATTGTGCACTTAGCTGTGGTGATGTTTGCATGGTGCCATCCTCAGGGTCTGATAATTTCAGGGTGGTGGGAAAGTGTCTTAGTGGATGCAGGTTTTTGCTCTGATTCATTAATATTTCTAAAACTTCCACTGATGAGGATATATTGCTTTTCTGGAAAAAAAAATTTGATATCAAGTATTTTTTTATATTATTATTGTGTACTCCTTTTTAGATGGGAGATTTAAGAAATGCAACATTCTCCTATCTGAGAAAATGAACATCCCTGCACACGTTAGTAACTTCTTAGGTTATTGAAGTAAATACAATGATTGTTTTTTATTTTTGAAATTCAGTGTTTGGTGTTTTTGTTACGTGTCACTCAGACCAGACAGCAAAATATGCTAGTTAGTTTAACCATGGCTATGATATGTGACCTAGTAGTTGCTTTCTGTTTTTAACTGTCATTCACTAGAATAGTGGTGTAATGTTCGGGTCTTAGGTGCTATGAGGAAGTATTAAATCCAAAGTATTTACTTTGTGGCAGGGGGAAGATTAATGGAASTATTTTATATAGTTTGAGGCTGTGGTAAAACATCAATTCCAGAACACGAAATAATGAGGTTATAGCAACTTGATACTGAATTCTTTTCTAAATCCATGGATCATTCTAACTTAAACACGAAGTCAGATTGCATGGTAAACGTTTTAATGATTGTTGTGTGTGGTGAGGTTTGCATTACCGAGTAGAGCTGTTCATTGGTTTCATGTATGGAACTAGGAAGTCATAATCTTTTTCTGTATTGCAGGTTAATGCAACAGTAACTTACGATGAGTGTTTCTGTTCTTCTTAAGTGTTACGATGTATGATTAAACAGAGCTCTGTGAGGAAGGAAGGCTGCACCAGAAACACTAGTCAGTGATTTATTTATGCTGCACCTGAATAGGTTTCTATGGCTTTAGGTATACTGTGCCCAATCAAAGTGCTGAAGCTTTGCTGCAGATGAGGTGTTTAGTTTTACCACTTCAAGGCACTTTTTATTTCTCTCTTTTTTTCCCCAGAGGTTTTTTTGAATAGTTACTATATACTACTTTTTTTTTTTCCCCTGGGCTGATAACTGGAGTATAAGATCCCATTCTAAACACTCTTTGGAACGGATGTATTTTAAAAATAGTGACCTCTGGGAATATAGTTTAGAATTGACTCCTTAAAAAAAAAAAAAAAAAAAAAAAAAAAAAAATCTGTGCGACGAAATCAGGCAGATAGACTCTCTTTGGCTCAGTTGCATTGCCTGTTTGGGGGGGGGGAAATGCTTACAGCTGGTAAAATCTCTTCTCAGAAAAACAGACTTTTTGTGGGTTTTGTATTGCTGTGGGTTTTGTATAGCCAATATCATGAAGCAGGCAAGCTGAGTATAGGAACCCTTCRGCTGGTAGGATACGGCTTGGTTGCAAGGTGCGTAAGAGGAAAGAAGGGTTGCAGGCAGCACTGAGCTTCACAGAGGAGCACAGCAGTAGTAGCCACATCTCCAGGTGAGGCAGCCCTGCTGAGAGACCACCTGCCTTTACCATAGGTGTTGGCACAGCTGGAAGCATTCTCCTCTTGTAAACTTTGCTTACCTTGATGGTCTCGTCTGGAAGAATTTGYGGTGGTTTTAGTCTCTGCATCGAAGTCTGAGTTAGGCTCTGTACCTATACAAGCACCTGTGGGTTGTGCTGGAAGAGGAATTTGTCAAAGTATCTCATGTATATTTAGTCCATTTGGGGTAAATGTTTCAGTGTAGCTGGTAGAGAGTCTGTTCTCTATTAACRAAACAGCCCAAGAGAAAGTATATCTAGGATGTAGGATGTATTTTTCATACTAGCTTTTTAAGCACGATGTGAAGCAGTWGTGGCCGATCTATGACTGTGTCTGTCTCACAGAACAACTAATTTGGGAATCATTTGTCTCCATTGAGTACCCCTTGCAGATGGCCCCTTGTTGGTGAATTGTTTTGGTGGCCCACAGAGTGCTKCTTCCTGTGTGGTTATTTTTTTGAGGGTCCTAGGGTTTCTGGAGTGTGGAATCAGCTTTCTGTCCCTGCCTGACCCCAAGCCCCCTTCATGCGTGAGCTGGGATGGTCACAGTGGAGTTACGTGGTGTTGCATGCTTGCTTGCATAAGGGATGTCTTCCTGCCTTGTGCCTGTGTCTAGGCATGACCTGCCCAGCCTGAAATGTTGGAGTTGGTGATTCAGGAAATCTCTGGGGTGGAGAATCAGAGAATCAGATAGTGCCAGAACTGAGGTGTGTGGTTGCTTGTCATCCTAGTTGTTTTGGAGACCTGTTTTTTAAATAGCTTATTGTTTTTTAAATAGCCAAAAACAAAACAAAACCAAAAAACAAACAAACAAAAAACCCCAGCCCTTTGGCATATGATTTTTCCCAGATTAACTAGTTCTCAAAATATGTATGCTTTTATGGTCCTTTCTCCCCTGTGTTTAAATACAAAAATGTTACACTGTTTCAGATAGCCAAAGGGGAAATCCCASTTCTGAAAAAGAGGAAGACTCAGCACTACAAGCCAACCTTGCTAATCATTTCCTCCTTCCTTTAACTTTTTAAGCATGTGTGACTTCATATCCAGCATCAGACACCTCTTCTACTATTTCTGTGCTGGCACAAACAAAAGTCGTAATCTGGCTTCCTCCGTTGTGCTGGTGCCGGGCAATCAGTTTCAACAGATCCCGGTAAATTTGTGGAGTTCGTTTTGGAGGGAGGCTATAAAAAGCCTTTGGAATGATTCATTCTCAAGTGGCTTTGGCAACCAACTTGAGAGTATTTTTCTTCTTCAAAGCAGAACAAAACTTATCCAATGTGTGTGCAGGCATGGTAGAAAAAGCCTTTCCATCAGCCTCTGTTCTTCAAGGGGCTCTGGAGTAGCCCTTTCCAAGACACCGAAGCCTGGTGTGTTTCAGTKGTAGCTTAAATTCTGTTTATTCCAGGGCAGGCACAGCAAAAATGTAGCTGGTTTTGTTATTTTAAGTTTTAGCTTACAATACTTGGAATGCTTCTGAGTGGGCTGCTGCAGTTATTTACAAAGAAGCACTCCCTGCCTATTATTCCTTGTTTAACAATGATTTTCACACAGCTAAGCAAGATAAAGCAATTTGACTGTTAACTCTTTCTCTACAAGATTCAACCCCCCCCTGCCATAACACCGTTAGAAGTATGCATCTGGCTAGCCTCAGGTGACTTTCTGCAGCAGTGTTTGCCCTACTGTAATGGCAGCATATAAATTGCCTGCCATTTACAGACTGCAGTTATCTACAAGAGGGCTTTGAAATCCTCTGTGAGGGGTGCTTGGTTTCATTTTCTTTTTAATTTCCGTGCTGAGCAACGGCAAGCTCTCTGTGGTGTGTGTGCAGGGCATGCTGCTTTTAGGCCAGAGAAACTCCAGACTTGGAAAGTGGAAGAAGGGAGCAATTTGTGTCATAGATGCTGATTGATTGCCTGTCCCTGTGGGCATCTTTGTAATGACCTTCTAAAAGAAAGACTTACTGTATTGGGCAGAAAACTGGAGGAGCCATTGTGTATTCAGCAGTGTGCAGCAGTTGCAGCTATGGACAGCAACATAGTTTGTCTTAGATAGAAAGTCGCTGTGGACAGATTTAGGCGGTCCTGCTCTGTGGCCTCCTCAAAAAAAGGCCTTTCGTTTTYGCATATGAGTTTAGCAGGAATAAGGGAAAGAAATTCCAGGCTTGTACTTGTTGAGGCTTTCGATTCTTAGATTAAGTTCCCTATGTCTTCACAACGAAAAAACGCTTATAATATACTTAACTTGTGCGCATACATTGGGAAAATAGCATGGAGTAGAGGTGGCTGGGCTTTTTGCCAGGGGTTTGGCTCTGCTCTCAAGACTAAAGCAGAAATGTTCTGTTCTGCTTGATAACTTGTCAAATGCAATGACTGAGTTTTGCCTAGCTGCGTGTACCTGAATCTCAATTCTCKTACTGGCAGAGCAGACAAGCCATGTCTACAGATCTGCCTACAAATGGCTGCGCCAGTTGCAGGTTTGATGTATGACAAATAGACCTCTTCAGCCTCTTCTCGCTGGCTTTTCAGGATTGCTGGAACTATGTGCTGTACGGCCAAAACAATATTCAAAGTGGTGTATCTTCCTGGCAAAGGAAGCTGGAGTGACCATGAGTCTGTCTTTGAACTGAAGTCCAGGGATGTGTCTAATCTGTGGGGCAATGTGCTCTGTGGTGTCCCTGCATCCAGATTCCCTGCTGTCTAGAACAGGATATTGCAATATACTGTATTTCTCACTGTGACATACCYGTGTTTGTGTCTTCTTTTACCCCCTAGAAAGCCCCCCAGCACTGAGGGAGCTTGGAGACTCGCTTAGGCTGGAAGGATGGGGCATACTGGCCCTACAGGGTTGAAGCCGCATGTGTTCACTTGCCTGCTTGCTTGTGTAACTTATTTGCCTTTCGCTGGTCAGAGGTACACAGGAAAAGCAGGAGCACGGTGCAGTAACCCCTCTGCTGAGGCCTGTGCAGTTAGCCCCATTGGACATAGTGCCATACCTGTCACCAGCTGGGGTCTTGAATAATTATATTTTTGTGGTGCTGTTCCCAGGATGTACAGCCTGTCTTGAGCGGTGGATTGTGAGGATAGACTGCGGATGTACGCGCAGCTGCAGCGGGATGACGCAGCAGGGCAGGGCGCTGTAGCTCCGGGGCCACCTGCCTGTGCCGGAGCCACCCAGTGCCGGCGTCGCTGCCTCGTGCCCCTTGGTGCCCTGTTTCCAAGGTTAGGGGCTGTGGAGCTGGCCTGGGTGTCGTTGTGCTTGTGATGAAGCCCTGGGACAGCTTAAAAGTTTCCTTAGGAAAGGTTACTTGATAGATGCGAGTCGCTCGGTATGTGCGTAGCTCTGGGAAGTGTTTTGTGTACCAAGAAGATGGGGGTRGCGTCAGGCTGTAAACAGGAGAGATGACCTCAGGGTGCAGTGTTCGTTCTCACTGACGCTGAGATGTCTGTGTTTGGATCGAAATCAGAGAGGACTTGTCAAGCGTGAGGAATGTTCTGTGGTGCAGTTTGCACACTGTGGGGGCAGAGGAGAGATGAAGAGCAAAGGCAGAATGATTCAAACTGAGATGCTCGGTGGCTAACATCACCCGCTTCCGGCCGCTGCTCACCTGGCAGCTGTGTCAGCCCCAGCAGCGTAGCTGCTTAGTATGCAGCTTGCATCGCTTCTGAGGTCGTGATTCAGAAGCTGCTGAAGTGCTCCGTAGACAGGGATGGAATTGAACAAGTGCTTTCCTGAATTTGAATCAGGTACATTAATGCAGATTTTTATTGTTTGCATTCTAGTGTGAAACAGCCCTTTTTCATTAGTGTTTGATTTATATTTTCCCCACGTTTCCCCAAGTAACCCTTCCCTTTTTTCTTTTCTTTTCCAGGAAAAGAGGAGTAGAAGTAGTGCAGGTGAGTAAAAACTACATTCATTTTTTTCTATTTTCATATAAAGGTATACTGAATTTAAATGCTGTCATTCATCTGGACTGAATTATTTTTCTTTCTTTTCTGTTCACTTCTCTGGTGTTACTTAGGTACCACTTTTGGAAAAAAATGGGTCCCTTTTTGCTACATGTATGCAAGTCTTCTAGTCTTAGGGTCAGCATGCRCACTGGTGAAAGTGAGGATGCAGTTAGGCATTTCTTGTCTCTGTTAACTAATGAGATCTGATAGTTAATTAGGTGATGTTAATCCTTGTTTACTGCATTTAAGGAGAGTCAGGCTTAGCAGAAACAGGGGCTGTCCTTTAAAAGACGTCATGACAGAAGGAATGTTCTTGTAACCCAGTGAGCAGAGAAAAGACATTAAAGTGTCTTGGAGTTTTAGTGCATCTACTGATGAGCTCAGATGTTGTCTACATTTTCTCTTTGCCAGGTCCACATGATCATATTTCACACAACATGTTTCTTAAAGGATCGTGGCACCTTGGAAAAGGAATTATGTTTCTGTGACAGCTGTGTTGTGTGAATAATACCTCAGAGCACTGTAGCCCTAGAAGATTAAAGGGGAGATGTGCTTTTTCTTCTGGATGATTCTGTGTAGTTTGAAGAGATATGTGTCACAGGTTTCATTCTTGCTGATGCTTAAACTAATGGTCATTTTACAAACTAAGGTGGTCAATGTGTTCCCCACAAGTGAGTGTTTTTGGAGAGACTCTGTAGCAGAGCTGAAACTCCCTCAATAAAGAGAAAGGAGAGAGAAGACAACAATGTGGTGTGAGCCACTGGTAGTGGATACTGCTCTTAAGTCCATGTAAAAGATGCTTCTAAACACCAACAGAGAGTAGAAGAAGGGCGCTTAAAAATTTGGAAGAATCAGGCCATGAAATTTTAAGGAATCCACTATCAAAAAGACTTCTAAAAAAGCTCTCGTTACTAGTTAAGTTGGAGAATGTCCTTTTCAAGAATATGTGATTATATGAGAACTGTGCGACGTTACAAGGAAAGAGGGTATACGCTTTAATGGCTGGATTTAACCAAGCTTCCAGTACTCTTTTACAACCACAGGGTCATTTTTCTTGCTTTTACCTCCTATTGCCTAGAGCTAAGGAGCAGCTTCTTTCATCCAGTCCTGTGTAGTGCCTCCAGATTGATGAATACAAGCAGTATTTGCAAAGCACAACTTCACAAGCAGCACAAAGAGAAAGCTAGCTTGTGTTTGTGTTGGTATCATCTATGACACAGTAGTATTTCATTAATACCCCACAACCTGGTGTCTGCATTTGTGCCTGTATGAGATGAATTCAGTGCCGCTCCCGTTAAGCTGAGCAGATTCCATTTTATCTCATAACTTAAAAGTTGCTGCCCTTCAATGTGTTACTTTTAATTAATATTTGCTATAGCRATGTATGCAGCAGTGCACAAATTAGTTTGTTGCTGAAGATGTTTGTGTAGCTTAATTGCTAGTCATCAGATAGACAAAAATAATTGGAGAGGATTTCTTTATTGGAAGAGCATTTTGGGAAACATTTGGACAGAACTAGRTGGAACTTCATGTAAAGGTACTTCACGGTTTCAGATTTCACAGCATAGTGAAATGCCAGACCAACCTATATGGGGAAGCTGTGCCCCGAAGGCATACTTCAGCACTAATGCCTACTGCTCTGCTAGAACAGGATGGATGGCTGTGCACTGTCACCTCTGGCCTGTCACGTGCCCATTGCTTTCATATTACCTGATGRAGGCACTAGTGGCCAGTAGGGGATGTATCAGAAATGCACTCTTTTCYCATCCAGCATTACTAGAATGATATTACTTGCATGATACGTTGCGCTAGGCCTACTCCTAAATAGAGGATGCCTTAGTGTTATCTACTGGACTRAGTTTATTTGACAGAAGGAATATTGTTTCCTTGTGTTAAGCAACWGAGTTTCTTTGATTTAATCCCCCTTCTCACCCTTTAAGGAACGTAGCCTTTTGTGAGCTGTCTCAAGAGAAGCTGTCTGTCACACCTGACAATAGACAAATACCTCAAACCAAAAAAATATACAGGCTGTTTGTCTGTGTTCCTGTTTACATAAGTTCAGAAACTTTCTGAATGCATTTTAGCATGTTTATATAAATGGATGTGCTTTCCAGTAAAAAGTAGCTAGTCAGAAAGTAACGTTCGGTTACTGGTTTCCAGATACAAAGCAGTGATGGGCAAGACAGGTATGTATCGACTTCTGTGAACACACATCATTTTCTTCTGTTCCTAAAATGTTGTGCAAGAGCAGAAAAGATCTTCTTACTAGGAGAAAGTAAGCCTTCAGCGAGCACTTACGTGATTTGTTTCCTTCATCCAGTGAGAGATTAAGATGGTCCTCTCTCCTTTACGCAGACTAATGAAATCCTCTTATTTTGCTTTCTAATAGCRTCTTCCAGTGTACAGATTAGCAATGAACTGCTGTTGGACAGCCATTAAGATTCTGTGACTTGTGTTCAAGTTCTACATTTTTGTCTTGACTCAGATTTTTAGTTCCAGCAGAAAGTGTAGAGCTTTGTTATTACTTAGTTGGGAAACTTGTGTCCTCTGAAGAGAAGCAGTGCGAGAGTAGGGCTGGCAATGGGATGCTAAACAAGCATCTTCCTGTATCCAGGAGTAAGACATTTATTCGAGCACCATATTGAAAACAAAGAAAGACCCTCTAAGCTTGCATGGTAAAAGGCAGTTAGTTTGTTAGAAATACTGATTAAATTTACGTAATAAGAATTCACTGTGAGCTCCATGCACAGAAGCTGAAATGTGTGATGTTATTATTTCATACAGTTGAATAACATCCATCAAGCTAGTTGGCTTAAAAGATAGTGCACTAGACGGACAAAACAAAAAGCTTTCCAAGTTATGAGATTCCCAAAGACAGYGCAAGTCTAAGCCTGCACCTAAATATTTGAGAGCCTTTGGTCTGTTCTGAACTGGTTACCACATTTCTTTCTTTCCAGCAGGCAATGGCAGAACTGTGAGTAGCAGCAACTTTCAGATTTGAAGATGTTTTGAATATAAAGTTGCTTTCTGCAGCTTAAATGCAAACGAGTGAGGCAACTGGAAAGCAATGTAATATCGCAAGAAACAACAAACAAATGCCTTCCTAGATTTTAAACGTGGGCTCTTAACTGAGCAGAATGCTATGCCTTGTGGCAGGTCACTTCCTTGGTTTTAAGTAGGCATCACCACACTATCAGAGCGGTTTTTGAATTCGAGTGCTTACCATTTTTGTACACTGTGAAGGATACACTTACACAGGAGGGAAGCCGAAGTGTAAAAAGACCAGTATGTGTCCAAGATCATACAGGGAAACCTCTTGCTGCGCAGCCCCCATGGTGTTCTGGGAGCTGTGGTGGCAAACCTGTGCGCGGTGCGTGTTACAGCTGTGGTCGTCTCCATACGTGCGTGCGGCTGTGCGTTGCCCGGCGTAGAGGCTTCTCCATGCTGCTCTGTGAGGCACGAAGGGAAGAGCAGAGCGAGTGAAGGTATTTGGCAGATCTGATGCAAGTGCTGTGCTGCTGGCTTCCTTCCAGTGAAAGACTGCACTAGCTCAGTGGGATGGAAGCTTAAGGCTGCATTTCGAGTACTGTGGTTGTAATGCTCGTGTGATTGCTGTGGCAGTTCTGGTATATCCCCTGAAGGGACGGGACAGGCAGAGCCACACGGTGCTCTCTTGGTGTCTGGGACATTCCCCTCATCCCCTCCTTTTCCCTTGCCCACTCCTCTCAGCTGGAGCAGCCTGAGCAGGCAGCAGCTGCAAGGGGCCCGGGGAGGGGTGGCGATGCCCTGAGCAGGTGACAAATATGGCCGAAGCCCATCCGCCGGTGCTCGCGGGGCGCGTGCTGGGGCAGGCAGCAGCTGGCAAGGCTGGGGCAGAGCAGTTCCTGCACTGGCCTAGCGATGGCTTTTCAGTCAGTGCTGAAGTAGAAGCATTTCTTAAGAGTTTCCTCTGTCAGTCCTTCAAGGGAAGGAGTGCCCCCAAGGCTCTGCAGTGGTTGTCTAACGAGGCGTTAGCRCCAAAACTTGTGCCACTTTCTAGTAATGGAGTCTAACGCTGATGGGCTTTGGAGGAGCTTGCTTTTTTTAAGTAAGGCAGATTTTGATCTTTTAGTAGAAGCGTGGTTTTGTTCCGTCTTGCCCTTCTTCCCCCTACGCGCCCCAATTAATGGAGGGCTAAATTTAGAATTGCAAATTAACCAGCAAAGTAACCTGTGTCTTATGACTTTGTATGCTGGTGAGGAAAAGAGAGAACATCTCCATATGTTTTTCGGGAAGAATCTACTTGACATAGTTTAAAGAATGTAAGATTGAAAACCTGCGGTGAAATGGAAATYATCACAAGTACCTCTGATGGGGACGTGCATTTATTTTTGTTTCACAAGCTATGCAAATCCGGAATAATTAGCTGCAGCCCTTTGGCTTCTGACAAATTGCCAGTTCAGTCTTTGTATGTGACAAAGTTTGGAGCCTTCGTATTTCTAGCGGCTTCAAAACTGTTTTGAGCATTTCTACAAGCTTTCCTAGAGCTCTAGTTCGCATTTTTTTCTATTTTAAAGTAGTTAAGATTTCTTATTTTTGGTTCTAACAAACAATAATACTTTTAGATGTTCTAGTCAGTTGGCTACAAAAGTGGGATTAGTCATTGTATTTCAAGCTTCAGATTTTTTTTTAATAGCAGCGGGATATGGAGGACAACATGTTTTTCAATGTAGAACAGCTGATTGTAGTAGTTACAATGGTCTAGGCTGCTGTTTTGTTTCTCTTTTTTTGCAGCTCTCGGGAATTCAGATATTTGAAATCTTTTACTTTTGAGAAGAAAACTGTCCTTTAAGTTGTGGGTTTTGCTGAAGACTGTGAAGGAAAATGGAGGGTCCCTCCCTCCCCCCTTTTAAATATTCAATCAAAGTAAAATACTGATGACAACAGTTTCCACTAATTGTTGCCAGGGAACAGTTGTTTTCTTGAAATGTGGAGAGGTTTATTTTCATATGAAGTATTAATGGAATAAGCTTGTAACAGCAACGTCTAACCAAGAAAAGGGAGCTTATAAAATATATATCCAATAGCATATACAGAAAGATGTGACTGGAAAGCTTCCAAAGCAAGCAGGGYTGTTGAGATGTTGGAGAGATGGCTCTGTAGTGCAGGGAGAAGAAAGTTTATTTTTACTTGCATGCCAGTCTCTCAGTAAAGTGCATGTTCTTCTGCATATGGCAGTCAGTTTTCGCCCTCAATGCATTTTTTGGAAGTGATTAAAAAAAAACAAAAAAAAACAAAAAAACCTCCAACCCTCTCCATCTCCAGTCAGGGTTATGCAGCTACTTTGTGTATGCTGGAAGGGCTGCTGTATGTAATCCTGAAAAGATGCTGATAGTATTTAACTTTGGTGTTCCACAGACAGCTCTAAATGTTACACTTTGGATGTCTCAGAGTGGGTCTTCCAAAAAAATTGTAATGGTGTATATCACACATTACAGTCTTCAGCCCCCAGAAAAAAAATGAGATTGTAGAAAAACAAATCCCAAGCAGAATTCATTCTCTAGTCCTCCTCAATGGTGCAAGGGGTTCTTCTGTGTGAGACAATCTTGGTACCTAACAAGCAGTGTTACCCCAGCCAGAAGCACAGGATCCAGAGCAGGCAGAGATGTTTTTTTGGCATGTTGAGACGCATTGTATCAGCAGGCTGGTCAGCCAGGTACARCCTGGTCCTTTCTGGTCCATTGGGGCAGAAGAATAAATGCAGTATTGCTGGCTGAGGGAACACTACAGAGGTTAAATAAATAAACACTTGTTCTTTAAAAATCAGACAAAGTAAGGCAAACAATCACAATTTTAGGTATTTCTGCTCTATTTTACTGTTGGTTTATGAATGAGAGAACCCTCAGGAAGACTTTGTGGCTCAGAGATGTAAAGTCTCTGAGTGATTTGGTTTGATTTCTTTTGACTCTGAATCCCACTGTCCCTAAGAGGTGTGGCCTCCAAAGTTATTCTCAGAAAACAGTGTGAAGACATTATTAAGATTTAGAAATCTGTAACTAATGTTTAATGAATGGCTTTCAGATTTGAGCTTGCCTACTTTGGCACATGGAGCCTGCTGCACCCAACTCTTGTCTTCTACTGCGATCTTGGAGCAACTGGTGAGTTGGGATATCCTAGGTGGAATCCCAGTACCTTTGTGAGCTCTGCCAAAGGTTTGGTGACTATAATGGGATTGAGATTGCATTGGAGATTTGTTTCACTTTGTCACTGGCTACAGGCAGTTTGGGAAACTCCCTTAAAAATTCTACCTCCATTAGCTAATGAAGGTGATCTTCCATGTTGTGCAATGCCATTAAATTGTTCAAACAAACAACAAAAAAGAAAAGCTTTGAAATATTTTCACGAAGGAGGTGTAGAATAAGTTTAGTGTGAAGGGACACCTGGAGCATTAGTGGGTGCTGGAACTTCTGAAAATTGCTATATACAATACTTTCTCTGTCGTCAGCGGACAAGTGTTTTCTCAAATACAAACATGAACTGCAAAACTTCTTAAATCCTTCCTCAAGAAACAGTAGAAATAAAAACAAGATCTTGAAGGAAAAGTTGGCTTCTATGGTGGAGAGCAAAGCTCTATTTGTCTCCTTTTGACTGGCCTGTTTTGCAGCATACAGTCTTAGTCTTTGCAGGAAATGGCGATTAGAAATTGTTTTAGTAATCATGGTGGTGTCTACAGGCCAGCAAAGAACAGGCTTTAATTTTGGACTGCATTAAACAAAAAGATTTTTTGTGTCACTGAATGCAGGTGTTATGATATAGTACCAAAGCAGGTACATGGAGTGTGTTTAGAGATGCATAACTCAGGAAATACCTTTTTTTTTAATCAAGAAAAGATCTTATTTGTGGTTTGCTGAAACTGCAGAGCATATGCTGTAGTGCAAGTAGGCAGGTAGCTCTTTAACACTACTTTGAAGCTTTTCCCTTTGTGTAGGAGGGATGGGAAGCTAGTTTGATACAACTCCAGGAGTAACTGTGCCTTTGAACCTGAAATAAGCTCTCAGGTCTGAATGCACGATGCTTTGCCAGCCTGGAGGTGAAACCGTGCAATCCCCCTACTCCAGCAGAGCTGCAAGCTGCTGACCGTGACAATAGTTGTGACMCTGTCTTCAGGCCCGGGGTTTAGTTTCAGAGAGACAGTGATGCTCCTTTGGGAGCAATGATGGTATCCATCATAAAGCTGAGATTTACTTGCTTAGAACAAAAGCTTTATAGAGAGAACATCRAAGAACCAATAAAACATATTATTTGTCTGCCTTAAGAAAGGGAATACTGGTAGGTTTAAGCTTCCTGTGGACTCCACAGAAGATGAGCAGAGTACTGTATGCTGTTGTCTCTTCCTTCCTCCAGGTTCTGCAAAAATGGCTTGCTTCTTTGATCTCCGCTGTGCCCTGAGATGCTTACATCTGGAGATCCATTTTATTGCATTCTTGTTTGCTCTCCTATCACTTCACAGTTAAATCAGATAAATGTATTCGTATTACAAGAATGCATAATATTCTAATAAAACTTTCTATTTAAAGACATTAGGATCTAAACCTGTTTTTTTTTTAGGTTTTACTGTATTTGATCTTTAGCCTCAAGTTAAAGAAGCTCTTAGCATAGGTACCCTATTTTAAAACAGAATACATTCAAACACAGTGAAGCCTGAAAATGATTTCCTAAATCTGACTTTTTTCATAGAGTTTTAATGGAAAAAGAAATCTAAGCTTGAAATCAGTCCAGCTGAACCTCAGATTTTATTTTATTTTTATTTTTTGCAAGGTTCACTGTATTTTAAAAATGATATCTTTAGCTAATAAGAAAATTCATCATTCAATTAACTACATTTTTGGTGRAAGGATCTTTTTTAAGTGGTAGTGTAAACTTCCTTTTGCTGTGTATCTAAAGGTAGACAGAACTGACATATATGGTTTCTGCACATGCTGTAATGTTTCACATGCCTTTGGTTGTTATTTTGCAATATTTTTCTTTTTTATAAAACCTAACATTGTTGGAAAATACTTACAGGCTTTCGGATAATTTATTTTTAAACATGGTTTTTGTTTAGTATTTGAGAATACTTACTGCTAAAGATGACTCACACTGATGAAGAAAAGCAGTGCACTTAATAACTAAGGACGGGAATTGTTGAATATAGCTTTTCAGCCTGAGGAACGTAGGAGAAATCCGGGAAAAATTAAGATCCAGGAGAATTTAAGATGATTATGAGTATACTTTCCTCAAAGGTAGGTAGAAGTAGTGTCCCCAAAATGTGCTTCTTTTTAAAATGAGGTCAYGTTTATGGAAAATTTGAGAGCTGCTTTTTCTATTATCCCTCTTCTCTCATACAGCTTGTCAAAAGGAAGGATAATTGCTGCAAATTCCTAGATGAGGTTAGTATGGTTCTCTGTTTGCTATACGAGCAGCAAGAATGGGCCAAGCATGGATAATAGATGGATCAGAACAGTCATTAAGGATGTAATGGATCTGTCCTAAGCAGTCTTGCAGCAAGTTTTGCCCCTCCTTTTGGAAAGCTCTTTTCAAAGAGGTGATTCAGCCAGGAGCTTTCTTTGCATGGACTATACAGGGAGACTGGAGATGGAAGCACGYATTTTTCAGTCTGAGGTTGCTTCAATAAATGATAGTTGCCTCACTTAATTTCYTGATAGGTTTACTTCCCTGAGTGAAAGGGTTTTTGTATAACTTAAAGTTGCTATACTTATTAACTTAAGTGTATATCGTGTCTTCATTTGAGCAAGTGTTTGTTATAAGATGGTATTACTTTAGTAGCTAGTGAAGACTTTTTTCTTCCTTCCTGGCATCTTGCCAAAGAGGAAACAAGTTATTTACAGTGTTTTGACAGAATCATCTGAAGACGGGATGGAAAAGATGCCGTATGGACTGAGCTAATACTGTAAGAGACTGAAATGTAAGGGAAACAACTGTTGCAAAGGAATTTTTGGCCAACTTTGCGAACAGAGAAAAGCTTTTTAGCTTTGTTTTATAGTAAATTGTTGATTGGAGTGAAGAGCTTCCTTACTACAAGGTCTAAGTGCATCTGAAAAGTTTTTTTTGTGTGTGTGCAAGAATCTTCATTGCACAACTCTGCTATCCTGTAACCTTACCACCATAGAGTTACTGTGTTAAAATTGTTCATTGGCTTACTGATTGCAAAGATTAGAGGACGAGCTAACTGCTGTCTATAGAATTTATGCTGATTGCAGAGAGATCGTTTGTACTTTAGGTTAGTTTAGAAAATGTTCTTTCCTGTGACCTAGACGAGCTTATCTCATAATACCCTTTCCTTTATGATAACATCCTTAAGTGGCTGAAAAAAGAACTGCAGCCATAAAAGGGAAAAATTTAGAACTTTTTAACTCTAAGTAAAAAGCATTTTGAAACAAAATCAAAGCAGATTAAACATCCATAAGCCTGCTGTGATGACTTGAATACCGTTCAGGCCCTTAATGTCTGTCTTAKCAGCTAACTAAATGACTAAAAAGGAGGAGAGAGAGCATTTACTCCCTTCTGGCGACAGATCCTCCCACTGTCCCTGTTCCTGATAGTTGTTCCACCTCTAAGTCAAAAGGACAGGTTAGCGTTGCTGGTGGGTTTCAGACAGTGAAACTCCAGCGCTGGCCAGAGGACCTTGTTCCTGCCAGCAGTGTGCTGCCTTTGCGCTCTTTACAATTTCTACCGGATTAGAAAACTACACCCCGATTCTGAGTCTTGCATACAGGTGTGCTGAATGCTGAAGTTCACTTCTGCTTTCTTTTGATAAAAGCAGTTTTGTATTTTCTGCTGTGATTGCTTTGTCTTAGATATTACTGGCTACTGGATCTCTCTTCTTACTTTCTTTAACTCATTTGTATGGCTAGATCAGTGCAACTCTTCAGTTTTCTTTTTTGATCCCTAAAATTTGGATCTCTTGGACAGGGTCTGTAGAAGTAGATGCACACAAAAGCTGTATTTGCTTTGCTAGCACTATGAGCTCTGTAGTTGTGGTAGCATTGTGCCTGACCTAGCATGGCTATTCTTTAATAGTGTTTGCAGCTACCAGAACATGTTCATTCTATCCCGTAAGGCCCATGACGTAGCCTTACAGCGCCTTTTACAGGTTGGTTGTTTTGGCGTTGTCTTTCTTATTTAGGATACTCAGCGCTTTGTACAGCAGCTCAGTGTTTTTTATTTATTTCTGCACTTGTATAAAGTAGGTCCTTCTTCAGTATTGTACAAGGAAGAAACGAGGATACCAAGACACCCTAATGATCAGTGAGTAGTTGGTTTGTGCTGTGAAAATTAAAGTGACTGCATGAAGATGTGTTTCCTAGCTTCGTTTGCAACTTTGAGTTCCTGAGTGTTYTTTTTTCCTTTTTTATGGCAAAGTTTTGGTTCAGTTACTAGTGATGTTTTGATAGTATCTTCAGCAGATCTACTTTTCTCATGCTGCTGACACTGGTTATGAAGTCCCTGTTCTGCCAGCCTATATGTCTCCTCGTCCTTCTGTACAGGGAGGACCTCTTCAGCCAGTAACGGAGGGGAAAGCGCCTTACCTTTGCACTGGCTGAACCCCAAGAACAGCAGCACTATACTTGCAGGGTGAGACTGGAAGAGCAGGTTGTTCAGTTTGGTAGAGGGGCTGAGCATGAACTGAAGATGCTTCAAGAAGGCCAAGTGTGGCCATCCCAGGGCACTTGAGCCACCTGGGACTTGCAAGCTCCTAAGCCACAGTCATATTACATGAGTTGTGGTGATGTAGAATTAGCTGAGTTTATTGTGGGATGTCTTGTGCTTGCTTAAGAGCCAGGAAGGGATCTGCTCTGCTTTTTTGTGATTCTCAGTTATGTATCTCTTGTAATGTTTCTTGAAGAAGCTGGAGAATTGCCATTCCTGAGCCCTCGGATTTCTGTGAGTGAACTCTACACTTGTGTCTTGGAGGAGAAACGTTCTGATAGTTGAAGGATTTTTTTAAATCTAGCAGGTAAATCCAGAAAGTCTCAGAGGCTAAAAACTGAAGTTTACAAATGCAAACTGAAAATGAGCCAGGAAGTTTGTTTTTACAGTGGGGTAACTCATCCTCAAGCAGTTAGCAAACTGAACTGACAGACTCTTAACTTAATGATTTCAAGGGAAAATAAGCTAGGGAGTTATTTTTGTTTTAACAAGTATTTGATGAGGCACCTGAAGCTGATTGTCAGTGCAAGAATTGGTAAGTTTTCTGGAACTTTCTTGTGTAGGCAGTCAAGCTGTGGATTAATGTAATGTTGGTCCATTTAGGCCTTTTCAGATTGGGGAATGTGATTGCATTTGCCTTTTCTAAAATAACGAATATTCCCTGGTTTTGAGGATTGCTTATTGCTTGATGGCTGTTGGCAGAGACTCTTAGGGAAGAGGTGCAGTTTAACTCTACAGCATATCTAGTTTGTAAGCAATGCTTTGTTGGCTTTTCTGTGTTGCATAAGGAATTGCAGTGTGAATGCTGCATAACTATGCATGAGAAATAATCTGTGCATGGAAATGCTGTCAGGAAGATTGTTACTGCCCAAATATGTCTATTTGTAATCAAATTTTGGTGCAGTAATACCATCAAGTTAATGTTTAAAAGAAGGGCTAATAAGTAGAATTATCAAACGAAATTAAGTGGTGACTGAACTTCAGTTTCTTATAAGTCTTTTTAAAAGTGATGTGCTGCATCTTTATTGACTCGGTCAAGGTTGTTTATGATTTTGTCTGAAGAACTGTGTGTTTGCAGAGGATTGCTCAGCAAAGCCTGTGGCACAGTGAGGTTGGCTGTAACATACTCAAGCTAGGATGATGAACCATAAAACAATGAAGAATACACCCAGAAACAGCAAATAAGTAGAAATTTTAGAGTAAAACAAAGCAGCTGACCTACTGAAGAGTTTTACATCTCTTTGAGGCACAATTTGTAAAGTATCTAAAATAGAAGAAAATCTTTCTATTAAAACATCTTGCATCTTAATCTGTTAAATCCTTTTAATCTTTCACCAAGTGACATCTATTTTTTGTATCAAACAGAGTATGAAATTGATCCATGATTATATAAGGAATCTCAGCACTCAGGAAGAGTTTGGGATCTAGACGTGTATCCCAACTTACGCTTACGCTGTAAGATTTTGCTGTTTCTGTGTTCCTAATGATCAGAATTTCTCTTCCACGTTATAAGTTTTTTTTTTGTTTTTTTTTTTTTTTTTTTTAATCAGGAAGCACCATAAGTTCAAGGCTGTATTTCCGCATACTTCAGATCATTTATTATTTTATACTGAGATCAACAATTTGCTTGACTTAAATGACCTACTGTGTATTGGAGGTGAGCGCTGAATACAGTCAAAAAGCATTTTCTTTTTTAAAAATTGTCCTATGGGTCAGAGTACATGGGACATGCCCCACATCTGTGTTTAGAGGCTGATAGTAACTTGACAGGCACATGCTGAATTTTAGAGTGCTTATGGATTTTACTTATTTTCATCTCAAAAGTTTGAGTGGCTTTTAGTAGATTTGCTGGGGGGGGAATGTTGAGTGTTGAAAGGCATGCTTTAGTTATTTATTTTTAATTATTCTTTATGCTTTTGGGATGTGAGATGAAGAAACTTTACCATTTCTTGAGCTTTTAGGGAAAGAGCCAAATTGCAATATTTTCATCTAGTGTTAACTGAATTTTAACGGAGTTTGGTTATGAATTCTCGACTTTTAGTGGAAAAGGTGAGATTTTGTTGACATTCAGTTTTTTGATGCTGATATTCCGGCAGTCACTTCCAAATTCTTAGTCCTGTGACCTTTGAATCCAGTGTCTTCAGGGAGGAGAAAATGAGGTATGTTATTGTCTTGCTTGGAAAAAATCCTATGTAAAATATGCTGTCATTGTAAGGAAGGTATGAAGATAATGCTGAGCATGAGCTGTGATATTCTTAATTAAAACAGGGAGGTTTGATTTAATGGAGGATTTTGAATCTAGTTCATCAGTTCCTGGCTTATATGCTTATCTTATGGCAGGGTAAATTGCAACAGTTCAACACGAGGGTGGTCTCTTGAATTGTCTCTGTCCCTTTACAAAAGCGAGAGTGTGACTATAATATATTGAAAGGCAGAGAGTCTGAGATATTTAAGGGTAGCCCACTTGATTGACTTGAAGGTTGTAATGCTGCAAGCTCACTTTGAATTCAGTGCACTACTGATGAAGTTCTCACATCACTGTGTTGTCAAGGTCTTGGATTTATCTGAGATAAACCAGCTATAAGGAGGTATGGCAGGTTGTGTCTTGACACATGTAGCCTGTTTTGGGCAGGTTTATCACACAGTCTGTTTAATCTGGTGGGATGAGTCAAACCAAAGGTGGTTGTCCTGTTCTGTGCATGGTGTAAAGAGATTTTCTAAGATTGTGCTCTGCTTTCTGAAGATGTTTGTAGGAGTCAATGAGTTGAAGAGCTTGCTTTTGTGGTGGGAATGAGAAGGCATTAATTGTGGTTAGAGTTTTTGGTTCCATACTTGCCCTCATTACACTACTTTGTATATAAGAGCGCGTACAGTGTTTCCTATGATTTCATTCTGTTTTTTTCTGGGAATATGTGCCAGACTTTTTTTCTCCTGTCTGATTTCTCTGGGCAGCCATGGACACCTACCTGCTAATATTTGTTTTCTCATCTATTGTCCTATTTCACCTATTTCAAAAGCTATGTCTTAGACCAAGAATAAATGAGTGAAAGGATAAACCCTATACAAGCTAATTTTACAAGTAAAGATTGTTAAAATAAACTGTTGTTTGTATGTATTGTGCTTTGTTAATCCTAACACTAGAAACATTAGGTGAAGCCTTTCTATATGTTACAGTTCTGGATTAAGATGAATAACTGAGGAGTGGCACGTCTACAAAAAATTCAAATCCCTTAATCTCTGTGCTGAAAGCATGTATTTATGCTAAGGTTACATATGACTAGCTAGTCATTAGCTTGCATTTTGTCCCTTGTTTTATGGGGGTTTGCTTGCTCATTTGTTTAAACTCTGTATGTGGGATTTCTTTTTCTTTCAGTTGAACTTTTCTGTAGTTAACATAAGCAGGTTAAGCCTAAAGGGCAGAGCTTTTGAAGAGCAGATTTCAAACTTCAAAGCAGTCTTTGCCCCGGTTCCATATTCTTCTTTGTTCCCCCTCACAAAAGTCTCTGCTGTGGTGTTTGGAACAGGGTGTACCGAAGGACAGGTCTTTRGGGCCCGTCCTGTCCTGTACTTCGTGTTGGCTGGAGGCAAGCCAGCTCTTTGCTTTGAAGTTGTAGAGCTGTGCTACCATGGCAGAAGGCTGGGCTTGTTTCTCAGTGGGCCYTAACCAGCCTGAACACCTCTCTGCCACCTCAACATGGCTACGTAGTCTCTCTTGGACAGCTAGGTTACAACTGCTCTGGCTGCACAAAGAGCAGAGCAGGACCTGACTGCCTGATCATGACCTCAGAGCCACCCAAAATCTATTAATTCACGTGACTGTAGTATTCAAATGACTGTTAATTTAGAGAGAATTGGGAAGTCTCCTACAGCACCACCAACTGTATCTGTTAGGATAGTCCTCTCAAAGCTACTTTTCATCCTCCTGCTGCTTACTAGCCGTATGTTTCTGTAGCACCTTGTTTCATGGACTAAGACAAGAAAAGGAATGCTTTACACCTCRTTTGTCATCTGCAGCACAACATCAGTTGTAAGCTGTGGTGTTAGATGCCAGCAGAAGCTGCAAGCATGGCAGCCTGGACACTTGGGGATGGTGTTCCAGCAATCAGCSTACAACGTGCAGTGCTGAGCACCGGGCCTGAGCAGGCAGGCAGAACTCCTCTGTGCTGAAAAAACTGTAGCAGATCTAAGGCTGAGGCACCAAATTGTCCTGGTTTTCCTGCAAATTTTGAGTGATTTTTATGACACAAAAAAATGGAAGATAAAATTTGAAAACATTACAATGGAAATGAGATATACCAATGAGGGAACTTACTAGGTGTCAAAATAGCTTCCCAGTTAGCTGAAACTGTTTAAAATTGAGATTTCACAAAGATGTGTAGTTGAGCAGGTTATTGGTCATGATGGAAGCCTTGGTGAGGGGAAGTTCTGTGGCTTATGCAGTAGAACGTATCAGATGGTCATAATGGTCCTTAAACACCTAAAAATCTAGGGTCTAAGTTGCTAAGCAGAGTGCCTTTTTTCAAAGATGCCGAACAGTTGCTGTTCATGTCCGTGGCCATGGAAAATGCCAAGTGCTCTAGCTGCTTCCTTGGGGCATAAATATAAATGCAGAAGCCCATTTTGAAGTTTTTTTTAATTGTGGCTGCAACATCTTTCTGGCTGAATTCCACGGTTTCATGCTAGYGATTTTTCTCACTTTCTTTGCAGTTGCAATATTTTTATTTGGGCTGCTAGATATGTACATACACTAGATAGTATATGCAAAAGTAACATACATAATACATACTACACATTTGTGCTGGTTATAATATGTGGGGAAGGATACAGGTAAGACAAATTTCAGGATGAAAACTTTTTTTTTTTTTTTATTTTAATATAAGGTTTTGCCTCACAAGATATTTTAAATATTCAGTGAGAGACTTTGGTTCTGTGGGAACTAGTCAAATTTAGCAGACTTAAATATAGAAGCCAAGTAGTACTGTGACTTGCAGAAACCCTGCCACTATAAATGAAAAAAAAGAAGCTATTCTTGCCACTTATTGCTCCTCAGTGCAGCAAAACACTGCATTTAACTTTTTTCTTTTTTTTCTTCTTCTTTTTCCCTTTTTCCCTTTTTATTTTTCCAAAGGGCTGAGAGGGTGAGATTGTTCTCTCTAATAGTACAGGACTACTTCTGGCTTCAGTATGGCACCTTTTTGCAAACAAGATTTCAGCAAAGTGTTTGAGCCTATAACAGAGCATAAGAAAATTAGTAAGAAAGGATCTGAAAGGCTGTTTTCGTTTCATTATCAAATTTAAAATGTTAACTTGTCTGTGGCTGACTTGAGTTGTTGCTTATTTTGATTTCGCTCATGAGGATTGGCCAGTCATGCAGCAAATCTTACATCAGAAGACCTGAGTCAATGGAAATCAAACCTCTTTTCTGTAGCCTGGTGGATTATGCAGATGGGAGAGGCAGTTCTGTACAGGACCCAAGGGAGTTGTATGTACAGTGTAGCTGGGAAAATGGAGTTGCAGGGTTAGCCATTAGAGGTAGTAAAAGAGGCAACTTTTCTGCATGGACTGGCTGACCTTTGAATCATGTTGCTAATGTGGACTGAAGTCCATGCCACTGTGCCCTTTTTGCTACTGCTGCTTTTCCTGGGAAGGTTAAGACTAATGTAAGTGTATGGCTCTGCCACAGCCATGTCTCCCATTGGATTCTAAAATACCATATATTGCAGTCAGCAGTCCAAGAGATGTTTTTGAGAATACTGCCCATTTTATCTGAAGCTTTGGAGAACTTTGGTTCTTGAATAGCAAGCTAATGTCATGAGCTTGGTATGCCTAGCGTAAAGAAAGACTGGGAAGAAAAAGTTTTATTACCAAGAAAACAAAGGTCATTCCTCCTACAAGCACAGGATGAAAGGGGAAGCTTTATATTTCCTGGTAAAAATGATTTAACCCCTCCCTGTTGGTTCCTGAAGTAAAATCTAACCAAATCAGAGAAGAGCCCAGCGTGAGTTCTGTTATGCTGATGTCACCTTTGTGTGGTAGGTTCTTAGCTTAGATTTAGCTGTCTTGTGTTGATTTGAAATAAAGATGATAAAGTGCAATTTATGGGATGTATTGGAAATTATTTGCTAGTTGATCTTAGTTATTTACCATCAGGCTTGCTGGGAACTTTTCCCTAGAAGGAGACAGCTTGAAAGGCACCCATTTTTCATAAACTATTTTTAAAGCTTTAACGTTACTTGAAGCACTTACTTGAGATGTTTATTTTAGGCAGAAAAGAACTGAATTCTCCTGTGTGTATTCTTAGTCTCTGCTTCAGGGTGAATCTCCGTATTTTTGCTCCTCAGCAGGCTCTGTTAAGCATTTCTGACTCTCTCTCTCCTGCTCCCACTCATCTTGTGGAGGGTAAAAATTTGAAAACTCTACCAAAAAGAGATGGTGAAGTGTCCTGTAATCAATCTCTCTCTCTCTCTCTCTCTTTTTTTTTTTTTTTAAACAGTCCTTGCCTATTGATCCCAAATGTATCACTCCTCATGGTTCAGGTTAAACGGGAGATCAGGTGAAGCTTTGGGCAAGTTGCCTTTTATAAGCTTAAGGTTAGTCTGCAAGTGCAGGGCTTGGGATGGAGGTGCCCTCTTTCAGTGACGCCCGTCGGGAGAAGCCAGTGACTGGGGAAGCTGGTCCCTCTGCGCCACAACAGGATGTGGAAATTTTCTGGAGGGGTCTGTCTGGCTCATCTGTGGATTTTATTGTTCTCTGGGGAAATGGCTGGCTAAAGAAAACAAAACCTACCTGCAGATGTTTTAAGCCAGTTTGTGGTGAATGTTTTGAGCAGTTAAAATACCTGTTCTTGTTCCCACTTGGAAAGCTTTAGATAACTTGCTTAATTTTTCTGGATCTTAATTTGGCCCATTAGCAGTATTGTGAGACTTTAACTGATCTTTCTGAAAGGTTTAAGGATCCTCTGGGAGATACTGGAATGTTCTTCCTGACATAAGTTCTGCATGTAAAGCAGAGTTTGATTTTTTTTTTTTTTTTAACCCTCTGTTGCTTTGTACATAGCTTTGCATGATGAGAACTTGCTTCTCACAGTTGCTTCAGCATATCCCCACCTGCTACCCTGTTGCTTTGACCAAGATGGAGGCACTTGGCTTCATTGACAYTGACCTGGTAGTGACCGTGTGCCAAAGGCTCAGGTCCTTTTGCTGGAAGCGAATAGAAATGGCTACAAAGAGAATTTTGCTAGGGAGGAAAACGATAATGATGAGTGGATTAAAATGTCCATCTGTCTTGGTTTCCTTTTTTTTTTTCTTTTGACTTAAAAATCATCGTTGCAGAATTGTTCTTGTCACGTGTGAAGGGACGGCCTGCAGCATCAGGCACTGAGCAGCGGAGAGGGAAGCTGCTTTCCATCTCCTCTCCTTGCCCCCTGCCTGGAAACATCATTCATTACACTTTGCTGGCTGTTTACCAAACCTGCGGCTGCAACAGTGAGCCAGCTAGTTTGTGGTGTCTCATCTCGACCGTCGCTGGTGCGGACAGCGCTTTCTGAGGGAGATCACCTGCTGCTTCCTTACATCGGGGCTTGATCATTCCAGCTGCTGACTTTTGCTGGGGTCTCTGTTTAGTTGTGTTGGTTTTGCAACATCAGCTCTGTGAGATTTCACACATATGTCGGTATGTTTTAAGAATGCGGTCTTGCTGCTGTAGGTGCTTGGGGAGTTTTTCACATGCTGCACCCAGCAGAACAGGAGCTTGTTATGCGTGCTGCAGGCAGTGGTTAATTTTTGCCCTGAGCTGACGTTCTGCTGTTGTATTTGCATGGGAGTAGCTTGCTGTGCCCTTAACTCTGGCAAGTATGAATTAGGTAAATCCAAACTAAGCATAAATAAATTTCTGAAATTATCTGAACAATCTTGTTCAGATATTCTTGTATGTTACAGGTTCACTGAAGAAGGATTGAGGGATCTTACACGTGAATATATTTTTTGTTGTTTTTTAATCATGGAAAAAATTCCTGCTGTATATTACCTTGATAAATTTGGTACTCAGCATGTTTCAGCTACTCCCCAATTTCACTTACGTCTACAGGCAATGAAATACTTAGAACTGAGATTGCCCCTGTTAACACAGAAGCCCAAGGTGGGCCTGCCCACGGCATAGTACTTGTTGCTGGTGCARTGTCTAGTGCTCGTGCTCTCTGGGGTCATTCTGGGTTGTAGGATATGTAGAGGGAGGGGGAAGGAAGAGGGCAGTAGATTATAGGTTTGAGTCAGAAAGAGGATGACAAGCCTTAAGGTCTTATTGGCCGTTGCTCAATGTGGTAACAAATATGACTAGGCATCCTTTTCATGACCTACGGCTACCTTAGTCTCTTGCAGCATCTTTATCAGGTGGAGATGCCCACAGTGTTGAAACGTCTGACTCAGAATATGTTGTCAAAGTGCGTATTTCTTAATCCTTGCTGCCTAGTTACTGGTGAGCAAGGGTGCCTCTGAAAGCTCTTTTCAGATGGTAAATAACATCAGTTGTGTTTGCATAGGGCGTTTCCCCATGGCACTGGGCACTGGCAGCYGCTTTGGGGACAAAGTGCGCGTGCTGCAGAGAACTGTGAATTCACTGCATACTGAAAGCAGTCACTTCTGTAAGTGCCTGGGCTAAAGGGAGAGGTGCTAGTCCTTCAACGAATCGAGCTGGGCTTTGAAAAARATCTGGCTGTTGGTAGATACAAGGAAGCGCCTGGAACCACAGGGTACATTACGGCATGTGGCACTCACCAAAATACATTTTGTTTGTAAATAGCTATTGGTTACAGCTAATAAGCTGGCAATTACTCAGCCACGTACAGCTCAGGATAGTTAATGGGCTGAACTCTTTACAATAGGTCTGTTCGTATTATTGGTGTATTCTGATGTACTGCCGTCTACCGTATTACGAATGTAGCACGGCTGAGCTGCGTAAGTACTTGCTAAACCTCAGAGCAGATTTATCTGGAATGTTTTAGTTACTGCCTGAGTGACATATCTTAACAGATTAATATCCCAGAACACTAACTCCACAAACCTGCCTCATTTAAGGACATAGCAAATGTCTACAAGCTCTGCAATGTGGATTAAGTCATTTTTCAAGTGTAGGTTCTTTGTTTTTGTTTATTTCTTATTTTTTTAACTCAATTTCACTTTCTGCAGACATGTGGGTTCCCCTGTTGGCAACAAGGTATGCAGAGATCAAAGCTGGGCAGCCTGTGGCCCCCGATGGTGGCCCAGAACCACTGCTGGAAAGAGGCAGGCTTTATTCCCACTTGTAGTAGTTAGAGTTAAGTGGGAGGAAAGCTACTGTGGCACGAGGAGGACTCAGTTGTAAAAAGACTTGCAAGAAACCTTTATAGTTGGCCATATTGAGGAGGGGGCTCTGCAGAGGTGGAAAAACCTACACTCACTCCATTTCCCTGACGTGCAGCATTCTTTCCTATGTTTTTCTATTGTTCTGTTGTAATTTTAAAAAAATGTCCCAAATGATGGGGCTTTCACCAGTTCCTGTGGGCGATTACTCCACAGTCTAATATATTTTGCTGCCGGGAAGTCTTCCTGCTACTCAGCCCGTCCGTTTCCTTTATTCTTTTCATCCTGTTAGTCCTAGTTAACCTTTTCTTTTTAACTCTTCTCACCCTAAGCGTTTGTGTCTTTTTCTCGGGCAAACAGCTTTCAGATGTTGCTGCTCTTTTACTGCACCTTGTTTCTACCCTGTGTGAGAGTAGGGATAGACTGCTTCACAGCTCCCTGGCTTCGGAGCTGCTGAGCTGGGAATCCTCCGATAGGCTTTATCTCATGATATCCTGGTTGCATGGTTGTAACAGAAGAGTTTCAGAGTAACTGCCTAGGAGATTTAGATACCTAAATAAATTTAGCCATGAGCGGGAAATCTGAATCCCCTGTGTTGCCTTGGCCATCTCAGCTATGTTTAGCTTTCCTTATGGAAATTGTGCCCTTTTGCCTCTGTTTTTTGTTTCTGGTCACCATGTTCCTTTTTTTTTTTTTTTTTNTTTTTTTTTTTTTTTTTTTTTTTTTTTTTTTTTTCCTGGCAGCCTTAAAAAGGGCAGAAAAGAAATTGTTTTCATTCCATGTCATTAGCAGGGACACCATAAACTGACTTCATGGTATTTTAGGGGCTGTAATTTACTTTAAGTAAGCTTGATATGATACCTTAGAAGTTCTTCCCCCTTTTTCTCCGTCTCTTCCCTTTTATGCTTTGGGAAGTCTTCCTCAGTTTAGCTCCCACACCCCGCAGTAAAATAGTTTCCTGTATTGCTGGTCTTTTTTGCATGTTTGATTATATTACCACAAGGGTGTATTTCTGAGGCACAAACACTTCTGCTTTCATTTAGTATATTCTTATTGAAGCAATCACAAGATAYGTGAACTGTGGTAGAAAATGCAAGAATGTAAGTTGCTTTATGGTGCATTTGTGTCTTGCAGTGTTAGTGTTGTGAAGGATTTAATGTTTTGGTTCCAGTCTTATTTTTAATACCTTTCTCTAAAAGGTAGATTTTGCTGTATAGCAGGTTTAGATTACAAAAAAAATCTACTTACTGGCTTTCAGGCTTTTCTTTTCTTTTCTTGCTATATTATGAAATACTCAACTGTTTTCTGTTGCTCAGAAATTCTTTTTGAGAGGATTCTGCAAAGTCTTAGGAGTGTTTCAAAAGATACCCTTTAGTATCTTAGTCTTAGTCTTAGTATCAAAGTCTTAGGGAAATACTGTATTTTCACAAATGATATTTCTTTTGTTTTTGAATTTGCTGCCCAAGAATTCCTTGTAGCATTTCAGACTGATTCAGATTAMGCTTTTTCACATGTGAATTTATTTTCACCCTCAAGTGAATTTAGCAAAATATGTTGGCAGTTCTTTGCATCCTTAATTTTCTTGCTTCTCCCAAAGAACACTTAGTCCTGTTCTGAAAAGCTTCTCAAAGACCATTCATCTAACTTGTCATCTTTTATTCTTTCCTCTTGCATGGCATCACTCATGGGAGTAATCCTCCAGCTGTAATGTGGTGCTATTTTACGCCCTTGAGTGGCATCCCCAGCTGCTGCTTGCCTCTGCTGAAGATGACAAATGGCTGTTGTTTTCTGGAGCCATGCCAGGTATTCAGTTTGGGCAGTTTTGTTGTGTTTTATTTAGGACCTAGCAGCGTTGGAATAACACCGTTCTATTTTGAACTTTTCCTTCTCCATCTCCTTTCTTCCCCCCTAGTTGGTTTACTGTTTAGGACCTGAAGTTACTGAGAGAACGTGATGTGCTGTTTAGTAGCCTGAGAGTGATAGGCTTTGGGCTGTTTTTGCTTCTCAGTGTTTGAGGTCTTATAGTAACTGTGAGGAGAAATTTGTAGGAAAGCTTAGCCATTTTGAGATGACTTTTTTCTGTAGCCAAAATATTGGTATTGGAAGACATTTTGAACAAATTGTTGCACTCAGCTTTCTCCTTAGGATTCTGAAGACGTAAATAAATGTCTTAATCAAACTTTCATATAAGCCTATCTACATTTGTTTCAGAGCAAACTCACCCCTGTTAAAATCAAATTACTTTTTTTCTTTCCTGTTCTCCCATAACCTGTATCTGCAATGTTTACTTCCTTTGAAGATGCGAACAAGGCTCCAGCYGTGGTTGCTCTCTTACTGCTCTGATTAGTAATGGGCTTCATAGGACAGTTCCCTCTACAACTGAAGACTTGTTTCCCACAAAACACAGTTGTGCAAACTCCTTCCTTGAAGAGCCTGTGCTTCATAGGCTTGAAGCTGTGATGAGAACCACGTGGGCAAAGGATTTGCACAAGTGGGGTCAAATTTAAGACGTGTGCTCCTATGTTCTCTTTAACCAGGCCTTGCTTAGCAGGAATAGTCACAGCTAAGGGTCTGATTAGCAGAGAGCTGGTTCATTTTCTTAGGAAACTGAGGATGCCTCTTGGCCATCATCCTAGCCATAAATTAGGGAAATTGTTTCTGTGCTGGTGTTTGAAAGGGCATATTARATCAGCATATTTTAAATATTATTTGAAGGATGTGAAAACCTTTGAACAGCTGAAATAACAGCAGATAAACAAATGGAATGTCAAAAATGAAGCCCAATCAATTTTGAAATAGATTTCCTTCCTTTAAATTACACAACTGAAAATGTCATACTGCCATAAATATGTTAAATATAGTTATATGTTTGCAGTTTCCATGTCTTTGYATCTTAGAAGAGTGTTGGTTTATAGTGCGTAGAGATGAGACAGTAACTTTCTAGGAGAACTTTGATGATTGTCTGAAYGATAGAAGCAACTGGCCTGCACTAGTCAGATGTTTTTAAAATCTATACTGGAAAAATATATTTTAACTCGTAAGGTGATTTTAAATTTGTGTTTTAGCCACAGCTTGAGGTCAAATTTGGAAGGTACTCTATAGACAAGTCAGTGTCTTAAATGGGCTACTTTCTCAGAAATTGTTTCCCACTGCTCTACGTGAGAAGTAATATTTGGTAGTTGTACTTAACAACGTGGAACCTTTTGCCATTAAAAAGGGGTTTTAAAAAAAAAAAAAAAAAGTTGCAAAGCTTTCAGCATCTTCTGAATCCAGTCAGAGCATGGGAACTGTGGTCTGGGGCTCTGCGCCTCTCTGAGAACTTTTACTGAAAAAAAAAAAATTGCACTTTAGGATCATTTAGAGTCTTGTGGCTTGTTTCTCTTAGGAGAGTACAAGTGAAATGGGMGATTGTATAAACCACTTGATATTACAGTTAACTTAGCATTGCTAGATGTTTGTGTATTTCTAATAAAAGCAGGCAATTGAGTTAACATGCATTACTGCCATACAGTAGAGACATAGTGACTGACTGTGCTTCTAGCTTGTTGCAAAAGTAGAGTAAAAGAGTTTTGCTAAAAATACTGCCCTAACAACTTACAGAATACTCAAATTTGCTGTATCGTTGAGAGACTGGAAAGTCTCAAAGACTTGAGATGTGTCATCAAAGAACCTGTGTTTTGGCACTGTGTTCTTGTAACATTCACATATTGCAAGTTTATAAGCCTGTCTGCGATGTCCTGATCCAGTATGCAAACTAGAAGTAAAATGGGCTAATCATATAAATGCACAGTGAAAAGAAAAAAACTGGAAGAGTGGAAATCACTTGCTGACTGGTGAATTTGTTGAGGTGAGAGCACAGACCTGCTAATGCAAGCCCTGCAACTTAAAGGAAGACAGCTTACTAAAACTAGCAATTATAAYAACTACGACAGGAGCAGGACAGAACCCAAGCTTTTTCAGTACGAACGTGATGCCTTGGAGCGTATTTCGTTGTGTTTTAGTTAGAGCGTTGCAGCTTGACCAGTTACGCTCCCCACATCTTGCCTTTGAAATGGTGCTGTGCAGAGCAAAGCTCCCCGAAGGTCAGCCCGACGGGCGCTCGCCGTGCTCGCGACCGCGGCAGAGCTCGCCCCGCAGCGTGTCCTGCTCCTAGGAAGCGGGTATGGAGGCCTCTGTTGTTTTTCAGTTTGTGTGTTTTTCTGAGGACTTAGCCTGGAGATCAGCAATTCGGCCCACGCATGGAGGTCCTGCAGCACTTCCTGTTTTCTAGCAGTTATGTTTTCATTGCAGTGTTGGTCTTGCACGTATTAGAGTTTGCTTTTGGCTACAGCTGCGTATGTGTTGACTGAGAGAGGCACTGGGAAGGTTTTCCTCTGTTTTTGCATAGAGTCACTGCATTGCCCCCTGCCATGCTACCACGTGAATGGAAGCAATCAGGAGGGATAGCGGTAATTTGCGGTTTGTTACAATGGGCATGGAAAAACCTCTTTATTAATGCAGCATATGGCTGAAGTTTCCTGACACAAGCCGACTTCTTTATTCATAGTTCTCCAACATCCCCTGTTGCAGCTCGGACGAGTCGATTATTTCCTCCCACCAGCAGATGTAGACAGGAACAATCGGAGCTGCGATAACATTATCTTTAACAGGGGCCGGCGGGGTCACGCACCTCCGTGCTTCCCGTCTGTAAACAGCTGGGAAAGGGTGGCTTCAGGGGCTGCCGGCCTGGGAAGCATGGTGAAGCGAGCTGACCGAAGCGAGATGCCAATTTGGCAGTAATCCTGATCCACCAGAGAGGGATGGAGGGGCGTAAAGGATAGTTTTAGAAAGGTGCAAAGAAGCAGAGATGGGAGTGATGTCAAAAAACTTTCACCGCTCTTTTTAATCTCCCTCTGGTAGCGGGAGGATCAGGAATTGGACAGCTCTGCATAGGCTGAGTTCTGGTAAAAGTCACTGGTGTAACGTGTTCATGCTCATGCTGTGCTGCCAACGGAGCTCGGAGGAAACAACCTTTGGAAATCGCCGTATCAGCTCCTACTGGGAAGCAGTTAACTCGTTTTCATTGCCGCGATACACAGGGTAAACCTGATGTGCAGAAACTCTTCACCACTCGCTTGAGTTTTTTAATCCAGCCTTTCCTTGGGTGTGAACTGAACGGGTACATTATAGCAGGGGATGGAAGGCAGTGACCTCTGCTCCTTTTCTCAGAATAGTTCATTAAAAATCCTCGCTAAACGTGACAGTCTTCCCTGGAGTTTTATATAATAGCYTATTCTTATGTGAATCTTGCTGTAACTTAAAATGGAAGCTCCTTTGTGTCTTTTGATTTAATAAGAGAAGAGAGGTGGGGTTCTTCTGGAAACTGCAAATTGGGATTTGGCCTGAGAGTTTCAAGCATGCRTACACCCAAAAGTTTTCAAGATACTTGGTTTAGATTTGCAGTTAAGACCAAACTGCCAGTTAGGAAGCACTTTGTTTGTTAGTTTGTGTGTTCATAGAACAGGCTCTTCTTTTTCAATTGCATGTGAACATTTCTGGATGTAAAAGCAGTGCCAGCAATGACATGTGGTTTGAGGTTTTTCAGACAGCTCAGAGATGACTGCTTGTGGTGGGGTGCCTGGCTCTTTAACACGGGGCAGGCAAGGAGCAGAGCCAGTGTTCGCGTTCCAGGTCAAACGGCTAGTTCTCTGAAAGCACTCGCGAGTGCGGTGAGTTAACAGTTAACTGCATGGTAATGGTTTCAGCCCCCCTTGTCTCCCTGAAACGAGAGCSTTTCCTTGAGGCATTTAAGTACTACACTGGTGACAACAGGCTATGGGGAAATATACAGAAGCCAGATGTAAGTTCTCAGTGTCAGGAGATGGCTCAGAGAGGCAATATGTGCAGATTTCTTCTAAGCCATATTGCAAGTGGAAGTTAACTAGTGCAGAAGAGAAGGAGAGGAAGAAAACACATGTACATGCATTATRTCTATATTTATTTTTATTTTTTTATCACATGTGTATTTGCAGACATTTAAAAAAAAAAACTGACTTCACCTGAGATGCCTCCATGCTCAGCTGACCTCTGTGAATGTTGTTCTACCTTTAATAGTTTAGCGTATCCTTGCTGACTATCTGGAAGMCAGGTAGCCATGTTAATTTAGGTTCAGTGTTATACCAATGCTTGTGCTTTTCTGTGGAATTTATTTACTTTCTTACAAATACAAGGATGAAAGCAAGCAAAAAGTACATGCTAGACTTGAAATTAGCCAGGTGTTAATGCATATGAAAGAGCAACAGTTGCCCTGGTTGTGTTGCCTGCATGGCATGAGTACTTACTACAGCTAGAGCTCGGGGTCTTCACTGCCATCATTAAGCAACCTGGAGTCCTGAGTGACTGTATGTGGTCCAGCCGGTAGGTGGAGCGTAGCTCTCCGGAAAAGTAGTGGGAGGATTTGGGCTTGTGTAACTCTAGTGCTTAGGAGCCTCCTTCGTAGGGTGATGGCCAAGTCTGGTGGGCACTGCACAAACRTATTAAGAGGAAAAAGCATCCCTATCCCTCAGAACTTACATAATGTGAGGCAAAGACGGCAGATAGATTGTGGAAGGTGAAGGGATGCAACCAGGCAGTGGTTATCATCATAAGTCTAGGTTTTGGGCTACTTTGGAAGTGACTTGGTTTATGTCACTTGAAGAGTTTGGTAGGCAGCATGGCAAAGCAGGAATTGGAAAAAAGGGTGTGAAGCTTAATAGTGACATAACTTTGTAAATATTTACAGAAARCTTTTCTAAAGTGGAAGTGGCAGGGTGGAATACAGCACAGGTACTGGTTGAATTTGAAAATTGTGGGCAATGGTAGTTAGTTTTGTGGGTGGATGAGAGGTGGGAGAGAATAATTTGTCAAGGGTTTTGAAGGTGAGCACAGGATGGCTCATCTCTSGTATAAAAGACGAGGAGGATACAAGGAATATGCAAGGTCCGGATTGCAAAATGGGGAAAGCTTGAGAGAGTTAAGATGGGTCTGGCTGATAGGCAGTGATCATCTTCASAGAGACTAAAGAAAGAAGGAAGCTCGGAGATGAATGAGGCAGGAGCAATAGCAGAGGTTAAGGCATGAGCCAGAGGTAGAAAAGAGGGAATTAGGATTATGAACACGAGGTTCAATTACARTAAAAAACAGAGCTGAGAGAAGAATGAATGAAGTGTCAAAAGAGAGGCTGTTAGGGTTGTTTCACAGAGTGAGAGGCCTGGGAGAAGCAGATGCTAGAGTGAGCTGTGTCTGTGGGTCAGCAGGGCAGATCTTACTGGGGAGAAGACAGAACTCAAAAGTTGAGGGTGAAACTGGGAAGGAATTTGGAGCTAGCAAAAGAGTGGGGCCAGGGAATGGAGGTGTGAGTAAATGAAGTATCGTGTATCAGTGCTGTTAAACTAGAAGAAGCAGAGGGATGTGGGAAGCTGCTGAGATGTGTTGAAAGACAATTGAGTGAGTCAAGAGAAGGGGCTTGGTGTCATCTCAGGGAGAGGGCACGTGCAGGCATTCTTTGAGTTACCATGAGACCTTTCAGGACTTTATTTGGTATTCTCTGTCATGAGGTTATGAGCTACACAAATAGGGGGTTTTAATGTTTTCTAGGTTCTTACATTTTAACTATTTTCTTCTCTTTTCATATTTATCTGTTAAAATTAGTATGAATACTAGGGAAGATTGGATGTGGTGTCTCTTGAAGGCATACCAACAGTTTATAAGATGCCATTTTCTGAGGATGTTTTACCTGTAGCTATGACAGGAATATTTGAGATTCTGTTAAACAGAGTCAATTAAAGAATAAGAACTGCAATTTTAGCTGCTCTTTCACTAGTTCTTTTAATTACTGCTGCAGTCACTGCCTTGCTTGAATAGGAAGTCATTTTCCTGTTCATCTGAGCTTTTCAAACAGTGAAAGCAAAAAGAAAATTGATAGTGAGGGGAGGGAAATGTCACTTTAAAGCCACAGCAATCAGATGATAGGCCTGTAAGATAACACCTGAAACTATTATTAACAAATTAAAATAAACTGACCTAATTTTGTATTGTTGATTTTCCTTTTAAGTCAGTGCAGCCATCTTAGAGATACGAATAAGCTTTAGCCTGAGTGGTGSTGTTGCAGAATTGCAGGGAGGTGTTGGTGCCTTACCAAAGAAGGAACTACAATTTCCTTCTCCATCAGATGAGGAAGACTCTTCAGTCAAGGTGGGTGAGGAAGGAGCCAAGAATTACGACGTGGCATGTCGTTATTCACAGCTAGATGGCAAAGTGCTTATTTGCCTGCTCCTTCCCTATTTTGAGTGGTTTCTGATGGTCTTTTCTCTTGAATGTATGCTACTTTAGCAGCCTGTTTTTAATGGMAGTGAGAAATGTGAGTTGGAGTGAATAATTTGTAACCTGAGATTTTTCCACTTGATGTCTATTCCTGTACCCTCTAGTCCCTTTCTTTGYGAAAGAGTATTTAGGTGGCTCCAGGACTACACATTCCTGAGTAGTAGRTTTCCTTTGATTTTACTGCACACCCCAGAATGCAGCTTCACAGCACAAAGTGTATTGGTGTCAAGTACAGCAGCATGAGTATATCCTCAAGAAAAGGTGATATACTAAATTACTCTGTCGGCCAGAGTGTGGGCGGAAGTGGCATCGTTTATGATTATGGTAAAGCTTTTTCTTGCCAGAAAGTGAGYAACATTCTAAGAATCTGCATTGTGCGAAGTGCTCGTAATCATAGTTTTCAAGAATCATGACCAACGGGATATTAGCGCGGAAGGATTTTCTAGGCCCTTGAGTTTCAGTGCTTTTTCTCAAGAGCTAGCTACATTGTGTAATCCCTTTTTAAAGTTTGATTGAATTCCTCAGCTTTTATTTTCATTTGGATTTATATTTCCAGAATATAGATGGCATAAATTGGGTGCAGCTATTACAGGTGTGGTCTCAGTAGTGCCTTGTGTATTAGTTTGACTTGTACAAACCTAATCCAAAAGACCTACTCCTGATCCTGGTGAAATTGAGTTCATCTTTATCATAGCCCTGTTGTGATGAGGAAGCGTACTTGCATCCTTTTCTGAGTGTATGGCAGGTTTCTTTTTTGTCATTAATCCAGATAGATGCAGTCTTTCATTTTGTATTGAGTCATGTTGTCCGATTTCTGACTCTCCCTTCCACGTGATATTTCTCTCAGTGTAGTGGTGTCGGTTGCACTTTAGTATAATTAGTAAGGCCTATCAGTAATATAATTGTGCTAAGACCACTAATGAAGATACTAAATGAAATGATYCCAAGACTACTGCCTGAGGAATGCCACTTGCACGCACTCTGGTTTGCTACTTTTACTTTACCATGAAGGACCTTGTCATCTTCCCTTTTATGTAGCTACTTACATACCTTCCAGTTCTTATGCTAGTGTCCTGATTTTTCTCCAGTTTGCTGCATTAGATGCTTTACCAGAGTCTGAGAGACTAGCTTTACTTCATTCTCTTTGTCCAGAGGATCAGTGGACGTACAGCCAATGAGATTGTTCTGATCTCTCTTTTGTGGACCCATTTCTCATTTCACTGCATTCTGTTTTACCTCTGTGATTTAATTACTTTTCAATTATCTTTACATGGGTTCAAATGCTTGTATAACGTTTGGTCAGATAAGTAGTCTGTAGCTGTCATTTCCCCCCTTCTMCTCCTCCTTATAAATATAGTTGTTATTTTTTGATCTTTGGAAAGCATTCCATAATGGATACAGTTATTTAGAACCTTTGTGTCACCATCCTGTGATTTCATATGCCAGATTATGGTTAATTGGATTATGTTTTTCAAATCTTTTTAAAGTGTGTAATTACGGGAAGAAAACTGCTTCCCTGAACCTGAGCACATTAAATCCTTTTGGGTTCATCTGACATCTTTGTAGCTCAACTAGGCTTCCCCAGTCAAGTATACTTAGGGTGCAAACTCATATCCTAGAATTGGTATCTAAAGCAGGCTCAGCTGGATGAGTTTAAAACTTCGAAGTATTTCTTTATTTCTTTCTAACTGCAAGAAGAACCTAGAACGTACAGTGCAGCCATCTACTCTTTAAAATTAGATGATATGAATCTCATTCCTTGAGTTATTTTTTTGACTATACTCATTGATTTCTCAGCCCTTCTCTGTTTGCCATCTTGCCTTGCTTCTGTGATCATCTTTCTTATTCTTGCTGAAAATTGCAGCAAAATACCTGTTATTTTGGGGMCATTCCTATATTATCTTAAACCCTCACTTGCTGCACAGAGATTCCACTTTTTTTCTCTTTCTACATATACCTGAAATAATTCTGCTGTTTAATATGTCTGCAAGAARTGTCATGCCTTTACTTTTCAAATCCTTGAACTTTTCACAGCTCAGCTGTCTTTACTTAATTACTTCCCTTCATCCTGGGATTATAAAAAATGCCCAAGTTGTACACCAGTTTATTGTATAATTTAAAACAATTCAGCATGATCTAATGTTCTTTCTATTACCATTTTTAAAAATAACTTTTTGTATTAAGGTGCATTGGCATCTCATCTTGTTAGTATAATGACTGGAAAAGGTATCAGTAGTCCTGCACAGAAATAACTGGACCATTCTCAGTACTCATATTTGTTCTCCTGAATTTAAATTAATCTCCCAGAATGATACACTTCCTCTTGTTTTTTCTCTCTTCTTTATTAATATCTGACTTTGTATAAATAGTACCGTGGGACTGTCAAACCTTTTTCAGTACTGTAAAAGCAGGACTTCTTTTATCCCTCTTGTTTAAAGGGAATTTGACCCAAAATACTCTGTCTGTACCAGTGATTCCCCAGGTGTTTTGGTGGGCCAGTGCTGTCTTGGAAAAGAGTTCACCTGAGAGGGTAAAGATGTCTGGTGCATGGCTGGGCCATGCAGCGGTTGCAAGGACTCTATCGGATGTGATAGAGAGCAAAAGCAGAGCTGCCTTGTGGTTACTGGCTCAGACTGTTGGCTGTTAACTTCTGTTCTTGCCTTCTCCATCTCAGCATCTTCACTGAAGCAATGAGTGGGAACTGCTGCTCTGCTCTTCACGTTAGAGCCTTCTCCTTGTCCCAGTCATCTACTGGATTCACTCCCTGCTCTACTTTCAGTACCTTCCTAGCAGTGTGGTCCTTGAGAAGGTGGTCTATGAAGCTGTGATCTCCACCCATGCCCTTCCTCCTCAGTTTGAGAAATTGTGGGCTAGCTATTGTTTCTTTGTGGTCATGCTTGTTTTAAAACGTTTTATATGGCTTTAAATTGGAAAGAATAGTCTCATCATTTTCTCTTACTGGGAGCAGTGGTTTCAAGCCGAAGAAATATTTTGTAATTGAAAGACAATTTCATCCCTCCATAAATAATTACTGAAAGAGGATGGAATGGAAAGCCACCATCTACCTCTTCTGATTTTCGCACGTACAACATAGCGGTATGATATAGATCAGCCTGAAAATGGTCTTTTTTGGTTTAAACATAGCCTTACCTATTTTTATTTCCTCCTTAGGTTAACRAAGTCCTTATAAAACTTCTGTTTCTACTCTGTTGTATTTTGGTGTACTTCTCCCTACTCTTCCTCCTCTATTCTTTGGAGCTGCACAAACATTACCAGCCACCTAGTATTTCTGAGCCAACACTACAAGATTGTGTTTGAATGAAAGAGCGTATTTTTTTAAGGAAAATATTCCTTTTCTCCCCCCACAGCCAAAAGTAATCAGGATCCCTTCTGAAAAAGAAATTAAAATATAAAGAGTATAAAAACTCTGCACCCAGTCACTGTGTTCTCTGTATGTATTTAAACTCTCTAGTATGTAATAAGACCGTATAAATTTGTCAAACTCATGAGCAGACTGGATTAACTGTGCTCTGGATGCTTCCTGTATTTGCTTACAACTCTATCATCCATCTGCTATCATCTGTCTCTTTAGAATAGGAAACATTATAGAAAAAACAGATTTCTGGTGCTAGTTGCTAACAGGTGAAGAGCGTGGTGAGGGCCTGCCTGTGCCTCTCTGCTTGCCATCTGGAACCTGTATTTGAAGGAGAGGCGCAGCAGAGACATGAAAGGCCCCTCATGAAGTGCAGCCATGCRTGCAGGAGAACCTACCGCTATCGCTGTCTGGCAAGTGCTACTGAGGATTCTCCTTACCCTGAGCCTGAGCTGTGTGGTGCAGGTCCAGATCAGAGCTTCCTCGGTTCCCTGCATACCGGATGGTAGCCAGGCTTTCTGATGTATGTTTCTCTACAGATCATCTTTTCTACTGATCTAATCCCACTGCCATAGGGAGGGATGTTTTACAGTGCATGTTTGCACTGAACCAAAAGAGAATATTTCGGAGCAATATTTGTCCTTCATCTTAAATTTCTCAGTACCAACTAATTTAAAATATGTATGTATTTGGTCTATTGGCAAATTTTGATGTAGTGGATGTTTATGTGATGTTATAATTAAGCACTGAAAGCCTCTGAGGCTCTACCCTTTGCTTCCTTAGGCTATAGTGCTGCAGAATTTCTGTATTGTGGGTTAGGCRGAGTGTTCTCCGTGGATGGCTTCTCCATTCTGTTCTTTCTTTAATGCCTGCTCTCCTGCATGGTTGATAATAAAGCTGTTGATTCATTAACTGGGCTAGAGATGACCCAGTTCATTCAAAGAAACATTAGAAATCTTCCTTGCAAAGGTTTTCTAGTCTTTAATTCAAAGCTTTTGAATTGGAAAGCTGACAAAGAAAAGTGAGACAGAAATTTTCTGAGCCACTTCATATTTTTCCCATAACTTCCCACTAGTGGGGTTACCTATATAACTTTTAAATCTRATGTATGTGAACAACATTTTTTTGGCAGTTAACAAGGTCAGTATAACAAGGTAGTCTCAGCAGCAGGTTACACATACTGTGAATTTTAGCCAGGATCTTGTTTTTCTATAACTTGCTTTCCTTCTTTGGAGTGCTAATCCTCCTGTGTCACACATTTTCTGTTCAACTTTTCTCCTCTGCTAATCTCTGGGTTTGTGCTGCAGCCCTTTCTAATCCACAGGAGCATTTGTGACCTCAGAAGAAACCCTTGGCAAGAGGCTTTTTTTTGGATTTGAGTAGCATTGATTATTCTTCCTGCAGTGCTGAAAACTAACAGTTGCCTTTCAGACCATCCATGAAAAAGACTGAGTTGCTTAACCACTTGCCTACCAAAATCTGCTGGCTGCAATCAGGCCCTAATGGGACATGAGCTCTGTTTAATGTGATGCTCAGAAACAACTGTGCATCTTTGCAAGTTCTGGAAAATACTTTCTGCAAGTGCCAAAGTAAAAGAAAGAGATAAGCCAAGCAGAGTTATGTTTTCCTTTCTAGATACCTCCCCCCCAACACTGGTCTATAAATTGAATACAATAAGTAGCAAAGTTCCATTCTTGGATTAAAAAGAAAAGCTGCAGAGTTCACTGTGAGGAGCTTCTAGTCACAGCCCAAACATGGGATTTCCTGGTTTCATTTTAAAGAGGTGAAGGGACAATAACGTGGACTAGTAGAGCAGTGATGTTCAGTGGAGGTTTATATGCCAGGGTCAGAAGCATGAGGAGGGAGAAGGGGGGCAGTGGGAGAGGTTTGTCTAAATGAGATCCATTACTTTTCCCAGAGCTATTTYGCACACTGAGTATCAGGCTTTACTGTTGCTTCCATTGAGCAAGTGACAGTAGTACTTGCTAGCTGTTTGCTTCTGTGGGAAGAGTGCTGAGGAGGGTATGATAAGGCATTTCCAGCCAAYGTCCAGGTGGATTAACTGATTGCAGGCCTTGAAAGTGCAGGATTATTCATTTTGCGTAGTAGTTAGCCAACTAATCCATAAACGATGTCCATGTGGGTTAGTACATACTATATAAAAAGAGCTATGAGCTTTCTTTGCATCATTAATGGAGAATGTAGCTCCTTGCTTCCCAGTCTCTTTGGAGATCGTAACTAGCTTTCAGGGAGTGGTGGTGTGTAACTACTGAAAACGTGTCAAGTGCTCACATGTATTTTCTGGCGRCTAATGGCAAACAATGCGAAGTAACTGGCTCTGGCAGCAGTACAAGAAATTGCACAGAACCAATCTGTTAACCCCCCAAATCTTCTCACATGTTAAAATTTTGATATCTGAGAAAATGGGAAGCCAGTAGGGCTTCATAGCCTCTGCTGCACTGCGCCTCACCTTTAGGCATACTTTGCTCCTTGGGATATAGTCTGCATCTGAGAGTTTGAACTACCTGTCCCAGCATGCGAAGGCTGTGTGACCACAGCCTTTCATTTTCCTTTGCTRATGCCCTTAAAACTAACTTGGGCAGGGCAACAGAAGATAACCTGTAGAGGCTGATCCTAGGGTGGTAGAACAGTAAGCYAGCTCCTTCAGCAAGACCTTCAGCAGATCTTGAATTTCCTCAATTATGAGAAGACTAGCAAAAAGCTACAGTATTTTCAAGCTATGTTTCCTTYCTGCTTAGGAAAGAGTTCCTCCTGGAGTGACATCACTGTTTCTATCGATGCTGTGATGCTCTCTCTCCTCATCAGCTGGAGGGGAGAGTGGAAGAGCCAGAGAGTCAGGCAGGGGGAAGTCTCCGCACTGCAGCGGATTTCCTGTGACAGATTACCACCACTGCTGCTACAACAGGACATTCGTGGAGGAGAGTACAAGTTAATTCAGCACCAGAGATGGGTGATTGGGGGAAGGCAGGGAAGCAATGAGAAAATAGATCTTCTTAGTGAACTTTTCACTCTCTCTCTTTACTGCCRTTGAGGGTTGGGTTCATGTTTGCCCTTTGCAGTGGGCCAGTATTGGTGTTTCTGTTGCAAAGAGTTTTATGTTTTCTCTCTGTACCCTTTGGCTCCAGCAGTAGCAAGCACTGAATAGTTGAGCTAGTTTTGCATGAGGAAAGCTGAGATAATCTTCTGGCTTGGTCACAGAGATGAAGAGGAATTCTTAAATATTTAAATGTTTTAATATTTACTTGGAAAGTGTAAATGTTTTAGAAGATATGGAAAGCCTACATATCAGTAAAAATACCTGTGTTTAGTCTACTAGATAACAGAATGCCTTTTCTCATGATGTTTTAATAAATGTTTTGTCACCTTCCGTGGGCTTCAGCTTGGAGTTGCTTGTCACTTTGGTACTTAGGTAGAACTGACAGTGGGGTTTGTGGGAATGTCATCCCAGAAGAGCGACAGGACGAGACAGCTCCCTAGGACTTTGTTCAGCAGAGGAGAATGAGCCAGAGTTGTTGGATCCTTTGTATTTCCCTTGATTTATAAGAAAATCAGGGGACTTCCAAGTCATCTTATTCTGTAGCTGTTGTTCCAGATTATCTGTTCCTGTGAGACATAGATAATCACACAGGCAGATGCACCCAGTCCTTTTCTTGATTTCCGCACCTCTCCCTTTTCAAATACAAGCCCAGCTCTCCTATGATTAGATTATCTTGTATATTTTTTTTCCTTTTTCAGTAAGTTAAAACAGTAAACCTGGCACTATTGATATTTTACTTACTCTCTTTCCTCTCCAGCACACTTGTGAAATATTTTAGAGGCTTGTGTCCCTGAGCTTTTTGGGGAGAGAACACCATATACAGCTACATCAGCTGTCAATTTTCAGCTCCTTGAAAACTTGGATTTTCAGCCTGAAGCTCACTAATTCCCCCCCCACACACMCCCCCGTTATGACTTGCAAAACTGATACACAGTGAAGCTAAATACTAGGGCTTGGCCTGAGGGAGAAGGGGATAATTTTAAATACTTTGTTATAAAAAACTTTTGACATAAATGTTCTTGATGAAGATAGAGAAGAGGAAGATGATGACTGATAATCTGAAGACCTGGATGCAATGGAATTTAATAAACTGAATTGAGCCTGAAATAAACTCCAAACATTTTGGGGTCAGTGCAGCCTTAACTGAATATGTGCRTAATGCACTTATGTAGAGAAATCCATACACAGCCTCACGAGCCAAGTTGCAGAGAGACCATGTCAGGCTGGTGTTATATGCCTTGTTCACAGGAAGGAGCATTTGGTGCCAGAAAATAGTTAAATTACCACAAACTTTTGGACTCTGATWTATGAAAACACATTGCAGAGCATTGAAAGGTCTTTACAGGAAGAGAAAGAAAATTAGACTGATTCTTTCCCTTTTGTGGCATTTACTAACTCTTCCAACACCCAAGGTAATGTCAGGTGCCCAACCTGGGTGGTTCTGAAGATTTAGTCTTTGATCTGCCTTGTGAGAAGGCTCAGAAGAAACCTATGATTTCTGATGTTTTTCTGCTTACTTTTGTTCACTTCCTTTGGGCGAAAGATTCATCAAGTTTTGTCCTCTGCAGCAAGACAGGCTGTTACGGAGAGGTCACATACTCCTGTTCTGTTGGTCCTGAACAGCAGAACAAATAAGTGAAACAAAGCAAACCCTAACAGTGAGCGTTCTGGCAAGTGATATTTGCTATCCATTTCAAGACTGGGAGCAAAATGCTTAAACAGTAGATTTGTTTGGGGTTTTTTTTGGTTGTTTTTTGTGTTTATTTTAATGAAAATATTTCACTAGAAAAGTGAGGATAAATGGAAATCTCCCTCTGTGTTGTGAATTCCCCAGAGATGTAGCAATAGACAGATCTTATCTTCATTTCAGAGAACAGAACAGGTTGGCATTAAGAATTCATTTCATACAAATGATAATCCAAAAACTATTTCTGAAGAAGAGCTTAAAAAAAAAAAAAAATCCAGCTGAGCCAGATTCTGAAATACAGTGATTATAATGTGTACTGGGAACACTGAATAAAATAAAACCCACAAAACTATTTTTAATCATTTAGATAAATGATACTTTTTTTCCTAAATCCTACATTTGCAGTTGTTTGTGTTTTTCTTAGTGAACAAATCCAAATTTTTTTTAATTTTTTTTTTTTTTTTAATCTTGGACATAGTTTTATTTTTAAACACGGCTTCCAGAAACGCCTGCGTGTGGGATTACAGTTGGGACCAATAGAAAGTCCTGGCATTCTGCCAGGCATTTGTCCTGTCCCTACAACATAGATGGACTGCCAGTGTTCTGGAGAAAAACAACTCTAAAACTTTAAACAAATTACACTTAATGGAAATAAATTTTTTTTCCTCTCCTGTGTAATGATTTGGGTAATGCGTTGGCTGTGTGTAGAGGAGAGAAGAAAAGGGGAAGGGAAAAGCAGGGCAGAGACAGAGCTTGTGTTTGCTGCTTGCTCTCCAAAAGATGCTCTAGGAGGGCTGTGGGGGGCAGCCACGACGTTTCTAAGCTAGGAGTATTTTTTAACTCCAGACTTTCCTTACAAGGTCAGCAGTCTAGTTACAGGCAGGTATGTATAAGAGCATATATCTCGTGGTTGTTCGGTAAATGGCTTTGTAACACCTGGGAAGGCATATGCCTTATCGGGCACTTTCTATAAATTGTGTTCTGCGCACAGCTTTGACAGGCCATCTGCAGGTCATTCACCTAGTTTCTGCTGGGTTTTGGTGACAAGTAACAAAGTTTTCAGTTTTCTCAAAGAGAAGAGTAGGAAACATAGGATATAGCCTACTTCATAAAAGAAAACAAACCATATCCATATCTCARTGTTTTCCAAGCTAGGGCTGATAAATCTTTTCTCTCACTTCTGTTGCTATGGTGTTAGTTCTGTTCAAAAACAAACCTATGGGTGATCTTGTCAAATGCGAAGACTGTTTGGAGGGAGAGAGATGCTGAAAGAGAAAGGAAGTTGGAGGGCTCAAATTCCAGCTGATGATAAACAATGAATCAGTGTTTGTCTCAGCAGAGGGCCATCACAAATTTTGCACTGCACTTTCATGGTCTTGCGATTGGGTCCAATATTCCACTTGAAAAGGCATTTCCTCTGCTCTCCCACCAACTTTTCTTCTTCTCCCCCCCCCTTAATATATAAAAGGAAGGTGGAACACGTCCAAGTTCTGCATAGCTTAGAAAATGTTTGCTTGCCACAGTGTGGCCTACAACACAGAGAACTTATTCTTACGGTTTGATCTTCCAGTCCACAAAATACTGGATCCAGCTGTATGTTTGTGTGGTTGAAACGTACCTGCTGTCCAGTTGAGCCTACTGAAGCGATCATTGAATTTCCTACCAGAAGAGCTGCGTTGGCGTGGTCATTTAAGTAATCTTGCTGTAATTTCTGATATTGTTTCCTTTATGAAGGAGGAAACAGTTCACTGTTACAGGGGCCCTTTTTAATGCTTTCTAATTTGTGTAGTAGGTGCATTTTGTTTTCATTTTCACAGTATGCCTATTGGTTTTAGCTGACACAACTACCATGGAGAAGTTATCTTGCATAGTTTTTTATGTTTCTGGAAAACACTGTGCTCAGAATGCCTGGATATGCCTTGAAGGCTTGTTTCTGTTCCTAGGTCAAGGCTGAAAGGGAGGRCTGTTTTCTTGTTTTCTGAATGTTTCCTTGCAGACTGAGCTACAGATGCAGTAAGAATGTAGAGGAATAATCAATCTCAAATACTTATTTGCTTCTCATTGTTTTCCAAGTCCTGAAAACRAATTAATTCACATTTCTGGGTCTATTCTGACCCAGATAAACAGACCCTTTATGTTGCTGTTTCTATCCAGCTGTGATGGTCAGCAGCTGAAGAAAAGTCAAGAATAGCAGTGTGGTCACCTGAAGTTTATTTTAAAGATATTAACTGCTTTTCTGGAACTTGGTTGCAGAAGTAGATCATCTCCTTTCACATCTTTAGCTAAGCTGCATCTCAGTTCATTTTGTGTTGATTCTGCAGGCTTTTAAGTTTGCCCTTAGCCTTGCTACTGCACTACTCATGGGAGTAAAAGTGAAAGTGCTTGCAGAGCTAGACCTTCTGTGGACCTCCTCACTCAGCCACAGTTTAACAGTATCACTGGGCATTCCCCTTTCAACATCAAATCTGCCTTGTTTATCTTTCCGCATTACATAATCTTGGCATACAGAGAGTTTACTGTACACTTGGAAGCAGGGCTTCTATTAGTCTCAGAAGAGATATAAAGTGTTTTCCAGTCGCATTAAGATCTATGTAAGTATTTCTAAGATAATGTTAGTACCACAACCTATAACTATTAGTAGGAGCTTAGAGTATACATGCTAGCAAAGATAGCCTCTGTTAGGAATAATGATATTCTTTCAGTTTTGCTTTTGCTTCACAGTTAACTTCAGTTATTCTGCTCAAGGAAGCCTAACCCACTTAAGAGTAGTTTTTTGAGAACTGYGTTTGAGCTGCATGGATTGGCTAGATCAGCAGCTGGTGATGCTAGATCTCAACTGTTCTAATTTTATTGGTGCTTGGGCTCCTATCCTGCTGTCTCATCAGTACCTGCCTTCAGGTTAGCTGTGCTCTGGGAACTGCACTCCTCACCAGTTAAATAGTTGTCTCCACAGCAGATGAATTTGCAAAGATCCTGAGTCACTTGCTTTTATGTGCCTGCATTACTGTCCTGGGTGCTGTTTTCTGCCATCATTCAGTACAGGACACAGTAGGTGCTCCTTTTATTAGTGATGTTAGTCTCTGGTGGCTCGTTCYGTTTGCAAGGATATGTTAAATAAGGGGAAGAGAGCTGAATGAGGGGAATACTGGCTCGGAACAGACAAGAAGTGTGGAAAAACCTTTGGATAAAAGATGCTTGGCAATGACTTTGTTGCTCGTTAAAGAAATGAGATCTAACCTGCTGAGACATTTGCATAAAACCTGATATTTATTTATTTATTTATGGTCTGACAGCCAATGAAATGCATATTCTGAGGGATTTGGGTGAGTGAGGTTATAGTAACATACAAAATAAAGCTGGTATGTAAAGTAAATGCCCTCAGTGTAGGGCATCACCTTGTACCTTGGGGAAACAGCATAACTGAATTGAAACAGCAGGAACAATGACAGAAGCAAAAGCTGAGATCCTCCATGTATTAATGTAAGGTTTCTCTCTGTTCCTTCAGCTTGACCTTACCAAACCTATTGAAGATCAGGGCCCTTTGGATGTAATCATACATAAACTGACAGATGTCATCCTTGAAGCAGACCAGAATGACAGCCAGTCACTGGAGCTGGTTCACAGGTTCCAGGTAAGTGATTTTTAGACCTTTTTCATTTGAGCAGGAAGGTGAACTTGGTACAGCAAATTCAATCCCTTTTCTGTGTAGTTAATGATGTTTGAAAASAGCTCTCTGGCATAGTGCTGCTCTGCAGTTGAGAGCTCTGGCAAAAATAGTTTTGTCAGTCTAAGATGGACTTGTAACTTTGGACAGTTTTTAYGCTGTACTAGTAAGTTAGGTAACAGCTGGTTTCCCACCTGTGGTTGTTCTGCTGTCATTTCACGTGCAGCAGTGCCATCCACAAAGAGGAGCAGTTGTTCACAGGGTTCTCCATGCATCTCTCCATGACAAAAGCTACTAAATTAACCTGGGCCAAACCTATCTAGTTTTTTCCTGTTTTAGGAATACTAATATCTGTAATGTCAAGGCTGCTCAGAGTGTGTCTCCTGTAGTGCTGAGAAGCCTGTTCTATTTTCCCCCCCTCAAGTTTACAGTGTAGATCAGAAATCAAGCCAAGGGCTTAGTGAACTGTTTTTCTGAAGGATTCCTATCAGTAGGCTGAATGTTGATGAACTCACCATTTTAGAAGATGGATGGCTTTGATCAAAGACGTATCTTTTTTTTCTCTTTCAGTGAGAAGCAAAATTAAATAAAATACTTTCATACCTTTGTGAAATATGCTTACATCAGATGGAAAAACCTCTCATAAATCGTGCAGTTTTGACTTTGCTTTCTCAGGAAATAATGTTCTATTTGATTTACTTAATGTTGTGTTACTGGTAACACAGAAAATATTTTACTTCATGGAGAAAATATTCTCTTTGCTCTAGTTGCAAAGCTTTTCTACTTCTTCTCACCTATGTATTATTCAAACCTGCACAGGAGATGAAAAGATTTGACTTGTGGGTCTGACCCTCTGGCACCAGCTCTCTGAATAGTAGGTGACTATTGATCGCTAAATAGCACAGGCATCCACTACCCACAGCACTCAAAACTCATAAATGGCTGAAGAAACTAGACAGGTTCCAATAGACTTAAGGAACTTTCTGCTAGTGCTCACTGTCTTTCAGTATTTCAACCACTAAATAATTTGTTTTCACAATGCGCCCATCCTATAAACGGGAAAAACTGACGACCAAAGAGGGGAAAGTACACGCATGTTGGCTTGGCCGCAGCTGATTAAAACTCATGAAAGCCTGATTCCCAGTCCTTACTGCGCTGCGTGCGTTCCCGAAGGCCGAGTTTTATGAAGCACAGTGATAACTGTATAATCCTGCGGCTCCTCCCTTGTTCCCTGGAGCATATGCTGATGGGGAACTTCTGCAAGAACAATTAGTGTGTGGCAGCGCAATTAGTATCTGAAACCTGTTTCTTTTATTCAGTGGAAGTTTCGTCATTGGATGTTGAATATTTTTAATACAGTAAGAACTTTACTTTGTTTACTTTGTTTTACTTTGTTTCACTGTATTCAATAGCTTATGATCATGCATTTTTAGCTTTGCAGGTATCTAAGGTCTGGAGAAAAGAGCAGTAAGCACAGAGGAGGTATTTTGCTAAAGCTGTATTTAACTACCAAGGCTAAGTTCAGTATGAAGCAGGGTAGAGTATTTAGCTTTGGCTGAGAGTTTAATGGGCTGTTCTCTTGTCTGCGTGACAGCTGCTGCACGCTTGGAATGCCACGAGGGGTAAAATGACCTGCTAAAGCTCAACCCCTTGCCCTCACAAATTTCGTAAAGTAATGATGATATGATATCTTGACATTATTCTGTGTACTTTTTTTATCATTTAACTTAATCCATTGTTTTTGTACGGATTAAATCTTGAAGCTTCTGTTTAAAAGCTATTTAAGTTAGAAAACCTCAGTGAGAATGATAGATTTTTTTTAATCAAATGAGCATGTATGATAAATTCTGAGAGTTGTGAGAGATAAGTAATATATATTTATTTTTTAGTTCAGTGACTTGTTCTTTGTATCTTTTTTGGTAGTGCATAGAACAGAAGAATTATAACCTGATTAGAGATGCGAGGGCCTAATAAACAGTTATTAAAAACAGTTTCTGATATGGGGAGGAAAAAACCCAACAGGCAACCAACTCCTTTTTCAACAAGAAACAAACCCACCCAAAATTTCTCCTAAAATTCTCAGATTCTTCAAAACTGTATAAGTTAAAATATCTTATTTCAAATAATAAGTAGAGCAATAMATTTTTTTAACCACAGACTATTTGAAATGAAACTACTACTTTAAACTTCTAGAAATGATAAATGTTTAGTACAGGAGACCAAACTTGCATATAACAGGTAATACAGCATGATATTAAGAAACATATGGGGAGGATACTATTTCCATTTTCTAAGCTTTTTGTTGTGAAAAAGGTATTCTATATAGCGCAGTTTGCATTTTTTTTCAGAAAGTAAAATATAATTTAGTTTTGACACACACATGCTTAYTGCAGAGGTCTCAAATTTCCACATTTTTTTCCAAAATGTATATTGGAAGGAGGAGGACAGGAGTCCCTGTTTATAAGTATGGCGAAACTACCTGAAATCATAAATTTCTATTTGAGTCATCAAATCTGTGTGCTGCTGTCRTGGGCGATGGCATCAGTTTCGCTGCCTTGATCTCCTGATCACAGTATTTAAGCTTTCTTTATCACTTCCGTTCTACCAGCTCCTCAGCTGGTGCTGTTTTTAACCCTATAGGGTAAGTCTGACCTGTGTACTTAGAGCTATCTTTGCTGGCCTCAGGAGCTCACTGCCCTTRCAGGAATGCCCTCTTAGAGCGTGTTAGTCTGTAAACCTGAATTGTGGGTTAGAGCTGAACTGATCTTTGGTTTAAGGGTATTTTTAACGGCTGTTTGCTGTCACACTTCTTAAGCCCTGGACCGTAGGAAGAGTGGGGGGCAAGTGGGGAGGGGATCCCTTGACTATCATTAAGGGATCGGCTAARCCAGTGAAGAAAAACAAGCCTACTCCCAGAAGTCTTGCGACTTCTCTGCCGCAGTCTCGATGGTAATTTTTAGACATACACAAATCAAAAAAGGTTACAGACCTCTGATTTATGGGGAATTCTCACTTGAGCAATATTACAGCTTTTGCTATTGCTGACAAGTCTCACTTGGGTTGCCTCATTTCAGAACAGCTGAGAAATACGTTGTATTCAGATCCGGTGTACTGTGGTATATGGCACTGGGACCCCTCCCATTTATATACCTGTAGGCAGCTGCCATCTATTAACGTACGTGCCTCTCTGTCATTCCTGAATGGTTAACCTGTCGAGTTGTGCCCTTGATCAAAGTTCAGAGGCACTGAACTGTGCTTCTGTATCACCCCAGCTGCCCTTTTCCAAGATGTAATGTCCATGTCCTACAGTGAATTCACTGAAGTATTCTCGCATGTCTTAGGCTGGTTAATTCCTTCTTTATTAAAAGACTGGAGCAACTTACTTTGAACAGTTTTAAATCATTGCCTTAAGAAAAGCTAACAAGAAAACTCATATTGCCCTAAAATCCTACTTTATCTCCTATTCAAGTATAGCCTTTTGTGCAGGTTCAACAATTCAGTCTTGCCTCTCCTTCCCCTCCCATTAGAAATAATGAATCAAGAGTGTCATCATGTTCAAGGTGACCCAAGTAAAAGAGGACGTAGTAGTTTATTCCTGTGCTTTATTGTTTCGTAGCACTCTGCTTCAGTTCTTGCTACCTTTGTTAATGTTGGAAGACATAGATTTATTTATTTATTTATTTATTTATTTTTGTGGACTACAAAAGAAAGTCAGCAAGAAATATTCCTTAGGATCTGGGACAAATGAATCTTAATTTTAATGCTAGCTAACGTTTCCTGTCCCAGTTCTTTTCTCCCATACTCTTTCCCAAGTTAATCTATATTAGCGTCATGTCTCCTGTTTCATGTGCCTGAATTTTTTTTTTAGCATTTTGGCCTTAATATCTTGCGGCCTATCAGGTCATTGATTTGGACCAGGGATATGCTTCTTGCAACATGTTGACTAATGTGTAGAGGTGAGAACAGGCATTGATCTTGGGGAGTTGTGGAGAGTACTGACAGAGATATGTACTACTTGACATGGGATGTCTGATTCTTTCTGTAGGATTTACATAGTGATAAAGTGATTTAAATATCTACATAGCACAAGAGCATTCTGTTTCCCTAGGTGTTTTTGCAGACATGTCTCYTGTTTTCTAAACGGAGAACAAATGGGAAACAGGTTAGGCTATAACAGGTTTAGGTTATGGTAAACCAAAACAGAAATAACTGTAATCCAGAGACTAGATAATAGGGCTGAAATTCAGTTCTCTAGTCTGTTCCCATCTCTGTTGCTGTAGAATGCTTATGTCTTTCTGTGCCTCAGCTCACTGTCTCCGTTTCATAAATGAGTCTCTCTTTCTTAGTAAAGGACTGCTTAGTTTTCCTGTAAATATCAGTGCTGAAGTGGTACTTTGATTCTTATGAAGCTAATTTGCTGTTGGTGGGAAATCTGAAGTCATTTATTCTGCTAATATACAGTTGGATCATGTGTTACGTGTTGTAGAAAGCAATGGTATTCCTCCCATGTCTGATACATATGCAACATGTAAGCCAGAGAACCCTTTACTTGCCTGTGGATTTGTTAATCGATAAAGACATTTATCATCAGAAAACCACTGTCTGCAGAAGTACATTCTTTATATTTTTCCTCCGGAGCTCAAGTAGGAGAGGCAGATGGAACGGAGGATAAGTGTCTCAGCAAGTTGGATGGAGAAGAAATAATTCTCTGCCTCTTCACTTGATTAGTAAATGCAGTTGAACTAACTGCTTTTGTATGAGAAAGAAATAACTTGAGTGAAGAACACCCTATGGATACCAAGTATTATCTTATATTGGCATCTTCTGGGCAGAGGACAAATGATGAAGCCTGTTCGTGTTTTGAAATCACCTCTAAATTTTCATAATTCATTTCATGTCACAGGTGACAGTAGTGTCAGTCTCTTAAAAGRAACAGTTCCCTTTTCAACATTTTGCCTAGTTTCATTTTAGCATTGCTTTGCTCACAACAGCAAGCTTTGGCCAGATATGTTCTAGAAAGTCTGTTGCAGGGCTGCACTAAAAAACTTGTCTAATTTTTCTTGCGAAATGCTTGGATCCAGCTGGCTAGTGCCTTCAAGGCCTTCATTTTTAGGAATATTAAATTTAACCACAAATGAAAATATTAAAAAAGCCAAGAATGTTAGCGGAGAACTTGATGTTCTTTCTTCTCTCCCTGTCATTAGTTCTTGGTTGTTCAGTAAACACTTTATTATCTAATACATCTATTCTTTTTGTGTATAATGTCATCTTCCTGCAAGTAAGTGCAACCTAATGCATATAGCATTAGAAGGGGCTTCTRTCGTATGGTTCAGTCACTTCCCTTTCCACCATTTCATTACATGATTTTGCCCATCCCATTTCCATCCCCAAGTGTGTTTTTTTTTTGCAAGTTCTAAATTAGAGAAAATGGTAATAACTTCCTTTTGAGATTAATTTAAAGAACTCTTTATGGCAGCTAAGAATGACTGTCACAGGAAAATAAACCTGTTTGTTTTGTTTCTGAGTGGAACTCTGATATGAATTTGTAGTAGCTGTGATTACATCTGATTTACAGAGCAGGYTGCAGTAATCACTCTGTCTGATGTAATCATTTTTCTTCACAAATAGGGAGTTCTTCTTCACAGCAGAGTGGATGACCTGTCCACAATCATGTAGTGTAGTGAAACCAGAATTTCCATTTCTGGACTGTATGTATTTCTGACTTTGGATATGGAGTTGTAGCCTCTCCCAGCACCTTCCAAAATGAGAGAAGTTCCTTTTCTAGAATAGACAGCAGGGACCCATGTGAGCACATTTTTGAATGATATCCTAACCCCTGTGAAACCAGGTTGTGGGCTTCTGCTATGCGTAGGGCTTCTGCTAGCTGGGTATAGCCGCTTGTCGCTTGCATGCRGGAAGTTTTCACTGGCTGGCTGGTAAAACATGTACCCATGAGCTGACAGAGCAGTGGGCTGTTTTAGCAGTACTGAAACACGTGGCAGAGTGTGCTTGAAGGGTGTGTACTCTCACGTTGTCTTGGATGCAGGGGAGATTACTACCCATCTGTGTCTCTGCTATATTATTTTTTTAGGAGTATTGAGAACTATTAGAAATTAGGTAAGGTGGGTGTTCCTTAGAAGAAATCATTTGTAATAATCCACTTTTTATAAAGTATTTTTTGTTTTGTTTTGTTTGATTTTATTTTCAATTAAAATCAATGAGCAACTTAGAAAATAGACAACTTTGKAAGAGAACTGCTTCTGTGTGCGTGACCTAGCATAAGCATTGTGGTATTTCTGGCACCTACATGCAAGTGGAAATAGTTTGATTCCCTTATTGTTTATTAAATTGACCTAAAAAAACTGATTATCTTGAGCAGACCAGGCACGGTCTATCTATCAATTCATGATGCTRATTTTCTTGCTATTGGATATAAATGTAACAGCGAGGTAAAACCTGGCACTTGTCTTACTGTTGTCTCTATAAAGCTATCTGCCAGGAAGCGGAGTGCAAGGCATCCTTGCCTGCGAGAGGAGGAACTCTCTGCCAAGCTACATTTATGACCTTTGGAAAAATYATTTTTTTAAGGTGTATTGTAAAGGCCTAGATAGTCTCCCAYGAGAGCTGAGTAGGAAACTGGCTTCCCATTTACATCAGTCTGCGTGCTTGCCTTCTGGAGTCTGTGAAAAATTGTGCTGTGGTCTGCTACGGAGTACCGATAGATTAGGAGGCCTCTTAGCATGCCCTTTTCTCTTGCTGTTTGACTGTCCTCAATTGCTTAAAAAAAAAAAAAAGTAATAATTGTTAAAGCAGATTCTGAAAATGGCCAGGGGGAGTTGCTGGCTGCTAGGACAACCTTTAGGGCTGAGCTTTGAGGTCCTCGTGTCATTTGGATGTAATCTGGACTGCAATTCCACAGGAGAGTATTGGCAGGTGCAAGTTGTTTTCTGTTGCATTAAAGATTAAATAATGACTACCTAGTGATCTCATCCAAAGCCAAAAAGATGATCTCATGCAGCATCTTGTGAAGTGCATGAAAATGACCCTTTGAAGTAAAGAAATTTTTCCATTTGATTCATAGGACACTTATTTTGGGAGGAGGGTAGAAACRATAATAATTCTACCATTCTACCCACAGTAGTGCTAGTCTAGGCTGTTTGAACATAGATTATTTGTTGTTTAATAAAAACTATTACAGTCCTTGCTGGTTCCCTCTTGACCAGAGGAATATGGGAGAGAAGTCAGGTGGGAAGAGGCATAGTCCCCAAGGACTTTCACTTGCTAATGCTTCAATTCCTGCCTTCTTAAAAGAAAGAAAATTGAACTGTAATACTGCTTGACATGACTACCTCAGTTCCTGCCTTCCAGACAAAGTTTATGACATTGAAAAGTGAATATGTCTCTATTTTGACCTGCGTAGGACACTGACTAGARGAATTTGTTATGCTCCCATAGAACAAAATACCCTCTGAACAGCTGCTTGTCATAGCTATACAGAGGCTTGAGTAACTTTATTCATTGCAGCCTTCTATTAGTCTGTTCCATTCAAAATGATGGTTCAAGTGATGGAAAATCAATAGGGTTATTAATTTGTCTTTCAGAACTTTTTGTGCAAAGGCTCTCTTTGCATTAGCCTTCTTGAAAAGAAATAACAAGCTATTTTCATGCCAGACTTCTGCTGTCAGATTGGTGTAAATTTAAAGTGTTTACTTTCTTTCGCCACCCACCTTTCCCTGCACCACCGTATTTCCTGCTGTTGGCCCTCTTACTCTGAGGGTTTCCAGGAAGAGCTCTTCTATTCTTGATCCATAAGCTTCCTTAGATGAATTTGGGGCCAGGAGGAAGGAAAGTTAGTGGCATATTGTGGAAGGAAAGGAGTTAGGGGTTGGGAAGGGGAGGGTGCATTGTTCCTACTGCACTAATTGCTTTCATCAGAAGTCTTGGCTTCAAAAAGATGATACATACCCTTGGAGACTCTGTGAGTGGAAAATACACATTTCAAACTTCTTTTCACATGTTTTGCTGAAACAAAGCAAGAGACAAAGGAAACTATCAAAGCTAAGTAATCTTTTTCTTTGGGGGTAAAGGATYGACACAAAGCTGAAATGGTCTGTTTGCACCTGAATTCCCAGGTCTGTATCTGTACTTCTCCCATTTGAAAAACAATTTTTTTCATATATTTGTGTTGGAAGATCCTCACAGGCAGGCCAAATTAACTAAGAGTCTGTCCTTCAAGTGGTAACTGGTAGATAGCTTCCTGTGGGTAGGTGTTTGTAAAACCAGATGTGATTGACTCTTGAAGGAAAAACTGAGAAAGTGAGTACTAATAAGGTTGCTTTCACATGCACAGTAAACACAAAAATAAAAGAGAAAATCTCTCACCCCTTCTCTTCTCCATTACGTTGCAAGAATCCCTTTCAGATTTAGAGAGACAAACAAATTTGAGATCAATATGTGTTCAAGATCCAGCTTCCTGTGGCTTTAGACAAGTTTGTGTGTCTCTTTACATCTGTCTTCTGCTTGAAAAATATTGGTCTACTGTTAGAAACAATCATCTTTATGTTTTTGTACACAGGAAGAAGTACATACAGTTACTATTATATTTGCTAACATTTTTTCTGTGGAAGTTCTGTTTAATATTAAACAAAAGATCATGGAAGTTTTATTACTTAGTAATAATGTCAAGTCAGTGAGTCATTCAGTATCTCTTACCATCTAATGCCCCAATATTTGCAATAGATATGATATCAACTTTCTGTTAAAATATTTAAAAAAATATGTATATTTTAGCTACCTTTGGGCAGAATGACACACGGTTGTATTCTCATATGTACATATGTTAAAAAAAAAAAAAAGTTTTTTTTTTCAATCTGGGGCTATATCCAGAGCTATTTAATAGGGAACATGAAATACTCGGTCTCTCTTTGATTTCAAGTTTCATTGCTGGCCTTCTGCCAGTAACAGGGCTGGTACACAGCATTACTGAACGCCAAGCCTGGAATACAAACAAAGGAGGATCTACTAAAAAGTCCTTGTTTTTTCTTGTTTGCTTTTGTTTTGTCAAAGATTAGAAAGAGGAAAACATAGACATTGTCTAGGTCAAGCTGAACTGCAGCGCAGGGACAGAGYCCTTTCAAAATATTGTTGGAAAGCCTAAATATCCTCCAGATTGTTGCCTGGACTGCTTGGATCTGCTGTTGGATACCAGTCTTCGGTAAATCCGAGGTTGTTTTGTTGGGGTGACCCAAGATAAGTTGAACATTTAAAGTTGAAAGTTTGCTTTAAAGCTGTCTCTTGGCTTCAGTGTTTTTGTCTTTCCTCTGCACATCTGCTCTGTTTTTCAACTTCATGTTCGTTAGTAGCTCATGCACCGTCACAGTTGTTAGACTCACCCCCTTTGTGATCATCAGTACGTCCATATTTCTGGTTGGGCATCCATTCTGTGCTGTGGGAAGACCGCTGTGTCTTAGGCAATATCAGGACTTTTGCAGCCTATTGAGTGATCTTCTTGGTCATATATTCAGTAAAATGTGCTGTCTGAATGAGCAGTGGTTCCCAGTAAAGAATCAATATTTATATGGTACCATAGTTCTTCCTGTGAATCAGGCAAAATTTATTTTTCTTATTGTAGTTTCCTGTTGTRGTAATTAGTTATTAGTTAATTAATATTATTAATTAGGGTGGGTTTGGTACTTTCTTTTTTTTTTGAGTACTTTTTTGTGCATAGGTATCAGAACTCTTTCTTTTGCCTATGCTGATGAGGTCTTGCAGTGAGGTGGAGGAGACTGGGATAATGTTGGCGTTGAACATGCCCAGGGCAGGGGCTGGGTGATTTGTCTTGGATATCCTTCTGCAGCTTGATARTTCTGCTTTTGATATGCAGAGTTAACTCTTTGTGATGGAAATTTAAGGGCTACATAATACCATAAGAACAGATGCAGAGTTACAAAGAGGTGAGTGCATTTTGATGCACCTGTCTCTTAAATGGTTGATCCTTGGGGCTTACCCCCAGCTGTGCTCAAATAGAGATGGCCTAGAAAATACATTGGCCTCACTCTATACTGAGAGACTCTGCTTCAAAGGGGAGGCCTYTTCTGGACTCAGTTAAAATGAGAGGTTTGTGGCTAAGCCCCAGAAGATTAGCTCCAGAATACCCTTATTTCTGCTCCTAGTCCTTTTCWTTACTTAGATGATGCAGATCTTCACTGCTCTGTGCTGACAGTCTCTGAGTTTTACCATCCCTGTGCCCCTTGGCAGCCTGAGAAATTTGCTGTTCTTTTCATAAAGAGAGCTTGTGTTCTGGCTCCTGCGTATGTTTGAAGGAGCTGTCTACTTTTACTCYGTGAGGTTCTTTTCAACTTTAGGATATGTCATTGAAGTCCTCCAGACTCTAAAGGGCTTCTGGAAAACAGCTCCCTCCTTTGTRTGCATTGGTATTTTATCCATTTGCCTAAGAGTGGCCATTGGGGCTTCTTTTCCATTGGGGAAAAGAAGTCAGTCACTGGAAGGTCAGCTTAGATGCTTGCTTCTATTGAAGTATTGCCTGGTGTACAATCACTTCAGAATCATACTTTAGTTCTTGTTCTACTTCATTATGCTGTGTCAAGCTTAGGGCTTAGATGATTTTTTAATCAGTTTARAGTTATTATCATTATAAATAAAGCACCATCAAGTCTCTTATAGAAAGCAGAAAAGGACAAGGTCCTTTCTGGAAATATCTAGAGTAACATGAATGAGCATAATATGTTGATTGCACAAGAGCACAGAAAGTGAGGAAGTCATTAATGCTGAGCTGAGTATCAGTAAGCTTAGGGAGGGTGGATAAGGGACTAGAGGAAAGGGAAAATTGTTCAATCCGTGGAGGCCAATGTGAGTGTAAGCACTAATGTGAACAAGACCGATGGCAAAGACAGGGCAAATGAATGTAGGAGAGAAAGAATGAGGATGTGCTCAATAGGGGATGGGGAGCTTGAATTCACTGCAGAAACAGAGGCTACTCAAGGCAGAGGGGATCACTGCAGTATGAAAGGAAGAGCAGGGACATGCATCAGAAGGRCTTTGGGATGTTTGCTGTCAGATCTCCTCTGAGCTCACATTTCAGGACCACAGCTCGATTAGCCTGTTTACCAGGCATACTTACACGGCTCCACACTACAGTATTGGCTGAGCTCCTCACTGTCTTTAACACATTCATCCTCCCAGTATACTGATGAAGTTGCACAGTTTGTTAGCTTCCTGTCTTTTAAGCTGATACATGGAGAGACAAAAGAGCTCTCTTGTTATGCTTTAGATATGTTGAGAGACTCAGACTTTCATGATCAGCAAGTTCAAGCTAGCACCCTAATCCCTGCAACATCCTAATGCCATAAGATGTCTTCTGGCTGTTTGTGAACACAACATGTGTAGAGAAGCACAGATGTATTTGCTTAAGAGGCCTGAGGTAAAAAGGCATCTGTTTAAAAACAGATAAATCTCCTCTGTATTTGAGAGCTGACAGTCTCTTGTACCTTCCACTGACAGTGCCTAGTTTTGTAGGTAACTGTTCTCACTACTTGAAGCTCTGAATGTGCTGGGGGCAGCAGACTAATGAATATTACTGTCTATGTGTTTTGGGTGTTAATGACTTGAAACGAACCCATCTCCTGCTCCAGCGAGCCAGAAGGGGCTTTTTATCCAGAGACACTGCTTGCAAGTGTAAGACTTAGCAGCTGGATCTGACAGTCTTAGTGACCAACTCTGGAAAAGGCTCTGTCCCTTCTTTTTCCCAGGTGGCAGCACAATTAAGGATGTCTTTGGGGAATTCACTCTGTACATTCTTCAGGGATTATTATATATGTTAGGCAATGAATTACCATTGAATTGTGCGTCATGGCCCTGTGAAGGAAAGCCACTTGTGTGCTCTGAGTGATGCAGTGGGTTCACTAAACCCTCGTGCAGGATCCTCTTAGCCTCAAAAGAATAATCCCTTTTTAGCAAGCCATCAGTTCAGACTGTTTAGTCAGCAGCAAGCAATAACTTGCCATTGCTTTAAAAACAAAACAAAACAAAACAGAAAACCCAACCCACTCGGCTAGTCAGTGTTTGGAGCAAAGTCAGTTGCTGGGAATAGATATCTCCATTCTTTTGCCTCTAGTTCAGTTTCCAGCAAAGTGCATCTCCCAAGGCCACRTCATCATACTCTTGGGTATCTTGTGGAATGTTCCACATTCACTTTGGTTCATTCACTGAAGCAGGTAGCATGTGGAAATAGGGTTTAATGAAAACAGTCACTTGAAAAAGCATTTGCCATGCATTTGCACAAATGCTTTTGAAGAAATGAGTGGAAATGCAAAGATGGTTTTGGGAAGTTACGTTAAACAAAGGCAGATTTTAACTTTGGAAAAGTTTGTCTGATCTTGGGTGAGTAGGATAGATGATTAAGCCCATTGATTTTATTGGATGAGGGTGAGGGCAAAGATGGAACTCAGCTTATCTTGCAATATCTGGCAGCTATGTATGTGTTCATGGCCAAGATGTATTGCAGTCGTGTCCTCAGGGAATGGGGAACTGAGTTCCCAAGATGAAGATCCATAAGGATATTTCTTATTGTCARATAAGGAGAGTATGAGCTTAGAGAAGTAGCAAGATGGAGGCTTTCAAAACTCCAGGAGGACACACTGAAGCAGCAGTCTCTGCAGCTCTGCCAAACAATTTCCAGCCGCTGTCGTCCAGCTCTTAGCGCTCTGTTCAGCACAGTTAGAGGACAGTAAAAACAACAACATTAAAGAACCTAAATTTATTTCTGAGCTCAACTCAGACGGTTTTGATGTTCATGTGCAGTAATTCAATGCAATTGCAAGGCTGACCCCAAGATAGCAGTRTGTCATCTTTCTTTTCCTAATTGCTTTTCTCAGCCCTGCTCRCAGCTGTTATTGTGGCACTTTGCCAGTGGCTCCTTCAGAGATGATGTGGTTGCAGCACAGGTTTCACTGCTGATGGTGTGTCCACAAGAGGAATTTGCCATCCTAAAACAACTGTCAAGTTTGTGTTTATTTCRAATGTCAGTGTCCAGACAGGTCACTTCCTGCATTGCCAATGTCTCTTTGCCTTCTCTTGAAGGAAAACTAGAGATTGATTACGTACTTAAGTCAGTATTTTTCACTTTTCAGACAAACTAATGCCTTTATTTTCCCCCTGTATTTGTTCTGCAGGAATATATTGATGCTCACCCTGAAACCATTGTCCTGGACCCTCTTCCAGCTATTCGGACACTTCTGGACCGATCCAAGTCTTACGAGCTAATTCGGCAAATAGAGGCATACATGCAAGGTAGGCCAATCACCTGCTCTCCCAGAAGGCTTTTTCGAGATTTGTAGAGAAAGAAGCAGCTGGTTTCTGGAGGCTGGACATGCTGTTTTAAATAGTGGTTTTGAGCCCCTTGCATTCTGTCTCTCCATGGGAGTACAAACCCTGAAGCATTCCTATGTCACAGGATTGTCCTCTGGAATCCAATGCTCTTGTTTCTTAAAGTGTAAGAAGGAGGTTTGGATCTGGTTAAAATATGACGTGGGTTTAATGGGAAGCATATTTATCACAGTAAGTACTCCTAGAAGCTTGGAAAATATTTGTGTGTGTGTGTGTGCTGGTAAATTGACATGATTGTACAAACTTAACAGCTTGTTATGGGAATCCTGAGGCCTGAGTTTGGAGGAGATTTATGGAAAAAGAAAAATCCTTTCTGGAAAGGACTAAAAGACACAAAATTGTACACTGAGCTAAGATGTTTCAGAAATACTGGAATCCTACTGCTTTAGCTAATTGCTAGAAAGAAACATAATTCACTTCTGGGTTTGGCTAGTTACCTGACGCAGACTGTTCTCTTTAATTGGCATCATCAGATTGTATACTGATATTTGGAAGGACGCTCCATTTGAGCCTGAATGGTTCTAGTATCTTACCATTTAATTAAGGCCTTTAGTTTCCTTTCTATTTCTGTTGTCATCCTAACCTAATGTGATTAGCTTCTGTGCTGAGAGACTTTAATGTATTATTCTTTTAACATTACGAGTTTTTTTTTCCTTGCTTGTTTTTAAACAAAAGGGGAGGGAGACTGCTAACACTTAGTATTTTACTCTCTTTTCATTGATAGTATCTGATCCTGTCACTGATACTGTCACTGATACTATCACTGATAGCTAGTATTTAGCAACTAAAGTGCAGCTGTTTCTTGAAGTATTTCTTGTCTTTTGAGATTAAATCTAGAGTAACTCTTGAAGTAACTGTACTATTCTTTTCAACTATAGTTTGGGGAAATTGCTTTTCTGAACTATGTTCTAATGTGCTGGTGTTGCAGTTATCATTTTGATTGTGTTATCCTTGTCTTTAGGGGCTGAGAAGAAGCTTGTCAATTTGTATTTTTGTAAATGTGAATTTATAGGCCTACTGTCTGCCCTGCAAAGCAGTGTCTTTAGGAGCTTCTCMACTATGTAAAAGTAAGAATAAGACCAATAATTTGCAACACCTCTCCCTTATGCTTTGGAATCTCTTTAATGGAAAATGTCCAAATATTTTTAAAGAATTTTRTTTTGAAATGGTTCTTGCAGGGTATATAAGGGGGAGAGAAGTTCTAAGTGAAACCTGTAMTCTGCAGAAGTGTTTGTTTTTTTGTTCTGACAGTGAAAAGATTCATTTTTTTTATTGTAATTGATATTATTATTGTCCCTATGGGAACAATATGCTCAGGAGAGTAAATGGTTTTTGCAAGTATTGCAGTCTCCTCTGGTCAAACCAATGAGAAAAACGACTAAGTCCTTAAGGAGGAAAAAAGGTAGGTTTGGATTCAGTCAAATCTGACACTTTGAAGAGAAACTGTTAATAAAATTGAGGAACTAGGGAGGGGAAAGCAGTTTTCACTGACCACGGCACTGCTAGGTGGCCAAATCCCCCTCTCTAACTAYGTCTCAGCTTATTTCTATCTCATAATCAAAATACCATAACAGAAACATTGAATTTAGCTTTTGTATTTAGCAGGGGATATCTCAAGAGAGCAGAATAATTGGCTAACTTGTTGGCCTGGCCTGGTCTAAGTAGATCAGTCTCTGTATTCCTACGTGTAATGATTTGCAGTGAGAAATTCAGAAGACCAAAAAAGGAGAGGTCCCTATAGACAGCATGGTATATTTTTTCCCCCTCCTTGTTTTCACCTCCAAATTGAGTTTTCTGCTTTGCTACTGTCTTGTGAAACCCCAAGGCCATGAGCACTTAGAAAACTCAAACAAGAAGTAATACATTTGTAAATAGAATGACGTATTAAGAGCTTCATTTTTTTGTTTCAAAATTTCAAAATAGAAGTCGCTACCAAGAACAATATTGTAGTATTTAGGTGCAGCTAGACAGCCTGTTTTATCACAAGGTACAAATTTGGTGTAATGGGATAAGTTAAGTGCAAGAAGTTATCTTTTCCAATGGAATGTCTTGAACTCTAGAGAGTTGAGTATTTGTGCGAGGAAGAATCTTATGCTCGGGAAAATCTTTAAAATGAAAATTCAGTATCTGTCTTGGAGACTGGTTTTAGATCTAGGTGGTCATTACCTCTCTGAATTATGGTTTAGAGTAAATAGAAGTGTAGCATAGTCTGTCTTTGTGATCTTCTCTTTACATTTCATTTCAATGCTGTAGAACTGTACAATTAAAGATATGTATCAGTTTGGTTAAAGGGAATACAAGCATGTGCTCTGCTCTCTCCAGTACGTACARTGCTGAAGCCTCCTGCATCTGTTACCTACGTCTTTGAAAATACCAGGTGTGGCTGAGATGGCTGCGGTCTGCAGCRGTAGGGCTCAGCATTCTATAAGCCATTTGATTTAAAAGTAATTATCTTCTAGATATTGCCTTCTGTCTTCTAGAATTAATGCCTTACCTGTCCTTTCAACAGTGAATTCTCAGTATTTCCTGAAAGAGGAGTTCCCATCTGAAGTGTATAAAACTGACTAYCCGGAAATCCTTAGGCGTATTGAAAGTCCTGTAGCATGCTCTATCTGGGGWCCGGGGTCTGAAAGATAAGCGGTTTGCTCTAGCCTCAGAGAAATGGATGGGAAAGATGCTTTGTGGCACACTTTTTGTCTTTATTACTGAGTGCTGTGGCTATTGAAAAACTGAGGTGGAGAGTAGAATTATATATAAGTAGGCAAGAGCTGTACAATTTCGGGCAAAACTGGGGAATGAACATGGGAAATGAACATGAACTTTCCAGGTCCTAAACCGACGCTATAACCAGTCAGTCCTTGCGGAGGTGTGCGGATTCATATTGCAACCAGTGTGCCAGCGGGCAGCTAACAGTTTTTCAGGGGAATTGTAGAGAGGGTTTTTTTTTTCCAGATTCCAGCCTTACAAGGAAGTGGGAGTCTCATCTAAGAATTATAGTAAGAGGTACTTTAGCATTCATTTTTAGTGGATTATTTTTTGGAAGAAATAGTCTGATCTGGGCTGTGACTTCCTCTATCCTGTTCTCTGTTATTTTGAGTGCAATCTCTAAAAGAGCTAGTCATTCGGAAACCTTCGTTTCTGTATCTTTTTTCAAAAGACTTTTAAAAAATAGTTTGCATTCCCAGCTTGTGTCCTACATAGCTGGCAGGTCTCTCTGAAGTAAATCACTGCAAAGTTTTGTTGGCATAGGAGTGTTCTCTCAGCAGTTGTGCTGCTTTGTTTACTTATCTGTGAAGAATGACTTCTGATATCAAAATGCTCTAGATCAGATATGCTAATGTTTGGTGAAAGATTAGGAGCATGATTTACTGGAAATTTCATTTTTAACGGGGGATTGTATGGCTGGAGCTGTCTCAGCTGTTTTCAGGCTCTGACCTCTTGAAAAATAACTGAATTTCCATGTTCAAAAGCTGTGATCTTACAGCCACAAACTCACGACCTGACTTTTTAAACTATGCTTAAGATAGTAGTAGATAATCGCTTGTGAGTAAGCTTAGGGATCTAGCCTTTTTTACATTGCGTTTTTAGTTTAAAGGTTAAAAGGTTTTAAAATTCTCTACATATCTTTCAAGTAATAATCTAAACTGAAGGAATTCAAACCAGAGCTGAGATAAACATGCTGTTCACTAGTTGCTCTACTTATTATTTGTACTTATAACTCAGCTTCCTTTTTGRTCTCAAGTGATTAACAGGTTTCTTGGATAGTGTTTGGACTTAAGTACTGCAGACACTGGAGTTCATTTCTTTAATCACTTGCACGTGGATTTTTTTTCCATGATTTTAATATCTTCTTGTTCTTAGATTATTTTTTAATAATTCATTTAGAAATTTTAGATTTGGAGATAAATTAATTGTCATAGGGTTCCTCTGGAAAACAGGTTTCTTGTGTGAACTAAGTTGTTACTCCTGAATTTCCCTCTCTCAACAGCCACCTTTTGAAGTACAGGAACTATTCCCTGAGGACATGCTAAACAATATAAAACCATTTAGGCATGATATTTTCATCCCCATGTGTAATTCAAACTGTTTTATGTGTGATTGTTTGCCATATTATGAAATGCTGCTGCTCTGTGTGGTGCTTTCTGATTTTCAAGAATATCGAGGAATGGAGCACAACCCCATTGTTTTCTTCTCTGAATTTCTTAATTGGATTCTTTCTTTCTTTCTTGTAATTAAAGAAATACTTCCTGAACAGCTGCATATATCTTCTGTGACCAGAAGAGAGAAGCTCAGCATGATATAATGCATAAGGCACTTGATTTGGGACTCTGGGTTTTTCTGCTCAGCACTGGGTCTGACTTGCTGCATGACCTTGGGCACAGCAAGTCAGCCTGGTGTATCTTCCTTTTCTTGATGCTTCTCTGCTTGTCTTTTCCCTTTAGATGTCACATTTTTCAGGATAGGAACCCCTTTCTCAAATAATCATGTACACACTCTGATACAGTAAGTTTCTGATGTCAAGCAATGTTCTTAGGTGATGTTTTAATAGATACAGTAGATCTATTGTTGAGCAGAAAACTGAGTATCTACAATTGGATGCCGAAGTAAGTAGCCCGATTCTGTCTTTGGAAGATGTGAAACTTGTGTTTCTGGAGTGCTGCGTGCTCAGGACTTGTCAAAATTAGGCCACCCRGTTAAAGTGCCTGAAAATAGCTTTAGATGTATAACTTTAGGCATTCCCCTTTTGWAACTATGGTCACTATTATCTGGCCTACTTTTCTTAGCAGTTTTGGTCAGAGGGGGAGGAGAAGACTATTACTGCAGCTCAACTTTAGGCACCTTCTGTCTATATTTGAAGCTCCTAATAAGGTGAAAGAAAAAATCTGTTTTTAGTTAAAGGGCTCTGAATCATCCACCTGAGGATCACGTGTTTATGCATGGACACATCACTTTAGCATCTGAGTTAGAGGCCTGGCATTAGCCACTGCAAATAACCCTTCAAGTGTTTGGATGCAAAAGTCTCCCTTGTTGATTGTACATCCTCTTTCCACCAAGAGGGCATGCAAACAGATGTCTCATTAACTTGCTGCAAGTATGGTGCATGTTCACTCACTGCATTTTAATTCCTGTCTCAAAACTAGTATGCTAGCATGGAGGGAAGTAGTTGGAATGAAAGTAATATTCTCTGTGGCTGCAAGAACTTTGTCCAAAGAGCATGAGCACATAACAGCCTTGCATGTGACAATGCTCTGTACTGTGGCTGTCAGCATTTTCARTACATCTCAGCCCTGCTGTGTCAAACTGGAAGGACTGTGGGACTTTTGACCCAAGGAGGTATCACCTGACATCTTTCTCAAAAAAGCTCATTTATTCACATGGGAGGGGGTTGACAGAGAGACATGGTCGTCTTGGTGTTATATTTCAAAGCCAGACCTTGTTTATTGTAAAGTAGACAGCTGCTTCCGAAGGACTAAAACTATCCTGAGAGAAGTAGCAGGAAAAGAAATAGMGGGAACCCAGAATCTCCTTTTTTGTACAATTGCATAGCTTGCTCTTGTAACGTAGTTTAAAAAAGGATTTCCTGAGGTAAAAATGTTGAAAATTAGATGTGAATATACTCATCTTTTCCCTTCTTGTCCCTCTCTTCGTCCCCAGGTTTCCATTATTTTGAGGACAAAACTTTGTCCCRTAGTAGGTAGGAAACAGATAGTTGGGTACCTACATGGAAAGGAACAGACTTGTTCACAGTCCCTCAGTCCCTGCTCCTCATGTTACCCAGTCAGTAGTAAGGTTATGCTGAGCAAGGTGCGTCAGCTAGGTAGTATCCAAGCTGGTTCTGTAGTCCAATACAGACACAAAGCCTGGAGACTAAAAAAAACACAAAGCTTTTCTACAATTTGACTTCTAGTATGCWAACCAGAACTCCTTGAACTAATAAACTATCTTCATCTTCTCTTCCAGCAGTCTTGATGGTTAYTGAGCTTTCAAAATAAGCCTGCCTGTAAGGTTTAGATGTTACTTTTGGAGGCACTTAGGCTTAATCCTTCAATCTTGTATGCTTTTGTGGCCAGATATGTGGAATTTACTTCACATTTTCAATCTCATTTGCTTATCAGCAGCTACAAAGAAACAAGCTTGGAGCCTTTTATCCATTTATTGCATAGTAGTGTTGGAAATATTTGTTTTACATCCATGTGCGTCATTTCAAAGCCCTGTATACTTGATGAAGCACTGTATACTTGATGAAGCTGAAAACATGCACAATTTATAGCAATTCAAGGAAAACTTCTATTGAACTTTGTGTTTGTGTTTGGGTGGAGCTAAAGAAAGAATGACTCAATTTGGGGGGTGAAGATAAAAGATTTTGGGGGTAAAGATAAAAACCATACMGCAGTCTGCTTCATGGGGCATTCTTAAGGCATCTCCAGTTTGTTTTTTGGGACCAGAGTACAGAATAAATCTTGAAGATAATTTTCTCCTTTTAGAATAAGGAAAGGAGGAACATGGATTCTTCTGGTCATGAAGAAGTCTTCATTGAATAAACCCAGTATTTTAAATTCCAGCAGAGTTGTTTCAAGTTATTCTGATCATCTTAAGCTGAAATTTCCCTGGCTGRTATCTAGCAAGAGAAGATGCTTTTCCCAATACTTGTGTGCTATAAAAAGTAAAGAAGGGGCAACAAATGGTAAATTGATCRCAGTATCAATGAAAAACACAACTGTAAATACTTTTTTGCAGCAGGTGCCTTTCTCGTTGATGTTTCTACTCAYGTTACGTAAGACTGTAAGTCAAGAGAAAAGTTTTGAAAAATAGGATCTTTTGTCTGAATTAGAACCCAGGGCTCAGCTAGCAGAACATTCTTCAAGTTCCAGTGTGGTGTGTTCATGTTACTTTTACAACAAACTGCTTCTTCAGCAGCAAAATATAATAGTCTAACCTGGACAAGAAAAATAACATCCATCAAATTGCCCCAGACAAGGATCTAGCCAACATGTGAGACTTCTGGATAGATTTTAATCTCCTCCTRATGAGGAGTCTCACTTGACTTTAAGGCTTTGTCAAATTAGCTTGGGATCAGCTGATGGTAACAGTGCCTGAGAGATCCTTGAAGAGGATACCTTTGCTCACCAGTTTCACTAGCATCCAATCTAAAAGCAGGATCAGCTGCTTTTTCATTTATCTGCTGGCTTTTTTTTTGCAACTGTTATGGCATCTGAACATATCAGCAAACAAAATAATGAATGCTTGAGTGCCTTTTTTTTCCTTGATATCAGTAGGCTCTTCCCTCTCGTGCACTCTCTGTATAGTTTTCTGTAGATAAAGTAGAAGAGGCTGTAAATATGAAGTTTGAYGGGAGGGACTTGAGATGATCTGATTTTCTTGTGTGGTTTATTATTAAGTGGAACCAAACCTCCATGATGGCCTGCCTTACTAGACAAGGTTATGAATAAAATGTCATTGTCATTTGATACAGCTCAAAGATTTTGTCTTTCTTCCTGTTTTGGGCACCTTTCTTACTGTAATGATTGGAAAATCCTGATTTTTCTTGTATTTTTTTTTTCAAATTTGTAAATCCTGTTTATGGGGCAAAATGAAGATGTGTACGTCCGTCTATAGACATGCAGGGCTGTGTGGAGACAGTGAACTCTTCTGGAATGTCAGTAGCCATAGTTAATTAAGGTCACTGTGTCGCTTTTTTAAAAAGGAAACGAAACACTGATTCTCCAGGATACAGCTTAGGTCAATGAAAGTGGAAAGATGCTGCGCTGAGAACAAGGCATGGTAGTGTTACAGGCATACGTTGCATCCTGTTTGATGGGCAAAATGAATTGCTTTGAGCATGTTGCAGAACATGTGGCATTTGGAGGGAAATACGCAGCTTGTTTACTTCTGTGCATTGAGAATGGGCCACTGCTTGTTAAATCAGGGTAAAAATAATCTGAATAGTAGAAAAAAATGTATCTCCCAAATGGCAGTGTCTGACCATGCTACTCAGGTTGCTTTCACTATTTTTGACCTGTTAGAGTTCTTTGAAGCTGTCAGCTGAAGATTGGATAGATAGATACTAATCAGCATGTTGAAATAACTTTCCAAAAAAAAAAAATTACTCCTTTGAGAGCTAACATTAAGTAAACAGAAGTGTCACAAAGTACGAGACAGACACCAAAGACAGAGATAAATAAACTACTTTCAATGTGGCTAGTCAAACATTCCATCCTACTGGTGTTCCAGTATATTTATTATCTCTCTGGAAAAGGTGGATGAACACAGGGTGGCAAATCTTTCAGACAAACCCAATTGTTTGTTTTTCTTCCAGGCTATGGGAGGCAGGAATATCAGGTGGGCCTACCACAGGTCAGGGAAGAGCCAGCAGAACGACAGATGAAGTTTATTGCAGTCTCTTGGGCCCACAAAGAAATAATACAAACGTTCATGCATTGTTAACTTCTGAATTGACTCACTGCTCAGGAAGGACCTTGGCATCACAGTGGATAGTGCACTGGAAACTTYTGCCCCCTGTGCCTCCGTAGGCAAAAGAGAACCTGCCAACAGAATCAAACAAAAAGATTATGGGGGCCAAAAATAACATTGGAAGATACTGAGCATACAGTTATGGAAATAAAATGCTTTCTCTCGCCAGAGGACTGAGTTCAGTTCTGCTTCCCTGAATTCGAAAATACACATTAGAAATGAAAGAAATTCTAGGGAGAGGGACTGTAGTTGGGGCCAAGAGACAGCCACACAAGAAGATAGTGAGATAAACTTGGGACCAAAAGAGATGGAACAAAACCTGGGCAAATAAAAAATGGATAAATGAAAAAGGAGAAATGTTCTCCTTTTTATCTTTTTCTACCATGTTGAAGTTGAGATTTCCCATAGAGCTTATTCTGTCTGTGGAATTGCCATAAAATACCAACTAAGAGCATACTTGGACAGAAAAAAGAAAGGAAATTTTCACAGATGTACTAAATAAGTATATGCTATTTGTTCAGAAGCTTTATAAACAGTCATGCTTTGGGATGCACAATAATGACTGGTGGAAATTAGAAAAACTCCATTTATGAACCCTGAACTTTCATAACTTGGGATATGTTGGGGGATAGCATGTATTCATTTTTCTCTGAGCTTCTGCCACTTGGCAGTGGATTTCAGATGAGATGATACTATCAGCTGACCTGTAGTCTCATTTGGCTTGATAATGCCTATGTTCTGTTCCCATCGCCTGTGAAGTAACAGTGCCTGAAAGGACACTGATGGTTTAAAGAGTTTTCCAATTCCACATAAATTTTAAACCTGGTAAAAGTAGTAATATTTTGGCACTTTTACCTTCTCCTGAGTGAAATTTGGGGATTTTATTTTAATTGTAAGCATTCTGCATGTTAAGTGGGACTTCAAATATGGCCTGAAGTGTTAAAGCTGCTACTTAATGTAGTTGTAATGTCTTTTCTTCTGTAATTCTGTCTTGCACTTTGTTAAAGGAAAGTTCAGTGGAGTGAGGCAAGGTTGTGCCTGCGAGGGCAGGAGCCGTGGCACTGCTGGGCAGATGTTGATAATATGTGACAAGGTCTTAACAGTATGAACATCCTTGAGTGAGTTTGTCTATTAATTCTTGTTCTACTGGAGGATCAAAGGTTTTCCTCCAGATCACTTCTGTGTATTGTTTGAGATAGGGTGTTACTTAGAGCACTGGGACCTCTAAGTGACTTTTAAAATTCTTGTTTCATTTTCTCCCTCGTTACCTAACAAAATTCCGATGAAAACCTACCAGTTGCAAAATTTATCTCCCATGTGAATATAAAAACAAATGAACAGATAGTACTTTTCCAGTCTCACTCTGCTGGTTGCCTTACAAGTGTGTTCCATGATCAGAATAGTTGCTGTATCTTTMYCTTTCTGCAGCTCAGCTGCTAACTTCTTTAGCGTCTCCTGGGATGAGGAGAGTGAGATTTCAGCTGTTACTAAGCGTGTTAACTTTAGATGCAGCGTCAGGATTCCTACACAAGAGAGTGTTCATATTCTAGTTCCTCCTTAACCAGCTTGAGATACAGTGGGGGTGTTTGCTCTGTCTCACACTGAGTGCCCACAAGCAGCCAGCAACAAAATCTATCCTGCAGAGATGCAAAATGTCAGTGTTGCAAATATTCCTACCCTACATCATCATTACTGATATAAATATTCTGATTAAGGTCCTTTTCTTGACCAAAAGATGCTAAAATAGTCTGAGGAAGGCTTCTTCTCTTAAAACTGAATGTGCTCACTCCTTCACACCAGGTTATTTGGTTACTGGTGCATGGATGCAATGTCTGTCCAGGTCAGTAGTAGGGAGACTGGATTTGAGCCCCATCCTGTGCTAAGTTCTGGTCCATATATAATGCCTGTAGTCTATGTGCAGCATTAAGGGCGAGGTGTATGTCAAGGGAATTTCTGAATCTGCCAGAATATGGTACTCAGATTTTAGGATCCATAAGGCTTATTAAGCAGTTTCATTACAGCCAGATCTGCAGAACAGTTGTGTTTTYCAAATAGGTCTAGTTCCAGAGCTCTCCAGCCTGACTTGCATTATCTGATATTTCAAGAAATGCAGTGAACAGAAACTGTTCCTCAGGGCCAGGAACCAGGCATTTCTGATCTCTGTTGTGAGATCAAGGTCTCAACTCGGACTCAGTTTACTCTGAAACACCAGCTACGCTTGCCCGCTTCACAGAGGGATCCTCCTGCGGGTTAGTCAGCACCTAGAGAAGCCTGTGAACGTGGCAGGTCCTGATGTGTGAGGGGACAGTGATCGGTTGTTTGCCATGCTAGGCAGAGGAAACATAAGAAGTGATTGGTTTAATTGACAGCAGAAGGAGTTAAGTAGGGTAGGATTTGGGGATTTTTTTGGCTGCAGGGCTGCTGTAGCGCTGGGACAAACTAGTGCTGGGACAAACTAATTGAGTAGTTATGAACTTCCTTAATTGGAAGTTTTAGGAACAGATTGGACAAACATCTGTCAGTGATGATGTGAGCATTTCATCTTGCCTGAATGCAATGGGACGTGCATAGCTAACTTTGAGGTCCTTTCCAGACCGGTACTTTCAGGTGTTAATTGTCCTTCAGAAAGAAAAGCATCAACTGRTTAAAGCTTGAGCCAGCGAGCTTAGCAATGTCTTGCTGAAACCGTGAGACACCAGCCCTGTGTGGGCCCAGCGTGGAAGGAGACCTGTAACGCATACGCCCACCTGTGCTGATGCAAGAGCTACATGGTATGAGTTGGTTTGGGTTGACGCTGAGGGGATGTCTCCGTGGGTGAATGCAATTGGACTCAAACATGCTTGGCCACACTCTCTTGTGAAAAGCAGGGTGTTTTAGCTGGGCACCCACGTTACTGTGGCTGTGAGACTTCTGGGCTGAAGCTCACTTCTTTCCACCTAGTTTGGGGTGCTGAAAGGGGAGCTGTGGTCTGTCTGCACCTGTTCGTGTGGACCTAATGCAGCAGGARCAAATGTTTCTCCTCTAGTGCAGGAATCTGTGGCATGAGTTTGTCATTTGCTTCAGAAGGGTGAGGCAGTTGAAGGGTGGATGCATTCCTCAATCAGCAGGCTCCTCTGCCCCGCGGCATTCGTTAGGCAACCACACATTAAATCTAAAGCTATAAATTGTATAATTTGCATAAGATATTAGGCAGAGAAGCACAATGGGACAGATGCTAATTGCTGATTTGGGAACCCTTGCAAGAATTTGCTAGGAGATAAACTGCAGTTACCTCAGTGTTGGGCAATTAGTGTTGRTTTTCTAGAGGGAGAGAAGTGTACCGTATCAACTAATTTCTTGTACTGTGTAATTTGCTGATGCCACTGCTGCTCTTGGGGAGAGCTTTTAGTTCCTATTTAAGAAAATATTTTTTAAAACCCTGCTAGTTAGTTTTGGCAGGAGAATATACACAGTTCAGGAGGGGTGCTTCAAATAAGAGAGCTAAACCAATTCAAATGAACACTCCTTGTATTATGTCACAGGGAAATCAATTCTACTACAGGTTCTTTGCCATTGCATAAATAAGTCTGGTCTAGGTTATCTTGCAAGTGGGTTGTTATTTGGCTGATTTTTGCCTTCTCAACCTGGAAGTCTTGTTTGAGATCTGGGGATAAAATCTACGCTGACATTTTAGTGCAATAATCATGAATTTTGGCACTGAGTTTTCTAATCGGTTCTGAGGATGCCAGTTAGTTAAACTGCTGAATCTTGAGTTTGTTTACCTAGATAGTTATGGTGCTTAGGGACTGCTGAGCTCTAAATTTGTTCGATTTTTTAGTCATTCTGTGTGTTGTCTCTTACAACATATTCCTACAATGTTTGTATGCTTTCCCGTTTTCTGTGCTGTTCATGAAATATAAGCAATGCTGGTAGTCTGATGTTCCCCCTGAAGGTCTTGTAATGCAGGAAGGTAAATGTTCCAGGCGCTAGAGCTGATAGTAATTGCCCTTATTTGTCRGTATTTTGAAAGAAAATTATATTAAAAGTGAGAGCTGAAAATATCGGCTTCATTTTCTTTGAAGAAATAATTCATTTATAACAAGATTAAAAGTTGTGGTGGTAAGGTTTCAGCATTTTTATGATTTCAGAATTTGGAGAAGAAAAAAGAGAGAAAATGATATCTCCTGTTTCTTTCCCCTTCCTCCCCACCTTTTCTCCCACATTTTGCCTAGCTAAGGGTCCTTTGGAATACAGTGATTTGTTCTTTCAGACTCTCTGAAACACCTATAGGAGGTAAGAGCATGGAGCTTTGCTTTCCTGGGAAAGYATTTTGCTTTACATCCGAGACAGAAATTTAGGCCCTGTTGCAAACATTTTGCTTTGTCCATTTGTTTTGAACTTAAACATTAAGAGCTTACTACTGCTGTAAACTGGTTATACACAGAAGCAAAACAAGCTGTGCTCATAATGGTTTCGGGGAAAGGGGGAGGCTGGAGTTACTCGTGAGTCCGTCTGGGACAGCCTGAGAGTTTGTCTGCGTTAGGTGTGCTGCTTTTCRTTCGTACTGGTAAGTGATAGCTCTAGTGTGGATGCTCTTACACAACTTCCTGCGTGGGAAGGGGGATAAACTGTACCAGAATAGAGCACCTTTGTACTCTGCACAGCTACATCCGTGCAGGTGTTGGGGCAGAGTAACTATTCCAGATGGTAATTGCACCTCTGGCAAGAACTGCCTTATAGATGCAGTTCTTTGCAAGCACACGCCTGTCCCGAGCCAAGATCAGGCAGCGTTTTGCCTCTTCCCTCTTGCCTTCTCCTTAGGTTATTACTTTGAAAGATGCAGTTGTGGATTAGGGTAAATCCTCTGTGCAACAGGTGGAAGAGGTGTAATCAGTGGCATCATTTAACATAGCCAAGTTGCTGAAACAACAGTGCTATCTGTTTCAAGCACAGGTAGCTTCACGGGTTGGTCTGTGAAGAGCTCTRATGTTGGAAACCAGTGTCATGTACCAGATGCAGCAGCTGTAGCCACCTAAGCTCTTTTCACTGCCTCCTGCTTGTTCCTGTCCCAACTCAATGGTATGCCACTACGTTGCCTCAGCCAGCACAAATGTTTGCTGGGTCAAGCTGTGGTGGGACCAGGGAATTAATCCAATTTTTAAAACCTTGCCCTCCCTTCCTCCCTCCAACATTATTTTATTTTTACTCTGGGTCAGTTCCCTGGTGTGTATRATAGCATGGCCCCACAAATACATATTCTGGTGCAGCTTGGGGGCAGTATGCCAGGGCTTGAAGGCAGGAAGCAGGCAGGCAGGAGTAGGTTTTTGCAAGGACGTAGGACACAGGAACAAATAAAACCAGAATCGCTGCTGAACCATTTGTAATATTAAACCACAGACAGGGAGAAATGGCAGAGGAGCTGACGGAAAAGACGGTAGGGAAGTACCTGATACAGCTAAAGATGTGGTACGTATGTACCTGTGAGCGTACTGCTCCCCCTTCTGCCCTCCAGAAAGAACAACCGCCCCCCCCCCAAAACAAACAAACAAACAAAAAAACCCAACAACACACACAAAAAAACAAGAGCCRGACAGACTGATGTTTGGACTGAACAGCAGCTGAAAAGGGGCTTTGGATTGACCTTCCCTTTCCCTGCAAAACCTTCCCTACTCTCCRGACATCAAACCCTCCTCATTTTGTTCTGTCTACAACGAAATTGGACTTTATATGTTATTACAGAAGAACACATGTAGATTTATCAAGTCCCATCCTACTGTTGTAGGCACTTTGTCATACAGTCCCGGGGTGCTCYAGGGGGAGAGGAGTCCGGTTCGTTGCCCTTTCCCCACCCCATATGCCAACTGGAAGGTTGCTCAGGAACCTGGATATTTTAACAGATAAAAATCTCTTTTAATTTCCAGCCCAAATTTAGTCACAGTGAGTTTATACCCACTAAAAGCAATACCAACTTCTTCTACCAATACAGATATCTCTCTGCATTGGCCATTTCACCTTTGGTTGAAGCTCTAAATTTTGACAAGGACAGAAAGTAGCTATTAGAGAGAGAGGTGGGATTCAAAGTGTAATAAGTATCAGCTGGATGAGAATAAAACACGTGCAGGCATGCACACACACACGCAGGCTAGTGCTACCTTTTGATTTGTCCCAAGGATTTTATCTTAGGGAAAAACCTCTTTGTAGTTAGCTCTACCTAATCCTAAAATCACATTATTTTTTCTTCTATTTTAGATATATCAAAGAATCCCCAAACAAAACATATCCTAAATGTAAATATACTTATTCTTAGGTTTATTTTTAACCATGCCTGTAAATTAATAAATTTCCCCAAATCATTAGCATGTATTTAGTTGTACTGAAAGTAAAAACCTGCCTGGAACTGAAAAGTTAAACAAGTACTTTTCATATTTAGTTGAATGTGTCTGGTCAAATGCTGTTGTTTTTGGTTCGTTTCCCTTCGCTCCTTCTAAGCTCTCATGCCGTCTTTGTTTTTCATTTCATTTTGTCCAAGAGAATTTTTTAAAAATAAATTTCCATACTTGGTTAGCCCTTGTGGGAAAATCCATTTTTCATTTTGTCAAGGTAAATCCACATGCACTGAATGTTTGTTGAGGCGTATAGGGAAGCTGGTCTGTTTGAATCCTAAATATGTATAGACTTCCTCTTCTTTCTTGTATTAAAATATAAAATAAGCCTTTTCAAAACCTTTTTCTAGTTTAAGCATTTCTGCTGTGTGCTCTAGTGGCCTGAGTTTTTCTCTGCATACATCATATAACACAACTTCTGGATGGAAGAGTAAGATGCTGTTGCATGTTTTTACTGGCTGTAGGGCACACAGGATTAATCTTGGAATTAAACTTAACTGTCATTACCTCCATTAAAGTGAGGGTACCTTGTCAAACAGGAAGGTGGGGAAAAGATTTGAAATTGTTAAAGACAAACCTGTAGCAGAGCTCTGCTTGGCTGGAACTTAAAAGGTTTGAGTCTCCTCCAGGCCTTTCCAATGGTGCCTGGGCAGGTACCAGTCTCTCTGCCCCTCCGTTTTTTTGTTTCCCGTCTCTGTCCTTCATCCGTCCTRTTTGTCTAGTTTGAAACTTCTCTGGGGTAGTGACTATCCCTTATGATGTGTTTTTTCACAGTACTCAAAAAAAATAACCCCAGACCTGGTCTATATTAAACCTTTCAGTCCAACTGTAGTACAAGTAATCCTACAGTATTATGGGAAAATAGTAAGCCTACCACAGTGTCCACACAGCTTTTAATTATATCTATACACAGATATAAGTGGGGTATTTGTTGAAAACTGAATGCTGAGCTATGACCTGGTTTCTTTAAACATTCAGGTTTTGTCGTTATTTTGAAGCCTGCAGTATCTGATGCTAAAAATACACTGTGCCGAGCTTCCCACGTGTAGGTAGTTATATAAACCTTGCCATAAATACTTGCTCACTAAATCGTTATAGGAATGTCTTAATGTGCCATTCCTAGGAGATTTACTTAAAGCAACCCAAAATTGAGTAGAAAAACACAAATTAGAATATGAGAATTCCTAGACCCACTTAGATCCTGTTCCCTTTTTATAGCATCATATCAATCATTTCATGCTTTAGTCTGTCATTTCTCTAGTATCTAGGCAAAGCTAAAGAGGGCTGTGAAGACTCTTCCTTAATTCTTCAGTCTACTGTGAAATGCTATGGTGGGTAGTGCACTATAAAAGTTGCAAGCCTTAAAGAGGTTTAAGCTTCTGTAAGGTGATGAAGATGAGTGGTGCCCAGTCCATCACATTCATGTCCACAAATTTTTCTGTGCACATCCTGCTTAGAGTTAAAAACTAGGATTGTAAAGTCATTGTACCAGGAACCTCCATGGATTTTTGTTTCTACAGGGAAACAAAATTGCAGTCTATTAGAGCTCATACTGTCAGCCAGGTACTAATTCAAACCTTACGATAAATCTCAACAGTGAAGAAAATACTAGTGCACAGAACAGCATGGCTTGAATGCTTCTAGAGCACTGGAGGAGCGAGACCCGTCTTCCGTGAAGGATGGTGGATTTGCTGCATAGTTTCCTCTGTCCCTGGAAAGGCCAGCCTGTCTCCTGGRGCCCTTGCAGAGCCCTAATTTTGCTAGAGCACTGGAATGAGAAGGAACATACATTGATTTTTAGAAGCAGGAGGATTATGGTGTTCATTTTGAAAGCATCTGATTTCTTTCAGCTTGCAGATGTCATTTCTGCCGTGCATACAATGAGATCGCGATGTATAGCTCTGCTTTGACTTATCATTGGTCTGGGTACCACAGAGGTAGTTTGTCTGTTTTATGAAAGACAAATGAAAGATAAGTGGAATTTTTCAGAGCACCCTGTTTTACCTATAGCAGTTCTTATCCAGCTGATTCAATTCTAAGTAACATTTGTTGGTCTTATCAGAGAGTTCTTGCCTTTTTAACTTATAGTGATGTTGCAGAAGAATTTTGGTTTTCCTGATCTTTTGTTCTTCTCAAATTTTTATCCCTTCCCTTTTCATCCTGGGTAGATGACCTAGAAAAGAAAGATAGAGGAGTGCTGCTGCTTTTCAGAAGGGTGCTCAGCAACTTCCTGCCAAAAGAAGTCAGGCAACTGAGCAAGAGAAGGCAAGTTCAGAGGATAAGGAAATTCAGGCTGTGTAATGGGGGGGAGGGGGGATTGCATTAATAGTCATGAAAATAGATTACTAGTCATAGTATTAATTTTTGAAAGAGACATTGCAAAAGAAGTCAGTAATCCAAATTTAATCCATTTTGGTTTTGTGAAGCTATATAAAACCTAATCATTTGACAGACTTAAACTGTCAGTGATTATGAAGCAGTGAGAAAACAAGTACTCAAATGTCARAGCATGAATGACACACCATAGGTGTTAGCTTTGTAGGAGAACAGAACAGAAAAAATGATATAAAATGAAGATGTTTCATCTGGTTTCTCTGTTCCYATCAAACAGCATGCTAAAAGAGAATACTAAGAGCAAGTGAAGTAATTTTTGATTGTTTATCTTTAGTTTCAGGTATCACTAATGCTAGAAGCAAGTCTTCTCTAACTCTTCCTGGAGTTAGTTGCTTTCTCCACTGAGTTGGGGAAGGAGGAAGTAAATGTAGTTTATGTTGTCTTAATGAAAGCTCTCTCTCTAACGATGGGAGCACTGGTGACAGTGGGATTGTTTCTYGAGGCTTGTGTGACTACTGGCCACCTGGGCAACATCCATGCTACCCATCATGGCCCAGCTGCACGTGAAGTTTGCAGCAGGATGTCCCCTTTGTATTGCTGTGTTCACCCGTGTATGACATGGGCCAAGGCACTGCACAGCTTTTTCTAGTCGTGCTCCTCAGTGGTGAGGCAATATGTTGTGATAGGAGTGGGGGATTGTAGCATGAACCTTGATGTGTTTAAAGTTTTTAGGTTGTTTTTARCAGTGTCTTAACGGGAAGTAGGTTTGTACTAGCTGGAGTTAAAATGGAGTCCCAGACCTAACGTCTGCCTGAAGTGAAGTACCTTGAAGTGTGGGTCAGAGATTTCTCTGTAAATGTCATCTGAGTTAAGACTCGAATTCAAGTTAATTGCACAGTATAAAGATGTCTTCAAAACCAGCAGTGGATGCCCAGTCTCTTAATTTTTCTAGCAGAAGTTGTGTTCAGAGCTATAACTTGCCCCATCAACTGTTTTTTCTTTTTCTTTCTTTCTTTCTTTTTTTCTTTTCTTTTTTTTTTTTTTTTTTTTTTTTTTTTTTATTCATACAGTGGTGTTTAAGTCCTCTCTGTGAGAGTAATGAAAAACAATATTGGTTGAGCTTTGAATCTCAGTGACCCTGAAAGTAGCCAAAACCTATTGCAGTGCTCTTTTTTCTTCCTCATCTACCAACTTCTCCAAATTTGTGGTCTCCTCTTTTTGTCTCTGGAACCCTTTTGTAGTCAATTTACCAAATGCAAGCTTGGAGTGTTATGTGGAGTTAAGGCCAGAAGAGATCTGGTAGGRCTCCTGGCTACCTTGCTCCTTCCATCGACTACTTCGTAGGTGTTAAATTCAGTCCAGTGTCAGTGCTGGGCCTTGTTGACTGTTGACAGAAGAGGAGTTATAGACATTTAGTATGGATTGTCTTCAAACAATATAGCGTGTTTAATAGAAAGAACCCTGGAGATTAAGCGTGAGCAAATTTCTGCAGTAAAACACTTCTCTTATGCTCACTTTCCCCACCCTACTTCACCCTCGTCTTTTCTGCTTCCCTAGCTAATCTCCAAAAGTTCATGCTGGCTTTCAGGTTGATCAGATTATAAGGAGCAACCTCTTGGAAGAAGGGATCAGAGAAAGATTAGCACTGCTGGGAACTTGGCATTTACAGTTTCAGTAGTGTGATTTAGCCTTCTCCTTTAGAATGATAGTCATTAGGGTTAAATAAATGTAATGGTTTTTAAAAACAATCCAAGAGAGAGACTACTTTGTAGTTTCAAAACAAAGTCRTATCTTTAGGGCTGGGTAACATATCCAAAGTTGAAATAGCATGGTAATTAAAATTAATGATAATTTAATGTAATGACCTTTATCCTGTAGGAAAACTTGTTTGCACAAAATGAAGTTCTACATATGTTAAAGCCAAAGTTTGATGGAGGGGAGGAAAAACCTGTGGGCTGGCTATATGTCACTGAATGTAGTTCAAAATAAAATAGGCTGTTTTTCTTTTTTTGATTAAGCTGGGTGTATTTGTTTGTAAACACTTGCAGATAAACTTTGGTAGACTGAGTTGAACAGAGAACTCTTATTTCTAAAACAAGATTTGTTTGGTATTTCTGTAATGAGAACTTGTACCACTTGAGACATCTTTAGCTGATGGCTGGATAAGATAATACTGAGACAGATCTTGTCTTGAAAGTGTCTTTTGCCATTGCAAATGCACGTCTATAGCACAGAATGACGATGCCCTTACTAAAGGATTTTCCCAATGGGAAAATGCCCATCTACCAAATTTACACCATCATCTGGCAAATAACTCTCCTGAAAACCAACACCTCTGATATAATTATCTGATTAAAGCAATATTAGTAAGATTAGATAAGTCTGTTTACTTTGGTTTTCAGGCTTACAACTTTCTGAAGTATTAAGCTCAGATTTAGCAAACAGAAAGCCTGAGGGAACAGTAGCCCTCTGTAATCACTATACAGCCTATGCTTTGTATCACATCATGGGGTGCCAGCTGCATCTGTGTCASAGTTGAATCAAGCTCTGAACATTGCATGTTGCAGGAGAAAAATACTCTTCTTCCATGCTGTAACTTTTTCACAGTAAGGAGATAGCTCTCATTGCCTGGCCTCTGTTAGCTCAGAATTGTAACAGCCTCTGAATGTGCAGCTCGTTCTCCAGGTAATAGAAAGAAGCTGTGTTACGGAATTGAGTTCAGCAATTTTGGCTCACTTCATGCTGCAGGGGAACAAGGCTTGCCTGTATTATCAGCTGAGCAGATCCCCACTTCAAGAGCAAGCTAGAGAACATTGTAAGGGATTGCTCTCTGAACTGTCTGACCATCCCCATAGCATTCAAAACAAGCATCTGAGCAGCTTTCTGAGCTCTTCAAGCTGAGCCTCGAACCAATCTCATCTGCTGCCGCAAAGCAAATGCAAAAACCCAATCCAGGTACAAAATCTGATTCTTGATTTAAAGCTAACCTAAAATTAAAGCTCATTTCTATCTCTGTATTGTCCTCAGTGGGAACTGATGAGCAGAACATATATGGCATGCCATCTCTTATTTAAAGTAAGGCAAATTATTGKTTTTTTTTTCTTTTCCTTTAGAAAACTCATTCCCTGCAGGCATCACACTGGAATGTTACTCCCTGYCTCCATCCATACAATGTTTGAAAATTCAGGGGTAGAAACAAATGTGGATGAAAGTTAGTTTCATCAGCACTACTAAATTCTGAGCTGGGCCTGCAACAGTTTCTTGGAGCACAAAGCTACTCCCTTCTTCTGAACGCAGGGTGGGAGGATTTACAACCTGAGTTAACTGCATAAGTGTTACAGAATAGCTCTGATGGTAGCCTCTAATTAGTTTCCTAAATCACACAAAAAGAATGTGGCATGTTTAATTCAGTGGATCTGCCTAAGTGCAGCATCTCATCTTCTTTATAACKCTGCTGAAATGGATTCCCTTCTGAACTAAGCACATTTCAATATGAACTACCTAAAAGTTAGTTCTTTGATCTTTTCAGAGCACTTTTAGTTATAGTAACTGGGCTTGTTGTTTCTCTGCACTTTCATATGAGATGTACAGACCTTGTGTAGGAGACTGCAACCACAGTTTGACCYGCATCTATGAGTATAATAATCTCTTGCCTTTTTCCTGCTTCTTCTGACCAAACGTTTTGGTTCCTTTCAGACAGTGTCCATTTCAGCCTTACAAAGGCTAGGTAATAGCCTGGTACACTGAAGCCCAACGTTTAAGTAGCTTGCTAATGTCCCAAAGAAAGCTTAGAGAAGAAGTGTGTTTTTTCTCCCAGTCTTATGACATAAACACAAGGTCATCTGGTTGTCTGTGCTGCTGTAAGAGTCTCTCCTAAAGATTCAGCATAACTCTTTGCAGGCAAAGGCAAATTTTTTTTGAGACAAACTTTCATTGTGTTAATGAACTGCTTCATTATACTGGGCAGACCCTTTCTTTCCCTTCCACAGTACAGTAGCTTCACTGGGCAAAGAATCTGATCTGTAAAATACAGAACTCAAAACTTCTTGAGGCAGCTGAGAAGGAGTACAATAGAGGCATATATGAGTCAGGAACAGCATGCTGATGATGAATGAGAACAGCAATGTGTTGTTTCTTCTGGTAGGTATGAAAGTAGTAGGTGGCAAGTTTTTTTTAAAAAAAATAAAAGAACAGTTTTCATTATCCCATAATGCATAAATAGGGAAACTCAGTGCCACAGGATGTTGTGAATGCTGACTTGCGTGGGTTCAGAAAGCAATTAGGTTGATGGTAGAAAAATCTATCAAGAATAGATAAACCCTTTAGTTTCCTAAAGAAGTCCCTAAATGGAAGAATGTGGGCAGCTGCGAAGGGCTGTGATTTGGATAAAGTCATTGAAAGCTGTGTGTGCTTTTATATTCTTCTGTAGACATCTGCTACTACCCATTGTCTCTGTTGATTTCTCCTTTCATGATCAGACATCATCTTGTTACTGAAAAAAAAACCCAAACCCAAAACAGAACAAAACAAACAAAAAACCAACCCTGAACATTTCCTTGGCAAAGACAGGGGAGTAGGGGCTAAAGGAAAAGAAAAAATAGAGAGACACCAAGTGAATTCTAAGGGACAGTTTTCAGGGGGGAAAGTGAACAAGTTTGCCGCTACACAAGCTATGCAGAATCACAGAATGGGTAAGGTTGGAAGGGACCTCTGGAGATCATCTAGTCCAACCTCCCTGCTCAGCAGGGTCACCTAGAGCATGTTAGACAGGGTTGCATCCAGGCAGGCCTTGAATATCTCCAGAGAAGGAGAYTCSACAACCTCTCTGGGCAACCTGTGCCAGTGCTCTGTCACTCTCACAGTGAAGAAATTCCCCCTCACGTTCAGGTGGAACTTCCTGTGCTTCAATTTCTGCCCATTGCCTCTTGTCCTGTCACACGGGACAACTGAAAAGAATTGTAGAATTGTAGAATCATAAGGTTGGAAGGGACCTCTGGAGATCATCTAGTCCAACCCTCAGCATGGCCCGTACAAGGATTGAACCCGTGATCTTGGCGTTAGCAGCACCATGCTCTAAGCAACTGAGCTAAGCGTGCCCCCAAAAAGTTTAGACCCATCCCCTTGACACCCTCCCTTCAGGYACTTGTACACATTGATAAGATCCCCCCTCAGTCTTCTCTTCCCCAGGCTGAAGAGGCCCAGCTCTCACAGCTGTTCCTCACAGGGCAGATGCTCCAGCCCTCTGATCATCTTTGTAGTCCTATGCTGGACTCTTTCCAGTAGCTCCATGTGTATCTTGTCCTGGGGAGCCCAGAACCGGACACAGTACTCGAGATGAGGCCTCCCCAGGGCTGAGTAGAGGGGCAGGATCACCTCCCTTGACCTGCTGGCAACACTCTTCCTAATGCACCCCAGGAGACCATTGGCCTTCTTGGCCACAAGGGCACGTTGCTAGCTCATGGTCAACTTGTCATCYACCAGCACTCCCAGGTCCTTCTTTGCAGAGCTGCTTTCCAGCAAATGCTAGAAATGCTGTTGAGTTTCCTTCCTCTGGAAACATCATAAGGCTCAGCACACCTGGAATATAAAGAATGGGCCTCACCCTGAAGAGCAAAATCTCTTCTTAATGCCAGGTTGGGTGGACATTTGGTCTTTCCAAGGGAGGACACTCTTCTGTTATGGACTGTCATAAACATAAGGAAAACTAGAAACCTACAACTACTTCAAACAATAGCAGGTTTTGTATGTCCAAGTCCCATGACTTTCATCCCTCCTAGTTATACTAGTCAGATGAATATTAAAACCCAAAGCAAGATGAGATGTTTCTGGCTTTCTTTGAAGAGTATCTGGAATGAAACGCATGTGAAGTTATTTTAAAAATGCTGGAGCCTCCAGGTTGTACCTGCTGGCTGGGGTGGGATGCTGCTAGAGGCTTTTGCATGAGGACCCTGCCTGTGCTGAGCAGCRGCTTTTGAACAGCTCCTGGGCTGTGCTCTCAAGACCTGAAGAAGCAATCAGTCTGAAATTTGGCTGACTGCAGTTTAACCCTGGATTTTGGTGGCTTTGTATAATGCAGAGCATAATGACAAGACTCGTGCTGCAAAACGTAGGCACTTTTGAAAATKGCTGCCAAGGTTAAATTAAAAGGAAATTAAAATCTTTATGTCTTTTTTTGAGAGAAGCTAAAGTGAGATGAGTACAGTGCTGTGCATAAGCGATTATGACATGTAATAAATGAAAATCCGTTGAAAATATTAACTGGTTCTTTAGATAGATGTGGTATTAAATGTGAATTTGGAGGCTTCTCTTGGATTTTCTACTTATTAGAATAAACAAAGTGGGGAGCAAAGTATTGTAACTTCATCATAGCTAACTTTCAAACAACTGCARAAAAAAAGATAATTGCCAAGCTAGTGATGATGTGTTCAGAACTTCTTTTTTTTTCCCCACACTGCTCCATCAGCATCTATCCCACTCTTTGCCTTTCATACACAAAAATTAATTTCTTATTCTTATCTGAAAGAGACATGCAAAATATATGTAGTGGGAAAGCTGTAAAAGTACACCTATACCATAGAGAACAACATGAGTGTGTTGGCCAGCTGACATGGGTGTATTTATAAGATATCTATTGCTTAGGCAGATTTAAGAGTAGGTATTGATGACAAGGCATTCACTTCAATAACAGACTTTAGTTTTTGCCAAAAGAAGCATATCTTCTATTTCATAGTATACATTTCATAGTATAGGGGTCATCCTGCAATTTAAAAAGCAAATTAAAGTAGATTAGCCTTACCAGGAAAGCATGTGAACCAAATGAAATAGGAAGTGTGGAGGAGCTATGATGTTGAAAGATGCTTACGTATCCTTGGTATGCCCTGAGAGCGGCTCTTGATTGTTATCAGCCTGGCTTGGACATGTCTCCAGCTTTGTGCAAGCTGTGGTAGTGTCATCTTTCTGAGGATATCACTTTATGTTTGTCTTTTATGGTGACGAGGCAGGATCTATGTGGGAAGCAGCCTACCTTTGCTTTCTTTGCAGTACAGTTTAAGCCAAACATCACAAAAAAATCAGCCCCCTGGCTCTTTCAGGGATGTGGTTGCATTGGTTKTCTCAACGTGGTGGTTCCAGTGAAACATCCACACACTAATTGCTCTCCTGTTGGGAGTAATTTATGGCTGAAGTAAGTGTGAATGCCACAAGCGTGCTGGCCTCTCCCAGTGTGTTGTTGGTAGGTAGTAGTGCTTGCCTTTTTCTCCAGTCTTCCACCATTTGCAGGAAAAAAAATGTGGGTGGATGAGGAAGGCTTGTTGGGAAGGAGGGAGGCTTTTTTGTTTTTGTGGTTTCCCCATCACTAAGTCGCGGAGCAAATACTTTCCTTTGATTCGTCTGTTTGATTGACAAGCCTCTGTCTTTATACCCCAACCAGAACTATATAAGGAAATTAGAGTTTAAATGTAGAGAGTGTGTTTAGTTCATTGATAAAAAGTCCTKTAATGACTCTAAGTGCTCTGAACTAAAAGTCATGTCCTTGATCTCTCGTTTAGAAAGAACAACAGTGTGTGAAGCCTGTTAAACTYCATCTTTTTCCTGTTTGTAATTATCTATTCCTACCTGGAAACCTCGACTGTTGCTCTCTGTTGGCTGAAGTACACAGGATGACGTTTATCTTAGCATGTTGGTATGAAAGTGATCTGTAAAGTAAAATTGCAGTAGTGACAAATTATGTGTAATCAACATAGATTTATTGCTGTGTTCTCTTTGCTGGTATTGTAATTTGGTGTCATCTTACTTATGGCTCCAAAGCATTTTCAGAAGCTATCATAGCCTAAATATAATCAATATTGCAGTTGCRTCCTTTTTTAGTGTTACTGAACATGTGATCATCTTTTTTCACAAAAAAATTGGCATCTTCTCTGCTTTTCTTTTTAGCAAAGCACCAAATCTCCTGACAGTTTCCTGCCTTTGTGCTCTCCTATATGCTGTGCAGACAATGCCTGCGTAACCTAAAGAGACTATCATTAAATGTTTGACAGAGAAGCTTGAAATGTTGACGTTACATGCCTAAAGATTGGAAAGTACTGGCACCTGTTGTGATTCTGCAGTTCTGAACACTGATTTTTTTTCCTGCTTTCTCAGTTCAACAGTGCAATCAATTTTCCTTCCTGCGGAGACGTGGTGAGGAGTGCTCCGTGCATTTCCTCCTGTTGTTGTGCTAAACCGAAGGGTTTCCCGAGGACAAGCACATTCTCAGACTGAGACTCTGTGAACTCATGCCTGTTCTTAAATTTCATGTCGCCTGAGACTCTTGTATTTTGGAAACCAGCTATTCCCCCTGCTCTTGGAGTGAGAGTCTCCCTCTGTAACTGGCAGCACGTTGTGTTTTGGCACAGTGTGAATGAGTTTCTGGAATTGTCTGTACAAGTCGTGTATGTCTAACTACAACATCTGATTATTACTCTCAGTGCGTGAACGTGACTAATAGTCAGACTTACTGGAATGAAACAAACGTTGGTATTGCCTGGGTTGTGCCCCTGTAGGGGTGCTAACATGTCTTTATTTAGAATACGTACAATTCCCTTCTTAGAGCATTTCTATCCTTGTTAAGCTGAATTCAGCAGCACTGAAAAGTAGCAGCATCTTCTGCACTGAATCTTGGAGAGAAGCTGCTGCTGGCAGGTGTTGAAGGATGTTCTCCAGGAGACAGAAGGTACATTTGTCCTGCTTTATAGCATAATGTTGCCTTTTCAACACCCCGTCTGCAGTAGCCTAATATTTTCTAGTGTTTTTTTCTCTGGCAACGTGAAGGGATGGAAATCACCCAGAAGGACTGTATGTGCTCTGCTTTGCTGCTTAACACATGGCTCTAGGCTTTCTGCTAACAAATGGCACCAGTGCTGGCCCCAGGGAAGAGGAAGAAAAGCTAAAACGTTCTTGTCAGGACAAATCTGTGGTCTCTGGAGTCTTAAGTTTGCATAATCTTATCTTTTCCCAGTATGAATTAAAGTCAGTAAGAGGAGCCTCCCTGCCCCAGAGAACTGATCTGTTTGTACAGTGTGTGTCACGCTTGTTTCTAAAGCGCTTTGAGTGCAAAAAAAGCAGATCCATAGTAATCAAAATGATGCAAGAACGTAAAGGTAAAAGCAAGCAAATGCACATAGAGCTGATCTAAAGCTTGGTAGCGAGTCTTTGTAATGTGTATTTGCATATCTTAGAAGCGTTTAGGTTCACATTCTGCATCCTTGGAATATAACTAAAATGCTTTTACTGTATATGCTGGTGATAATTTTATGAACTTCTGCACTGTACATTTTTACTTCAGTATTTGTTTCCTTTTTAAATCTCTAAATGCTTCAACAAACATTATTTGGCTGTTGCATTGCGAGTGGCTCCCAGGAACTGGTATGTTCTTAGTGCAGATAATAGTACGAAATCAGACTCAAAAGAGCAGGATTTCCAACCCTGCTTGCAGGGTGACCGTTCACGAGTCTATTTGCAAAAATTGTTTTGTTTTAGTTTCACTGTCTGTGAAGTGGAGTGATGACGATTGCCCCTTTTGTAAAAAAAGAAGGAAAATCTGCAGATGAGATGTGAGAGCCTGCTGTTATATTTTGGTCTTGAACCTGGTACTGAAACTCTTTGTTACCTTGGTCAGTTCACATAAGGTCTACTTCAGCTTCCTTGGCTGAAGGAAATGATAGTCCCGCTGGATAGCCCAGGGATGTTGGAAGAATCTTGAGAATATGTGAAACTCCTTGTATTTGAAAAAGCGTGTATAAGTGGTATGTACATCAGTGATAGAAGTCTAGATTTTCTACATCCATTTTTCATGTGCATTTCAGCTAGTTAAAAAAATTAGTCTTTACTCTGTTTTGAAAAGAACTGCTACAAATGCAAGCTAGTTTCTTTCATCTAATAGGAAGCAGACTAGTACAGTTCTGAATGAAAGACATGACCACATGTCTCGGAAATCCACTAATTACTCTTGAAGTAATTTAGCTTTCCCAGAACTGTAGACATGTTCCTCATTTTGGAAATGTTATCACTCTGAATGCCTTCTATTTCCCTAACTTTGTTACGGAATTCTCAGTCTGTCAAAATGAAAATGACTATCCAGATTCCTCAAGCTTGGAAAAAGGTCATTAAACAGATCAAGCAAAGAGGAAATAGCATGTCTACTAAATCAAAGATGTTTTATACAAACCATGATGGGCCATACTGAGAACAGTCTGGCTTGTTGAGCTTAGCAGTGTTTCTCTCTCTGGAAATTTGCCAAGAATTTTAGCTCTTTCCATAACTTCCTGATCCACCTACGCATCAGCGTTCAACTTCTACAACTAGCATGGTACAAATCCACTAGTTTTCTGACTGGAGAATCTTTAATGCTTATTTGATTCCAGCATAATTAAGAATAGAATTTAGCCTGTGATTTTACTTACCTTGTTAGTAGCTTTTAAATTCCTTTGTGTGGGATATGTCTTATACAGAGCATAGCATTTCAACATACCTTTGCAGCATTGTCACACACCAAAATGTGGGTGGGAAGACACATAGCAGGTGCAAATGGAACACTGTAAGTCTCTGCAACTATTTGTTTCACAAAGAGGTACGTTTCCTGAAGATATAGGCTGTTTTTCTTTTTCTTTGCAATAAGATCTGGTGAAAACTGGAAATTGACCCTAAACAGAAGCTGAACTTTCCACTTCACAGATCAAATACTCTAATCAGCAAAGTATGGTGTGATTTTCCAAGTGCATCTGTCTGCATGGCTGAAGGCATCTTTCAGAGGGTCCATTTCTAGGTTGCTGCCATGTATGCTGTCCAAGGCTGTCATCTAGGTATTTTATTGTAAACTCTTAGGTCTTCCAGTGCTCTTTGTATTGATYAGCTAGTGGACGGATACAGCGTCATGTTCTAACATCTTGTGTCGCCRGTAATCCTTGGCATAGAATCAATACCTTTAGGGAATTATGGAGAGCTATCCAGGAGATGGGTTTCTTACATGCRACCACACACCCACTCAGTGCTCTGTTTTAACATTGCAATTTATGGTTATACTGTTGTTTAGCTTTCTCTGATCTCTTTCGGATATTTGAGTCTTCTTTCACTTGAGATATTACTTTTAGCTGCTCATACGAGCAAAATCACTGGCATTTCCTTCAGCATGAGCTAGGAGTCAAGGTCATGTTAAGATTTGGTCTGGATGGAAYAGGAATTGTGGGCAAGATAGTGGCAATGAGCAACAAGTGCAATTATCGAACTCTTCTTGGAATCATTTGCAAAGTGGTCTAAGCACCTAAATTCCCAATTCAAGTGATCTGTCTTCTCTTAACTTTAACAGAAGTAATATGAAGTAACATGAAATGAGTAAACTTGTATTTGAGTTTTCCAGAGATACTTCATTGAAAAGGTTAGCATACCTGTGACTAATTTCAATGCGACTTATAGTTGGTGGGAGAGTTTAAAGAGGAGAGACATGAAAAGGATCCAACCATGCAGGGAAGGAAAAATATGTGGTTCTTTAAGCTTGAGTTTTGGCAATGGGGATTTGAAGGAGGACTTGGTTTGGGAAATATCACGGAAAGAGTATTTGGGAAAGAGTTTGTCCTTGAGAAAGCTTTTCAAAAGATGCTGGCATAGGTGGGTAGGAGAAGGTCAGAAATGTCAGGAGGACTGAATCTTTAATCGTAAGAGCAGATAGGACTTTGAAGGGGCAATGTACAAGGACTGTGGGGAGGAAGGAAGGAACTGAACAGTCCCTGGAAAGAACAACCAGCAATGTGTGAGAAGACCTGGGGCCAGTCAATTAAAATACTCCCAAGATGAGAGGGCCTAGAGAATGAGTATTTTATGGTGTTCATAACARTAAGAGTTGATAAAGGGGATGATAATTAGGAAGTGACCATTATATGTAGAAAAGAAGATTCTACTAACAATTTTTTGAATGTTTTTATTTTTAGGGAAAACAYTTCCCATGCCTCTTAAATCCTGACTAATTGGTTTAAGACGTCACAGAGATAGCTGTTACATTAAACCTTAAATGGGTAAGCCGATTACAAAAAAAGAAAATTAGTATACTTCAGTACATTTGGTCCTCCTGTCAGCACATAGGAACTACTTGCAGAGGCTGGTACAGCCCCTCCAGCCTAATGCAGTACAAAGAGATACAGAGAAAAAATTATTCTTGTCACTTCATGAGTCAGTACCAATCAGTTTTCCAAGAGCAGGAGGTGTAATCCAGGTTAACGTGTTACAAACAAAAGATGCAATAAGCAGCAGCAAGCCTGTGCTGGGGAGCCCAAGTTGAAACCACAGAGACACACCTACAGTCTGATGGAACAGAGTGATATTTTCATTTGCTTTTAGATAAGTAAAATTATACTAGCGAGCTTATTTGGGAGCTAATCTTTGCTGAAGTAGAGAAGATGATTCGAGAAACAATTTGTCCTGGCCTAGCATTCCTGAATGTATACTGAGCAAATCAGCAACAAACTCTCGATCGTTTCAGGGCTTTACTTTAGAGTGTTTTTGCCTGTGGAAATCTGTTTCTCTCTTGCTRTAATGCTTCTTTGACAGGGRATGGTTGYAGGATCATGAATCAAGAGTCAGTGTATTAACTGTAGTCAGAAAATAGTATGCATTTCTTTGTGTATGGAGAATACACAGGTCAGCATTGCTTGGTGTGAGACAGAAACACATATTTCAGGAGAACAAGAAGATTCTTTGACTGACTGCAGCAACAGTTCACATGATGGTAATTATCTAGCAACAAAGGGCAGTTCCTTGCACCTGACTTATTTGACTGAAAGTTAGATGTCTATTCAATACTAGGTTTCTAAGTTACTCTGCAGTCATTGGGCAAAGATAGGTATGTCCAAGAGTGATTAATGTTAAACTATTGAACATCTAACATAAATCACTGTCCAAAGGTGCTGTCCCCTTTGATTGTACTTGGTACGCAGACAGCTAATATAGACAAAGTGACTGAATCTAGCTRAGATGAATTCCCCCTTCCATCATGATTATCCTTCAGCACACAGTTTCTGGAAGAYCTTCATGCTCAGCAGATTGCTATCGTTATGTGCTTGGCTGCTGATGGTGTCATATCTTTGGGGAAGTCAGTCAGGGACTCTGTTCTAGTGGAGTTGTCATCCCTTTCACTACCTTTTCGTTGCCATCTCCCTCTTGCCCAACTGTTTTTGGAAGAGATCAAATGGTAGGCTTGCTTCCTCCTGGCAATGAGGTTTTCAGATGTAGACTCTTTCAAAAAGCAAGGTATCAGATTGGGACACAGCATTAGACTCAGCTGTAAAGGTTGTGTGGAATTGTCTTTACTTTGGCCACTGAGTATTGGTTGAAATAGAATGAGTAAGTGGGAAGAGTAAGTGTATGTAGAAAGTGCAAAATGAAGAGATTATTAACCGATAAGATAGAATTCTTCAAAGAATCTATTTATCTAGTTATTCATCTAGTTTGGGTAAAAGTCTCACTTGGGCTTTGTCCACATGCAGAACAGAGGTAGAATTTTTGGCAGAAAGAGGTGCAAGAAATTCACGCTCCCTCCATATAAGTTTAGTCTTGAGGCTATCATTTGATTTGATTTTCAGAGCATGTATTACATCTTGGTTTGCTTTAATTTATTTTGGTTTGGATGCAAGAGACCTGTTTTTCAGAGGGAGTTTTCAAATGACTCACATTTCCACTGTTGTCCCAGCACAGGGCTACTTTGTGCAGGGTTGAGTGTCAGATTGCCCAGGTGTGATCCTCTACAGGAAGAAAGAGATGAGAGGCAAATATCTGCAAACAGCTAGCTTAGAAAGCCCAGAAGAAGTGTTACTAAAGACTAGATCTTCAATTAATTCTGCCAACACTAGCACTTCCTGCAGGAGAGAGAGAGACCACAGTAGATTTCTCTATGTGGAATGATTTGGATRGTGTCTGCCAACTACTTTCTCCAGGGAGTAAGAAGTTTCTTTCTGCTCTTAGTGCTTTGACATGCGCTGCATCAAACTGGAGACTCAGGCATTGATCACACCAGTGATGGTGTCCAACATCCAGCCTCACAGCACAAGGAAGGGGTCAGCCAGTAAATATTGCTAAGCAGTACCATACAGCTGTGCCATCTGTATGAAATAAACCTCTTGGTCTTGGATATTGCCCTAAGGGCTGCTGTTTTAGCAGGTAACTCCCACGGAAATACAAAGCTTGTACACATGCGCCTTCTCATTCATACAGCACTGCCTTTTCTTCCTGATGACAGCCAGGATCCTGGTGCTCAGCAGTATTTCCTCCTTCTGGTCCATCAACCATTTAGAAGTGATGTCAGCTGACTAAAATGGTGTGACTTTTGGGATATCCAGCAAGGACTGCTGGTCTTGCCCTGAGCAGGTTCTGATGGGTGTTGCAAAGTGCATTTTGATCATCTGGGGTCCAGTGCAGGAACACTGCACACTGCAATATCTACCCAGGAGGTCATGCAGTTATTTGTGGAAAAAACATACAGTGCTGTCTAAGGACTCTTTAGGAGAAGAAACTAATCTAGTGTAAACAAAGTGGTGTGGGTGCATCTCTTTGTTATATTTGCACCAATTGTGACAGAAAAACATATACCAGCAAAGTTTTCCCATGGAGAAATGTCTTTGCTTTTCTTCTTTCTGATGTTAAATGGAAATCCATGTAGCTTGTTTGTCTTGGAAGCCTTTTCTTTTGTCTTGGGTTTGAGTGGGCTCTGTACAMCTCAGTTTGGAATAATCATCAAATTGCAGCAGACCCTGTAGCAGGCAGCAGCTTTCCTCCCTGTGCTATACTCTAATTCAGCCCATTGCAAACAAGGGCAGAACAAGATCCTTGAAGACCAGAACTGGTCTTTCATAATTATGATTTTCCTGAGCATTTCAGAATTGTCCACAAATCTTCTATCTTCTTTGAAGTTCTTCGTTTGGAAATACGAAAGGTTTCTTAATAAGAAAAACTGTTCATATGGTTATTTCTTCTGTTACCACACAGTGCTAGTCTTTACGCAGGCTCTAAGCTTTGAGTACTGTATAAGGTAAAAGTCCCCCATGCGTCAGAGAAGTTTGCTAAGCAGCGCAAAGACAGTGTTGGGACAGGATGTTACCTTTCAGTTTCCCATATGTTACATGTAAACTTTGGGCTGATGGTCATTTGTATATGTTGCTGAGTTGATATTTAAGTTTCTGCTTAGGTTTTTCCATCCTTGTTTAAAGATGTATTTGTTTTAGGTTAAACAGTTCTTTCCGCTGTTGTTACTGACACCACGTTCTTACGTTTCACTCATGACGCAGTACGAAATGCCTTGCTATCGTGCTGTTTTTCTGGGAAGCTGCTTTACTTAAGAAAACTCAAATGAAAGCAAAAGTAACCAAACCTCTGGAAGAGCCTTTTGATCCTTCAGGACAGAGATGGGCCCACAAAATGTCAGAGGCTAAAGATGCTCAGCTGCAGGGTTTGCTGTCAGCCCTGCTTCGTGGTACAGTGTCAGTGATTTCCTTCTCTTAGTATTCAGTGTTATCCAAAGATATTGTTGTATTTTATAGATCTGCATTTAACCTCTTGCAGTTTTATGTTTGCTCATGTATATGTGAGCTGGATAAGTAGAAAGGTGAGGTAGTTATCCACATTTCTTGCATAGTCCGTGGTGTGGTCTGTAATGGAAATGAAAAGCCCTGTTCCTCACTGCCCCTAAGCAGAGCACAGCTGCTGCAGGGGTGCTGGTGCACTGCACAGGCTTAATCTTGGCATCGACTGATACCATCAGAGCCCCCTTTCAGCATGTCATGGAGAAGCCTTTCTGCCCTGGAGGAAGTTTTATCGCTTTATTCACCACTCCCTGTAGGCTGCTGCTTTGTCTCTGGCCTGGCAGACACAGATTGAAAGTGGTATTTACTGAAACCACAGCCTACGCATTCTGTAGTCTCCCCCAGGAATAGCTTACAAAAGCTTATTAAACTGATCTGGTTAAGGGCCATCAACTCTCTTATATCAGCTATAAAGAGCTTTATTTGACTCTACTCTTTTGAGTGCTCTAATGTCTGCAAAGGAGCTCCGTCACAGGCAAGAAAAAGATGCCTATGCCATGTCTACCATTGCCCCCCACCATGAATATACTCACTTGTGGTGAGATGTGGGTGTTTTTGTTGTTGGTAGTGGTGAAATTTTTTTGGTTAGACAGTATACTTTGTATGAGACACAAAGACTCAATTAAGTCAACAGAGTTACCTGAGAGTAAAATCAGTAAGGAATTCAGCCTTGGGCCTTCAAGGCTTGCCTTGGATTCTGGGCATGGTTAGCATGCCACTGGGTGAAGCAAGCTGCTCCTCTGCTGTGAAGTGAAATTTCTCATGTGCATGTTCTAATTGCGAGGAACCTTGATTGTCTGCTCAAGCACACAAGAGCTCTGGTACTAATACATTCCCTTCAAATTCCAACACTGTAACGTATACCAGTATATTTGCATTATATTTGCAATAAATTCTGGTGCTCCCTGGCCATTTTCAAGCCGTGTGTGTTCATACAGGGAAGTGCAGACCACCGTTTGTTCCTCTCACTCTAGGCCAGTCTGGCTCTGTCTAGACCAGTAGGATGCAATCTAGCATCTCACCAGCCTCTGTCCTGCAGGTGTGTAGCTTGCAGACAGGAATTATTAGCTTAGAAATTGTTTTGAACTAGTCTAAGCAGTTTGTAGCTCAGAGATCAGGCAGAAGAAGCATGGAATAAAATACATCAGACCATTTCTTCTGTATTTCTGAGGAACTAGACATATAGGCACTAGCTTTTGGTGCTGACACTTAATTGTCATTGTGTGCTAAAGTAGGCCACATTGATGATCAGAATTTTAAACTCAGAGACTTATTGCTTCAGAGTCATGATTCTAACAATTGATTCCATACACAAAATACGGGTAAGTATGTGAAACAGCAGATATAAGCTACTGTCTAGAGATGATGAGTTGGCTATAATTCTGAACTCCTATTCTGAACCTTATATTTGCATTTTAATATACAGCACATCCAAGAAGCAGATTTAGCATTGCCATTCTTTTGGAAATCTCTTTGGAGTTTCATTTATATCTGTATTTTTAATTCCAGTGTACAAGATAGGACATTATTGGGATAAAAATGCAGATAAAAACTTCTTTGAGTTCCCAAATAATTAATTTCTTATTTGATGAAGAAAATGACTTTTATTCTTCATATAATGCTCTGGCTGTAAGCTGGAAACATTCCAACCTGTAAAATGTTTCCCCAAACTTTGGTACAACTTTGTTGTTGCAAAGAATAATTCTTACAGTTTCAACAGGAGCATTGCTAGCAGTTTTTCTCCAGTCTTCCTCTCTACTTATGAGACAATTTTACCTAAGATTGTTCTTCTAAAAAGCACTAAAAGATTTATTTCTTTTTTTCTGGCGAGCTGGTCTGTTTACCACCACCCCACACACCCACTTTTTGTAAGTCAGAGTCTCCTTAGGAGTTTTTGCATGTGGTGCCACTGAGAAACCTGGAACACTTAGTGAAGGAGAATGAATTAGGATTTGTAAACATAACTCTCTCTTGATTATTTCTGATAAACTGCACGAAATAGACTTTAATTAACACTGCCAAAATACTGTGTTTTTCAGGCACCTAATATCATTTATTGTAAAATTTTGGGGGCAGGAGGGAAGAGCCATGCTTGTATTGTACAACTTTCAGTCTCTTGCATTTTCAGGGTGGTAGGTCACCATCTAGCTCTGAAAAATTGGGTTATTTGATGACTAACATGCATTTCCTAGTCACTCCTCTGATCTGTCTCCTGCATGAGATAATCTTTCACCTCTTAACTTGTTACATTTCTGTGGACTTGCTTTATTGGGTAGTGTCAATGAACATGTTTCACCACTAGCCTGTTCTAACTCAAGGCATGTCTGTAGCTGTACTGGTCTGCCTCCAGATACCCACCAGGCTTAGTTGCAGTGAGTAAGCTGAATGCTTGTTTGCAAAACCTACCTCTTTAACAGGATGTGCCGAAGAGATGAGGTGAATTCCTTTCTTGGGAATCAGAAAGGAGCACTCGTTTTACTGAGATAAATGGGCATAAGATGAAAGTCTGTATCTGCAAGGTAGGGGAAGATAGCGTGCAGACCACAATTTTATGAAATGGTTATCCGTGAATAATTGTAGAGGCCACCAAGGGAAGCTGAAGGAAGAACTCTTAGCAGGTTGGCTTCACTTCGACATTCTCCTTTATTTCTTTTTTAGCTTTTGTCATCACTCTCTAATCTAAACTGAATTTGTCGTGTTCAGAAACTGTAATTAGCACCCATTTCACGGAAATGGCAGGTTCTTGAGAGCTTTTGTAATAGTTTCTTATTCAGTTGTGAGATTTTTCTCGCTCACCAGACATGTGTTTTAAAATCATTAATTTATTAGAAATAAAGCCTGTTGCTTATGCAGATGTACAATTTAACATAGATACTCAGTGCACAACGCCTCACATTTAAAGCTGTGTTAACATTAGAATCAAAAAAGCCCTCAGAGCTAAGTGTGCTCTGCCCTCTTGTGTCTTTGGAATCTGCTGCCAAATGCACCCCAGGTACAGCTGCTTTATCATAAGAATTGAATTATTTTCCCATCACAATTTAAGATTAAGAGGCAAACACATGGGTATTCAGATATAAGTTAATTTTTAAGTTTCAATGAGAAGTACAAATCAACATATGTTTATACAAAATCTGTTCTACCAATATTCCACACATGTATTTGTTTCTACAGGGAAGAGAATACAGCTTGAGAATATTTTTAATGCAGCTCAGAAGTGCTAGTATAAGCTTGACTGAAAACTGTGCAAAGTTTTATTTTTATGAAGTTTCAATTGAAAAATAAAGAACTAAAGAAAACAGTAAGGATAGGTTCTTTCAAATTACAGACTGGGGCTGCTGTAACCATAAGTCATGTGTTGGCTTAGCTTGGCTGACTCCTTGACTTGGTGACTTTTGATCATAGCAGAAGTGACAGTCCAAAGCTGTGATAAGTTTACAATGATAAAAGAGATTCTGAAGGGCAAAAACCCAATCATGTAGTGATTTAAATTAAGATACCTTCAAGATAAAGTTCAGCTGTATGCTAAAAAAAGGRTCTACCAAATTCTTTATTTGATTAGTTGTTCTTTGGGTTGAAAGTGAACTTAGGAGGCAGGGGTGAGCTGGAAGTTCAGATTTCCTCCCCTTACTGTATTAGGAGAAAAAGATGTACTATCTGTGCATCTTCTTAATCCCCACAGGAGCAGAGTGCAGCAGTGCAAACTGGCGGAAGCTACAGTGAAGCACAGTTTACTGAAAATCTTCATTTGTTTTTAAAGAGGCTTAGGGTCTCCAAATCACAGAGCCAACTATTCTATTAGTGAGGGGCTTTTCTCAACAAAGGAGGAAGTTTAGAGTTCACTATGTTCTCCTCTAAATCTTTCCTGATTGCTTAAGACTGAACATTTGCCGTATGAGCCTTTGATGGTGACTGACCTGAACCAGTCTTGATTTTGGTATGGATGTTTTTCTGCTTATCTTAACAGGTCTTTACAGCAGAGGCCAGCACTTTTTAGGAGCAGCTTTGCCATTTCTTTGCATACAGCATTATGTGGTACAGAAGTAACATACCCTGTTTTTTCAGAAACAATCCTGGTAGCTCTTCCAGCCACAGAGAGCAAGAGCTCAACATCTCTTACTTAAGCAAGTCGCAAGCATTAAGATTTCCACCACTTCCAGAAGTCAGAAAACTTTTTCCCCAAACAATAGTTAGTCTGCATTTTTTTTCCTTCTTCACATCCTATTGCTTCACTCAGTATCATTGATTTCATCCAGAATAATTCGTGCTCCTTGCACCAAAACCCTAGGTACGAATACTCTTCCCACCTCTCCTTTGTTGTTTAGCTTTGTTATTCGTCCTGTAGACTAGCCTTCACCAGTTACGTTTTCTACCTTTGTAATAATGTTGTTGCTCCATGGGAATGGGGCAACTCTGTGAGAAAGCTAACCCCCAGAGCAAAATGTGCCAGACCTGACTGCCCCAAAGCTGTATGGATGCAGGGAGGTGACTGCCTCCCATCGTTCCAGCTACTACCCAGAACCTGTTGTTAGTGTCTGCTTCCCTTCCATCTTCAGAGATTCTGTGTTCCCCCTGTGTTTGGAGTGAACATGATCCCAGCTGTGACTTCCATTCGAAGAAGACTGGAGAGATAAAGCATACGTAGCAATGGGAGGATAGAAATGGCAATTAGAAACGAAAAGACCACAATAGAGAAGAAATGGAGATGAGAGAAAGAGATAATGCAGAAAGTAAAAAGGAAGGAGAGAAGGATGCCACTGTCGGAGCAGAAAACCTTGAAGGAAAGGAAGTAGAATTTAAAGAAAATATAGAAAGTAGACACTGCAAAGTGTATGCCAAGACATACAATAGAAAATAAGGACAAAGTTGGGAAGGAATAGAGGAAAGCAGAGACAGCATTTTCACTCTAAATTTAGTGATATGTTGTCTCTAACAACAAAAACACTACAGATACTTTTGATGATTGTCTTAAGTGAAAGTTGAACCCTCTCCTGGTCTGAGTAGTTTTTCCTTGTTGCTGTTAAGTTGATGGCTCTGGATTTGACGTGGTCCACCTGGAATTCTGGACATGTTTTCAAAGGCAGCTGTGGAGAGGCTGTTAGGTACTTTGAAAAGACAGAAATATCACYGTCAGACTTACTCTGAATAAAAATAGGGCTTACAAATGCTGTCTCTATCTTACATCACAGCATTCCTTTGATTTATAGAGAGGTTTGTCTTGCTGATATCTTTGATTCAGTAAAGGCTGAAGGAAGATAGATTTAGTAATTATGTTTATCCAGGGTTAGACTTACTACATTTTCTTTAATCATTATTATAAGTGAATTAGCCATGCAGGTTTCTAATAGACAAAAAGACTGGATTGCAGTTCCTCTGCAGTCAATACATCAAAACTTTCAAAAATTTGACTAGATTTTTTTTTWAAAAATACATTTAAAAAATGTAACCTTTGTAGTAAGAAAATATGAACCTGCAAAAATGGAACATTTTTTGATGACTTTCCTGAGAGTTTGCTTCAGTTGTGATTGTAGGTGATCTGTAAACCACTGATAATTTGCGAAGGCAGAGCTCCAAACATATAGAGCTGTTCTGTTAGTAACCAAAGATGTGCTCAGATATGGTCAGACCTAGAATAGTTTTCTTTTTAGTGAAAGGAAGCCTCTTCTCTCCCACCCCCCTTTCAGCAAAAATTCTCATTTCTTTTTAAATTTTTCCTGTTTGTGTGTAAAATAGAAAACCCCCAAAAATTGCAGAAGGAAGACATGAGGATTACAAAAATCAAAGCCAATTTTCTGCAGACAGAACAACCAGAAGTATTTCTTCTGAAGTGCAGGTTTGATAACTCAAGGTATGTAGTTAGTGAGAGGAAGGAAGTGACTARGTTTTACTTTCAGATCCAAAGTGGAGAGTATAGAAGTTGCATTTGTAGAAATCTCTTGAGCGCTAAGGACACTTGTATGTAGGCAAAGATGGAAGATGAGATAGAATCTTTTCCAAACTTTCTATTTTAGAAAAAAGTCTCTTTTGATCAGTCACATCTTGAAGCAGAGCTCTGAATTGAGTACTGATGGTATAAAAGCGGCAATACCTACTCCTTGTGTGAGAACTGGATTGCATTAACTCTGTGTCCTCCTGACACATGCAAATAGTCACTTCGATTAGTGGTGCACATCTGATGCAGCTCTGTGGAAGGCATGCTGCCGTTCGTTGTGCATCATACTTCAGTTCTCAGGCTGCTTTTATAGAGGTATTTAGTCCTCACTAGGTTCTGTAATGCAACTAAGAACTTGTTTTTAGATTGGAGGGTTAGGCCGTAGTGTCAATATAAAAGGTCAGCAGCGGGGCCAGACTAACGTCTCCCAGTCTCACCTCTAGACCAGCTATGTTTATTGTAGTCTTTTCTGGGGGTGGTTTCCTGTGGTGACTGGTCACTACTGATTTGAGAAGGAATAGTGACAAYAGCTAACAAAGTCTAGCACCTGAATGGAGCTCAGTCATATCCTGCTAAGTTTTGATTGCCTTGGCAGAAGCAGAGGGCAATGCTAAATGCACCTCTGCATGTTTGGTTATACTTTGTGTATTGTACAATGCAATGTCTTGCTGGTGAAAAGCAGTATAGAGGTTGACCTTCAACTACTGAATTAGGTCTGTCGTGGACCTTAGTGCCGAGAAGTTATGCTGAGCCAGCTTCTCCTCTGATAAGAGGAGCTTGGTGATGAGATAAATTTTTAGAGTATGTTTGGCACTCTGGGAAGGAAGCAGGGATCATCACTGACAGCTGGAGACCTTTTTTAAACTGACAGCTGCCTTTAGAAACGCAATGTGTGTGTTAGAGCAGCAGGTTTCTAGCTGCAGGCTGTACTGAGATCTTGGGTTGAAGGAGGGTTGCTTTGTCTTCAGGTCTGGCTGTGAGKTAAAAGTGTGTTTTAGAGACTTTAGTGGGCTAGAGCTACCCTTTTGATGGAGCAAAGGCCTTGCTGTGCAGTCAAACTCAGCAGGAGCACTTTGAGATGCTAAGAGTCTTCTCTGCTAATTTTTGTTGATCCAGGTGGTCTTTTCTAAGTACAAAGTCAAAGAAATTACTGTTTGCCCCTTTCTTCATCTCCCCGTCCAAGTGTCATATGGTTGGCAGGAACACTGAAACTCCCCATCTCCAATTCATGTTTGTATGGGAGAGAAATGGAGGGAAGTGAGATGGAACCATACGTCCTTCTGCATTTGCACTCTGAAGACAAAGTTATTTGTGAGCGTTGAGCATAAGGGTGGGAGAGCTGCCAAGCCAAAGTTGTTCCCAAGTATCTGTAAACTAAATCTGATTCTTTGGATTAATCTAAGGAACTTTTGCTCTGGCAAAGGCTTGTAAATATTACAGTACCTGTCACTTTTGGATGCTGCTTTCTGTTTTCATAGCAGCAAGCTGAAAACTTTGAAGTCTGAGATGTTTTGTTTCGCTTTTTAGACGTTGACCTCAAAGCATCAATCTTTCTGCTCCTTTTGGGGGTGTATGAAAATAGTCTTTTCTCTTTGCAGAAAACTTCTCTTAGCAACAGCATTGTTTAATGGTCAGAGTTCTCAGATATTCTCAGAGCATTCAAGCATGTATTGAGATAGACGTACTAAGATATAAAGAATTTTGCCTCTCTCATCTTCAGTGCCTCAGTTTTCCCTTCTCTATGACAGAATAATGCATAGATATATACTTGAAGTGAAAAGCATTTAATCTAAAGTGGTGCAGGATGTACAGCTCTTTGGGAGTATATAGATAACTGCTGGGGTTTTACTTTTTGATTTTTGCACCATTTGCACAATTTGGCCTCCACCTGTTTGGAGTCTGTGTGCTCTCTAGAATAATAATGGATGATGATAACAATCACATTTTGCTTATTTTCAAGACAAGTTGCTGGTAGATACAGACCTGTGATTGGAGCTTTTCCAGACATCCTGATGGCTTCCACCTTTTATGTTAGTCACCCATCACTCCTTGGAGGAACATGTCACAGTGTTTCTTTTAGGTGATTTTTGGCTGATCTATTCTGAATTGCAGTTCTCCACTGCACAGCTAACTTGAGTTGTAACTCATTTTTTACTCCAAACTTAACCTTGCTGTAGCTAAAACTCCATGGAGGCAGTAATGTTAAGAGATAAGATCCCAGTTGATTTTTACCTTACTAACTAAGTCTTGAATAGTTAGGTATTCATAAGTAGGTGGTGGGTTTTGCCTGACTACCTGTGAAAATTTGGTCTTTGTATTACCTTTYGATTTTGGAGTGCCTGAACTTTCATCTTCTGAAACCCAAAGTGCTTTAATATCAAAGTAAGACTGACTATCTAGAAGCAGTTACTCTGGAGAGAGCTAGTAACCATATAACTGAGAAGTTAAACCCGCCTTGTAGGATCTCCATTTGAGTCCTTTTTTTTTTTTTTTTTTTTTTCTGGAGTACGGTGATGGAAGTAATCACACTAAGGTAACATTTTCTCTCTGTGGCTACATAGGGTAATAGTAAAACAGAAAGTATCTATCCTGATTTTTTTTTTTTTTTTTGTCTTATAGATGAGAGGATCTGTTCACCACCCTTTATGGAGCTGACAAGTGCCTGCGGAGAAGATACCTTGCAGCTAATAGAGAAGAATGGACTGGCATTCCCATTCAGTATGTAAATGGTCTTTCATTGTAGCTTCTAGTAGGTTCTAAATATTCCACATGCCCCCAAAAGACCAGTGTAGCCAATGTTGTAGGACTGGATGTTTTATTGCTAATGTGTACAGGATGTTATAATCTTCCTGAAACAAACACTCTGAAGCAATTTGCTTGGAGTGTGGAGCAAAATCCCCCCCTATCAGCTTGTATTTAGCCTTTTGTTGATGTTTGTTACTTTAAACACCTGCTACAGTAAACGTGATTTCCTGGGAAATGGTAATAATTTTAACAAAGTTAGCCTCTTGCCATGAACTTGTGCAAGAAGTTTCTCCTGCCAGCTGCRTTCATTATTTTTCTTGAGAAAATTGTTCTCTTACTAACTGCTCCCTTTCTTCACTACCCCTCCCTTTCCCTGATCCAGGCTGCAAGTATAATTTTAGTGGGTAGAAGAAAGAGAGTAAAAATGACTGTAGACACCAGGCACCAAGGACCAGAGCCTCAAACAGCTGCTGTGAGCTGTTTGTGCTCTTATAGCAGGTTTTATTGTGGGTCTTCTTTTTTAGTTCCTTCCTTTATTTGACTCCTTGCAGTGTAAAATGAGTAGGATTGTTTAACTCATCCTTCCTATGGTGCATTGCCTCATTTGTAAGGTTCAGAGGTAAAGCTGTGTGGAGTGAGCATATCTTGCTTTCCTTGTCAGTGGTCTCCCAGATGAGGCAGGCTTCCTGAAGCTAGGTTGTGAAGCAGTAGTTTAAAGCCCACTAAATTGCTTTGACACTCCTCTATCACCCATGCACACTTTCTTTTCATTATGGCCAGCTAGTGCTGAGTGCTCAAATATGACATGGCCCACATATTCAAAAGTTATGAATCAACCCCTCTAAATGATGATGAAATTAAAAAAATAACAAGAGTGACATTGTGTGGGTGCTTTTTCTGTCTCTTCTGTTTTTTGTAACTCTCCCGCTCTCCAAAGCATGTGTCTGTGAGACAACATTGACCACTTTCCAACATTTCTGGTAACAGCTTATTTTGGCCTCTAGTGTGGATTATTTGCCCTTCATAGCTGCCTGTCCTTTTGCCTGGCAGTTTAACTCTTCCAGCAACCCCCAAAGAAGTCTTGTCACATACAACACAACTACTCTACGTGCGTTTTTATCTCCTTCTCTACTTTATACATGACTGCCCACTCACTGCATCAGCTATGCTCATCATGTAGATCCCGGGGTCTTCATCTCTCTTTTGGTTTTATAATAGCAGGAGCATGTTTTTCTTATGTTGTACCAGTTTTAGGGTGGAGGGTAGAACCAGGGTGCACAGAACAAATAAAGAATATGGAGGAGGAAACAGAACTGGTGGACTCTTTCTACTTCTTTCTCCTCCTCTTTGGATGCCTGTATCTCAGTTGGTTGTCATGTCTTAGTTTGGTTCAGCTTTTTTGGTTGCCTGCCTTTCCCTAAGACCAGAGAGGTGGGGAAAGCAGTTGGTTTCTGCTGTGTCCTAGCTCTGCTGTTTTCAGGACAATAGTGTTTTGTGGGACCTGTAGCAGGGCTCCAGCCTCAGGCGAAATCACACGGGCTTGGGCAGGCCTTAGGCAGAAAGGCAGTACCAATACTGATGCAAATTTCTTAGTTGATGCTTTGCACATTCATCCAGTCCTAATAATGATTTCTGCACCTTAGTTACAGGGAGCAATTGAGAGAGTAGGGCTTGGAGCAAGCCAGATTTTGCAGTGAATGAGGACACTGTTCAACCAGAGACTGTCAGCATTATCCGGTACAGTCACTGTCTTGGTCTGGTGAACTCCAGTGTTTCACATGTGGGTGGGAACAGATTTGAAACGGTTTTGTGTGGCCTGTTTCAGTGATCTTTTTTTTTTTCTTTTTTTTTTTTTTTAATCTAGTTTGTAAAACCAGAGTGGCCCATGGAACCAACTCTCACGAGGTGAGTTAAAGAATTTTTGCAACATTATTCCCCCACTTCCAATCTTCTCATGGTGGTTTGGTTGGTTGGTGCTCTATAATCATGTTGTACGCAGAATGAGGGTGATGCCCAAACCACTTCCCTTTCCCTGCCTCTCCATTGAGGTTAATAATATTACTATTTTTTCGGATTTATGTGAAATGAAATTAAATACAATTTTAACCTCTTAAAGTGGAAGTTCTCTTTCTAGCAGTTTCTAACTTTTAGTAATTCTAGTTTTATTGTTTCTAGCAGTATGTAGTCTCCATACCAACTATATCTGCAAGGCATCTGCTGCTTCTGCCTCTCCTTTGGTGGGAGGTGACACTGAGTCGTGTTTGTACCCTACCATGTTTCTCTTCCAAACATATATGTGGTGCTGATGACAAATGTCTCTGTGCTGCAGATGAAGCAGAAGTATGAGTAAAGGCAAGCTGGTCTGCCACAGCCTTCTCCTTGAGGGGAAGGGAACAGCAAATAGAGACCACATTTCCAAGCATGTTGTAATAACATGATACAGCTATGGGAAAAACAGGGCTGCTAGAATTATCTGCTTTGCCTCATTCCTGTAAAGCAATTGCAATTAAAAGGGTTGTGTATTTCTGAACAGACTGTGCTCCTATGAGCTTTGCTTCCTCTAAATTTAGGCAAGAGAAGCTGAGGCCTGTTTTAATTCTTTTCCATTTGTGCTTCCTGCCTCTCTGCTTACCACATCTCAGTTTTCAGAATCCACTCCTCAGTGCCATCTGTAATGATGCCTGGCTTCCTTTGTTAACAGCACAGTAACCGTTCCAGGTTTCCCAGCTGCTCCTGAAATATGCAGTATGTTGCTGCAGCAACTCTGAGAACTGAAGGCCCCGAAGAAAAATGTAAATCTAGAAGAGCAGAATGCCTACAGCTAAAATTTTGATTGACTCTCACTTGAGCACTAACTTTTAAAATGCAGCTAAATTTTTTGTGTAGGCCTTAGCTTGGATCATTTTACAAGCATTACATGCAGTCCTGTTAGCGTTTGTGGGAGTAACCGCTTTATATTTTCGCTGTCATTCACCAGAACACTTGGGACTAGATTGCTAATGAATATAAGACTGCAAATTTCCTGGTGATTTTCCTACAGAGAGTTCCTCTGCAACTGCAGCCTGTAATGCATGAGCCTTTCAGTGCCTGTGCAGTTCAGTTTGGACTTGTGTTTCCATAATGAGTCTTTCTGTGCAGTTCTTTTATGCAATGCAGCCATACTTCAGCCTCCTGTCAGAATTCCATTTTCTGAACAAAATTTAGACTTGAGTACAGTTGTAGGCTGTGGTTTATCATGGAAGTTTATGAGCCCAGGATGACCCCCTGAAAAAAAGCTTGAAGTCTTGTGTAATACTTTACACATTTTGTAGTAGAGTCGTTTTACAGTTGCTGTATTCTCAAGAATGATTTTAAGGTGTATTTATGGTCAGAGAAGAGCCGTCCTGTAACTACTATTTTATGGCCAGTAATGGCAAGAGAAGCACAGAACAAATATTCTGCTTATAAGACAGTCTGTCTGAAAGATGGAAAAAAAAAAAAAAAAAAAAGATGTCTGTTTTATTAATGACTCCTTCTTTGACTTTTGGCAATTTTTTTAATTTTCTATAGAGACCTTCCCCACTGCAGAGCTGACACTGTAACTAACCCACTCTGATCAGAAACTTGCTTTTCTTTATAAGATGACTTTTCAAAGCATTCAGACACTGGCTAACAGGGACAGCTGAAGGTACAGACATGATTTTGGGTTTGGTGCCAGCCAGTGCCGGCAGAGCCTGCATTATGCTGGGAAAGCACAAGTTAGCTAAGCAGAGGTGCTGTTAGTCTTCCTGTGGTGTCCCACAGTTAAACATGGCTTCTGCACTGGAGGTCATGTCTACCAGCTCAGCACTTGAACTCCACTTTACCAGCACCATTTCTTTTAGATTTGAGCAGCGATGATGCCTTCTTTCTTGCTGCCAGTAGGTCAGAACTGAATTGACCTTCTGGTAAAGCTACTGTGAAACGCTACTGAGACCCATAACCTCAGGAAATGCATCCAGTATAACTTTTTCTAAATGTTGAGCAGAGAGGAGTGAAAAGCAAGAGTCACAGAATCACTTTTTTTCAGGTTGAATTCCTTAAGGACATTGTCATTAGAAATTCTTGGTGCCAAATGTTTTGCTTTGCCTTCAAAAGAACTCTACATCTATAATGAGGAATACCGTTTGGAAATTATGAGATGTAAAATATTGTTCCCCTGTTACTGCCAGACACAGCAAGTCTGTACTAGATGACAAAGTACACCCTGCAAGCAAATTCTTGGAGCTGTACGCATGCTAAAAACCATGAGACATCACAGTGAGCTGGTATAACATAACACCATGGGAGTTACATGGATTATGTGCCAGTCCATGGGACTGTCAGCATAGAGCTTTGCAGACAAGAGGTTTCACATGGTTCCCAGTAGCCTGAGTCAGTTTTGTGCAGAAAAGATAAACTCTCCAAGTTTCCACACTGGTAAAATGAGATGATAAGTACCTGCTCATCCTGTGAAGGAGCGATTTGTGAGGATTCATTGATGAATGTTTGCAAAGAGCACTTGAGCGATAGGAGTGACATGCTGTTTGCTAGTATGATACTATAGGTGTTATAAAGCCAACAGTCTACCCTGGAGGAGGAAAAGGACAGTGATTCCTGCCACCAGTGAGAGACAAATGAGGTATGATGTTGTTGCTGTAAATCATCTTGATGGATGATCCTGCTGGTTAGAGTAGGTTTCTTGCACAGATTATTACCACTCACAAATTCAGTCTGTGCTGTCAAAAAGATAGCATCTGGTATAATGGAGACAGAGTAAGAATATCAGCTGCAATGGGCCTTGACTGCACGCATTGACTTGAACTCAGAAAATGTTAATCTACTGAGTCATTCTGCATGCATGCAGACAATTATGTGATCTAATGTGATCTGCCACGTAAAGAGGAGAACAGAATAATAATCAGTTAGAGACAAAAATGTACTCAGACTTCTAACTACAAACATGTAATCACTGTATTATTTACTATGGCTATGGTTTTGCCATAAGTGAACAATAAAACTTTTTATATTTACTATTTTTATTACAGGAACAAACTAAGATATTACTAAGAACTCAGGAATTCAGATATAGCTTCTCAGTCTGTCAGTTCGGCATTTAGCAACTGAGCAGCTGATCATATAAAATATGAGAGAGAGAGCACGCGCGAAKTGGAAAAGTTGCTTTATAAAATCCTTCCAGTGGCCCTGATTTCACTTGGATACAGCTAATATCAGAAGGCATGAAAATGGCAGCAAGCATGTGGAAAGAGAGAGCAGTAAAACTTCTGCACTGTGCTGAGGCAGGAATCTCCAATTTTATTCTGTATGTTGCTATGGAGTCACTGTGGGACCCACAAGAATTCTCTTAACACCTCTGAACTGTTTTTTGTCCCAAGCAGAATACTAGGCTCAAGGAGGCTGAAAACTAAGAGGGTTAAGAAAAAACTTATGTTTTAGAACTTGGAAGCCTTTCTGGCAAGTGTTGTGCATCCTGTGCTGAAGGAGTTAGGTGAGATGCATGAGAAATGGAAGGTTAGCCATTGTGTGAGCAGGTCCTCCGTGGGGGAAGATGCTCTAACCAAAGCATCCCTGCCTGCAGGATGGAGATGAGGAAGTTTAGTTTTGCCCAGAAGAAAGCAAGATGTACGCTATGTYAGGTTCTCTGGCCTTGAATGGTCCTTACTCAAAATGACTGACTATCTTCTGCCACTGTGGATAACAGGGCACAGCATCATTAGAGTAATGAAGAAACATCAGTCTTCAGGTAACTAGCACATAGCTTTTTCAGGGCATTGAAGCTAGAGAACAAATGTGAGTTAATTCTTACTACTGTTTAGTAATCTACAGCTCACTGTAAAGTAATTTCATCAGCCTGTACCAGAATGTGCATACTGCCTGTTTGGCACAGGAGCCATGGCAGCTTTCATACTTMAGCAACAAACCTTAAGGGTAGGGCACCATGTTCATGATAATTAAAGGTGCATGTAACATGCCTAATGGAGGGATTCAGGCAGAGAGCAGTGTAACACGTACTGAGATATGCTGGCTTGTCAAAGTGCTTGTCTGCATCTACCAGCATTGCTTCCATGCTGTTTGAGGCAGCTATTGTTCATCATTAAGGCCCTAAAATGACTTCCTTGCTGGCATACTTTTTCCAGTCTCTTCAAGGGGACTATACATTTCGAATAACAGGAAGAAACCAAGCCAAGGAAAAATGCTGGCCCAGCATTTGCTAACAGTGAGGAYTACTACACTTTGAAAAAATTCTCTGCTGATGTGGGTGAAACCCTCTAGCTTAGGACATTGCTACTGGGCTCAGCCAAACCACTGAAAATACAGCTGTAGGAAAGAACTCGTATTGTTAGTAAATTCAAGCAGATTTATTCTTCATACTTCTGTTGTCCTCATGCTTTATGTTATACAAATTTTGTCTACTCTATTTGTCAGATGTTCTACTCTTTTGTTTTTCTTAATAAAATGTGCAGTTGTGGTAGCTCCCTAACTCAAAGTAGTAAATGAAATTGCAAAAACTGAGAAGAAAATACTGATTCAAATGGTTTTGATTGAAAATGAAAGCTGCACCACCAGCAGTGTTCAGAGGGTTCAAAATGTAAAGAAATAGGTCTAGCTGCTTGAGCAGAAATTTGCACTTGGGCTATACATATTTTGTATATGTGTGTATATATATTCATCAGTAGATGTTCCCCCCTCACTGCTGGTCAGGTGGTTGGTAAATGTGAAATAAATGAAAGACTTGAGCAAAACTGTTTGTGTGCTTTCAGATGGCAATCATCTTCAACCAGGAGGGCCTGAAGGCTGTCCGTCCCCCTTGCGTCATTCAGAGCTTCATCAATCACAATGCTGTGTTGTATAAAGTGTTCGTGGTTGGGGAATCCTACACAGTGGTAAAAAGACCATCTTTAAAGAACTTCTCTGCTGGCATCTCAGGTACGTTGTGCCCATTTGGAAGGAGATATGAGTTCTTGGAGCCCTGGCTACAAACAGCCCGAATAAAAAATATCTTTGAAAAGGCAGCTGAAGTGAAGGCATCTGTTTTTTACATACTGTATTTCCTCTTCTGTATTATTTCAATAGGAAGGGAGATAACTCCTCTGCTCTGGAATATATGTGAATGACATTCATATAGTAAATATTTATACGATGGTAACCTGTGTATTACCTATTAGAAAGAGTGTTTTATGTCAGATGGAATGGGAGAGAGAGAGAAATTCTCTTAATTTCACAGCAAGTTCATATGTCATTTGTTCCGGAGTTTGTTTAAAAATGTGCTTTGGAGAGAATTTCCTGGATTTCATGGTTTTGAAACTTCCTCTCCCTATTTTTACCTAGATTATGTGTGTATTTAAAGAGGACTCTCTCCTATATGAGTTTGTTTAAGGCCCAGTGTTTTAAACCTTGAGAAAAGTGTCCTTTGATTGTGGATACCAACATGTTGGCGGAAAGAGGAATAGACTTGTTGGTAAGGACAGTGATCCTCCTATATGCTACCAGACATCAGGTGCTTGAAAGGCTCGTTAAAGATTGCTAAAATTTCCTTTATGGAAAAAGTGCTGCTTTCCATTGAAGTGCCTGAGAAGTGCGTTCTGGGGCTGTCAGGAGCAAGGAGGAGTCAGAAGGGCATGGATGTGAGAATGATGTGCCTATCAGCTAGCAGGAGTATGGAAGTGGACAGGGTCCTTTCTGGGCACAGTGTGGTCCTGCTGCATTACACTGAGTGTCTGCTAGCAGTAAAGGTGCTTGTGTGGCCTTGGAGGTCAGGGTGGGTGCAATCCTGCAACTCRGCAGCTCCAGCAGGTGATGGAGGGAAGGAAAAGTATCAATTTAAAGGGGATGAGTGAATAAAACAAGTGGAAATTTCTTGTCATTTTTCTTAGTGGCTTCCACTAGTTTTAATGGTGAGTGTTTAATGTGCTCACCATTGGGTTCTGCACACAAATAAGTACTTARTATATGTAGGGCTCAGGATGATCCTTAAAAATGTCATTCTCTGTAGATATGTATGCCTCTAAGTCTAGATGCATTTACTTTTAGGTATGCTCTATGTCTCTGTTCTGATCAAATTAAGTAGGCCTGAATTTATTTTTGTGTAAAGTGTTATGACAATCTGTACTCTTACTGGAAGTGAAGGCTTTAAGGTATCTTTCTAAAAATACCTTAGCTAATGTCTCATCAGATGGTGTGAGACTGTAAAGTTGTCTGGGAACCCATGTAGAAATAAGGTTTGTGGGCAGATGAGGATAACTGTCTGGCTGCCTTGCCCTTATCAGCAGAGGTTTGAGGGGGCTGTGCTACTGGCACCTGACTGAGCAGCTCTGGTGATTAAGCAGATCTAACAGCTGTGAGGAGTTCCCAGGAGCTGACTGTCTGAAAGCACAGAGCCTTTCTAAATGGGAGGAAGGGCAGGAGTGCATGGTGGTGTCAGACTGCAGGGTGGATTTGGGTTTGCTCTCACAAACTCCGTATTGTTGTTATATGTAGCCTTGTAGCTGCTTTTAAATATCCCATTGAAGAGACTGGTGAGGTGGAAATACAGTAGTGCTAGTGCTGCCTGCTTGCTGAGAATTTTGTCTAGAAGCTCCCATTTGGTTTTGTCTGGAAACTACTATTGGCCTGCTGTGGTGAGAAGCCCTGGAGAAGACTTGTGGTGGATTTCTCCCAGCTGGTAAAACCTCAGAAAGAGCAGGGAGGAAGGTGCTGGTGCAGTTCTCTGCGTGGTTTCCGCTGCAAGGCATTAGTGGTTTCTGTCGCTTCAGGGTGCCTCCTGCCTTCCTCTGGTGCCTCTGGAGGGAGATCAGGTCACAGGGACCACGGTGTAGACTGAGTGCTGTTGATCTGCTGCCTGCCGTGAGAGCAGCTTCTCTCTTCCGTTGTGTGCATTCCCATTGGAGCTGTTGCTCAAGTATAGCAACTTAGAAATGAACTTCATGATCTTACTGAGATTGGTTTCGTGTGACTGAAGGAAACAAAGCATGTTTGTGTTAATCCTGAACGGTTCCAGTGGCTTAAGGTCTGAAACCCCTGGGTGACCTGGGCAGTGTTTTCCTGCCTGTGCTGGCAGCTAAGTGCAGGGACAGGAGAGGCTTTGCGGGTGGATGTGGGGACACTGTTCAGCAGTGATCAAGATTAGATTCCCTGGGCGGCAGTGCCACCTACTGTTCCCTGCACTAAGCCTTTGGAAGTCAAAACCTAGTATAAATTTACTTATTATTCTTTTAATTTCAGACAGAGAATCAATATTTTTCAACAGCCACAATGTTTCAAAGCCAGAATCATCATCTGTCTTAACAGCAGTAAGTACACTTGGTCTTTTTTCCTCTAGCTTGGCTGGAAAACTATATCTAGTCCTTTCTTATCGAAGCACTAGTAGCCAGTGACCCTCCTTCACAAGTTGTCTGCTTCTGTGTTGCAGGCTGAGGTCTGTTTGGTACAACGAACCAGCATGACTGGGTGTCCCTCTGGTATTCCTTACCGAACTCTGGTGAGGAAGCAGTGCTGCAGCAGGCCTGTCTGCTGCTCACCAGGCCTAAACTCCCCAAAGTTAATCTAGACAAAGGGGATAAGAAGATTCTGAATACAAATATCTGGCCTTTTCCTGTCCAGAGAGCTTAATAAGCATAAATCATCCTTCTAGGACTCAGTTCTGTGAGGAAAGACAAATGGTGAAAATTCAAGCAGAGAAATTGTATTGGGCAGGGCCACAGAGGGTCTCTAACKGCCTGAAACGCAGGCATTCCTGAGCTGTGGCCAGAGGACATACCTGGGGGTCTTCTGAGCCCACCAGTGCAAGCATGTTGCAGTTTAATGTGTGCATTACCAGTCCTTTTAATAAGCTTTGCACATATGAATCCTAACAATTTCTCGGGCCTGCAACTGCTCTGAAAATCACTTTACAGGACTGAGTCCTTTGAATCTCTGAGTCTGCAGATTCTTTTCTGTTTCATACACTCTGTTTGGGAGTAGCTTCATAGCCAGAAATGATTAAGTTTAGAATTATGTATAACATGGATGGGCACACTAAATTTTAAAGTTATTTTTGTGTTAGTCATTAATCACTTTGTGGCAAAATTTATTTTTAAACTTACAGAGGGCATATGCTCTTTTGGTTTACATGTCATCTCTCTCATATGCATACAAATCCCATGCACACTTCTACAAGCATCGCAGTATACTTCTGCCATATAACCTATTACTTAAGTAGTGAGAAAATTTACATTTTCAAGTAACCTGAGCCATTCTTAGTAATAATAAATGTTTACAGAATAATTCACACATCAAAACCCCCATAAAAGCTGTYCCACTTGAATTAACTTCTGCCTGAAAATATCACTCTGTTGTGTTATATGGTTTAGATGGAATTAATTAACAGGGGGGGGTCTATTTTATCAGTCCTTTAACATAGGCATTAATCTACATTGAAATAACAGAATGATATCCAGAATATTTGCAGTGCACAACTAAACACACTAGCTTTGTTTGATTTTTAAGGTATGAATCTAGTATTTTGAATACTTCTTTGTTCAGTCCTACATTGACTGGTCTCTCCAAGGTACCACACCAGTATAAAACAGAAAGAACTGGTACTTTAGAGTAGATGAACTTCTGATAAATGTAGGATTCTGAATTATAAAASAGTTTTCTCTTTGTTTCTCTCTCTGTTTCATGCCGCCAGTTCTCTGCAATTAGATTGGGTGGATGTACAACTGGAAACCTCTGAAAATTAATCTTTTTGCTAAAAAGACTGTTTCCAAGTCCCTTAGTAATGTGTCTTTTTCCACTATAGCTTGATAGAATCGAAGGAGTGTTTGAGCGGCCAAATGACGACGTCATCCGGGAAATCTCCAAGGCGCTGCGGCAGGCTCTGGGAGTTTCCCTCTTTGGAATTGATATCATCATTAACAATCAGACTGGGCAGCATGCGGTCATTGATATAAATGCATTCCCAGGTGAGAAAGGCTTTCCGCTCAGGCTATGTGGAAGCCATGGTGCGTGTGCTTGGTGTGAAGCTTCACTACTGGTGGCTTACCCATGGGGGGACAGGAGAGCAGTAGGCAAGATTATCCTAAAATCAGATACTGTTTAATCGAGCAAGGGCAGAACTCTAATCAAGCTGTGAAATGTGCTACTGAAATATTARCTCTTAGGAGGTAATGGCCGAAGTTGAGTGGCCAGCTGTAATGTAGCTGTCCTATTCGTCCCTGCAGGCAAGACACCCAGATACTAAAGTGTGGGACTCTGTGGTGGGACCTAAACGTTCAAGGCCTGTTCCTCACTCTAAAGATAAATAAAGGAACAATAAATTCTATTCTAGAAGAGCCTCTAGGATGATTTTTKTTCTGACTGTCCCATTGAAGGTACTGATGGGGTAGAAGCAGCAAACTGTTGCCTTGAAAATCTCTTCCTTTGCAAATTGATTCTTCATGAAATTTCATTTTATGTATGACACCAAAAACATGAGAAATCTGAGGAAAATGCTGAAATTGTAGGTGTATGGGACTTGCTAAAGAGGGTTAAATATCCTTGCAAGTTGTCAAAAGGGAACCCTGGATTAAAACAATAAAATAGATCTTGAAAACGGGTAAATTTGTCCCTTGGTTTGTTAGTGCAACCTTTTTGATCACTAGAGTTGCTAAAAGGAGATGTAAATATGTAGAATGGGAGATAATAACACTGTCTCATATGTTAAATGCAGTAATGTGATACAGGAAAAGAATATACCACCTCATCTCAGGTGATTGCTGTGTTGTATGAGGTTTTGTCCTCGAGAATCATCTTTCASAGACACACACAGGCTGTTACAAACTGTGGTTTGTAACCTGCCGTTACAGACTTTGAATTTTCAATATGGCTGAGGTATTTTTGTATTTAGAGAACATATCTTATCTTGAGCCCTCAGTCTTGGTAGTCTTTCAGTCTCAGTCCTCAGTCCTGCAACCACCCTGTTGTGTCTTGCTTGTCTATCTCTACAGCAACTCGCTTCCTTTTAAAACTCCAGCCTTGCTGTTCTGTTTTCTCTGGGTCACTTTGCAGCTTGGTTCTGCCATATGGTGTTGATAYAATCCATAAACCCATGAAAACAATGTTCTGACAGGAGCAATGAACCAACCAACCTAAATTAGATGCGAGATGGAATCAGATCAGTTTTATAAATGGGACTATATCTCAGACAGTTGGATATTGAAGTCAGTGATGCAAGACATCCCTTTGCAATCCTRCATTTTGCATTTCTATTTGTGTTCTGGATTTTTTTTGCAAGTATTGTTTTGGATTTGGTACCTTGCACAGACTGAACTAAAGTGCACAGGCTGAACTTCTGCTTTCTTCAAATGTTGAAAATTCCAGATAGCTGGTGGTGAATTTAACTATTTAAAGAGGGGTACTGTTTTCTTGTTGTGACAGAAACTGGTGGAGCTGCCTTCAGTATCATACTCCACTGTGCTTCCACCTCCAGGCAAAAGTTTCTGATATTGACCCTGAGTCATGTGTTTCAATCTGCACAGTAACTGGCCTTTGAGTAGACATTGAATTAATAGTATGTTTTTGTCCTTTCAAGATACTTGAGAGCACAAGGAAGCTTCTTGTGCACGGCTCTACATTATGTCTCTCATAGGATTTTTTGGTGGCATGTGAGTAGTGAAGATAGCTACTGGCTTTACAACTGTAGGATGGGGTGGTGAAGACTAATTGGAGAAAGTCCAGAAGATAGCAGCAAGGACCAGATATATGAAAGAGAAAAGGCTGGGGGAGACAAAACTGTCTTAAAAATCTGTAAAATGTAGTTGAACTGAGAGAGGTGAACTGCTCTCAATGGCTGCTGAGGTCAGACAAGAAGTGATGGGTTGAAATACAACAGAGGTGCCAATTTGCCTAAAGGCTCACTAGCTTCAAGAATTGTCTTCCTAAGCAGAGCTAGCACCTTCCTTATGAGAAGGTGATATTCAGCCCTGCCCAGGAGAGTCACTAGATCTCACTGTTCCTGGTTTCCTGGTTCCAGGAAGGGGCTTTTCCTCTCTCTCCTCTTTCTCAAGTCATTCTGTCTTGCAAGGATCACAGCAGGGCCAGATTAGAGCCAACATAGACAATCTGAGGACCTGCTGCATTATCTCTGCATCACTGCTTGGTGGGGAGGGAGAGGAAGAGGAGCATTCACAGCCTCTTTCACAAAGCTCAAGCTACTGCATGGGGCCAGACCTGGCCAAAGCTTTTTCCMACTGCCCCAAGGCTTGGCTTCCTCCTCTGCTGACATTTACACTGAGCAGACTGAAATCACATTCAAACCTGCCACTTCCTCAAACTGCGGCTGTCATCTCGAGATTAAGTTTAGTTCTGAGCAGACGTGTCTGTAGGAGGGTGTCATTTGCTACCTGCTCCATTTAGCACCAGCAATGCTTCGAACAGATTTTGAAGATAAATGTCTAAAAGGCCTATTGTGTCTCCTGTTTGAAAGGAAACTGCCTGGACTATATTTAGCTGTGGTTACGTGCTGCTATGTTAACTGTAGACATAGCCACATACTATGTGGGTTTCATGTTTGTCTGACCTCAGGTAACTGCAAGAATAAAAAAGGCTCCATATAGCCCAAAGCTGTGTTGCAGTGGCTGATCTCACCTAGCCCAAGCTAGATACAGAGTACACCTGAATTACTGACCCTGGATGTGTGTATCATAGAATCACAGAATGGGTAAGGTTGGAAGGGACCTCTGGAGATCATCTAGTCTAACCTCCCTCCTCCGCAGGGTCACCTAGAGCATGTTAGACAGGGTTGCGTCCAGGCCGACCTTGAAGATCTCCAGAGAAGGAGACTCCACAACCTCTCTGGGCAACCTGTTCCAGTGCTCTGTCACTCTCACAGGGAAGAAATTCCCCCTCACGTTCAGGTGGAACTTCCTGTGCTTCAKTTTCTGCCCATTGCCTCTTGTCCTGTCACACGGGGCAACTGAAAAGAG
>NW_028186645.1:6492649-6593106 GCF_003343005.1 Rhea americana
TGGCTCACGGTCAGTCTGTCATCTACCAGGACTCCCAGATCGTTTTCTGCAGAGCTGCTCTCCAGAAGGTCAGCCCCCAGCGTGTACTGGTGCCTAGGGTTATTTCTCCCTAGGTGCAGGACTCTGCACTTGTTGAACCTCAGGAGGTTCCTCTCTGCCCAGCTCTSCAGCCTGTCCAGGTCTCTCTGAATAGCAGCACAGCCCTCAGGTGTGTCAGCCACTCCTCCCAGCTTGGGATCATCAGCAAACTTGCTAAGGAGGCACTCTGTCCCCTCATCCAGGYCATTGATGAGGAAGTTGAACAGGATGGGACCCAGTACTGAGCCCAGGGGGATGCCACTAGCCACAGGCCTCCAACTAGACTCCATGCTGCTGATGACAACCCCCTGAGCTCTGCCTTTCAGCCAGTTCTCAGTCCACCTCACGGTCCACTCATCTAACCCACACTTCCTAGTGTGGAAGTAGGATGTTATGGGAGACATCTAGTAGGATGTTATGGGAGACAGTGTCAAAAGCCTTGCTGAAGTCAAGGTACACAATGTCCACTGCTCTCCCCTCATCTACCCAGCCAGTCGTTCCATCACAGAAGGCTCTCAGATTGGTTAAGCCTGATTTCCCCTTGGTGAATCCATGCTGGAATCAGGCTACTCCTGATCACCTTCTTTTCCTCCATATGTCTGGAGATGACATCCAGAATGAGCTGTTCCATCACCTTTCCAGGGATGAAGGTGAGACTGACTAGCCTATAGTTTCCTAGGTCCTCCTTCTTGACCTTCTTGAAGACTGGAGTGACACTGGCTGTCTTCCAGTCCCCAGGCACCTCTCCAGGACCTTTCAAAGATGATGGAGAGCGGCTTGTCAGCAACATCTGCCAGCTCCCTCAGTACCCGTGGGTGCATCCCATCCGGGCCCATGGATTTGTGGATGTCTAGCTTGCCCAGAAGGTCTCTAATCCTWTCCTCCTYAACCAAAGGAAAGTCTTCCCTTCTCCRGACTCTCTCTCTCGTCTCCAGGCTCTGGGATTCCTGGGGGCTGCCTTAGCAGTGAAGACTGAAGCAAAGAAGGCATTCAGTAATTCTGCCTTCTCTGTATCCCTTGTCGCCAGGGCCCCCGCCCCGCTCAGGAGCGGGCCCACATGTTCCCTAGTCCTCCTTTTGCTGCTGATGTATTTGAAAAAGCCCTTCCTGTTGTCCTTAATATCCSTTGCTATATATATATGGGAACTGGGAGCATCAGATATGGACATGCCGTTCATGTGTATGATGTGCTGCTGCAAATGCAGAACATGGACTGTCCCAATTCTCCCTGTCCAAGAGAAGATGCAGAAAACCAGAGTATGTGCCAGATGAGGGRCAGCCTCCTAAAAATCAGGCACGTAACATCTCTAATACTAGCTTGAAAATGCTCAGAAACATTTCTTGATTCCACAAAAGTGAGGGCAAAGGACTTGTTTTCTGATTCATTTGCATTGCTGAGTAGATTTCCTTCCTATCTGTGCTCAACCAGAGAACACTGAAGATTATTTTCTTCATAGCCAAATCGAGACCTTGTGTACTCTGGTGTTTCTGCACTGGTTTTAATGGGCTGTGCTAGTGTAGTAGCTGCTGCGTCATGATTTATGCAACCTGTGCTTTGAGGCATGCAAAATTTATATCCTCTCAGTGATCCTGTGTGTAATATAAAGCCCAATTTCACTGCCTTTCTGATGGTGTAATTTAATTTGCCCTCTTGATTTCCTCATTGTCACAGCACAGTGACATCCCACAACTGCYTTTTGAAAGATTTGCTGCAGCAGTCAGTGAAGAGAGTTCAGCAATACTGATAGTGCAGCCTTCCCCTGGCATCTTGTGACTCAAGAGTTGAGACAACCTGGTCCTCTTCCCATTCCCTTCCCTGTTTATTTACATTGTGAGCTTTTTTTCTGAGTGACCAGACAGCATTATTTGRGGCTTTTCCCTTTAGTGTGCAGAGGGCTGTCCCAGAGGAAGCTTGCCTGAAGTGTACGGCTTCTTTGCACTGTAATGTCTGCTGATTTCAGGACTGAAAAAATGGCCATCTTGTTCCCCATTAAATATTAAAAGCAACTTCTTTGTGAGTTTGCCATGTGCCCTCAAACAAGGCTGATTTGTTTTAACTGAGCAGACACAGAGCACTCTAGGGTACTACAGATCTCCTCTCTGAATATTAAAGTTGTTTCCATGGAGATGGCTTATTCCCAGGGTGTTTGAAGCACTCTGAGCAGATTTGAAGGCTAATCCTGTGGCTTTTACATAAGCAAGAAAATATAACATGCACCGTTGGAGAGGTGGGTATCCAGTTCTGGCTTCTATCACCACAAAAGTCCTAGTTGGCCCCTGCCAAGGGATGGATTGTAGCAGGGTAGTGTGRGTCACTGGAAAGCCTGATGTTTTTAACTAGTTAATTTTTTTGTTGAGTTTGTTTAGTGGCTTTTGAGATAAGAGAACTGGGAACCGTTGTTTCACTTTGCTTTGTATAACCTGTTAAGAAGTATCTAGGAGAACTGTGACTGATGACAATAAAATCCAAAGCAGTGTAGCAACCTAAATAAGAGTTAATTGGTTAACATACATGGGTTATAAATACACTATAAAATCACCACATTTATTGAATTATCCTTCTGCTTTATGTTTTTTTCAGGAAGCTGGGTTTTTATTGCCGTAGGAATTTGGCTTTACAGGAGGAAGGAGACTTAAACTGAATTATTTATAGATGTGTGAGACTCTTCTGCCCTGTGATCACAACGCTAAAAGTGTTTTAAAATGTGCATTTACTTTGTGGTCTCTGGTTTTGCTCATATGTTGCTTTGTGTGAACTGTGCTATTCACACGGGACTTCTAAAGTGTTGTTTATTGCTTCAGTCTCTGGTATTAATACTAGGTCACTTTTAAAATACTTTTTTAGACATTTTAAGCAGTCATCCTAGCCTACTAAATACACTGAATGTCATATGGCACTTCTAATATTAAATCAAATTGATACCAATCCTAGGTAATGCAGTAGCAGTTAAAATRTATTTCAAGGCATTGTACAGATACGTTGCATGTCTGATTCAATTTTAAGGTGTAAACAGTAATAGAACTGTGCCTGTTCCAGAATGTTTAAAATGGAGCTAGAAACTTTGTACGCCTACTGCAGGTCTCTGTGTCACTGAAAATTCAGTATGTCCTGGTACCTGACCAACTATTTTAAACAAGAAACCTAGTTATGGTTAAACTGTGCAGTGTACGTTGTTTGGAATCTCTTAACCATGTAAACAGATGGTTTCAGTACTGAAATCAAAGATCAGCATTTCTACCAAATACTGTACCACTGATTTAGGTTTTCAGTCCCTCAAGCATTTTTCCAGACAGTGCTTATAGTGGGGAACATGTTTTAAGTGCTGAGTTAGGTTCAATTAGACAAGTATCAAAGTGCTTGTATAGCAGCAGCCTAACTTTTCCGTAGAATATAAGGCCAGCCCGTTGCTCTTTGAGGTTTTCCTAATTGATGATATTCCTGAGGAAACTTTAGAAAGGGTCCAGACCCTCAAGGAACCTGTGCATTAGAGCCAGTTTCCATAGTAAAACCTGGAAATAGAGTGGAAAAGATTAACATTGTATCACAGAGTATGTGAMCTAGGGAAAAATCTGGACTTGGAAGAAGGTAAGATGTACACACATATATATATATATGCACACATACTTGGGAGGAAAATAAAACAGAAGTTCTGAAAGGTGATTTATTTTTTTCTGTTGAACAAATGGTTCAACAGAACAAAGATAAACTTAATTTTTAACATGAGGTTCTGTTCCTCTTTATACTCRCCTGCTTTTGCAGTCAAAGTGATGTCATGAAAAAGAAGCCTTTTTGCTATCACTTAGGATAGCAAAGGCAAGAAAAGCCCCAAAAATAAATCAGTAGAAAAGGCTGTTGAAAGAACTTACAAAAATTACTTAATTGCCTTTTTTTTTTTTTCCTCTCTCTCCCCTTTTTCTCCCCTTCTCAGGGTATGAGGGTGTTTCCGAATTTTTCACAGATCTCCTGAACCACATAGCTACTGTCCTGCAGGGCCAGGCACCTGAGGTGACCCAGCTAAACCGCAGCAAGCTCCTGGCTGAGCAGACCAGCGGGATCATGGACGAGCGGATATGCTGCGCTAGCACAGGCTGTCTCAGCGTCATGGGAAAAGACTCCTCCTGGATTGTGGAAAGCGAGACCAACAGCTCAGTAAAACTGCAACACCAGAGACTAGGCTGCAACTCGGCAGTGTCCCCCAGCTTCCAGCAGCACTGCGTCGCTACATTGGCAACGAAAGCTTCCTCTCAATAACTTGCCAATGCCATGGACTAAGGAAAAGCCACAGGGATACAAATTGTGGTCCCAGAACCAGATCAGGCTGTAACAATACATTTGTGAAAAATGAAAAAGAAAACACAAAAAAGCAAAACAAAAAAACCCCCTTCCATTTGATTTAACATGATTTGCTGATGAAATGGACAGAAAGAGGGAGGGTGAGAAAGTGATCCAGATCTATTTCATCAGATTTCAGCTGCAAATCTGTAGTGAGTTTACACACACATGGGTTTTAACACTAGTCCTTTCATTGTGGGAGGGTTGCTCTTTCATTTCTGTTGTTCTTTGTAATCACTGGTGACCAGCATTTTAATATCGGACCTCATGATATCAAGAAGTTAATAATGTTGAAATGGAGTGTATGAATGTAACAGTGCTAGAGATTTTTGCCTAAAATATCCTGTTTCCTCTTTCCAGATAGGCCCTTGCAAAAGAAAGCTAAGACAACTTCAGTATCACCAAACCAAATCTGTTGAAACATCTACCAGTCACAGTGTCCACAGGTAGCTTGCTGTGAGTGGGGCAGAGCTGACTGACTGTTCAGGGTGCAGAACTGTGGCAATGGCCATGGTTCCTGCTTTGCAGTTTTTCCCCTGCCCTTATTGCCTCAGTCGAAAGCCGCATCTAATACACTTGCCAATAGTGAAACATGTCTGATCCAGACAGGCTGATCTGAAAAAAAGGGTGCAGATAATCAGGATGAATGATTTGGTAGATGAAATATCATCCTTTCAATCCTCTGCTAGCAGTGAAATCCACGAAGAGTTAGTGGTTTCAGCTCTTCTCTTAGCAGAGCACGGAAGTCTCCCTCCGTTGCCCTTGCGAAGGGTCTGGGACAGCTCTGCGAGGGCGCTGGCCAACAGAGCCGCGTATTTTCCTTAGAGCAGTACATCTGGTCTGCAGATCCTAAGGAGTAACACAGTTGCTGCTTTTCACAGATCCGTGACTCTGTACATTTTTTTTCTTCTGGAGACTAAATATAGGCAGAGTTGCCTGTAGTGAGGCTTTGTATGAGGTAGCAATACATGACAGCGCTAGCTTAGAGACCTCGTTATTGTGTTGCAAGCTGTCAGACGAAGCCGTGTGGTGATTTACAACAGTGCTCTGTATCATTTGTAAACTACAGCACAACCAAATTATATATTGCTCTTGAGATATACAGTAATCCTACAGTGTTCACCCTCTATTGTATCTTCTAGCATGGCAGCATCTGCTGCTGAGAATTCCTGCAACTTTTGCCAATTCTGAACACTAAACTGGAAGTAACTGAGTCTGTCAGTGCTGGCAACATAGACACTATTTTGGTAGAGTTAGTGGCCTTTCCTTCTTCATATAAGCCCTAAAATATACTTAWGGAGGTGGTGTTAAGAAAATTCCCTTAGTTAAGCTCTTAGCTTACAGATAAGGGAATTCCCATCTTCCTATACCAGGCATTTATAAAGCATTCGTCACTGTGGCATTTAATACCAGTTTTGTTGATGTCGTGCATTAGATACCTACTCGAAAGGAAAGGACCAAGAGAATAGAGCCCAGGTAGACCAAGGAGAAAATAGTAAACCAAAATGTGGAAATGTAAACCAAAATGTCACCATCCTGCCTGATACCAGTCCTGTAGGGGAAGACGTTTCTGAGAGTGTTCTGTAGTAATTACTTTGTGTAAATGATGATTTTCCTGTACGAGGCATTGGATTGTTTTTCCCAAAGTGCCGTTCTAGGGAATTCTCTATAGCTGGGATTGGATTTTTGAGGATGATGTATACAACAGAAGGTTATTCCATCTCTAGAAGGGTATTAACTTTAAGTTTAGATATTTCTATAAGGACTGGAAGGGCCTCGCGAGTCTGGTATCTGTTGAATTCCAGGGTGCACATAAATACAGCCAAATTCCTAGACTGTGCACAGATGAGTTGGGCACTCTTCACAACCCTTGTATGCTTCGAGGCTGCTGAATCCCACGTAGACTGCAGCTTGCAGGTCTTGGGGGGTAGTGGTGTGAGTGAGTCAGATGTAAATAGTTAAGGGTTTAAAAAAGTAGTCATGATAGACCAAACCTTTCGTAAAGCCATGACTGAAATAAAATTCAACATCTACAGTTTTGGGTTTGTTTTTGTTTGTTTAAAAAGAAGTCTTTTTTTATGTTACATGTGTAACAGAAGATACCCTCAGGAAGGAGCTTGCCAGTGCATATTTTTGTATGGTACTTTCTTGTAACCAGCTGGTGGAGTGTTTGTAGATTTGCCTTTTGCTCCCTTTATTACAGTGGCTTTTTTTTTTTTTTTTTTTTTTTTTTTTTTTTAATTGGGTGGTGGGGAAGAAGCAATGATGTTAAAACTGGGTTAGTAACTCAAGACCTTTCAAACTAAGTATGTTTACATGAATCCGAGTGTTGGATCCAATTGAAATGTCTGTATGCTGTTTCCTAGTTAGAACATCAAATAAGATTTTTATTTTCCTGGCTGCCTTCTGAATTTTGGTTGGCCTATTTTGCACTGCTTTATTTCTCCAAAATAAACTACTGAAATATAATTGTGCATTTTACACTTGTTTACAAATGATTGTTAAAAGTTTATTTTGTAATTCTCTGAAGGCTTACAGAAATACTATATTTAAATATTACTCCAGACCTTGGCAGTAACTAGAAAACAAGTTTAGGTTGTTGGTGTGATCAGTGACATGTTTTTCCCATAGTCTGTAATTTATTTATCAAATATATTGGTATCACTTTAATTTACCAGGTGCAGATATGCAGATACCTGTTGTGATGTGGCATTACAAGAGATTTTTCACATAAATTACCATGCAATTGCTGTAGTACTATATTTCCTTGCAAAAATTGTTGTTATGGCTCATATAGTAGAATATTGCTAAATCACATGGAAGAAATTGGGAGACCACTTTTTAAAGCCAAAACTTTAAATTATCAAGTATCCAGACATACAAGTGTTTAACTGTAAAACATTCAAGCATGCACATATTACTAAGCATGTGCTAAAGTGCTTTTCTGAATTGCTGCCTCATTTGATAAGTTCAGGATAGTTTTAATTTAAGATATGCTTCACAGTAAACTGGCTAATGTTTTGTAGCATTTTTTTTTGTGAGAATAATAAAATCTAGTAATGTTAGACATTCACAGAATGCTCTTGCTCTTAAAATTTTGCAGACAATCTGGATGAGATTTTCCATGTTGGCTATTTGAATTCTGTGATTATGGGGTAGAAAAGGCTCTGCTGTGACTTCAGAGGCATAGCTACTATTGCTGTGTGGATTGGAGCAATTATTTTAAAATTAYATGGTCACCAATTAGCTTAGGGATCAGATTCTGTTCTGTGTCACTGTTACAAATCCACAGGAACACCATCAGCTTGACTGGAATTTCTCCAGCTTTTGTATTAGCACGGTGGAGAAGATTTGACTGTGATTGCCACTCAAGTTATGTAATTGGCCTCAGTAGATGAAGATTTTTTCTCTGTTGAAGAGAACTTACATGGTATTATTGCCTGTAATGCAGAACCACCCCCGTCAGCTGCCCTCTCTAGCTGAYTGTGCCATGTTGTGCTTTGGTTTGTGACGGCTGTCCCGGAACAGTCGGATCATTATGCAGAAACGAACTGCAAAAGCGCAGCCTGGCTGTGATAATCGGTGGTGACATTTGTGGGTTTTGCAGCAGGACATCCATTCGGCCAGTGCTGTTCTGCCTCGGGTTAACCGCGGGGCCGGGCATTCGGACCTCTGTGCTGCAGGCGCCGACCGAGCGGCCTGCCTGGTAGCTGCGATGCACCGGTTTTCTGATTTTTTATTCAGGCTGCTGGGACCTGAACGATAAAATSGCCTGAAGATCCCCATTCAAAATGCATGAATGTTTGTAAAGAAGAGATCTGCAGCAGGTTGCTCAGGTGGAAATCCACCAGTTTAATTTGTTTTCGTGGTAGATGAATACAAATTAAGATCCCAACCCTGAGGCTTCTAGAGGAGTTGAAGGTAGTGAGRATTGCTCAAGATAAAGCCCAAATTCTCCAGGTAATTACAGGCTGTATTCAGCCAGAGAGCGATCAGCTGGAGTAGTGCGTAGCTAAAAGTGGCAGGATACAGTCGAAAGGCAACAGAATAAGTGTGGCCAGAGGGGTTTAAATTGACTGGGRAAAAAGAGCAAAACAAAGGAAAAATACTTCTGTGATTTCCATTCCCCCCAAAATCTTTCCGGGCTTTGTCAATTCTTAAATTAACAAAGGTTTCCCAAAGTTTTTGYGTGGCAGCAGTGAGTCAGGCTCTTGCACAGTAGTTTGCAGCCTTGCCTTCCGCAGCTGTGCAGAAAATTTCGGSTTTGGGGGTTTTGGGGGTCATGAATAGACTCTATTTTGAGTTTGTAGCAGTCACCCCATGTGCATACTTGCAGGAATTCAGTTGCATTGCCTTGCAGATTTTCTTTTCTTCTCTCCTTCTTCGTAACAGATGTATTGATTTTTGTACTCAGTATACAATGACTTCATGGTGTTGCAACTATGTGTTTTGTAATTAGGAGTATGTGAAAATGCTTTGTGTAGATTAAAATATTTCCTTTAATATAATCTCCTCTTGCTTTCATAGATAAACAGACACACTACTGCAGATCACATTGCTGATTTTATTTGTAATGTTGCTTTAATATCTATTTGAGAGGAATGTAACCTCCAGAAAAGTACTTTCCACATCTTCACTGCCTTTCCTTTCGCTGTTCACTCTGTGATCCAGGCCATCAAAACTTGAGTTTGTGTCGGGATGGGTTTGGGATCCTCCATGGATTCTGCCATGTTTACATGGTTACAGAATTTATTAGTTTGTTGATATTTAGAGGATCCAGGTGTAGATGAAGATACATGAATGATTCCTCAGCGAAACAAGCACGATAGCATCCGTAGYGAGCAGAGGCTCTGAACTGCTCTCGTGTGCATGCAACGTGCAGGTGACTGGGTCAGTCCCTGCTGGTGGTGCAGTTTTCCTATTAAAGAAAAAAAAATCACTGTAAGAAAATCTACTATGTATGTGGTGCAGACGGAGGGAAAGGAGAGAAGAGAGGGATTGGGAGTAAAATCCTGGCCTTCTTGAAGCCAGTGGACATACTAATACTGGTGGGCCAGGGTTTCACTCCACGTTTCTTTATAGCTACCCAGGGAGACTTGTTTCTCTCTCTCTCTCTCCACCTCCGCTCTCACCCGGTGCGGCTGATGCTGAGCAGGTGCCCATGGGCCCCATGAGCTCCTTCAAAGGCTTGCCCAGGGTGGATTTGTGGAGGGCTCCCGAGKTGCTGTGAAGTGTTGGTTGATGGCTCCTGGAACTCCAGAAATAGCTGAAACAGCTGGTGGACACTTCATGAAAATCAGGTCTTCCTTTTCCATCCTTTTAAAGGAAACCCTTAAAAACTCTTTTTTTCCCTCTTTCATTCTTTACACAGTAGTTCTTAGGTATAAATTATTTTAACTTTTTTTGTGTGAAAAGTCATATATACATATATAAAGTTATTAAAAGGTTGAGTATATGTTGAGTATATAATAGTGACTTCTTTGTTGCAGATATTAGCAGCCCCTAAAAATGAGAGTTGTTTATGCTCTTGTAAAGTCAGTGCTGTAAAAAARAATTAAAAATAAAAGATGTATTAGATGTACCTTTTATTATTTATTTCTAATTCAATATTTTATATGGCTTGTGTATATCCTTGTGAGACCCACATATTAAAATGAAGTCATTCTTAAGCAAAAAAATAATCATCCCTTGGGATCCCAGCAGTTCTGAGAAAATTAGCTCTCCGTATGTGAGTAGTGTTTGGTATTCTCCTTCACCTTCCGTCTTCGCTGTCCTCTTATGCGTGGTTAAAGCTTGGGGACCATTTTTGAGCGCACTATGTTTCACAARTTCATCAATGTCTGCGTTCAGATCCAGCTATATAGTGTTAACAAGTGTGTCTAGTGATTTGCTTCAGCCCTGCTCGCAATGATTTCTGAAACAATACCCATTTTGTACCTGATTTGTACAGAATATATAAACATTTGGAAAAAAAAAGGGGGGGTGGCTTACCATAAAAATCAAAAGCAGTTGTTTTTTGGCATTTTCAGCTGCCTGCCTGATCAGATCTGACAGTGGAGATGGTGTTTTCATCTAACAGCATTGATTTCAATGGTAATATATTCTCTTTTTTGSCGTTGCTTTGCCAAACGCCTGTGATGGACAATATTTTGGTTTCAACAGTAAAGCAATATGCAGTAGGTATTGTGGCATTCTCTCTGTAATTGTTCTGAAGATGGAATTGTCCCTTTCCAACACGTAATGAAAATAAATGCCTTACAACCTGCTTTGCTCTGCTTTCTCTTTATGAGTGGATAGGACAGAGGCAGACAGATCTTTACGGGAAAGCCATTTTTATAAATTCGCTTTTCACAACCATCCACCATTTAGGTGTCTACTCACTTTGGACCTTCTTGTATCAGCACTATCGGTGGTCAAGGCTGGTTTTGTTTTATTTTATTTTATTTTCCTCTAAGAGTGGTGAGAAGTAGGCTCTTTATACCTCACTATATAAAGTAGCTAAACATTATTGGGATTCAGCCTTTATAAACCATGCTATTTCTGTGTTTAAGAATGTATTCCTAATATAACGCTCTAGGCTGATTCTTTCTTCATCATCCTGGATAGGGAATTCTTGACTTCATTAAAATCCTGCTAGGTTTTGAGTACTCGGGACCATATTTTGACTAGTGCAGAAAGGAGACGTATCTGAGCCAGCGGRATTAAATTTTGCTAAGCAACAGGCATGTTCTGCAGAGGCCCTTGTGTAAACCAAGCGGGTGCAGCAGGGCTGTGCCTGGTCTCCAAGGACAAGCCCTGCCGTCGGGAAGGTCTGAGGTGCTGTGAAGTGGGGTTACCACTGGTCTGGTAGTGAGCACTCACCAAATGGACACGTGTCTTCCTAGGCCCAGAGTTTTCTTGTTTCCTCTGCTGACTTACTAATCGTGRAGAAGACTTTCCTCAAATAAAGGGGAAGATGGAATTCAAGGGCTGAACTTTATCCAGTTAAGACWATGTTTTTAGTAGGTCTATCTAGTATCGTATTTTTCATTTTGTTGATATGGTAGCAGCAGTAAGCTGGTTCTGTGTGCTACGGGCATCCTTCATGGAAAGACTTGTCTAATTTCTTTGGAAAAGACCACATTTCTGTTGTGGGTTCCTTGAGGGTTTTGAGGGTTTCTTTGAACTCGCCACATGTAGAGCTGAATTTACAAGGGGTCTGCTACAGGCAGACTCTCCCTGCCATGAAGAAAAAAATTAGATAGATGAAGAACAGTACTTAAAATGAGACTTCTACAGCTGGATTAATTCTCTAGTAACAGTGAAATTTTAGTCTAGTTCCTGTGGAACATCTTTAATTTCATTGCTGTTCCTAAGTGCATTTCTGTGAGGTTAACGAAACTGCAGTCTCTGCTCGTGTCCCCTCCGCCTGCGCGCAGCCCCGCTTGCGCTCGGCGGGCGGGCGGCCTCCGAGCAGCGCTCCGCGCCTCGCCGCTCGAGCCCTGGTCTTGCAGTCCCGGGCGAGCTGGGGCTTCTGGCTAAAAGGAGCGTTGAGGAGCAACCTGGCCTGSTGGCGCCCGGCCTGTCTGCAGGAGCGTCGGGACCACGCGGCTGGGCAGCCCCCGCTGGCGTCGGGCCTGGAGCCCGGAGCGCCTATTACCCAAATAGCTTCGTTTTTACCAAGTACTGACCCAATGCATAAACTTCTAAACTGCTTTCTCTCTTGCCAACCTGGTGTTACTCTGCGAGTTATGGACTCGATCCATGGCTTTTGGAAATAAATGGGATGTCTGCCTTCGGAGCCGGGCTGTGTGATACAGCAACAGGCCTGCTTGTCCCTATGGAGGGGTTTGGGTGCTGAGCGTGACTGTGTTTTCTGAACTGGCAGCGACAGTCCAACCACCCTCTGGGCCTTGCAGAGGGGCTTAGTTTGGGGGCTTAGCCGTTGGCGGCGCACATAAGGAGGGAAACTCCATGGAAACGTGTTACGGTAATGGTAGACCTCCATTTCGCCCTTYGGGGCTGTGCTGCCTGAGACTGTACAGACCTTACAGTGTGCAGCAATTGAGACTACAGCTGGAAAAACAAGGGAAGGAACCCACTGCAGTTTTATTTTTCCTTAGATAATTTTTTTTATATAGAATATATTACAGTCAGAGTTCAAAAGATAACAAGTTATTGCAATTTTATCCAGTGAAACTACCGGTGGAAGGAGAACATTCTAGAAAGCTGTCTCGTCTTTTTTAAAAAAAGAGAAAATAAGAGAAGATATATGTGTAAGTCACACTTCTCAGCTACAGTCATCCAAAGGTACAGGTGAGGTGGGAATCCACCACGTAGTGGACGGAGGAGCACGAAATCAAAGAAGCGGAGATGGGCACGACACTACTGCGAGGACGGCAGGCCTGGCTCAGGGGAGATGGGCTTCCTAGACAAGATGCTTCTGCTCCGCCGGCATCTGTTTTAAATCAGTAAATGAAAATGCAGTGTGAAGGGATGAGTGCGGCTCTGGCTTCTGTGCACGCGGAGAGCTGGGGAGCCTTCAGCCCCGCCTCAGTTCGTGCAGCTTGTGAGCGACTTTCTCCAGCTCTGCTTCGATGGCAGCCAGGCTCTCCAGCTCTTGGTCCTACAACAAAAGCCAACGAGACGCGGGTCAGCCCAGCCAGCCCTCAGGCTGAACAGGAGCGAGTCCCACAGCCGCTTTGGAGGTGGGAGGCAGCTATGGAAACCTCGCACCAGGCTGGCCGGCCTGAGCGCGGCTGGGTCTCACCTTCTCCCTCTTGTCCTCCTTGGTTTTGAGCCCCTTTGGGATGGGCACTGTCTCTTGACAAGCATTAGTTGGTCCTGCCCTTAGGGTGTTGGATGTTCACTGCAGCTGGTGATAAGGCTTTTTGCACAAAACGTAACTAATACCCTCACCCCAGTTCCTCTGCGGGAGGTTCTCTTTAGCTACCACTAAGCGGTCTAGCTTCAAAAGCCTCTTAGCAGGTTGCTCTCCCTGCCTTTCTCCCTGAGTCTAAGGCTTTTGGCTAAGGCATGCCGCAGACCCACAGTGCCTGATGTGCAGCACATCACATGCTTGCAATGCAGGGAACTGATGGCCAGAGTGGTGGCTTGGAGGCTGGGGACAGCCCTCCATGGCTGGAGAAATCAGAGCTGCTGTGGAGGAGTTTAAACTCTTCAAGTTTAGAGGTGTGTTGCGCAGAAAACACAAAAAGTAAGCTTGATATTTTTAATATTGCTCTACATGACCTCTGCTTGTCTCACCTTGGCAGTTAACTGTCATCTCAAAGAGCGCTCCAAAGAGTCTGTGCTTATTCCTGAGTGATAAAGCACTGCAAGATCAGCCAGTGCCACCTCCTCGATGGAGGCTGTGCTCAGAAACCCTGCTGCTGCCCCAGCAGTGGTGGCGAGTGCATCTGAGCCGCCCCAGGGCGTCCCTGCTGGCTGCGCAAGGGCAGGCAGAGGCAACACACGGCCACGGGAGACAGCCGGGCTCCAGGAAGGGYGCTGGCGCTGACTCTGCACGTGGGTATTTGGGTGGGCGCGGGAGCCCCGCCTGGGCTCTGCAGCACCCCTCAGTGCACTGGCTCCGGGGCAGCCCACCCTTCCCAGGTTGTGTCTCTCTGACCGTCACCTGAGGATATTCTACTTAGCACCTCCAAGCAAACTGAGTCATCGTCACCGCGTGGCTTTGCCCGAGCACCAGCCTAGCACCCGTTTCTCCCTGCCGCACTCCCCTTGCCCGGCAGACACAGCTGTCCTGTCTCCAACTCGCTGCATGTTACGTACTTGGCTACAGCACAACACCAGCCCTGTCGGATGAGGCTTAGGCCCATCAGCCCCCAAAACCTCTTTCCCTGCCAGCGGTGCTGCACGGACAGCACTCACGAACGAAGGAGCCAGGCAAGCAGCAGGCGCCGAGCACAGCCAGTGCAGAGCCACTGATTCGCAGTACGTGTAACTGACTTGAAAAACCATAAAGTACATCATAGAAAAAAATCCTCTTTCATGTTTCGGAGCTATAAAAAAAGAATATGACGATCCCCTCCTCAGGCCCTCAGCTCAGCCACCCAAAGGTCTCCCAGCTACATGGCCAGGGAGTGAGGAACTGCTAWGCAGAGCTGCTCTTCCCATGGGGCTGGAGCCTGTGACTCCCCCTTCCCTCATCCCCGGGCACCCAGGGGCCGTTGCTAAGGCCTCCTCCCCATCTCCCAGAAGCCTTGATCTAGTTAAAAGAAAAAAAAAAAGTCTGATTGCTACTGTAAACACAACAGTTGTAGAGGTTCAGCAACCTCCTTCCCTTGCTCAGGCTGAGTCAACAGCTGCGATTTAAGCCATGCAGGGGTGGCTGTTTTTCTGTGCAGGAGAAGAGGGCACTCTGTGTCCACCAGCCCCCTTGCCAGGCTGGTCTATGGCTCAGGAGGTGAGTGGCTGGCTCTGCCTGTGACATGCCAGACTGCAGCCACCCAGGGTGACACATCAGAGAGTCTTGCCTGATTGACACCTCTGATGATTGACCACAGCCYGGCTGGTATTTGTGCACCAGCCTGCCTCATGAGCTATCGACAGAGAGGCTCAGAATTGACAAATTAAGACAAAAATGCATGGGCAAGGCCTTAAATAGAAGCAGAGGGAGGAAGAGAAGGAGACAAGGTCAGGTGGTGCAGCAACAGGCGTGTTGCTTGCCAGCTCTCCCCCCGCACAAGCATGCACAGAGGTGTTTGAGACATCTCTGCCCCACCACCCAGTTCTCCTGGGGGGCAGCTGGGGTGGGTGCTTCTCATCTGTGCCACATAGCTCTYTCTGCTTTTCTGAAAGTATGATAACAGCAAGTGAGGAAAGAGCCTTTCTGGGGAAGAAATCTGCATCAGGATCAGAGGATGGCAAGAAAGTAGCTTAAGCAGGCACACTTCATGCTGAAGGCCTGTACCTTCAGCAGGCTCACTGCCTCCCTGCTTGAAGCCACTGCCACAAACAGACAAGAGACACCTTTGACTTTGCTTTGAACCATGAACTCATGGGCTCTGCCTCATGGGCTGAGGATGCCGATGAGCTACGTGGTTGTTGTTATTTGGGCTGTATTTCCGTGCATAACCCAGCAAAAGGGCATTCCAGAGGTGAGAGAGGTGCCACACACTCCAGCCCAGCTCACACGGCCCCAACATGCTCCTGGGCAGCCAAGTGTGGCTTGCCCCAGAACAAACACCTGCAGAGACCAGCCCCAGCCCTGCCTGTCCAGCCTACTTCTCTATCCCAGTCAGGACCAAATAAATGTCAGTGCCTGGAGCTGTGGCTCATCAGCAAAGTCTAAAGCCACCTATCTTCTGGGCGGGCCATGCAGATACTCAGGTAACTCCTAGAACTATCATTCAAAACACATCTGTGAGATGCTCTAGCTCCATGGAAGGCCTGCATAGTCACACGACTGGTGAGTCTGACAACAAAGACGGCTGCACCAGCTYAGCTGGCTGCCAAGGGACATGACAAGTTACAGCATAGCGCCCCTTGAGGTGTTTGGGAACTATCTTATAGGGCATCCCCTTAATGTCACAACAAAGTAATGCTGGTTGCTGCGTAACAGCAAGGTACGATTCTATGTCTCCAAGCATAGTCTGGATTCCCTAGTAATAACTGGATAGGGTTTATTATTARGTCTGTGTTCACCAACCTCTGTTCTTCTGTTAGCACTGCCTTCCTCATCCTTCTTTTCTTCAGGCATGGCAGCAAGCGGGAAACCTCCTTCACTGCTGTCCTCCTTTGAGTGACGCTTCCATGACCKTCTTGCATCTTCCTCTGGACTACCGAAGTCATACTTGTGGGACCTGAATGCCATTTTCATGGACCTGTCTGGGTCTTCCTCACTGTCATTCTCCTCCATGCGCTTCTTTGACGTCAGCTGCTTGGCCAGCTCATCCATTTTATTCCATCTCTTGGAGTCTTCCCATTCCCTGGAGGATTCCTCCTCCATTTCTTCACTTTTGACATCTCTAGGCTGGAAGATGTCCTCCTCTGCTTGCATTGCTTCATCCTCCAGGCGATGCCTTCTTCCTTTCAGTCTGTGGGGTTGCTCTTCCTCCTCCTCTGAGCTCTGCCCATCTTTGCCAAATCCCAAAGCTTCTTCATTATCTGAAAAAGCATCAAATGTAACTGTGAGAACAAGCTCTAACCTGATTAGATGTCACCTTTGAACCAAGGCTTGTTTATTACAGAGGAAGGTAATGTGATTCAAAGTGGAGTTCCTGACTTATGGCAGGATGTGACRTATCGCCAAGATTTTGGAAATAATCATTCTTATATCAGCAACAGACAATAGGGGCAGCAGTCAAAAATGCTTAGCAAATTCAAGCTGCAGAAAGGAGTCATCTCACAGTGCTACAGAAACTGGAACTGGAGAGCAGATAGTGAGGCAARTGCAGGGCCTGTGTTACCCAGCTGTGTATATGCCTGTGCTCATGGGTGCTTGAGGGAGGTGGGCGGGGGTCTGAGTGATACTGGGAGTACTTTTGTAAACCCTGTGGGCACCTATTTGAATTTTTAGCCTTTAGAGCCTCTTATCAGTCTGTCTCAGGGCTCTCAGCCCACCCCTGTGTAGGTATCAGTGCAGTTGTCTAAGATACGTACTGTCATCTCTTTGCATCACCTCAGCCTCCATGTCTTCCTCAGCCAAATCAAGTGACCTCTCGGCTTCGGTAGGGTCCTCCTCCACAGCAGCATCTCCTTGCTCGTCCTCCCGCTCCGTACGCCCCCCTGCCTCCTCCTGGCTCTCCTCCTGACCCTGTCTGGACGCCTGCTCTCGCTCCTCCTCAAGCTCCAGGCTGTCACCAGTGCCTCTGGGTGGCTCCTCTTCCTCCTCTCGTTGCTTCTGCTCTTCCTCACCAAGGTCTTCACTGATGCGATTSTCCAAAGCCTCTTCCCTCTGGGCATCTTCATCTTCTGTGCCTCCAATCTCATTGCTCTCTGCTTCCTCACGACCCCTCTTCTGGCCAGGGTGAGCATCCYGTGGCCTGGGCTCCCTCTCCTCCAGGCTGTTTTTTCCCTCCTCTCTTGAATCTTCTCTCTCATTTTGCTGGAYTTTCTCTGCTTCTAGCTCAGCCAGGGACACTGTGGGCTGCTCCTCTTCAGGGCGCTCCTGTGCCTCATCTGCAGTGAGGAGCAAGAACCGACACGTCTGCTCAGAGCTCATTGCACAAACGGGGAAGACTTTGTGCTGCTTACGCAGCTCCAGCCGCAGCCCCACTCAGCCATCTGCTTAACCCACCCATGGATCTGTTCCTCTCTTTTAGCAATTCGCTTGAACAKACGCTTGCATTTAGGCAAGTCAGTGTGCTAGCTGATGTCTACCCTCCCGGATAGACATACAGAGTTGAAGTTAAAAACATATGCTGCAGTGCTCTGCTGAAGCAGAATCTGCATTGCCATCTATCTAGACGCCAGTAACACACTTTCCACACGTGAAACCGGATCACATATAAAATGGAAGGATTTAGGTATGACTTACATGCTTTCTGTGCACTTGGAGTACTGCACTAACATCACATCATCAATTCTCACATTTTGAGGAGGGAGCCAAGCGTTGTTTCTAGGAGAGCCGGAGGGAAGTGGGGCTGGCTCTGTTTTTGCTGAACAGCTACTGAGGGGCAATTACCAAGAGCTTAATGGAGTCTGTGTATTTGCTCTTGTTCATCGCAGAGGGTGAACTCTTTTAACATAATTAATCACTGAAATCGTGTTGGAAAAGAAACAGTGACGGGTGGGAGGCAAAGAGCAACTGGAAYGGAAAGGAGCAGGAACGGGGCAGAACGAAAAGGGGAGAGCGGGCGGCAGCAGGGCTGGGGAGCAGGTTGGGTGAGGGGGCACAGGAGCAGAGGGCAGTGCGCCGCTTGCGGCTGTGACCCCCTGGCAGAGCCGTGCCAGCGCACTGGCCGAGTGCTGCCCAGGGAGCAAGGCGCCGCACGGGGCCACGCGGCTGCCTCTGGCCCCGGGGTGGGGGGGGATCGTGCGCGCGCTTTGCCTTTGCACGGTCTCTGCGCCGGCGGTGGGAGCGAGGCCGGGCGCTCAGGCTGCGCGCGGTGCTGCGGCACAGCTAGCGCGCACGAGCCGCCCGCACCCGCGGCCGGCCTCTGCCGGGGATGCTGCTGCTGTGCTAGAAACCGTCTCACCCCGCTGTTCCCTCCTCTCCTCCTGACGCGGAAAAGGGAACAGACTGAACCAGGGAACAGGCTGAACTCTCCTTTCCGTTACACTGCCTGTCTCTACGCTGGCAGCAGCAATGTGGTAGCAAGCGGAGATTACAGCTGAATGTGGTCTTTTTAGGATGTATCTTGTGTGTGTGCGTGTGTATCTCAAGTTCCAGTTTCACTTCAGGGACCCATAACCTAATGTCTTGGATGTCTGGAAAAAAGGGTGGTGATAGGAGCAGACCCCAATTGGTTTTGGGTGTATCATCAGGTGCTTCAGTACAGGATTTCCCTAGCTGTAACTCATTTTAAACATTAAAAATGAGTGATGGTGTTGGAAGCAGGGTGGAAGATCTATATCAGTTTTGTAGCCTGTACATCACCAGTTGCTACAGCTCAGAAACTGCATGCTTTTTAAGCTGGTAAATAAGACCAAAGCAAACATGAGGTTGCTGGTGGGTATCAGCAACAGCATCGAAAGAAAGCCTAAATGAAAAGCAGATGGACATATCAAGGCTGTTAGAAAGAACATCCTTGTTTACAGCCAGACTTGGATTTTCTGGGGGTTAGGCTGACACTGACCTCTTTGCTTGTTCTTGTCATTCTGACTTTCAAGGACTTCAGAAAGTTCATCTTCGAAACCACTGTTTTTCTTCTGTTGCTGAGTTCTCTCATTAGCACCTATGTCAAGTAATGAGGAGAAAACAACATTCCCTGCTGTGTTTTACAAAGTGGAGACAGCAAAATAGTTCTGTGTCCTTTTTAATTACACATATATTTTCTACAGTGTACTAATCTGTTAATAGACAGCTAGAAGGAAAAGTGATATTAGAGAATATGTGAATCAACTAGAATAACAATGTTGCTGTCAAAAACATAGCTTTTAGGAAAGAGAAAGATCTCTAAATAAACAAGCAGGGTGGCTAGGAAAGGGGTAATATTAACACAGAGCTAGGGAATAAGAGGTGCTGAACAGCAGCCTTCCAGATGCTGCCTACGTATCTCTGCAGAGGTGGTCGATCAGAGCCTGTGTGCATTCCTGCCTTGGTGGCCGGGATTCTTCTCCCAGGGCTGTGCTGCTTTTTTGCCCACTCCCCAGGGAAGTGCAGGCTTCCCCTCTCTTTTCAGGGAGGAGAAACAGCACTCATTCCCATCCTGTGGATAACCCAAGGTCCAGAGGCCCCAAAACCTACTCAGAATTATGGACCTAGCACAACAAAGGCAGCAATCTGGAGAAATTGTTGTCTAGAGGTGACAGCTATAGGAAGGGGGACTGCAGGGTCTGAGGCCAATGGCACCACAAGCTCAGGGCTGCTGTAGCTGGCAAACAGCTTGCCCCAGGCAGCCCTATCCCAAAGACAGCTGGAAACCAAGGTTTCCAGAAACCAAAGGCAAGAATGTGCTTTCTAACCCAGCTCTCACCTGGCTTCTACATCTTATTTCAAAGGAAAGCACCAGCATTGCCAGCTCTCTCCTCTCTAGCCCTACAAAGAACAAAGCTGAAGGGTGTGTGGGCTTTCCCAGCCTGACTTAGCTCAGCTACAGCCACCATAGAGGAGACCAAGCAAAACATCCTTGAATTTTGCTTTTGTTTCAGGCTTCAAGACAATCGCTCTGATCTGCTGATCAGAGATCATGTTACCTTAGGACAGGATGGTGTGATAGGCTCAAGGCAAGGTAAGAGGTGAGCAAGATGCATCTTTATTAAACAAGTCCCTTCATATAGACTTCACTGCCACATGTTGACACCGTGTGTCTGATTAATTTCAGCTGAGAACTCTGCCTCACCTCCCTCAGGGCGCCTGGGCAATGGGACCCCAGGGTATAGACTGAGGTTTCTCTGTTCTGGATTGTCAGAGTATCCATGGAGCTGGTCCAGGGTTATGGCCCTGCTGTTCCCTCCACCAGTGGGACTTGGGCAGTGCCAGCGTTTGCTTTGGGACCTACATGGGGCTGTTACTTCTCTCCTAATCTTTACCTCCTGCATTTTCCCTCTCCCTTATCCCTGTTACCTCTGTGGCACCCCTGCTCTGAAGGCAGTCTGGTGGCACTGTCTCCCAGACATCCTGGCTGCCATGCCATATGGGAGCAGGGTGCTGTGATGCCCCAGCAAGGGAAAGTCACCAGCTGGGGACCCCCAAGGGGGAAGGAAGGAGGAAGAGCCACAACTGCTCTCTCTGCAACTTGGAAAGTATTGTGCTACAGCCCCTGCCGATCATGCAGGACAGAAGGACCTGCATCAGCTTTAAACTAGCCTCACCTGGAAACTACTAATGAGCTTTGGAGATCTGGGCTCCTGAGGATAGCACCTTCCCCCCCACTTCTGCATCCTTTACGACGCTCCTAACCACTGCTGCTCCCACACTGTCTTGCAGTCAGTAGCCCACACATCTCTGGAGCAAAGGAACTTGCACTTGACCTAAGGAAGTCAATAGGAAATTCCTCATCAGCTCAAGGAAGCCTTGACTTGGGGGCTTGTGGGTGAAAAGCCTGCTCCCTGCTCAGTGACTGCCCCACCGACATCTAGTACTAGACTCCAGTGACAGAAACAGTGAAGGTTTTCTTGTCTTTTATTCCAGTTCAGGAGTTAGCAGTTATTTGTTGAATTAAGCCACAGTATTTCCCTTTAGGGTTCTCCCACGCTAAAGTGCATATACTCTCTAGGAAAACTCTACACAGCTAACAAGTTACATTAAAGGCCACTTAAATCATTGGACGGATATGTATTGGAATTTTTATAAGCAAAATTCCTCCACTGCCCCAGCATCTCTACTAGCAATCCTGGATCTAGAATAAACTTCCCAGTTTATGTACATTCCCTCAGGCACGTATGTATGAACCAAAACTAATGTAAAATTAAACGGGAAAAGAGGTGCACAGGGCCACCACAATAGACTAACCTCCTCTTCCCAGAAAAATGTATTGAAACTATACCTTGAATAGCAATTTCCTGAAGCTCCTTCAGTAAATTTTGGTGTCGAAGGATAGAAATGATTCGTTCATCTGCAAAGGGGAAGACTTGGTTAAAAAAAAAAAAAAAAAAAAAAAAGAAGAAGAAGAAGAAGAAGAACCCAAACCCAAAACCCCACTAGCTCCCCTCCCCCCCCTTTTTTTTTAACTCTTTTCTCCACATCTCCACTGGGATGATTTTCTGCCACCTCTCTTGACTGTGGTTAAGTGGTTAAGAACAGAAAAATTCTCATGAAGAGCAGGCAGCTTTGTGTGATCAGTGCCTCCTGCGGCTGCAGAGCTGGCAGCGCAGGCATGCCTGCTCGGTGCATGGTCTGGGCTGAGCAGCAGCTCCTTCCCTGCTTCTTGGGCCCCAACCAGCCTGGTGAGGTGGCCACAAGGAAGGTGACTATGGCAGGGAGCCCTTGCAAGGGCCAGAACGTGCATCAGACTAGACACAGCAGGGAAGGCTCAGCCCCGGCTTGTGTCCCTGCCAGACCTGCTCTCACTAAAACCCAGCATTAAATCTGAAAGAGCCTCTCCTCTGTACCTCCTCTGAGGGTTTCTAGGCATTCCTCACTGATTGGCAGGGGATTTGGCTTGGATAAAGTATCAGAGATGACCTCTACAATGCACTTCATCACCTAGAAGGAGGCAAAGAAACAGATTAAAACACTGTTATTTTTTTCTTTTTTTTCCTTAAATCTGTTACCATGGCTGAAATGAAGAAGGTGATGACATAGGTCCTCCTCCTTTTCTAGGTGAGCTAAAATCAAATATTTGCTTCTGTATGTTACATAGCACAGGAACAGAAGACACTTCACCAAACTGAGAAGTGTGGAAATCATGGGGCAAAGGAAGGGGCTCTTTCAGCATGATGTACTCTTCTGCTGAGGAGCTCACTGCTGCAGGACATCAAGGCTGTGCATGTCAAGATATTAAATGGGAATTGGGTATACACACAGGGAACTCAAAATCATCCTCTTTCAAGGCAATGTTTCTCAGCCTGCAGATGATAAAAAGGGCTCGGTAGGAGGCTGTAAGGAGCAACAAGTGACCACAGCTCTTAAAAAGATAACCTTGAAACCCTGACATCTATCTGAGGCCTAGATAGACTGCAGCCAGGCACCATGGGTGAGGAGAGGTAAATCATACTTTCAAACAAACACCCTTGAGAAAAGCTGCTCTGAAGCCCTGAGCAAAGACATTCTGGAGAATCATTCAACCCTGTGCTTTAGTGTTCAAGCCATCTATTRCAGACCAGAAGTGCTGTGTGTGGAGGCAGGTTATCTGAAAGGGAAGAAATTCCTAAACTTCCCTCCTAAGCATCTGATGCYGCCTGAGGCAGCTTCCCAGACACAATGGCCTGCCCTTTCCAGCAGTTCTTTTCTTCCTCTAAAATGAGAAGATCTGGCTCCATTTTATTGTCCAGTTTTTGTACCTTGCACTGAGATAACAGGCCTAACTCTTTGCCCATGCTACCACATCATCACTAATCCCACAGCAATACAGATGTGGAAGGAAAAATCAAAGTCACAGACTCAAAGACAAGTTGAAGGCACCTTCCTCACACAAAGACACACCAGCAAGACCTCTGCTGTGTGGTCATGATAGACCCAAATGGTCACACAGATGAGAGAACGCATCATTTTTTTGCAGCCTGGCTGCCCAGTTCAAAAGGAACATTATCTATAGAGCAGCCCGTAAAGCATGCAGGGCTCAGCAGTGCCTATTGAAAAAGCAAGCTAAATAAAATGAAAAGATACGATTAAGCCTTGGGAGGCAAAAAAAAAAAAAAAATCACTGACTGAACTGTTTTCTTCTGATAATTTCTGCAGGCAGCCCTAGGAGTCCTGACCTCTTGCAAGGTGCCATTCTTGAGAGAGCAGAACACTGCAGCTGCAGTAGAAATTAAACACAAGTCAGCAATTTCCAATCACCAACAATGTTGCTCATTCAAGCAATTAGATATATTCATTCATCAGTTAGAACRGGCAATTTTTCACCCTGTGTAAGGAGAGAATTCCTTTCAGCCATTGCTTTTGCAGACTACAGCCCTAAAATGATTAAATATTATTTCCTCTTAGCTATTTTTGCATTCTAAGGGGATTGTCTGCTGGATTAAAAATGCTACAGGAAAGATCTAACAACATGAAAGCAGAGAAATTACTCTGGTATCAATCTCCTATTCTATGAACAATCCATAAAGATTGATTTTAGATAGCTTAGAGTACSTGTCACCCACTAAAGAGAACAAAACACAGATTCTATTACTTCCMTTCCACTTTTCCCAAGCTCTGGAACCCCCTATTGCAGGAGTAATCAATGCAGCCTCAGAAGTAAGTACTTTCTCAGCATGAGAAATAAGAATGTGGTACGAAGACACACTCTAGACAAGCATTTTGAAAAACTCTAACATTGTTCAGGATCTTTGTTCATATACAGAGAAAAACATCAGTTACCACCAAAATGTAGTCAACTCTGTGGATGAAYTTTACAACCGCTAAAAAGGTGTATAGTGCAGTTGTTCCAACCACACTCTCCTTGACTTTTTRTAAAAGTAAATCTTGCAGAGTGAGGCTTCACAAGGTCATGAAATAACACCCTAAATCAGGAAATGGAGATCCTCTCTAAATGAGTGTAAGCAAGCTGGTGCAGAAACTTAGGCTGGAATTTTGCCATAGTTACCATCTAAGTGTGAGCATGTAACTGGATCCTTAAAAGCTGGTCAGACTGTCCCTGAACAGAAAAGAAATCCGCAAAGGATCATGTCCTTACAAGGATATACTTCACCATGTTTGAGCTCCACTATGCACAGGCCCTTCTGAAATTCAGGTTCACAAATGGGAAATAGTGTCCTTTGAGTATATACCAGAGAGGTTTTAAATGCCTTGGCTGTGGTTAGGCTTGCCCTGGAAAGCCGTTGGTGTTAGGTGTTTATCTGCCTAAGTACAGCCTGCAGTTGCTGACTTCTCATTTCATGGCTCTGAGCCGTCTGCAAATGCTGGGGGCATGGGACATGTCTAGAGCAGCATGGTGGGCAGGGAGAGCTGCAGTACTCAGTGTCATACCTATGTGATAAGAAGTTCTCTACCSTGATCTGTCCCTGGGGAACTCCCAGTGAGCTCTTTCATTGAAATGATCTGTTTCTCAGAGGAGGGTGAAGGTGGAAAAGCCCTAAGGGCTCCTTTTAGCTCCAACAACATTCAAAAGGAAGATATGCTCTGACTTTGCTCTGAACAAGAGCAGTGCAAGACCCAGAGGGGAAACAGGCTTGAGAAAGATCCRGCCTTGGTGGAAAGATTTCCATATAGTTTAACCTGCTTCTACAAAAATCTGTATGTGTCTTGCTGGGAAGTGCCATGCTTTTCAAATCATGCATTTTGGGGAACAGGTCTCACAAGGAAAGTTGTGAACTTAACGGATTTTCCCACCAGGTGCCCAATGAGCATTTCACTGGCACAGCCAATTTGAAGGGGCAGGTACTCTGAGCCCYCATTCTCAGTTAGCAACCCAGACACAGGCTTCCCCACAGCCTGAAGCAGCTGCCCAGTGCTATAACACTGCCTGACTGCTCACAGCTCAGCCCCTAGCAGGGCTAAGTGGGCTAAAGTTTTAACAGAGCAACAGCTGTCCAGGCTCAAGTGTGTCTGACAGAGACAGGGAGGCTTTCTCAAGGCACTTTTACCCTGTAGGAAGCGATGAGCAGAAACATGGTGTACAAAGGAGCCTGCGCTGAGATTGACATGAATATGCCCTCCTCTACTGCTGCCTAGGGAAAAGCCTTCTGTAGTTAGAAAATTTCAGGAAACAAGGAGGTTCAAGAAGCAAGGGAAAGAGGGCTGATATGTATTTTCTATACAATAATTTCTGTAGAAGTCTTAATTTGGCCCTGGAGAGATAGATGCATCTGAAAGGCTATAGGCATTATAGTACCAGGAAGGCATTTTTGTCACAGGTCAACACTCATAAACCACTTATCCAATCTTTTACTTGCCAAAATCCAGTTCAGAGTGCACACACTTGTGAAGTGCAGCTTTGAATGTCAGAGATATAGAGAGACATTTACATAGAAGCCTATAGTAGAAGACTCGAGAGGTCAGCCAAGTCACGCACTGTGAAAATCCTTTGAGACAGGATGAGTGATAGCTGAGAACAAATAAGCAACCCGAGAGCAGCCAGTTGTCTATTTTTCAGGAACATGTATGTTTAAATAACATGTACTCTCCAAAGCACACACATTTCCAGCAGTACCCATTCCTGAATCACATTTCCTCCCTCTCTCCCAACTGACTCACCTCCTGTGGGAAGCTTAGAAAAACTGAAAGTAGGAGGACTAGAGAGGGTCATACCCAGCCTCCATCCCCAATCTCACTGTGCTCCAAACAAGCTTGTTTAGCACCTCTGGGAACTTCCTAAGGGACTCTGCTCCTGACCAGGAGCACAGCAGTGGATGCATAAAGGGTAAATCCTGGTAGGGAGGGAGAGGCAGAGGATAGATCTTGCTGTGTGGAAATCTCTTGCAATCCTCCCCCCCCCCCCGCTCCCCCCCAGCTGTCACTTCCTACAGGCTATTTCAATAAGAGTAAGCAAGACCCAGGCCACCTAGGTGGAGGCTAAACATCACATCGCTCAACATCCCCCTCCACACACACATACCCCACACCTGTGTCCACCACCAGCTCCTCCTTACCTTCGTGTCCCCTTTATTCATGTCATTTGTCACTGGAAGGGAGATGGCTGTAAAATGTAGGGAGAGCAAAATAAAAGATCTTATTATTTGGCCTCCTCTGGGCGACAAGCAGAGAAAACCCTCCCTGATGAAATAAGAACAGAGAAGAGGGGCGTCCAGCACTGGTGGAAATGGCCCCTGGGGGCAGTACTTGGATGTGGGCTCTGTGTCCCCTTAGAAAGAGGGAAGGGAAGGGAAGGGCAGGGCAGGGCAGGTCCCGCGGGCGGCCGCGGCCGCGGCCCGGGCCGGCGCAGCGCCCAGGCAGTGACCTTGCGGCGGGCGCTGTCCGCGGTGCTGAAGCGGCCGCGGCGGGCTCGGCGCGGAGCGGCCCGGCGCTGTCCGCGGTGCTGAGCAGTCCCGGAAGGTTTGGGGCGGACAGAGCCCAGCCCCAGCCCCACTTACCCGGCACGGCCAGGAAGAGGAGGGCAAGAAGTCCCAGGCGGCTCATGGTGGTGTCAGGGGCGGAGGGAGGGAGGCAGAGGCAGACGACGGGTCTGGCCCTGACGTGGAGGGTTCCAAGAGCGGTGCTGGGGGAGACCAGCACTGTGTGTGTCTACGCCAGCGCCTTGGCTGAAGATCCCAGATGGGGCACTGCAGCAACCGGCTCATTTATATATTCCAGCCCCTCGGAAATGGCGTCAGGAGGAAGCCACCTCCTCCTCTCCCACTCCCCTCCCCTCTTCCCCGCTCTGTCCCTGCACACAGCCTGCCCATTACCATCCACAACCAACAGCGTGCTGGAGGACCAGCCACACACTAGGAGCCTCTGATCCCCTCGGCTGCAGGGGCTGGCCAGGCAATGGGCTCCAATAAATGTCAAGGTATCAGACTCCACTTGCACCATCTTCTCACACCCAGCATGGGGGTAGGATGGTTGTGAAGGGTATTTTCAGGAAGGAGATTAGGATAGGATACACCTCATCCAACACTGGCCATCTAGAAGTGCCTGTGCGTATGTGTTATCTGGATACCCACTAGTTTTACTCCTTCTAATGGAGAGCTCTGCTGTTCATTGCTGCTGGTAGCTGGGGAGTTTATTATCACTAAAGCAAATTCAGAGGTCCCAAGAGCCAGGGATTTATATCAGAAAACAAAATTCAGAAACAACACACTCCCCTTCTCCATCCTACACTATCATTATGCCATTAGAGAGCCCTACACTCAAGAAGCTGAAAGAAAGGACTTGTTCTAAGATGACAAGGACTGTTCTACGAGACCAAGGAATTCAGATTACGTTATAGGTTTCCACCATTTCTTTCCATATGCATGTGCAAATGTACTCCCAAATGGCCTCTAGTTTCTGTCTGTTCTAAACTTATGCCTCAAAAGCCTGATTTGGATCATAAAAGCCCACTCACAAAAAAAATCAATCTTCCTTTGTTGCCTTTTCTATTTAAGAGTATAGAAAAGCTGGAAGTACACTGATCCTCTGAGCAGTGTTTTGTGCATGATATTGATTGATGGCAAAATGTTTCTAAAACCAAAATTAACATCCATGACAGTTCTTGTTGCATGAGAAACCTGCACCCTCCAAGAACAATAGATGTCCCTTCTTTTTGTTTTTCAGGTTTTGGTGGATTTTTTTCAGTTACATACAATGGCCTTTTACTTCTTCAGGGTACACTGCATCATTTTAGTCTCTGAGTCTGCAATATTGAACATTATTGAGCTTGTTAATTCCTAGGTATTCCTAACAAACTAAAAACAGATTGATCTGTTTATCAAGCTTTGTTTACCCAGTCAATATTTACGTATCCTCACATATAAATGTTTATCTTATTAGGGCTATAAATTAGCCTAGTTCTAATCCAGTTGCTTGCAGGAAACACATTTCTTCCCTGGGCCCCTCTTCTTAGAAATGTAGTAGAATATGCAGTGCCTATGACTTATTTTTTCCTCCTTTCTCAGGGTGTGGTCTTGCCTCCATTGAAGTCCATAACAATAGAGGTACTAAATGTTTTCCAGGTATAACAGACATTCGCCCATTGTAGTAGCATAGGAGGAGTGATGAATTTTTCTATTTTTTGCATCGCAYGCAAATTGCATATCCATTTTGGAAATGGATATGAAACTGTTAATTCTGCAATCAGTACTTCTGCTATCAGAATTTGACTCATTAGGCACAGCTATATTAGGAACTGTCAAAGTACAGCAAGTCGGGAAAAGATTTATGTCAAAGAGCAAAAGTGATCAAATAAGAATGTTAAAAGTGTTCTGCCACTTAGAGAAAGGCAATTGCAAAAACAGACTTCAAGGTAAGAGAGGGGTTTTGAGTCTATGAAGCAGTCTGTGTTTTAGTATATGGAGGACAGGAGTAGATTCTTAGCGTCTTGCAAAGTGATGATGGCAGGCATTTATTACCGCTTCCATTCTTATAAACAAGCTATTTGTGTCTGTAGAGATCAATTCTTTTTTTTTTTAGAACTATCCAATTTCTAGTACATGAAGTGTGATGAGCATGTGGAGAGCCATATGTCATTACACAGCCTGCAGTCTCTAATATAATATGGACAGGGAGATTAATTGTTCTTGTGGGAATCGAATGGCAGTATTTGCCCTCCTAGGTTGAAAGCTGACTTAAGAAGGGAATGTCTGGGTCAGTAGAAGTAACACCCAGTGCTGTTGCATCACCCATGCTCTGAGCTGATCAAACATGAGCCCGGGTCAGTTTGAAAGCCATAGGGATGTATTAACATCTTCCTATGCATAAGCTCATATGCTAAAGAGATCATGCAGCTAAGATGTTATTCACATTCAACATATAAGAGCGACTTTTTTTTATTTCAGAGTTTAAGAAATAAAATCAAAGGATCTAGGGTATGGCTCTGAGCTTATTGTGAGAGATTCCTTCTCTAATTTATCAGCTGAAATTGAATTGACCCTCTACTGTGCATGGAAACACTCAGGCTGCTTTTCAGAAGACTTTGATTTTACAGCCCTGGGAACTGAGGTAGAGAATGAGAAAAAGTGTTATTTTTGCAAAGATATCAGAAAGGCTTGAAGCTGGGGCACAGCTACTACCCACATCCTAACCANAAAAAAAAAAAAAAAAAAAAAAAAAAGGACAAAAAAAGGATATAAAGCAAAAAATTAGCAACAATTAACTTCTTGATTACAAAACCAATTGATAAAGATGGAAATGGGTTAACTGAAAGCCTCATTGTAATCTCACTGCCAAAAAAAATCCACATCATTCCTTTGTCTCTGTCCCACATGTTAATCAGTCTTCCACTCTCGCTTCTTAGTTCCCCAGTACAAGCCATGTTAGTCTGTCTGTAAACAGAAAAGATCTTCAAAGCTCAGACTGCTGTTGCRAATATCCATCTACCCTGTTAAAAGGCAGTCCTTTCTTTTCTTTTTCAGGTCAGAAGCAAATTGATGTTGACTTGCTCTGATTTTCTTAGTCTAGACTGTGCTTGCACTAACATAGAATTAATTGATTTTCCTGTTCAAAGGTTTGCTTACATATAATGAGAAAAAGATAACACTGTGCCCAATTTTGAGAGTGGCTATAGCTCTGCCTTTCCATGTCCGTTCTCGCCTGATATGCACAACTCTTACAGGGGCAAACGAAGTATGCTCACTATTTGGAGAAGAGATTTCTCCCTAACAGTCTCAGCATACTCTCTAGGTACCACTGCAAATAGCATGGAACCCAGTATATTTTTTTCTAAATGTTATTTAGACACCAGTCCAGGAAATGATATATGCTTCCAAATGCTTTGGTCTGTTCACCTAGGACATTTGGAAAACCAAGCTGATTCCTGTGACCCCCACTGAGTAGTGGGCCGCTGCCTGCGGAGATGGAAGTTCTCTCAGAGGCTCCGGTCAGAAAGGTCTATAACAGCMTCCTCAGGAAATTACCAGTTATCCCCACGGCTATGGCTTTTTGGACCTTTGACAGCAATGTCTGTGTCACATTCACATACGTGTTAAGTATCACAAAACAATTAATTTTGTTAAGTTCTAGAATGTTCCAAAACAAGTTCATAGGAAGAACATTGATATTGCCTAATATTTACTTACCTCTAAAGTGAGAGACAGACAGTCCTATTTATTGCCTGCAGGCACTAACAAAGTTTATGGGAGTTAGTGATGGCAAACAAGCACTAAGGTTTTTAATTAAGAGGGTTTTTTTTTTAATAGAAGGAGGAAGCCTTTATTTAAATTGAAAAGCTGGAGTTATAGTCTTAGAATTAAAAATTAATGCAGGTGCATCCACAGTCCAGATCTAGATTTTTTTTCTTTTTTTTTTTAACTCTATATAGTCATAAGAAAAGAAGATGCCAGTGACTCAGATCTTCAGACATGCACTCCTATTCTGGGGGTCTGCTAGCTCACARGACTATCCCCACATTACCTGAAGTTTGCTTCTTACATATGGCCCATCAGTCAACATCAATATAATTCCAAATTATGCATATTGAATGACTGCCTGGTGTATTTTGTGCTGAAGAATCTTATTCCTCATCTTCTGCCTTTAAAAACCTAATCCTTTGCTCCTGGAGTGTTCCAAGGTGTCCTTCAGTTCTGAAACAGTGGCACAGTGAACACCAAGGAAAGACTAGTAGRCCTATAGGTCTCAGGAGACGCTAGTACTGCTGGAGTACACACACTGAATTAAATGCTGTTTGGGTGGTACAGTTCTGGAGGCAGAACTTAGATGCACTTGTGCTAACTCTTTCAGTTTATGGAGAAGAGGTGACAAAATCCTTGAATAAAAAATAATTAAAATTAAAAAGACATTTTCCTAATAATAGTTTTTAGAATTGTGAAACACATAAGCACTTTCCATTCTAGTTGCTTTTTTGATCTCCTTGGCTTACACTGGAAAGATTGCATTTGAAGAGATGAAAATAAGGCTGAATACTGTTTGTTTCCCTGCCACTGTTGCAGAAAAAAGGAGAGATGGAGTGAGAAACTGTCATCTGAGCATCTGCTTCCTTGGCCCCTTCCTGCCCTGAAAATGCCAACAAAGGTAGTGTGGGGTTGAACTGACTGCATGAACTTAAGGACTCCCCAGGCATTGCTGTCCCCAAGAATATCCTTCTCTAAATAACGGTAATACTTTATCTGTGGAGCCACTTACCTAGGGATGTGGTGCACGAGGACACAGGAATTGCCATTCTGGGTTGGAGCAGCGATCCAGGATCCTGCCAGAGACTCCAGGAGCCCAGTAGGGTCAGGGTCAGGGGTAGGGATAGGGGCAGAAACAGGGACAGTAGCAGTGGCAGGGACAGGGGCAGAGGCAGGGGCTGGGGCTGAGGCAGGGGTAGCGACAGGGACGGGGGTAGGGGCAGGGGCTCTTCTTGCCTTTGCACGAGGCTGAATCTCAGGTTCCAAATACTAATGACTGGGCCTTAGTTCTGAAGTTTAATAGAGCTCCAAGATGTTTTAGTGTTAATTAGAAGGAGCTAGTTTAGTTATCTCTCTGAGTAGAGCCTCTCTTCAAGCTTTCCAACTTTTCAATCTAAGGACTTACGGCCATGAGTACCACAGCTGCCTTAAGCACTGTGTGAAAATACTTCATCTTTTGTTTTAAAATTGCCTCCTACCCTGGTGCTATGAGCTGGGAAGACCAAAAGTTCCTGAATAATTTTTSTTAGGTCAGTCAGGCTTTTATAGATATTTATAGCTTTTACTTAATTCTTTATTTTCCAAGCAATCCAAATCATCTGGTTCCTCATATAGCTCCTTCAAACATTTTGGGCTACTCTGACAACCMTGTTTTGAACTCACTCTCTTCTAGAAACCTCACTATGTGATGTGACTAATACTTCACAAAATACTCCTGAGGGAATGTCACCACTTGCTTTTAGTRCAAACATCACCATATTTTGTGTTATTTTTTATATCATTCCTTGTGCAATCTAATACACTACTTGCTTTGTTGACAGCAGAGATCTCTATGAAAAGGATTTAATTTCTTTCCTGAACTGATACAGTTCATCTTGTATCTGTGCAGAGTGTGAACAGTTTAAATATTTTCCTTCAAGACCCATGATTTTAAATGTGTCAAGAGTAAATGCCATTTGCTATCATGTTGCTCATTCTTTCAGCTTATTATAGATTCGCATACATCCTTAGTCTTAGATGATCATGAGTCACCTAAGCAAAAGCCCTTCTGTCTTTAAATTAGGCCTTCTCCTTCCTACTCTCCATAAACACCTTGATTTTTTTAGGCATTTATATGCCTAATTCCTACTGTTTTCATGCTTAAATATCTTGAGAAATCTGCTGCTCCTTTTGTGGCCCAGTCCTGCTCTCATTGGYCTCATTTGGAGCTTTGCATCTCTTCACCATGCATTTGTCCCTGACACATTTTGTCTCTCCTGTCATGACTGTCTAGTTCTTAGGCACCCTTTTTGAAAAAGCCTTTGGCAAACCTGATCAAAGGGTTCTCATTTATCCAGGACTGGTGCAGTCATAGTCACATCATTTGAATTCTTTGGGACAAGCCTTTTCTTTCCTTTAAAAGATCTGATTTGCTCAACTAAAGATCATGCAGAACTATGAGGTCCAGGGAACAACTGGTCTAGACCTCCAATACTGAAGCTATATCCTAAGCAATGATCCAGATGCCTCATAAAGCCCATACTGGAGATCTCCTATGTCCTCACATCCAATCTATATCTTGCAGATGTAGATCAAATGGTGCCTTTTCCCTAATGTACTTAGATTGTGAGATAATAGGGGCCAGATCCATATTGTCATCAACGTTCAGAAAGTATCTACTGTAGTAGGTGTTCTGGTTTTAGATATGCATGAGAAGGACAAACAAGAGGATCAGATCAGTGACTGTCAGACCTACCTTGCCCCTGCCATAGCGCTGGACAGCAAGGTTGCTGTTTCTGCCTCTGGGGGAGGAGCTGGGCAGGGGCTAATRACAGCTGCCCAAGGATGGGAAGGGTGTCTGGAGCTCTTAGACACACCCCAGTATCAAGTCAGTAGCAGAGAGTGTCTCAACCTATATTAGGCAGTCTGGCTCAGCATGGATAAGGCAAAGAAAACAGAAAACTCCCACTGTGGCTTCATTTGTCTCAACTGGCACCTTGGTCCCTTTCCTCCATCTATTCACCCTATTCTAGGGCAGGCTATTCTTTGCACAGCCCATGCAGAGCTGCGTCCCTTTGTGCTGCAGATGGCTCTTACCTCAGATGTTCTGTTGATAAGGCAATTTTAAAACACCAAATTACATGTTAATGCTAATTAATGAATGTTCTCTTCACAAGCAAAGCAAACCATTTTCTTCTGCACTAAACAGAGAACAGGAGGAGGTAGTCTTTTAGGTATTAAATTGCCTGAGAGCATCAGCACTCAGCAGCCTGAGGAACAGCCACAGAATCTTAAATTATTTTTACTGGATTTTTCCTCACGAAGTAGGAGCTCAGGTTTCATTCCTAACTAACACTTTTGCTTCCAGGGAAAGCAGAGGATGCAGAAATGCAGTGCCTGTCCTTGGAGAACAGTAATTAGCTTCCTCTGTTTAACAGAGGGCCCTCAACAGAGCAATGAATAGGAGCAAGAGATGCTTTCCAAATGCTTTGGGGCCTCTGCTGAACCTGCCGCACCTGCACGCTCAGCAGACAAAATGGTCTGGATAGACTCCCCCATCACCAGTTGAGTCCAGAGAAGTAGCAGAGATCCTGCTGGAGCTTTCTGGCTCCCAGCCCCCTGCACAGAGGGGTGAATTTGGCCTTCTGTCATTGATGATACAGAGATCTGTTTTCCTGTTTGTATTCAGCTGAGTTCAGACTCAGTGTCTGTTGCTGTTCATGGGAATGTTTCAGGACAAATCACACTTTCTACTTAGCTGTATAGAAAAAAAAGAGAAAAGAAAAAGAAAGGAAGACCTGACAGTTTTTCTTTCTCTATTTTTTTAGGCTTTTTATTGAAACAAAGCTCTCAACAGCCTTTTGTTTTATGAAGGTATCTAGATAACCACAAACATGGTGAAATACTTACTTATATGTGCTTCATTCCACGTAAGAGGCAATTTCTGTCATATGTAACCCCAGTGGAGCAGAAATGGAAGGGCTTCCCTCAGGCAAAGAAGATAGATGGGTATTACATTCACTTTTAGAATTTAAATGTGCAGTGAATACGTGACTTTCTATACTGAGGAGAAAACTGCAACTGATTTGCTTGCAGCAACTGGAAGATTCAGGTAGCTGAGTATTAGAGAAACTGGATATTTAAGGAATAATTCTATTTGCATTTCTAAATGAAAATCTTCATTAAGAGCCTAATCCCAAACATAGAGATCAATAGAATGACTCTTACCTAATCCAGTGAGTTTTAGTTCAAGTTCAGAACTGCATTAGGGCCTGCTGCCTCATGCAGGCAATGCTGCTTTCCTCCTCTATCACTGAGTATCTAAAGATTTCTAGCAATCTAGAGTTCTACAAAAAGAGGAGTTTGGAAAGCATTTCCTGGAGGCAATGATCTCATTCAGGTGTCCTCAGTCAAGGAGTAAGGGTAATAGTACAGATATAAGCTACAAGACGGAATAACTGTTGTTCAGAGGAAGTTTTAAAAAGACAAAAAAAGGATATATCAGTCAGTGCTATTCTTCACCAAAGATAAAGATGGGATTCTGCATATCTAAGAGCATACATCAGCACTTTCTAGCCTCAAGAGATCAGTTTAGAGCCACAAAAGACTGAATAGGTTTGCTTTGTTCAACTGCAGATTTGTGCAGACCTAAGTCTGTGATATAATTAAAAATCTTGGAGAGTAAACCACAGAATCACAAGTTCCCCACTACTGCAAACTATGCAGAATCACAGAATGGGTAAGGTTGGAAGGGACCTCTGGAGATCATCTAGTCCAACCTCCCTGCTCAGCAGGGTCACGTAGAGCATGCCAGACAGAGTTGCAGCCAGGCRGGCCTTGAAGATCTCCAGAGAAGGAGACTCCACAACCTCTCTGGGCAACCTGTTCCAGTGCTCCGTCACTCTCCCAGGAAATAAGTTCTTCCTTACATTCAGACAGAACTTCCTGTGTTTCAGTTCGTGCCTGTTTCCTCTTGTCTTGTCACTGGGCACCACTGAAAAGAGTCCGACCCCATCCCCTTGACACCCTCCATTAATGTGTTTGTTTACATTGATAAGGTCCCCTCTCAGTCTTCTCTTTTCCAGGCTAAACAGGCCCAGCTCTCACAGCCTTTCCTTGTAAGAGAGATGCTCCAGTCCTCTCATCATCTTCRCAGCCCTATGCTGGACTGTCTCCACGTCTCTTTTATACTGGGGAGTCCAGAACTGGACACAGTACTCCAGACGTGGCCTCACCAGGGCTGAGTGGAGCAGCAGGATCATCTCCTTTGACCTGCTGGCAACACTCTTCCTAATCCAGCCCAGGATACCATTGGTCTCCTTCACTACAATGGACCATTGCTGGCTCATGATCAACTTGTTTTCCACCACGACTCCCAGGTCCTTCTCGGCAGAGCTGCTTTCCAGCAGGTCAGCCTGTACTGGTGTGTCAGGTTATTCCTCCCTAGGTGCAGGACCCTACACTTGCCCTTGTTGAATCCCAAGAGATTTATCTCCACCCAACTCTCCAGCCTGTCCAGGTCTCTGAATGGCGGCACAGCCCTCAGGTGTATCAGCCACTCCTCCCAGCTTGGTATCATCAGCAAACTTGTTGAGGGTGCACTCTGTCCCTTTGTCCAGGTCATTGATGAGTAAGTTGAACAAGACTGGACCCAGTACTGACCCCTGGAGGACACCACTAGCATTCACATTAATAGGAGCTTGAATTTGCATGGTACAGAAGCAAGTTCCTTGTAGGGATAGTTACTGGAAACATACATGTTTATACTGGAAAGCCAGAAGCATTCATAATGCTTCAAAGCCTTCAGAGAACCACTTAACAGATAGATCAAGACACTGTCCTTGGATCTTCCTACTTAGGCCTTATGACATGAGAAGTATGAAGAATATTACAAGCATTGTAATGTACTGCTTTGTGCTGGGCACTCCTAGGCTTGGATTTCCTATTTGCAAATAGATGCTATGGCTAAGCCCTAGGTAGCAGCTGAGGTCCTCCTAGGGAAGGAAGGCTTTCCTGAAAGGACAACTAAAGATTTATGATGAGGAGCAAGGAAAAATGCATTTTGGAGGTCCCATTCCTGGAGATACGAAATGCAGACAAATGRTATGCACACAGGATGTTAGCTAGTCCAGAAGACATCATTTTAATTTCATGGGTTCCAAATACAGTACATCTAGGGCACAAGGCCCTGCTGTCAAAGCTGCTGTGCAAGAACTTTCTCAGGCTTCATCAATGGGACAGAACAGAATCTAAAAGCTTTATCAGCTTGAGTGTTCTGAATTTTGGATGAACACTTCTCATGCTTGGGATAGGCATGTAGATTGTTTTATGACAGCATAGTGTTCTATAGATATTTTCTGTGAAAATGCACTGAGGTGGCATGCTATTGCAGGCCATAAATCTGATCTGTTAGTTCCCATGTAAACCCATGTGCTCAGGGGGAAATTTAGGAGTCAAAAAGAAATAGCAAAGAAAGGAAGGGCTAGTGAAGACAGAAAAAAAGGCTTGTAAGAAAAAATATAGGAGAATAAGTAGTCGAGGGTCGAGAGATGAGAAAAAAATCCCAGTAAGAACTCTAGAGATGATGGGGTTGGGAGATATTAAAAAATCTGTATTTTGGTAAAGAACTGCATGGGGAGCACTATTGTTAAGARGAAAAAACAATGGGAGACCTACTTTTGCTTTGAAAGGAGTTGCCAGGCATCAAGGATAACTCTCCTCCTGTTTTGACTTTACATCACTCTGCTTTTGGCAGCTGCAGTGAGCCCTTAATTTCTACCTTGTGCTGGGAAGGGGAGAGTGAGCTATTGGTGCTCTTCTCAGCTGCTGCAAGAGCTGACCTCTTCAGGGGAGTACTTCTGGCCCTCTCTGCTATTATTTGTGAGCTCCTCAGCTTTCAGAAAGTACCTGCTTCTTTTCAGCTCGCTCCACTTGTGTCGACTTCACTGGTCCCTTCGTACCTAGCACGCAGACAGGGCCACATGCCTTGCCGACTCCCTCTTGGAGGGATGCTCAGTCTTYACCAGAGCAGCTCCCTGCAACACAGCTGCTGTGATACAGTTGGCTGCCAGAGGATGAAAGCAAGTTTAAAGAGAGAGGCCCAAGCCAGAGAAAAGCTCTACAAAGCACTTCAAGTCAGACAGATGTTCCCGTGCTCTTAAAGGTCTAATAATCCAAGGCGAACAGACAGCTGAGAGTCACAGTGCATCTGAAGTGGTATTTCATGAAGAACATAAGCATTTTTCTGCATAGCTGTGGTTCATACATAGCAGAGGCCAGTCAAYGATATACAGAGTTGGCATGCGTATAAAACGGGGGGTCAGAAAAGCCACTTTCCTTTTCCATGAGACACAGCAGGAGCTCCAAAAACTTCCAGGCCAGCTGCAGGTGCAGCTCAGGGGTGGCTGCCACTGTTCCCTCTTGCCACTCCAGTAGTCGAGAATGACATTTGCTGCTTGCCTAGGATCAGCACAAAGGATTATGAATATCAATCGTCAACAAATAAACTTTCTTGCTGACAAATACTGAACAACAAAACCTTAGATCAGTTTTCCAAATGCTTACAGAGGTTTCTAGGCTCAGGAGGGAATTCTAGGTCAAAGCAAATAAAGCTTGTCCATCTGAAATATTTTCCCTGTTACAAACTCGTCTAGGAGATGGCAGACTCAGGTTAAGATCCTGTTTTCTCAAGTGGGTGTCCTAACCAACAAACTACAAAAATCAGCCCCCTGTCCCGGCCCAAAGACTACACAAAGGGGAATTCTTGGTTTGTTTCTGTGTTCAGCTGGGAGCTGGAATACTGATGCTCTCTCCTGGGTCTCCCTTTGAGCTATGGTCCTTCTGCAGTCAGTTTTGCCTTTGTGTGAAAAGGGGGAATCTCTCGACAGCTTTCATGAGAGAGGAAACCTCGTGACTCCCATTGCATTCTTTGTGTGGTGTGGGTCCTGCTGCAATAAATTAAACATAAGCTGCATATTATAACAGCTACAGCTTTCTCCAGGTCTTACAGATGCRAAAGCAGGAAGCCCAGGTAAAGGATTAGTGTGTCCTCCTCGGCCTGAGCACTGTTGTAGGCRTGCCAGTATTCACATCTGCTCCAGTCTCTCCGCAAGTGGAATCTGCTGCAGCCCTCCTACAAAACTTCCTCAGGAATCTCCTCCTCTTTGAAAGGAATCAAAACAGATCAACACTTATGCTTGGGAACTTCCCATGATTTTGGAAAATTATTCTGGCTTAACACTGCTGTTGATCTAGGTGCTGGATGCTTCTCTTTCCCTTGCAGTCAAATATAGCGACAGTGCTCGTTGCACGATTTGGTAGATTCGCCTTAGCAAAGCCCTTTGCCACTCTGGCTCCAAAGCTATGAAATATTTAACAGGCAATGCTACAGACTAATAATGATATTTTAGAAGTTAGAACATTAAGAACAACAATATAGGCAGATTCTGATCTGACTTGCTTTGAATTTCTTCCAAAACATCAGGAAACAGGCACAAGCCTAAAAAGCGTAAAAATGCCCCAAATTGCTTCCATAGCAGGATTAAGGGCTCAGAAAGCAACTTAGATCTGTCCTTCCACTATCACTTTCAGTCCATTTTACAGGTTTTAGAACAACAAAAAATGTCAATATCTATTTTGATATTTTTATCAAAAGAAAACAGAAATGAGTTTTTTTGTCAAAGACTTTTTAAAAATATGTAAGAACACATAGTTCAAACCCTTTGAACTGAAAGCAACTTCAGGTTACTGAATTAATTTCAGAAGCACTTTTTCATATTTTGATCAGTGCTATTCATGACTGTGCTGAAGACCATCTCTACCACTGTTGACTAGTAAGTTTATAGCCATCTGGATTATAGGCTACTCATGTTTTTAAAATGCTTATTGCATCTCTTTTTGCTAACATTTTATAAACAGCACATACACACTCTGCACAACAGCCAAAAAGATAAATTAGGTGTTCAGCCCTGTCCTTCCCACCTCTGTTCACATGTTCCTGCAAATGAGCATCACAAGCAGTCCTGTTGTACTGTATTGTACTGTATTTTATATTTAAATATTGATTTGACATCTGAGTGTTCCAAATCTTCAAACTCTCTCCACCTAGGGTTTAATCCTTGACTTAAACAAATAAATGCTTTTTTCACAGAGAGCAGTTTCATTTATTAGAACAGGCAGGTAAGTAGAGGGATACACTGAAAATTCATTCTGCAACATGGGAACGAAAGAGCAGAACTCCCTCCTGTACTACTCAGAAGAGAGTTCCAAAAACCCCAGCAACCCTGATTGCCCTTGCAATGGGCCTCAAGCACAGCCTAATTAGAAGAGATACTTGTATTCTGTGGTTAAAGAAAACTCCTAGGGGACAAAGTATGGTTGTTTGACTGGAAGAGCACTCAATTGTCTAATGAAGCTGTTATCCTCTATTTAGTCAGAGATGAGAAAAGGAAATCTTTATGTATCACTGGTATATAACAAAAAAAGCTAATTAGAGAAGTCAGACCCTTAGGGGTAAAATAAAACCACCACAAAACAAGGCAATAGTGACAGTGAATAAAGGCAAGTAGGAGTYTTGGCTCAAATTCACATGCTGTTCAGTTTGCCCCAGGCCTTGGGGGTGACAACCTCCCTCTGCCTCAGCTCACGCCATCCACCAAAAGGAAGAATTTCCCTAGTTCTGTTGGATATTGATTGTTTCATTTTCGTATCCCACATTAAAAGTATCCCATTAACATCAGAAATGACCTTGGGATATGTTTACTACTATTGACAAGATAGATCATCAGGTATAACTGGAAGCTTGATGTCTCATTTGATTTAATTTTCTGTTAAACCAACCCTCACAATCCACTTCTGATTTCAATAAGGCTCACAAGGACTTTGGAATGACCCAGGATCAGGCCTTTATCTCTGGCAGGAGTAACATAGTTTGGTTTTAAACCTTTAGATAAATATTAGATGCTTCATCAAGAAAACACAGGACTCCTTATTGTTGGGATGACCTTGCACAGTGTTTCTATTCTTATCAGCATCCCAGGATGACACTGCTGTTTTTTTCTTGTATGGATTAGTTTTTGGAAACTTTTCTTCGAATCATTACAGTTGAATGATGATGATGTTTGTACTCATGGAAAAGTTCATTTTGCAGTCACTGAATGCTTAKAGTCTACAGTCTCTGGTACAGTGATAAATGAATGCTTAAAATAAAGAACTTCCCTAGATAGATATTTATCCAGGAGCAAAGTCTCCATTTTACCAACAAAGACAAATTTTATAAAGCATTTTTAAATCACTCAATATCAAATACATTGCAATTATTTTATTTTTGTACCACCAACATACAATAATATTTTATTTCTGTCCATGAAATTACAGGGTGCAGTGCTCTAGACATCAATGTCTACTACTAAAGTGGGCAGCAGGATTGACTGGTACATATCAGTGGGGCTATTGGGGACTCCCAAGGTAAGTAGGGAATATTCCAAGGACCATCTACACCCTCAGAGACACAAGGCAACAACATGCCGACCTCTTTGTATTCCTTTCACTCTAATAATGCTCTTCATCACTCTCTTCTTTTCCCTTCTCCAAAATATCCCAGCTTACATCTTTGCATTATCTCTACTATYTATCTGTAGAGCTGTGTCTGTAGATCTCTCTCTCTATGTATAGATCTATCTCTCTCTCTACTGTGTTGTCTAAAGCATAAACTTTTRTGCTTTAAACCCATTGACCCAATTCTCTAATTTTAATTAACGGAGCTTAACTATGTCTTGCATTTAGCCTGAACACTATGTGCCCACCCCACCCTCACCCACTCCAAACAAGTCTCATCTAGTTTTATGCACAGCTTGGAGTGTTCAGCTTCACACACCTGCCTGCTACAGGTATTGTCTCTAACCTACATACAGATGGGTAAGTTCACAGACACAGCATGGCTCATCCAAGCCTTTGTAGGAGATCTACAGTGACACAAATAAGGATTTCTGAGCTCCAGATTAATAGCTCTCTCCAGTAGGCTCCCCTGGACTATGCTGTCAGTTTGTCATCCCTCCTGCTGAATACCCACACTCTCTTATAATGTCCTTTGGCAAAAAAAAAAAAAAATAAAATAAATAAAAAAGGACATTTCAATAGCATCATCAGTATAGATTTTGATTTCTGCTTAACATTTCAGGCTAGTGGTGGGAATGGCCTACCTAACTCATCTCCCCCATCTTCAGAAAATTGCCCTCTATTTTCCAGTGAATCACAGAGTTTGTTTTTCCTTTCTAGGGTGCACCACCTTTTACATGGTTAAGGTGACAGCTAACAGTTCTTAMAATTACTGCCAGCAGTGACACCAGGCAGCAACAACATCAGGCAGCAAATCAGTATGGAAGAGTTTGACAACTCAGTGTAGAATTTAGATCAAACTGGCACTAGCTAAGCTGGCAATGAATCAGGTATTATCATGGACATCCTTAAATTGGGAAAACGTTTTAGCATGTGACAAAAGCTGGGTAGCCTGAATTCTATGTTCAGCCTTGCTATTTCCTTCCCACATGATCACTGCAACACATACAGCAGCACCACACCTCAGCTTATTCCTTAAGCAAAATCACAGCAACAGTACATTAGGGTCTTTGGAGAGGGCTCTTTGATCTAGGAATGTAAACTCCAAGAAAACATTGATTAAAGCATWGATTAAATTGATAAAAGGGAGACTTGAATTCATTTTCTGTAATTTTCCTATTTTAAATATATTTTTGATCCTGTCTTTTGGTAAGGAGATAAGACAAATAAGTGAACAGTTTTAGTGGCAATTTTGGCACAACAAATGATTCAGAGAGAGGTCACTTCAATCTTGCAGGCTTGGCTCAAGCCAACCCCTTTTGAAATCTGAGGAGCTCTTCCTGCTTGAAATCAGCAGGAGCCAGCTCCAACAGAGAAATAAAAAAAAAAGAGGAACACCTAAACTTCTAGCTGATTGTACTTTATCTCTTGCTGTTTCTTTTGCTGCTTAATTAACCTAACTACAGGGCTCTGCATTCCATGGGGCGCTCCTCAGCTCTATCGTATTTACACAGGATTCACGGAACAGAAACCCTGCACACCTCTGGGAAAGATCCTCAGCCACAACGAATAAGCACGGCACCCCTGAGGGAAGAGGAGCTTCGCCRGATTGCTGCAGCTGAGGATCCACCCCTCTGAGTTTTAAGACTTGAGGACAAAGTTGGCAAGAAGGGGAACGCAGAGCACTTCTGATACATATCGTCTTTGCCACTGCAGCCAGCCATCTGTTCTGAGTTTATTAAAAGTGATGTATTCAGTTGGGAGGATCAGGAAGCATCTGCTGGTGCATTTACATTCAAATCCTCACAGCAGCCCCATCCATCCTCCTTTTTTAATTAATCAAACCCACTTTTTTTTTGTAAAACCACATAGATAAATGCTTCCTCCATAAATGGGAGTGCATATTATGCTAATACCATTAAATAGCTAATACACAGAAAAACAATTTAGCACAAGTAGCAGCTATCTCAGGATTTAAGAAAGCTGTTCTGACAGAGATCATTTCTGTTTAAAGGGATCACTATTTAAAACTGGCTAATGCCGTATCACAGTTTAGCAGCTGCAGAACTGCTCATCAGCTACTTGAAGGCAAGAGTGAAACCTGAAGGAATTAACCGAACCACACGCACCTTTGGCTCAGCTCTGCCGCACCTGGATGACGCTGAGGGAGCAGAGTGGTTCCCCGGGGTGTTTGGGGAGGCAGACGGGGCCTGCGGTGTGGCACAGCAAGCACAAGTCATTCTGCACTGGAAGGGGAGCRACAGGCTCTGCTAGCTGTGCCGCAGCACCGGCACGTGTTAGCACAGCCACTTTGAAACCGCAAAGGGCTGGGTGATGTCTCACACCAAAGCCAGATTCCTTGAAGGGTGGGAAGGGAAAATGTGGGGTCAAARGCTCCATTATTTTGGCTTGGAGTGGGTGCCCATGACAGGGATGATCACCCCTGTTACTGCCTGTGCCACTGCCCCACCGTTGTTCAGGTGCAGGCTGGGCTGCACGCAGGCAGCYTTCTGCTGGTCAAGTTCAAGCCTTGGCTTCAGAGGTAGATAGGCCCTCCTGGAGCATCATCAGCTCAGGCACAGCATGATCTGCTCAGAGGTTGCCAGATCACACTTACCCCTCAGTACAGCAGCCTTTTACGGTGTCTCCGCAGAGGCCAGCAGAAGCTCTGGGTATACTCCCCTTCCTGGCCAGTCTACCAGAACCAAAATAGGGGATTACTTGGCAGTAAATCCACAAGCCACCACTGATTTATACAGGGACTAAAGGCCCATTGGCAGAGGGTTATCCAAGASCTTTTCTTCTGCAGACCAGGCATGAAGAGACCTACACGTTCCCCAGAAGACTGCCTGGTGTCCCTGCCCTAAAGAAGCAGAGGGGTRCCCCATTTCAGTCTTAGGTGAGCACTGTACACAGATAACAGATCATTGTCTCATGGACAGGAATGGGAGTTGCATTCAACTCRTGACCTCTGGAGGCTGTCACAGCTCCATGTCTACAAGATCTACCCTGACAAGAGTTTTGTTGCAAACCAGCATGTTTTAGATGCCTCTACAGCCAAAGTCACATAAAACCACCCCATAAAGCCATTCTCCACGGCTTCTGCCTCTCCTCAGATGAATAGACCTGAAAATAKTTTCCTAAGAAAAAGCTTTTTCCCAACATGTCCTCGACAAATACTCCAAGATGTGGATACCAAGGGGGCTGTTYGCATCTTCCAGGGCCTGAGGTCACCAAGGGCAAGTGAGGCCTGGCAGCTTCCATGGGGAGCAGCCCCTTTCCTAGCAGCAGCAGGGATCACAGACCCCACACTCCACAGTCTGCCCATCCCCACTGTTCCCTACTGCCTTCTCCTACGGCTAGGGAGAATCAGCCTCCTGCCGCAACCATCCATGTGTTCTGTCTGGGGCACTTCATGAGGCTGCAGAGGAGAAGAGGGCTGTGGTCAGGTGAGAGGGGATCTGCAAAGTCTGGGAGGAGACCACGGSTTGCATATCCCTGGGGCACAGTGGGGTCCTGTAGTCCCTGTTCCCACCCACAGTCCTTATGCTGYTCTGTCCAAAGGCACGTGCATTACGTTACACATGTATATAGCAGGTACAGTTGCACTGGACATCAGGAGAACACACTCCTGCCCAAAGGGCTGTCTCCTATACRTGTGGAAAGGAGTCTGAATAAAATGCAATGGGTGCTGCTTGCAGAAGCTTCCACAAGGCAGGACTGCAGTCTCCAAACCAGGGCAGTGGAGTTTCAGAGACCATCAGCATCCCCTTTTGCCCTGTCCAGACAACAGGAAGGGGAACCTCTCCTGCCCCATCGCAAGCTATGCCCAGAGATCATGTCAAYCCTGCCACAAGGCTGTCTCATCTGGGGGCAGAAAAGTTCTTCCAAATAAACTCTGAGACACTGGTGGCCAGTCTATGTCTTTCTTGAGTACCCCAAATTGCTTTTCCTAATGAAGGTCCCACCACCTGGGGAACATAGATGAGCTGCAGGAAGCAGGTCCTTCCAAACCGCTGTTCTGCTTTCCTCATCACTTCTTTTTTCCAGGTTGAGATTCAAGGGCACCAAAAATTTGTCTGCAACCAGTCTATGCTACCAAATGGTGATCCTGAATATTCATTTAAATGAGGCTCCTTTTAACTATGCCCTCCAAGTAAATCAGGGGGTTTTGTTGTTCAGTGAGAGGGACTGACCTTTCCCACTGACCCACAAGAGGAATCAATAATGTCAATGGCAGGCAGTGGAGGCAATGAGAAGCAGTTGTGCTCTACAAAGAGAAGAGTTGTCCTTGGGTTTAGGAAAGTGAATTAGTGCTCCTGAAAAGGGTCAGTTCCAAACACCCAAGCCCCTGATCAGAAACACAAGTTTCTCCTCAGCATCTCTACCAAGTGCCTGTGGTCTCTTATGGAAAGGCAAATCAAGGTACAAGGGGTAGGGTAGCCCCAAAGGCTCTGTAGTCCTTGAGATTTCTTGGGACCTTTGGCTCTGCCGCTGGTGGCAGCTGTGTACAGGCAGGCACATACAGATGAGCATTTGGCTTTCCATCACCATGGAACTGAGCTCTCTATAATGAAGCAGTGACCTCGAATGGACAAACTTAGAGGACTTCTGAGCTTGCTACTGTTAAAAAAACATTTGGAAAAGGTCCTGAGGGAGGGTGATGGTGTGAATACCTCGGGAACCCGCCACTGGCCTATGGTGACCCACATGCCACATATGGTGACCCATATGCCACAAAAAGCCTGTTCGTGTCCCAGAAGCCTTTCAGCAAGTACTGAGGGGGCAATCAGAGGGAGCAGTGCAGAGTCATGGGGTGCAGAAGAGGTCAGAGGCATGATCATGGGAGGGGTGAGGAGCGATGGTCACAGCAGAGGTGAATGTTATGGGGAAATCCAAAGTATAGCAACACAGGATTTTAATGGCTTGTTCTCACAGGGGCACTCTTCTTCCCAAAAGGGGCGTCATGGGAGAAAATACAAACAGCAATTAGTGAATTTGACTAATGGTATCTAAAGGTGGAAGTGAGAGGGGCAAGGTGAATGTCTCAGGACCAGAAGAGGGAAGACAAATGTTGTGTTCGCTTTTAAATGCGTTAGTGCATTTGATGCTGAATCTGCTTAAAAAATAGATGAAGGTTCAGTTCAATAAAACCTAGCTATTGTACCAACAAATCTGCTGGCCAGAAGGAAGTATACCAGCAATGACGTGCTGTTACTGGGAAAGTAACACTCTCTCTCTCTCTTTTTTTTTCTTCCTTTTTCTTTCTTTTTTTTTTAAGGAGAGGTTGCAGATGGAAAAGCAGCCACAGGAAATGGGAATATAGATTTCAGTTTCTGTCAGGCTAGATTTTCACAACACTGTTTTGCCATAACCTCATCTTTCACTTATGTGTAGCAAAAAGGAAAGGGTGTTTTTGTGTGCTTGGAAATAGTGGCCACATCCCTCTGTACTGCTGTTGTTAATAGATAGCTGATACACAAATGAAATAGAAACCATTTATTCTTGGACTTGCTGGTTCTTTTCTCTTTACTTTGAATATGTTCTCCAGGCTTTTTTAAACACAACCCAGTTATTTTCCAAATCCTCTCTTAGTGTTACATACAATAACATTGGCTGAAGCGTCTGGAAAATGTAAAGCACAGTTGATCCTATTTTTCCCCAAGTACAAGGCTTCTGACAGGTCTGGCTTTCATTACAAAACACCTGCACCCATCCGGAAGCCGTTTTCCCCATGTCAATGTCTTTCAATAGCAAAGGAGTTGAAGCTTTTTAGGCAGTGCACATTACAAAGCCTCAGGGAGCCACAACTTGATTTTTTTTATTCTATGATTGATGTTAATTATTTTTTTCACTTACTTTTTCTAATTGCAAACAGTTTATATGAAATTACAAGACTGCATTACAGACACTAGGAAAATGGCATCTGGGTAACTAGGTGGCTGCTGGCCTGGTATTGACTGTAGAGCAAGTAAGAATGTACATGAAGTGAAATTCAGTAATGACAGGACTGGAAACAGAATTAGTGAAAACAATATGATTTAGTGACCAATGGGTCTTGCCAGGCTCACGCCAGATAACCAGAGATTTTCTGATAAGGACAACTGTCTCCCAGCTGTCTATGATGTGCCTCTCTAGAAGGGGCTTGCTTACTGTAGCACATTTTGACTGAACAAACTGTTCTGTGAGCAGTGGAGTTAACAAAACTTGGATTTTTATAGTCTCTTCCAACAATCCTACCATGGGGTCTAGATTTCAGCATTTTTGTCACTGAAAATGTGACCGGTCCAAATACTTTCACAGCAGCTGCCCCAGCAAACCTGAACAGTGTCAGCATGCTCTATGAGCAGCACTCCTTAAGCATGTACCTCTGGCTTGATCCCCAGGTTTCTGCAGCTGAAAGAGACTCAGAAACATCCTGGGTGACATTCGGATGCTGGGGAGCTTCCAGACTAAGGCTTCCAAAGTTACCTTTTGTGGTAACTGTATTCTCAATCTTGCTAKCTTCGAATTAAAACATCTGCTAGAATAAAATTTGCTGTTTTCGACTTGAAGCTTGCCCAGTATGTGAAGACAGAAGCTTGTCCACTAGGTGAAGACAGGCAAGCAGCTTTTCTCAGTAAAATCCTACACCAACTGAATTCTAGACAGCGTTTTCAATCAGATCTGCTAGAGTCGGTCTTGGGAATAGCAGTGTCAAGGTAAGTAGGGGGACATGTTGGCATGTCTAAACCAATATTTCTTTGGTAAGACAGATCACAACATCAGGAAATCCACAGGGTCTGTTGTACTCTTGCATTTATAATCAAGAGTTCTTGTACYTTTCTTAATTCTTTTCTTGTAGACAGATTTTTTTCTTGACTTCTTATTAAATAAATGTRGATTTCCTTTAGTCAGCACTGTGCATTTGAATTTATCCAGAAAGATGTATTTTGAGCTATTTATTTATCAAAATAAGGAAGAAAGGGTAGATTGCTTTTTAACCAAAGGAATTTGACTTGATTTGAGCCTCTTTCAATGAAGGAAGAAATCAGCCAATAGTTGCATTAAGTAAAAGCACTATAAGGCTAAATCCCTTATTTGGAGGAGATTTTACTCTCACAGTGAAGATATGTGGATTCTTTTTGTCTCTCTGAAAATCTCTTCCTAGGGACTCACTGCTTGCTGGTTCCCATCATGATAAGCAAGAAGTCTGTGTGAGGTGAACGGGGCAGTCACATAAACCTGATGTAGCTACTTTGGCTGGACCGTGTCCCTAGGCTGCTGTGTCTGGAGACCAAGGACTTAACATTTACTCAAAAGGAGGGAGTTGTATCATAAGCGCAGCAGTCCTTAAGAAATACCCTAGTGCTCAGACAAGTTGTCCATGTGGCCAAGCCATTGTCTCCATCCTCTCTGGTAGGGGTGAATCACAAGGGCCTAGTAAGACTCACCCTTGCATTTAGCGTGTGCTCACCCAAACGTGGGAATTTTGGCAGCAGGTTTTGAGCTCACACTCTCCCTTGGTAATTTAAAAGCAGACACAAAAACACAGTGGCAATAGGAGAAGTTACTAGGGAAAAGTATGTGAGCCCAGGGGCTCTGTGYAGTGCTTTCCCAGCATCCTCAATCGATGGATTAGGAACCTTCCTGCCTTCTCTTTTTGGTATGTTAGTATCTGTTTCTGGATGTGCTGTCCCTGGATATATCTAGTCCCCTTTTGTCCATGCTGATACTGCCTCTGCTGGCTCAGCAGCAAGTTCAGGGGTTCACCACCCACTGGGCAAAGAACCACCTTATCTGCTTTAATGACAACTCCAACTAGTTRTGTAGAGTTCCCCTGTCTTTACAGGATCTGGGGAATAACAGTTCTGCATTGACCTCATCCAGCACCTTCATGATTCTGTAAACATCGTTCAAATCTTCCGTTAGCTTTCTTTTCTCTAACCTCAAGTGTTCCAGCCTTTCAATCTCTCCTCATTAGACAGCTACTCCATTCCATGGATCATTTCAATTGCTTCTCACAGGTTTTTTTTTCCCTGGCTGCATTACTTACATGATCTACRCTGAAGGTCATCTGCCACCTTTTTTCCACTCACCAGCTTTGTGAAGTCCCGCTGCAGTTCACTGACATCAGCATGACATTTGACTACCCAAAAGACCTCAGTTATCACCTGCCAACCTGGAGAATTYATTGCTTTCTTCCTTCTCCAGGTCATCGATGAATAAAACCAATCTGAGCAGAGACTCCTGGGGGACCCAGCTGCTCACTCTGCTCCCTCCTGAAAAGTGACCATTAGAGCTTGGCTTCTCCTTTAGCCAGTTTTCAGCCCACAAAAGAGAGGGCCCTTTGTCCTGTCCTATGATAACCTGGATTCTTTAATAGAGCAGAGGAACTTTTTTTTTATCTAGATCTATTGCATTCACCAAACCCCTTTTATCCGCATGCCCACTGACATCCTGTAGAAATGCCACAGCTGGACAGGCAGGTGAGCTTTCTGCTTGTGGGAACTGTAATGACCCCTCTCTGAGTCCCTCATGAAGCTTTATCAACACAGGCTGCTGTGTTACTCTCCCAACATGGGAAGCTTCATCTGACCAGGTCCCGTTACTCTCCTGGACCTGCAGTAGCCCTGCAGTGGGGGAGACTTATCAAATATCTTATCAAATCCCATCGTGGGGAAATCAGCTGATTTATCTACTCCAGGGCCTAGAGCAGTGAGAGCAAGCAGAAGCACAGAGGTTGCAGTGGTTTCTAGGCACAGTCATTTTTTTTTTGCTTCAGGTAACACAGTAAGAGAATGGCTTTCTTTGCCTGTATTTAGCAAGAAGACAAGTCAGCAGCTGATTAAAGTGACCCAAAAGCAGTGCCTCTAATTCTTCCACACAAGGGTATAAAGCCTACCCAGCCTCATATTTAGGCTTTGAATATCCTCCACAGCTCACAGAGCTCCAAAATTTTTCCAGCCACTGAGTCAGGAGAGGCAGCTTGGTCAGTCTGCAGAAAAGGGAGCCTTTCCTGCTTACCAGCCTCCCTTGTCTCTGCCCCTTCCCTCCTGAAATCCCAGAGGATTTTGTATCCTTCTTTGACCCTAGATTTAGGTCTTGAAGGAGATTCCACTCAGGCCGGGAGAGCAAATTCCTCCCTGCTTTCAATCCCATCGCTGTTTCACCTCCTGTCATATCTATGTGCATCTTCTTTGAGGTGTGGTTTCTGCCTTTCTTCATCAATTCTTTTTTAATACTTTTACAGCCACCTATGATTTAGCTCTATATATCTGGGCAAAATAAAACCAGTGTAGAAGCAGAGTCACTGCAGCGGAGCCCTGCAGAGTACTGCAGAGGATTTTCCTGCTTCTCAACAAAATGGTGAGCGTGGAGTAAAAGCACAAGTGGAGCAGCTTGTTCAGAGAAGAGCCCATGTTCCCTATGAATCAGTTTCTATTTCTAAAAACCCTTGAGGTTAATTAGACAAGAAGAAAATCCAAGCTTTTCAGGCAAAAACCTGTCTGTATTTGAACATGCATTTGCAGTGTCTGCATGCACATGTAGCTGTGTTTGCCTGCAGTTGCCACTGACATGCCACCTGTACATCTGCTGGGCACTTTTTTTTTTTTTACCTTTTTCCTTATGATACAGTCTGTCGCAGGAAAAGGCAGAAAAAATGTGTTTAACTTGTGGTTATTGAATACACCCTTGACTAAAATGTAGAAAACTTCCATCTATGCCAAACAAAGCACATCTCCTGGAGCTGAAAGCTTCCCTCAAAGCCTGCAAGATTATAAGTACTGTGGAAGGACAAATTACATTTTTTTGTGTGATATGAACATTCTTGCAGTATCAGGGAGCTCAAAGTAGAGGGCCAGTGCCTGCTTCACCCTCCACTTAATAACCTCCGAATAATTTGCAGAATAATCTTTTTAGAAATACTCCAGTAGCAATGGAGCAATGGCCCTGACTGTCAGGTAAGCAGTGGTCTGGAAGGGGATAAAGCTGGCAGTGATGAACAACTGGTTCAGGGGAGCAGCAAGGTTGCGTGCAGTCGTTAACATTAACAGAGAACATTCATCAGCCCATTCAAAGGCTCCAGCAAGTCAGTAGTGTCACAGTGTAGGCTAATTTAAGACAATTATTTATTAGGAAAGTGAACAGAGMTCATTAAACTCTGAAGTCTGGTGTTAACACCCACTGAAGTTTTAGTCCTGCAAACAGTAATACTATTTATCCATGGCAGTCATTAACTGTTGAATCCTGGGTTCTTCCTCTGTTTCTCATGCTTTAGCCTCTGTGCAGCARTTTATCTTGCCTGAGGTCACAGGGCAGTGGCAGAGCACTCTGACAGTGGGCAGACCTGCTGTGCCCTCTTCCTCACACTCATCACCTCTCTCTCTCTCATTTCATGGCCAATTATATACCTTAAAGAAGATTCATTTCAGGACCACAAACTAAAAAGACACTCTGGGCTACTGGGCAGGWCTGTACAGTGCGACATGGCTCTGGATTTGATTTCCAAGACAAGATTTCTTCAATCTCTGTCTAAAAGAAAATGATGAAAGAAATACTACRTTACTAGGGCTGTGGACTGAGATTGTATTGGATTTTTACTGCTTGTGCACCTCTGGGGCATGAGAAAACATCAAGAAAATACCATCTGGTGCAGCTCTGGGGATCAGAGGAAGTATTCACCTCCTGCTTCACTGAGATGTCTCATATTAGCACCATTGTGGATATTCAGCTACATGTCCAGGTAGCTCTTATTTTAGCACAACTCACTCACAGAAACATAAGGYTGAACACACACCCCAAAGACCATCAAAGTTGTCCCCAGTCTCAGAGTGGATTATGCACTGCAAATCCTTCCTGATGGAGGAGGTACCCCCAGGCCCTCCTTGACAAACGTGTGGCTAACATATGTGAAAGTTTCTGCTCAGTGGGGTCCTATACACAAAGGAGTGAGTCTGAATATTTAGCTGTTCTTATATTTTGAATATTTTTCTTCTACAGCTGTCTTCTAATTTCAGTCTCTTTTGCTTCAGCTGGAGATACAGAGAAACACTGATCACTGCCTACTTTATAGCTATCCTGTGCATTTGCAAGATTGCTATCCCAGTTCCTCATCCTGCTCCCTAAACTTCTCCATTGTAAATTAACTAAACCTCTSCTCATATTCATGTTTTTCTGTATCTCTTCTCATTCTTGTTGCTATGTCCTGAATTTCTCTCCATCTCCTAGACCTTCCTGAAAGTGGGGTTCCCAGGGCTGAACAGAGCARCTCTAGCCAAGGTGTTGAGAACAAGGTAACCACCACTGTATCTTACAGAGAAGAATGAGGAAGACATTAACAAGGAAGCTCCCGGGTCCCCCAGTCTGGTCCCTTGCTCTTGCAGACTTCTGCAATAGAATTATATCAGCTTCCAGAATTACATCCACTTCCATCCTGATTCCAGTAAGGATTTCCAGACACATTCACTTCTATTTGAATACTGTTCCAGAATTTCATTCTCTGATACAAATGTTCTTCTAATTTCCAGCCCAGGGGCTTTCAGTTGTTTTMATTTTTATTTTTTGAAATGTCATCTCAGATTCAGTTTGTTGCTGCTATTTCCATTGAACCTTCTCTGCAGATCTCCCAGTTCTCCCATTTTATGTAGCTGTACTTGCACTATTTCACTCCTGTCCTTTCTGAATTTCATCTTGAAGATTTCAGAGCACTTTTCTTATTCATCAAGATCATTTTAAATAATAAGCCTATCTTCCAAAAATCTTGCTAGCTGTAATAGCTTGGCTTTATTCAGATGTCTTATAACTTCACTTCCTTTTCTGCATTTAACCTGTTTGTTTACACACTGGTCAGATATGGGCTAACCACACAGCCCACTGTTCCAGTTTATCAGGTAGCTGTACTGTACTCTCACAGTAAAGTCTAGACAACATTTTGCTGGTGCACAGCTGAGAATGCTTTGCAGGACAGTATCCAAAGCCTTCTTAGAATTACATCTCTTTCCCCCTTAACCACTAGACCAAAGAGGAAAAAATAAATCAGATAATAATTTGCCAAATACCATGCAGTGTGTTTCGTATCAACTGACCAACCTGTGGTTGATTATAAATTGATGGTTTAAAATTTTGTTCCAAGAATTAAAGTTAGACAGATTTATTTAAATTCCTTGGCTTTCTTTTTTAAGACAGGTACTAAGTGYTCCCCCATTAGTCCTCTCCTGACCCTCTTATTTCCCAGCTACTCAAAAGCAATTGCTAATACTTCAGAAATGGCTTTGGAAGGGTCCTTAAGCCCTTACAGGTGAATTTTATCTCTTTCGTCAGGCTGGAACACATCTAGCTTATCTAAATATTATTTAAGCTCCTCTTTCCTTATTCCGCTCCATGGTTCCAATCTTCTTGTTATTCATTGTAATTATGTTCAACATCTGGTTATACTTAATCTTTTTAGGAAGTTTGAAGCAAAAAATGACAGTGAATGTTTTGGCCTCTGCTGGATCATTACCTTTCCAGAGTGCTACTTTCTCCTTTGGATATTTGTGTTATCTTAGTAGACTGCAGTGCCATTGACCCTTTCCCTATGCCCTGCTCAAATCTCCTCACAGGACTTAGGAAAGATAACATGTTAATGCCTTGCAATAGAAATCCAATTATTTTATTAACATAAGAGACGCAGGAAAAAACAAAACTATGTGAGATCCAATCCTTACCAAAGCAACTCATCTGTCTATCTTTAGACTCAGAGCTAAATGTGACTTACACATCAGTGAAGTAGGTAGTTTGGAGTTTCTTGTTCTATCCTGGCCCCAGAATGAAATCCAGAACATAAGGGGAGGCTATCAGGTGTATGGAGTGGGAGGTTAGGTGTCTGAGAGTGAGAAGTAAAGCATTGTCTAGAGACTGTCCCCTGAGCTTGAGTGCCTGACTCAGGCCAAGGGGGACTCTCTACTTGCTTGGTCTTCAGATCTTGGACCATCTCCTCAAGGAAGGTACCTACTTTTGGAAAGTACTGAAGAAGAATCATGATTTCCAGCAAGCAGCAGCCAGCAAGGTAGTAGTAGTCAATGCTTCTTTCCTGCTGGGCTAATTATTTAGAGTGCTTGACAAGAAAAATTGGAAACCAGTGTTTTTATGCTTCCCTCAGTTTGATATGGTAAAATAAAGGTGGATAGAAGCAAATATATATATGTGTGTGTGTGTGTGTGTGTATAGGTGAATTGTAAAAGACAAAAAATGTGAGACCATCTCAGTGYAGATGTGGTTCCAGGAACCCTGAGAACTGATGACATACGTGTATGTGTGCACACGTGTCCCTGTGTGCACTGTGGAGAGAAGGAGGCAAGAAGAGGTGATTTAAGCACTACACGTGTCAAGTATACTACTGACTTGTCAGGTATGGACCCTCTAGAGCATCAAGAGCAACCTAGAGCCTGGAAGGCTGAGTGGATAAAAATGCAACAAATAAGTCTCAGCACTTAGAAAATAYTGACAGTTACAAAAGTGTTGGACATGTGAGCTTGAAGGAATTTGCTCATGAAGAAATAGTGTAGGGGTATAAATTTAGAGAAGCTCCAGTGGAGGGAAAGACTATGTATATGACATTTGTATTGGGAAGCCAGAATGCACAGGGTTTGAAAACCCAGAGAGAAAAAGGTCTGCTGTTCTTTCTCACACTGGGGTGGGTATAAGTCCACAGATGGCCAGGGAAAATCACTCTGTGAAAAAGCACTAATCATCTGAGTAGTTCTTCCAGGTCCTACAGTCGAGGTGTCTCACGATCCTTGAGTGACAGCCAAAAATGAAACTTAGTGTTATAGCTCATCATATTCACAGGAACCCAAGAGCTGAGCACAATCTGACATAGCAGTCTGTTGTTTCACACCACCCCCTGGTAACCTGGTTTCCAGTTGTAATCAAGGACCTCCCTTCTCATCTGGTTTGTAATCCTTCTTTATCTTCAAGCTTGCTTTCTGTAAAAACAAAATACATTACTTCTGTGGAGGTAATGACACTGATTTAAGTGAGTGAATATAAGAAACCTGTTGTCCCCAGGGATCTACAGCCTGGGAAGTGCCTGTGATACTTGTGCACATCCCTGAAAAGCCACAAGGGTCTTTGCATCAGAGGTTTGTGGGGAGAGGCACACTAGCAGGTCCCATTGACAAGGGCTAGGCTGTAGAGAAATATAGCTCAGCTCTGAGCACATCGTCTCCAAGCTTCATGCCAAGATGATGAACCTGTTACTTGAATTACAAAATTCAGATTTGACTGGGGTTTCTAAGCCTCCTCAGCACTCRTATCTAAAGATCTGAGAAAAATTTGGCTTTGAAACACTCCATGTAAAACTAACAATGTTCCTCATTAGGACACCTGCATGGAATATGTATTATAAGATGTGGCTTTTATCTGGACATTGTGCTTGTGATTACAAAGCAGGATGCATCTCTCTATAGATAAAAATGGTTGTTCCTAGCAGGAACACTTCTGTGCATGCACAATGGCCCTGGGTGGGCATGTTATCAACCTTTCTGAAATACACATCTGAATAACTGTGCCAAAGGGCTTTGCTTATACAAAATCCTCCAAACAATTGCAGAAGCAGCTTTTTATACTTGCATCCCAATCATTATCTTCACTGTAAACTTTAAACATTAAGAGTTTTGAGATCCAGTGGCTCAGGTGCAATGTTGTTGTAACCTTATTGAGTTAAATGCAATTACACTGATAATGAATGCAGCCCAGTCGCTTCATTTTTTGGAGTATGGTCTTTTCAATACGCATCTACTTTCATTATTTTTTCATTCCATATAGAGTAAATATCACAATTAGCTAAAAGGACTATCTAATTAAATTATGGATCCCTTTTCTTTAAGAGCATCTGTGAAATTAATTGRAGGAACGCAAAGGTACATAGGAACTTTACTGGCTTTCAAAAGCAAGGTCGCTTGAATTCAGCCACTTTTTGCAGCTTGTACAGACTTCACCAAGGCATATTTGCCCAACAAGTCTTTTAAATTCAATTGTTAATATACACTTTTGGTCAAACAAACATACTAAAATGCTTCTGAGAAAGTATGCTAGAAATAATCTGAATGATTATCTATACTTTCTTACACATATCTGAACCCATATCTGATGAAATTTATCTAACACAACCAAAGCCTACACTGTTTGTAATACGGCTATTATTAAGCTAATACTCTCCTGTACTGAATGCAATGTATTATTGTGAAGCTCCTTCCCAGGTGAAAAGTGAACTGAGAGGAAGTTTTGCTACCATTTTAAACAAGTCCGTTGTCTGGGAACATCTGTGTTTGCTGGCTCTCATGTAGGGGTAGGGGGCATTCACGCATCTGGAAATTACTAYTAGTGGAAGTGCTCCAATACTAAAACTATGCTCTGGGAGACAAAGTGTGCTTCTCCACATGCCTTTCRCAGGGTACAACTCAAAATATGATCCTACTTCCATTTGGATCAGAAATAGTTACCTAGGATTAAATTTGTTTAACCCTGAGAAGTTTGCAGGATCAGAGCCGCCATCATCAGCTCTTGTAATACACTGCGGTGACCTCCACACTCTTATGCAAGAGTCACTGCATGTAAAGACTCAAAACTATTGCTATTGCATAAAATCTCCTATCAGCAGTGCTCTGTGGAGGACACTCACACTTTGTTTTTCAGCAGATGTTCTGTAACTAGATCTGGCTGCAGCCTCCCATGAACCATGCTGTGTATTGCAGGTGATACACCAACAGCGAAAAGGAATAATGTATTTTAAAAAGCATATCCTAATTAATTTTTTAATGTTCACTTTTCCTAGCACCAGCCTCATTAAAGCTGTGTGCATGAATTATTTGTTTAGACAGGTATAATACTGCTAATCTTGAAGACTGGCTTGTTGCCTGGATACTTCACCCAAACCACAATGTCACTGTTACAAATGCAGAATTAAAAAACAAGTCACTCCTAAATCTGCAAGATTATCTTTGTATGCTAATCTCTGCACTGCTGAAAACAGTAGTTCTCAAGAAATACAGAATGAGCTCTTACTATACATGATGTATCTATGAGAGATTCAGGTCATATTTTAGATTTATTATTCTGACATCGTCTTTTCTAATTTCTCTGAAGTTTGAAATGTCAATTTGTCTCCCGGGTACTTTATGAAATGGAACAAGTTCTAGCATATAAGTACAGTAATAAAATAGTTCTTAGGCCTTTAACATAGCTTTTCACTTTCAAACAACTGAGCTGTTTGTACTATCTCCCCATGAAATGAAGAGCTTAATCACAGTTCCTGCTTCACAGCTGGGGACATAAAAGAGGTTTCCATCCAAATTCTGCCTACATTGACTCTAATTCTACATTAGTTTTTAGCCACTCTATTGGCTTACCATGAGTAACATTAAAAAAAAAAAAAAAAAGAAAGAAAAAAATAAAGAAAAGAAAAAGGGCTAAACAAGGGAAACGTCAGACTACTAGGTGGCAACTATACAATCCTTTTGTAGAGATGTTTTGGAGGCAAAGCCCAAATCATCCAGTCTGTGCTGACACAGGGCAGCCTACTAAAATGCCAAACTCAGTGCTGCACTGGTGGATCCTGTATGTGCCCTCCCTTTTGTTGCTTGCTTCTGTGTATCTGCCYATACATTTTTCACTAARGTGCTTTCCCTCAAAGTTTCTGTCTAGCTCCAACAGGCAGGATGACTGGAACACTACAAGGGACAAGGAGATGCTGCTAATAGAATATTTAAATAGCTTTTAGGGATATACAGTACTTGGTTCTTCAGAGATTGATCTAATCTGAGAGAAGACTACTCTGTTTGYCCAACTAAAGCTTTTCAGTAAAGTCCCTGTTCTCCCTGCCATTCTCCTTCAGAGATGGGTTAAACCTTGTCGAAGCCATTAGCCCTCCAATGGTCTCACAGATTTCAGTGGTTATAGCCATTCCTCCATAACTGAGTGCCATGGACAGTGACAACCTCCACCTGCCTTCTGGATATTTTCCAAGCGTCCACACTCGCCTGTCCATGTGAGGTCAGATCACTACCAGAAGAAGAAGGGTTAGCTAAGCAATAAGGCAGTCACTAATGGGTAACTATCTTCAAATCAGACTATGTTGTTCTGAAAAGCAGCTCTTYTACGATGATGATAAGGGTAAATTTCCTACTGTAACCTTGGCTAGAATTAGAGACTGAGAGTCCGTCTGGCACAAACAAAAMGACAGACTCTGGAAGAGGAACGGCCAGGCCAGTCTTTGGGATTTGGGAAATTAAGTTGTAAAGATTTTTTTGTCTGGCTGATTCTTTGGTACTTTAAAGAACAAGCAACAACTTACTTACTCACGCTGGCAAGTAATGCAGGCTGGATGTGCATGAAGCAAGCCCAAGGTTTCTCGGGCAGTACAGCGCACCTGGGCTCTCAGAGGGCCMAAATGACAGAGTGGCCCCTCTGCACCTCAGCGGAGGCCAAGTGCCTGCTCAAACCGGACCTAGCTCCTCTTGGAAAGGGGTAGTTCAGCTCTGACACTGAGAAAGTCATTTGATTATTTTAGAAAAGAACTGAGTGGAAGAATAAAAAAAGAGGCCACAAACAGCTTTTTCTCCAAGTGTTAGTRAAAAATACTGCAGGAAAGATGCTTAAAATTTAGAAACATAAACCTAAACATGGACTGAGGTTCTAAGCTCCTACACGTAAAGCAACAGAGAATAAAATCTCAGCTCCTCTCCTGACTCAGCCACCAGTTTACTGAACAAGACCAGGCAAGTAACTTAATTTTCCTTTATTTGTACCTTTATCTGGCACCCTACATAGCTTATGAATAAGTGGATATGTCTATACAAAGGCATATATCCCCTGCATTTCCATATAATGCAGTTTAATGCTTGATTTTTAATGTAATAGGATTCAGTTCTTTGTGATGAATAAAACACGGGGCTGTATCAGTGCTTGGTGTCCCCACAGAACAGAGACATGCAAATGCATAATTCACATKTGCAGAATAAGCCAAAGGCACTGGCAGGAAGATGCCAAACGCTGCAGACTTCTGTGGAAGGTTTTGCATGAAGGGGCTCTGCGATGTCTGAGGCCTTGGAGAGGCCGCCCAGCCTGCCAGGGCTGCTGGCACCCTTCACATAGCTCGTGTCTGCCTGCAGGAGCACGAGGGGCTCTGCTCCCGCGCCCCTGCGGCAGCCGTGTCCCCTGGGACCAGCACTAGCAGGCGGGCAGGATGGCAGGTGAAGGTAGGGGTGAAAGACCTGTCCCACTGCTAGGTGGATAAGGGCCACTAACTCTCTGCAAAAAGTCATCTCTGTTGCAAGAACAAAAATATTGAGTTGGCCTTCCCACAGCTGACTGATTAAAACCTGATTTCAATAACGTAAAAAACGCCTTCTGATGAAACTTGCCCAGGCACTGAATTAATAGTGGCCCTAAAGCAACATTTAGAAGGACACAGAATGAGAGTGTACTTAATTAAAGCTGACAGTCATAATGGCATTGCTTGTAATAGTATCAGGAGATTATCTGTTACAGGCCAGTGCTACCGGCTCTGTCGCGTCCCTGCCAGGCTGTTGCCTGTATGCCAGTTCTTTCAGGCCAGGTCTTGTTTTCTGCTTTTTAATGCTGAATATCTCTCATACATATAGGGAAGTGAAAACAGCYTTTTCCCTCCTGCTCTCTCTCTCCAGCTGCTCTCTGTGCTAGGCAAATGGCAGCTATTGAAAACTCCAAGTTAAGATTTATCTGGTTGAGCTTTAATATAACAATGGTGAACAGTGAACGGTGAATGAATGTTAGAATAAAGAGCTTAGGAGGGAGGAAACAAGATGTGCCTTCCCTTTTCCTGCTCACTGCTTGTAACTTCAGAGGGCTGCTGTAAAACAAACTTCTGAAAAGGCCAGACACATTTGTACTCTGGGAGGCACAAATCCATTGATGCACTGAAAACACTCAAGGCAAATTCACAGTATTTATTAAAGGAAAACCCACTGCCACAGGGCAAAATGCTGCACCAAAATCAACAAGGAAAAGAGAAAAAGAATCTATGAGCACATGCAGGGAGTAAAAAGGATCTCCAGTGTACTCAAAGGAGCTTTGCGTTTGCTTTGCAGGCAGGCCAGTCTCCTTGAGGAGGCCCTGGGCTCCACCTCAGCACAGGGCCAGCAAGGTTCAGGCTGTCCTCCTCGCCAGTCCCTGGTGTTGGCGCAAACGCTGCTCCTGTTCCTGCCTTTGCTCCACCACTTCTTGCATGGGGCATGGGGAGCTGGGGAAACTGGCTGTGCTGCACAAGACACGCAAGAAGCTCCAGCACCGTGCAAGGAAGCAGCAGTACCATGGGGCTAACGACCTCTTGGCTCCCCGGCACTGTCTCAGCTGAAGGCACTGTCCAGAAACTCTGATTAATTGGTTGTTTTTTTWWAAAAAAAATAACGTAAGTTGTACCCAGAGCTTCATGCTCTGCTTTCTAAATTGATCTGCACACACTTGTGCCAGCAGACCTTCCTYCCCCCCCGCACACATGGGTGCTCCTAACTGTGGCTCCACGAGCAGGCTGGGTGCAAGCTGGCCCCACACCAGAGAGCTGCAATAAAGCAACATTGAACACAGCTGAGACACTCACCCATTCACACAAGAGGGTGGGAAAAGAGGCTTGGTGCCTTGCAAGCCATCGACGTATGGCTTCAGTGGTGGGTTGCATCCGCTCAGGAGTGACAAAGCCATGAAATGCAAGCAGGCATGGTCTTTGTGCATGCACACCACCACCTCTGTGGGGCCTTGGATCTCCAGAAGGGCCTCTCCCCATATCTTATTGTGCAGATGGAAATAACATATTGGAGGTAAGTACAAGCTACTCTGGGTCTGGATCTGGAACTTACTTCCAAGCAACCAAGGATGTGTTGAGAACACAGGTCTTCCGGCTTAACAGAAAAATCAAATGTAAACTACTGCTTTTTTCAGAAGCTAAGAGCCAACTCCACTTGAATGTCTTTATTTTGTTTCTATTCCTTTTTCTCAAAAAATCTGGGATCCTAATTATGGCAACATTTCCCAGTGAAATTAGAGTGCTCTGACTGAGTAGGGTAATGAGATACACAAATTAACAGTGACATCGACTTATGTCTCCAGTCAATATCCTGATGTCTTATTCACTGAAATAAGTACATTTTAACACTGATCCCAGCAGAATGCAGAATATGTATGTTGCAGTGAGAATCCCACCGGATGAGTTCAGAAGCCTCTGCAGGGAATATGGGGTATGCAAGCGAGAAAAGGGGAGATTTAAGGTATTCTCAAAAAGAGATGTTCATTGGCTTCAAGCCAGGCCTAGCATTTCCTTGGAAATGCAATGTAGTTCCCGCAAACAAAGGAACCCTATTCCGGCTTGGCGACATTCAGGATTCCCGAAAGAGGTGACTAACCCCACAGTGGGAAAACCCCACAGCGTCATGGTTATGAGAAAAGCAGGGGTAGCAAACACTGTCTGCTGGAGGCTAGTAACAGATGTTACCCCAAGCGAAAGGGCAGGGCATTGGCTGATCAAAGACCTGGATAGGAAAACAAGGCTTTTTCTCCACCTTGGATTCTGACTAACAGCATATATTTGTGCACACTGACAATGCACGTAAGGTTGCAAGAACAAACTCCGGAGAACTGAAAAGCCTCCCAGAGAAAAGGCCCAAATACAGGAACGTGGCATCACTGGAAATAACTGGTAATGACAAACATGTTTCACTTTAAACTCAGCCAAAATGATGGAATAAATGCTTCCTTTTCATAGAGGGTAAATGTGTTAGGAGATGAAAGCTTATATTTAGGAAAAGGAAGGAAATCAGTCCATAATGCTAGATATACACCACCCTATTTGTAACCATCTAGTTGTACAAGTATAGAAACAGTAATATTCTGAGATTATCCAGGTCTGTGAGATTCAAAGGATCCTTAAAGTTTACACTGCCTTTTTACCACTCCCGTTCAGATATGAGCAACCCGGTTGCTTTTCACTTCGCAAAAGTGTTCAGAAAGGTGCAGCATAATGCATGCTTTGGGAGAGTTTAAATGATATAGCAGCCACTGACAACATCTGAACTGCTGTAACTGAGTGCACTGCTGAATGCTCAGCTCTGGGTGGGAGCCCTGGCTGGGTCCACCAGCACACAGGGGATGTCTGGGTTCATGCAAGGAGAAAACCCAAGTGCCCAAAGCCAGAAAGGAGCTGTGGTACAGCCTAGGAGCTGTAAGTGAAAAGCCTCCGTCCTGTGGTTTGTGTTCCCTGGCGTTCTGGGAAACAGGGCAAACTAATGGGCTATAGCAAAGAGATGCCTGGTTCCATCATCATTTTCTCCTCTAACATAAACAACACGATTTAAGAATCTATTTTCTTATTCAAATGTAATAACTCTAGGAATTTACCACATCATTAACATGCAATAATCACTCATTTTCAACAGATACGGAAGCTGGTACAGAGATTAATACAGATTAAAACATGCATTATTGAAAATCAGCCTTGATTCTGGATGCCTCCATTTCTAGTCACTGTTGTGGACTAGCTAGGCCTGATTCAAAGAGAAGCCAGATAGCTACAAGTCAAGAAAAAATGAACAAAATTAGTGAGTTCCACTGCTCAGTAATTTTGATATGCAAGCTGTGCATTTCTTTAGTTGAATGCCACAAATTAACAAATAACTTTGATTTATATGTTTTGCCCRAAAACATGAGAAGTCAATAGTAGAGTCAAGTGCAGGGCCTCAGGGCCTCTCCACTCTTGTCTTGAACATGTGGTTACACAAAAGGAATTTCATTATTTTTTTTTTCTTATGAGAGCTCCAGGAGCTGGTAAGCTATTTAAAATATTTTTAAGTACTTGTGGAAGGGTTAAGTCACAATCACAACTATTCATGTCCAGATCTCTGACCTTCTGAGGACAGCTGGCATATTAGCTCAAGTGCAATTTCCAAGGACTGACTGTACAATGCAGGCATGCTGAAGTCCAGATTTTTATTCATCTGTGCAGCCCTGTTAATTCAGCGAGGTGACTTAGCTGAGCAAGCATGGGACCTGATGCATAGCAGACTCAGAGCACTAGTGTATATGGGGAATTGAGGGCTCAGTGTTTCAGATGAGATGCCAGTCACTCAGGTCCCTCCAAAGCCATGTTAGTGTCACTGCCCTTTGCCCTGTATGTGGCCAAGCTATTATCAGTAAGCTACTAATGAGCTCATGCTTATGGTAATGAGTTCTCTGCTTTGCTTTAGCATGTCAGTTCTTACTTCTTAAGGTCAAAAGTGGATAGCTGGCCATATAAAACAGTGTATTAGTTTTATAGTCTTCTGACAACACAGCCTGATGGCTCTTCCTTTTACCCACAYTCTGCTACCTCCTTAGGTCCCTCTCTGTGCAACAGCTTTGTTTAGATTTGCCAGTAGCAGCCACATGCCAGGATATGTGCAGTGGAGAGCAAGAAAGCATGGCAACACCTGGCACTGGGGTATGGCAAAGAGGGAAGAGAGAAGATCACTTATCACTTCGGCTAGCAGTGACATCCCTGCACTCTTTCATCCTAGAAAACCACAAGACAGCTAGTTCAACTGGCCATATCGACAGTGGGCAGCTTGCTGCCACTGAATAATAAATGACACAGCAATGTGGAAGGCTGCCAAGTGTCTTCATGGTTACATTTGCCTTGTAGGCAGAGTGAGAAGCAGGAGGCTGGCAGGGAACAGCAAATTGCACACAGCCTTGCCTTTTAAGCACTGTGCATCTAAATTCCCTGCTCCACCTGTGGCTGTTCAGACCTCTCCTCTGCGTCTGACTTGTGAGCAGATGATGGTTCAAGCACAGGGATGTTTGTCAAGGAGACAGACCCCTGCTCTGTGTTGGGAGATTGTTTTTTTGGTCTTTCTGTCCTTTGGTTTTGGGGCAGAGGAAAGAGCTCTTTGAGCCATGCAGTGAAGGCCAGTCAGAGCTGTTTACTGCCTAGGTTCTGAGTCCTAGACTTTTTCAGAGCTGATTCAGTGCTAAAGTTGTTTCTAAACTGCTGGTCCCAGGTCACAGCTATGAACTGCCTTACAAACAGGTAACTGTGCCATTTCAGCCATTACAACCACTTCCCAGCAGTGCTTGCTCCACCTTTCTGTCAAGACATTTGGTTAGATGTCACAGAAGTGAAGGTAAAAGTTGCTCTGAAATGACCTTAATCTCAAGGACTTGGGCTTTTATGTATTTTAGGTAAGACACAAAAGAGAGTGGAATAGCTCACAGTGAGAAGCTGCTCCCACAGCTGTCTCCGAAGTATTCCCAGACCTGTAGACATCGATGTTATGCAGCCATTCAATTCAGGCAATAAGAGCTTTCTGAAAGACAGTGTCCTTTTGAGTTTTCCTGGTTCCCACATTAGCCAAATAGTGCTCCAACTCAGCTCACCAAAGTCAGAAGGCCACTGAGGGATGTGGACCTTTTACACCAAGATTTTGAGCTGGATGCTCTGCAGCAGCTTAGTCACAAGACAGTACTGGTTTCATTCCCTGATCACAGAGGGCTCAACATGGGCACTGGTGAGTGCAACATTCAGGCAGAGGGCTGCCCGTGTTTTCAGCAGCATGGACAGCATCCAACAGCAGCTTGCTGCTGCCAGCTTCTTCACTCATCAACTAGTGGAAGCACAAACGTGGTTACATCAAGAGAGATATGGAGCTACTGGAGCAAGTCCAGTGAAGGTCTGTGAGGATGATTAGGGGATTGGAGCATCTATCTTATGAGGAAAGGCTGCAAGAGCTGGCTGGACCTGTTYGGTCTGGAGAAGAGAAGATTTAAGGAGGATCTTGTCAATATGTATAAATATCTTAAACGAGGGTTTAAAAAGGACAGGGCCAGTCTCTTTTCAGTGGTGCCCAGGGACAGGGTAAGAGGCAACAGGCACAAACTGAAACACAGGAAGTTTCTTTCCTGTGAGAGTGACAGAGCACTGGAACAGGTTGCCCAGAGAAGTTGTGGAGTTTCCTTCTCTGGAAATATTCAAAACCCACCTGGATGTGATCCTGGGCAATGTGCTCTAGGTGACTCTGCTTGAGCAGGGTGTTTGGACTAGATGATCTCTAGAGGTCACTTCCAACCTCAACCTTTCTGTGACATGGCCAAGCAAGGCTTGAGTGCCTCTAGAAGTCACAGCTCTTCCCTTGCTTTTGCAGATTTGTAAGGTGTAAGATGCTTTCTCCATATATGCAGCTTGAGATATGTAACATTCATGTTCAGACTTGTAATTCCCTGCTGATCTGCATCCTTCACACATTGCTTCATGATGGCCTGTGATTAGAAACTTCCCTTGCCCATGCACTGTTTGCTTTCCCAAGTAACYCTGCCTCCCACCTTGGGTTTTTTCCATGATAAGGGCATTTTCCTACTGAATATAGACAGMTGTAAATACCGAGATACAGAAATCAGACCCTTCAGTGAGCAGTGGGTGCTCAAAGCCCCACAGAAACCAGCTTGGAGTCTCAATCACACTAGGGCACCTTCCTCTGCCCCTGAGTGGTGGTGGGAGTTTGGCTCCCCTGCTCTCCCTGTGTTGGTAGGTCTGCCTGTTAAAACAGGAGGGGGAAGGCCATGAATCATCAAGACAGTGCTAGCAAGTGGGTGGTATATTTTGCAGCAGAGCATGGCTAGCAGACTATAGCACACAGCAACATGTATGTGAGTGTTGTTCAGTTAGAGCCACTACTGGAATTTAGTATTAAGGGAGAGCCCACTGAAWCTCCTTCTCAAAAATGTGTCCCTCTCTTTACTTATCGTTGTAGATGCTTACCCTAAGACCAGTGCTCACAGAGAGTGCGTGATTGGAATCRATTGAATAACTCCTTCCCATTTCATTTATTTAGGTGAAGGTATGAGCACCTAGCATAAGACTGCTTTTTCACCATCCATATCTCTGCAGTAGCAGTGGACTTTGTGTTCACAGAGTTGCCTTAGATACAAGTAGCTTAGGTGACTTTTCAAGACCTCAAAGACCTGCCCAGCACCACCCYGGGGACCATGTGTCTGCCCTTTCCAGGAGCTCCCTCTGTTAAGCCTATTACCTTCTGGCACCCACAGGGTGGGTTAGTTCTCTTTCCCCCTTAACAGACAACATGCAAGCCACTTGCTGGGAGTGAATAAAAATCCATGTATAAAACTAATGATGGAGCAGCAGATCTTTGCTAAGTTAATGCCACATGAGACAGCCGTTCACAGCTCCGTTGTCTGTTCTGCAGAACTCTGCAGTGCTGGGATCCTTGTTGTATAAGGGTTGCTTTAGGTTGATGCAAAGGTGCCCTCTCCGAGGAGAAATAAAGCCATAACCAGCAGCCTGAACCAGGTGCTCAGGGAAAATATAAGAACAGGATGATGCTGCCTCCAGGGATTAGCAGCCCAGAGACTTCCTGAAACAGAGGTAGTATTTTTTTGGTTTAGTAGCCCTTGATGGATTTTTCTTCCAAGAACAAATCTAATTAAATTTCGAACACATGTAAACTTTCAGTAAACATCCAGTGACCAGGACTTCCACAATTTACCTCTGCATTGTGCAAARAAGAATGTGATTGTGTCTGTTTTGAATTTGCTCACTGCCAGTGTAATTTTCTTTCTGGGTGAGAACATGAGGAGGAGACAGAGACTTGGAAGGTTGGGGCATAGGACCAGGGTGCTGGTTTGGAGAGGCAGGATTCAGGCTAAATGGTATGGTGACTGAGGYTTAACAATTAATGATTTAGATGGGACTACTAAATAGGTCTTGGGGAAGGAGCTTTTTAAAAAATTATGTAGGTCCAGAAATCTGCTTGGGCAAACCATACTTATTCAGCACAAACCACCTGCTGACATTAAATGGAGCACTACAGAATTAATCTGAAACCAGAATAGACAGTAGCAATCAGCAATAACATCTACTTGACAGTCCTTTAGAAGGATATAAAAACTCACACGCTCAGGAAAGCAGTGCTCCAGAATACCAGCTGCCATCGTCTCCCTTCAGAAACAACACAGGCAAAAGTTTGATGTCTTTGTAAGTGCGTAATAATCTCAAGATAATCAAGTATTTAGGGAAAAATATCTTCTACTAAGAAATTCTACATCAAGGTGCCCATTAAAAACATAAAAAACCATGTCCAATTCTCTACCTCATTTGTACTGTTAGATCTCAGAATCTGCAGTACAGGAGACAATTCATTTTCCAGGTAAGGGACATGATCAAAATTATGAAAGGTAGAAAATGGTTGGATTCTTGCAACATCATGAGGTTTCAGTTGAAATAAAGTCTGTGAAACAAATTTAACAGACAGTCCATATCCTTAAATGCCTATAATGCTTAGGTAAAGGTGAGAGACTGGCAATGCTGTTAGCCAGGGACTAAACCCAGACTTCCCAATTCTTTGGTAGACTTTGGCCTCCGGATCAATCTTTCTCTTCAAAACCTATTGCTCAAGCATAGTGATTTCATTAAACACTGTTATCTGCTTTCTCTTCAGGCAAAGGTGCATACTATACTTGTATTTCTACTTTAATGTATAGAATAGACTGAACAGAGATACATAGTATTGCACCTTCTAAACATCCATTTTGATCGCTGATCTAAACTGAAAAATAAGGATCCTAAGGACCTTCAGCTCGTGCTACCATTCTCTCCTGTGCCATAAATAATTCCTTCAGTTATTTGATTATTGTCTTTTTTTTTCAAGACAATCAATTTTTTCTTCCTGAGTCTCTTTCCTGCTTGACCTTGTGTGGAAAATGATGGTACCCAGGATGAATGGATGACAATTTCTGATAGAGTCAGTCTCACTCTGCCTTGAAAAKCGGTATTTTACTGTACCGAGATTTCCAGCCTTCAGGGGAGTAGTTATAATGAAAAGGCATTGACATTTAAGAAATAAGTTTTTGTTTCTTTTCATGCGACGTTTAGACATARTTTCTTTTTAAGGGGATGTGTGGCCTGAGGCTGGAGTAGAAGAAGAAACAAAGGATAAGTGCTCTTCCCAGCTGCAGTTGCAAGCAGCTGAGGAAGACCTGGCTGCCTTCTCCCAGGGCGGGCAGTGGGTAATGCTCGAATAGCACCAGGGCGGGGGGCTTAGCGGCCCAGGGGCAATCCCTCCTTCAGAACCGTGGGTTTATAACCTCGGCCGCCAAACGGGATCGCAGCGCTGCAGCGGCACTGCCAGGGTCCTCGGCCGGGGCTCTCCTTCYGTCGTCGCCCAGCTACACCGGCGCCGCGAAACGGCCGCCTGGCTCCTCATCGCACCCGCGTCCAGCGAGCAGCGCGGCAGGACGCCGCTCGTGGGGACGCTCCCGGCGCGGCGCGGCGCGCTGACCGGCTGACGCGCGCTTCGCCAGCGGCGCGCGGGCACCGCGCCCGGGAGCGAGGGCTGCGGGGGGCAAGGACRGCTAAAACTGGGGAAGTTGTTGTTGTGCGGCTTAAAGATTAAAAAGAAAAATTAAATCGTTTTGGCCAAATTCTTCTTTCCATGCTAAGACGCCCCAAGCGTTCGCACAGGAAATTTGTCCTACGCAGAACGGGAATCAAATCTGAACAGCTATGTTATTCTGGCATGTTTTAATGCAGCATTGCCAAATAAAAGTGCGCTGGTTTTATTAGTTGTATAAAACAGTTGTCAGGCAGCGCTCTCTTCGTCGCGCCGCAGGGGATGATCTGCTGTGCTCGCTCACGTTTCACACCATCGGGTGCCTGCACAACCGAGATGGTCATTTCTGAGAAAGACGGCCTTAAAGAGGCTCTGCACAGGGACATAGGGGTTAATTTTTAAGTCTGCTTTSCTTTATTTTYGCAAGCTGCAGACCCCATGAGAAACAGAGAGCGACTGTTCAGCACTGCAGCCTGCGCTGGGCCTGGTCACGTTACTCGCCCCAGGCAAGCAGCCAGCTCWGGGTAACACTGTTATAGTCCTTCTCCTCTTCTGATATTAAAATATAGAATTAATTTGCCTCATTGTGAGCATTTAAATAGAAACCGAATTGGAGGCCTGCCACTCCGAGCGAAAAGCGCTTCGGGAACTGGATATGAGCCTACCCCAAAACCGGGGACCTCAGTTGCAAGTTTAAGCTCACACTCGGTACGGCTGGCGGGAGGGACTATAAATCAACTTCCCATTGCCCCCAAACTCGTCTCGGCAGGTCACCAAAAGCAAGCGCCAGGAGGCGCGGGCCGGGCCGGCTGCGGTCACGGCGGCGAGGCCAGCCGCAGCGGGCGGAGGCCGGGCTGCGCCCCGCGCTCTGCGCCCCGCGCCCGGCACGGGGCGGCCCGCGCGTCGCGTGGGCTCTGCGCCCGGGCAGCGTTCCTTTCCTTTTTCTCCCTCGAGGGAATTCTTTAGTTATCCCTTTAGGGTGTCTTTTTCACTTACAATAGCTCAAAGYGTGTGCAGCGAGGTCAGGAAAAGAGAACACATCTTTGTAATTAAGGATATCATAAAATCCCCAGAGTTTGTTGCTCCTGGTTAGGTGCTTTGAACTGCCAGAACAGCAGTTTCCAGAAGATCTCAGGTCCTGAGCTAAACAATTTCAGTCATTATTTAAACCTCTGAGGAAAATTTTAAAAAATGTACTAAGAACACCATAAAAGCTTCGAAACGTGAAACAAAGTATTTTTCATCCTCCTGGCTCTTAAGCCACTGATATTCTGCAACACTCRTCGGTGGCGACACAGACGTTTCCTGACCACAAGGCATCTGGCTTCCACGTTGAGTTCTGGGTCTTCATAAAGCAGAGATTGAAAGTCATAAAGTTTCAAGGAGCCAACTGTTTGAGGGGAGAAAGAAAAAGAAAAAAAAAAAAGAGGCTATGGCCTCTGTGAGCGACCAGGGCCCACGAGGCTGCACGTGCCCCCGAGCCAGGCAGCTGCTAGCAGAAAAGGCAGAGCACAAGCTACGCCTGTGCGAACCGCCCGCCACCAGCAGCCTGACCCCAGCCTCGCACGTGCGGACACGGTGGTCATCGCCTGGGGTTGCACCTTGGTCTCCGCTCTCACCGAAGAGGGCCTGGGAGGACTGCGYGGCCCAGTCACTGCAGAAACGGGACGGAGACCAAATGGGCACTTGTGGACAGTGTCTGAGCTCTTCCAGCCACCTCGGCCAAAGCTCAGCCACTGAGCTACAGGTGAGACCTTCTCCTTCCTCTTTTCTCTTTGCCTCCAATCATCATTTTCTCCAATGCATCATCTGCTTCACAGATAACTCACCACCGTGCCAAAGGACCTTTAATACCAAGGGAAGTTTGACTGTTGTATTAGTCACTATATTCAAAGAAACAGCCTGTGCTAAGGCCCTAAACTATCAAGATCGGAGGGGAAGAAATTTAACAAACAGTAGCAGTTGGTAATGCAAGCACCTAAATTTCCTGTCTGTGTCTTGACAAAGATGCAGATTGAGTCATGTTTCCTGACATATTAATAAAAAGGTTCAGTGCGTGGGAAAGGGAGAACTGGTGGTGTTTGTTCTTGCACAGAAAAAAAGAGAAGCACCTTGGAGCCTACAGAATTTTCCAAGCCCTTTCCTCTTTGCTTATTTAAGAGTTTTATTCTTTTTAATAAAAGAGAGTTTACAGAGATAGGAAGACAATAAAAGGCAGCGCCATATCCTAGTTTGTTAGCTCTGTATAAAGGTGATATGCTGAACAAAATCAGGCGTGTCCTTACAATATTTCTAGCTTGATTGCTTGCAAATAAACCAGTTTGATAAAGGTTCGGAGGTACAAATGCCACATGGCCATTTTGACAGGAGCAAGGGAAAGGAGAACACAACACTCTCGTTAGCTCTGTCCTTCAGATTAATTAGCCAGATAAAACATGCATTTTCCTCATTCTGGGCAGAAAAATATCATTTACCTACCAGTAATTTAGAAAGCTGCTCCGTTGTTAAAAGCCAGGCAGGACCGATGCTAACCAGATGGAAAGGGTCGCGCCGGCCGCCCCCGCCGAGGGACAGGCTGGCGGGCGCCGCTCCCCGGCCGCGTCTGCCACTGGGGCAGGGGCGCACAGAGCTGCCCCGGGGTGCCRTCCCCGTCATCGCTCGGCAGCTCGCCCAGCCTCCTGGGCCCGCCACCTACGAGACTCCAGATGCAGAAGCTATTGCAGGAAAAAGTGGATCCATTTCACTCCCCCTCAACAGACCTAAGCACTCGCATAGGACTCAGCACTGTCTTATTTAAAAAGCTCCATCAAGCATATTTTATCRCTGTAATTTCACTGTCGCCTGAGAAAACCGACTATGGCACAGGTTAGAGCTGGAGGACTGAGGCAGTCTGTGGTTGAGGCAGGGACCGAGCTCCTCCACCTGGAGCTGCTGCCCACAGCCACCTTTGCTACCTCCTGTCCCTCAGAACAGCCCAGAAAGAGGAAGTCTTCTCCACATTCAGGGTCTCTGACCCTTTTCTGGTAAAAGCAGAATACCTTGTTCTCAACACAAACTTGGGTTTTGTTATTTTATTAGAAGTCTGTCAYAGCTTGAGCCAAACAAGATCATGTTTGTTGTGTGACAAAAGTGCTCTTTCTATGCCATAAGAAATCTTTAAACAAATGTTATAGCAGCATATAGGGRAAGTCCAGCTTATCCAACCTTCGCATCAGCTCAGAATCAACCATATTACACTGGATTTTTTTTAATTCCATGGCATTAGTTGCTGAAGTCCTGAAGTCCAGACAGCACTYGCTATAACATTTTCATGGTCATGCATTATGAAAATTATTTCTCAAACATAAGCCCTTGTGACAGAGAACAGACCAACTTCTGCTTAAGAAACTAAGGCCAAAATCTCAAAAGAATTCAATCTTTTCTATTTAGGAATGCAGAAGAACACCTTGGGATGTTTAGAAGTGCTAAACAAAGTGCAACTTGCCTGATGGCCAACCACATAACACGTGGAAGAGGGAATTGCTCAGAAGTTCCTTGAATTTAAACAGCTTTGTACATCCCAWGATCAACACCAAACTCTGTTGGGGGACATTTGACTGGTGTGTGTTTGCTGATGGATTTCCCATTCCTGCTGCCTTTGAGAACTGGACCCCAACAACCATAGGTAAAGTGAGGATGCCAGCAAACACCTTCATAAAGCTTGGCTTGCAACAATCAAAAAAAAAAAGTGTGCATGGAAGTTGATATTTTTATACTGCTGTTGACCTGTAATCACTACCAACAAAAAATGAATTGTCACATCTCTGCAATGCACAAGAGACCCAGCAATGCGCCCTCTTGTCATAAGGAGCAGACTAAAGTAGCCTGTAGCCTGGCAAGTGAAGACAAGGTAGTTTTGGAGGTAGAATGAGAGAAAGCAGGTAGCAGTTGAATGTGTGCATTTTATCTGTAACTCCAGAGGTTGAGYGTGGCAGATGCCTGAAACTGTCTGGTTTGTTCAAGTGGAAATAAGGTCAAAGAAACTAATCACTTTTGGAAAATACAACYATTGTGGTCTGGTCCTGATCTTCCCAGGATATGTCTGACATGTCACAGCAGAGTCCATTTCAGCTTCTTAACATTAGATCATTCGAGTACTGGGCTTTTGGTGTAACATGCTAGAAAAATAAAACATTCGCAAAACCGTATTGCAGCTTCCCACATCAAACCATTTGGGGATCAAGATGAGTARGTGTTTGGGCCAACTGCTTCTCCCCTTAAAAAACATATGTTCCAGGTTCTATAAAAAAATAAATACAGCAACAGCTATTATTAGATTTGATAAGGTGAGAGCTTCTGAGTGGAGAATCACAAGGAGGTGGAATTGAAGTACTTCCAGGAAAAAAGGGCAAAGGCAAACTTTAGAGCACAGGGCCTGAGGTGCCCCAATGACCGTGGCACCCCGACAGCTGTGACACTTCCCACGTGGCTGAGGCCAGCAAAGCAAAGGCAGCGAGCCGCTTCCCCAACGCTGTGGCGATTGGCTTTGTTGTTGGCACTGGTTATAGCCCGATACGGAGKACCATTACACATCGCCTAACAAAGCAGCAGCTGCACTGCTTGTCCTGTTTTTATTAAAGGATTTGGTTGCATAATTAATCTCTATGCGAACCCTTGGGAAACAACAGATGCAGGAAGTTCAGACTGATGCTTTCAATAAACTTGGATTAGCGATAAATTGTTATGTTTAACTGATACAAGTGATCACGCTGCTCTGCGTTATGCCTATGAAACGCCTGTTCTTTCTGCAAAGCAAGGCCCTGAGTCCACAAGCGACCTCTCCTCTTCCTAGTCTCTGCTCTCAGAGACAGTAGTTTTGGCTGCTCAAACTCTCTGAGCTTTGCTGGGCCCTGGTCAACGCTCTCAGCTCCCTGCTCCAGGAGCAGAGTGGAGCTGGCCTTTCCCCCAGCTCCTCCAGAGATTCGAAGGCACCACCACTATAGTATCAAGTTTCAGTGACATCAGCCAAGTTGAAGTTGTGCCAAGGTTGAAATTCAGACAACTCCAGCTGTCCTGTCCTGCAGCAACGTGATGTTTAGCTCAGCCCTTCGTATCGAGGTAAGACTTCACGACCATGCGTTTCACCAATGAACTGAGTGCTTCGAGGTCCCTGTCCTCCCAGGGCCGCGTACGAAGCAGCAGTTCCGTCTCTATGATCCGCCAGCGGCCTGGAGAAATTGGCCACCATGGGGCTGTGGTCACTCACCTGCGGGCTGAGGTGCCTTTGGCCTTCTGCACATCTTTGGAAGGAATGGGGCACAGCTGCAGCTCTGAAAACAGCACCTCTGAGAGCTGCACTGACCAGGCCAGCTCTGCACCACGAGACGGTCCTTCCCTTCTGCTGCCAGGCCGGCTTCAGACTGCCAAGCATCACAAGATGGTTTTGCAGCTCTCTCTTCAGTCTCTGCATCCTGCATTGCCCCAACAGCTGGCAGACCTCCAATAAAACAGTGGTTCAGTGCTCCCTGCAGTGCTGCAAGGTTAGAAAGAGAGTAGTATTAGTATCAATGGACTGTCACCTGCTCTATTCCTTGCTTTTCTGAAATGAAGGAAGTTCAGATACCAACAGCTTGCTAACAGCCTGATGAGTGTCCCATAAAATTCAAGATCACATCCCACCAAGTTAGTAGGACTCAGGAGAAGCGAGGCTTTAGAAAACAATGATCAGACTCCTTCTTTTAGGTTCATAAATATGAATTTAAGAGATCCCACGTGTGAAAGTTTCAACTTATATATCCAATCGGTAGAAACAGAGGTACAACTGGAGCTAAGCCGGCTTTATTGTATTTGAAGGCTTTGGACAGCAAAATGAACAACTAGGGAAAACTACTCTAATTCCTGCTATTTGTTTCATCTGCTGCATCTGTGGGAAGGGTAGGAAGAAAGCGTCCTGAGCTCTAGCGGCAGGAATACAACACAGAGCCTTGTGCCCAGGTTGCCAAGGGATGATGCAGTAGTGATGGCACACTCAGCTGCAGGGCTCTCCTCCAGCACCTGCTTGCTGCGTCAGAAAACTGGCACTTCCTGCCCCTCCTCCTGCAGAACTTGCTTTCTAATTACAAATAAAACAGTAATTGTGAATCATTATGCTTTCTTGCCACCAAAGATATGAACACAAATGCTTTCAACAAGCTTCTTAATTATTGCTTGAATTTACATTTAAATAATGATCTGTATTTCAAGTTGCTGTCAGACACCAGTGTTAGGTGATATTTTCTTTATAAGCTTTTGGCTTTTGAGAAAACGTATCAAGTACATTAGCACAAAAGCAGAAAAAGTGCTTTGATAAAGTTTCTCTTCAATATGAGTGCCAAAACAGATTCTTTGTCTTAATAACCAAAAACACGTTCACTCTATCCCATTCCTAAAATCAAGGTCTCCTCTGTATTGTGCATCAAATATTTTGCTGCAGTTGATTAATTACAGCTTTAGTAGCTATAGCAAATGAAAGCTTTATTTTATTATCACAGGTCTTTATCAAAAACTCTTTTGCTTGATTTGTGGAACATCTAAAGCCCTTCAACATGCTGTTAAAGAGCTCAGACTCACTTACTAGTGTCCTCTTCTGGCTTGTCTTGAACAAATATGCACTCAAACCACAATTTGTCTGACTTGATTTGAATCTGCAAATAGCTAATTACATGAGAAGCTACATATGCAGCATCAACCTGGAAAGAGTTCAGTTCCAGTACGGGTAAGGTGATGGGTCAATTACAAGATGAAATACCCATCCATGCTTCTGACTCCTCGACTGGAAAAGCCTAAATGAAATGTGTGAGACAATCATTTTTTCTTTTCCTCCAGGAAGTCTCTTACACAAGATTTGACTTACCAGAATTTTAACCACGTCATTAGATGAGCTTATTAATCATAAATCATCAACTTTTTTTTTTCCAACTTGAAAAATGTCTTTGTGTTCTCAACCCAGGGTTTTTCCTTACCTTGATTCACTTATGTCTTGGATCTTCTCAGCGATCCACAATTTCCCATGATCTTCAAGCTGCCTGTAGCATTGGCTACTTTCTCCAAAGAGCTTGCACTTATTCCTTCATGCATAAGCATTTAAATACAAGTGATATTGACAGAAAGCAAAGGTAGGTAGGGAGGACATGAAAGATTATTCTGACTATTTATGGAATTCAGTGCTGGGCTGCAGTACGCCAGGACAGCCAATAACCAGGAAAAAATATATATATTATTAGAAATAAAAAAATCTGTCAGTTGCCCAAAATCAGGAACCCATTACATATAGAAGATTACCTGTATGAGTGCACATTTAAAAGGAGACTATACATCTACCTAAAAGGATTATGACTTGAGTGTATGCACATGGTTGCTCATTACCATAATGCAGACACTTTCGTGACACAGGGCAAGACGGTAACATATAGAGGACAGCAACTAAAATTCTAATGAGTTTTCTGTATTTGCAAACAGCTATTCTTAAAAATTGCCTTATATTTTTATGGCTAAAATACTTAGCAATGTATTCATGGCAAGATTTGCAACTAGACTGCAACTGTTCCTTCAGTAAAAAAAGGAAGCAAAGAAATCCAGTGCCTATGGTAAAGCAACACCTGTTTCATCTATTCTGATTAGAAATAGATTATTTACTGTGCAAGTCTAATTTCCTCTGTTGTTAACGTCATCTGAAATCAGGCAAAGCCACTTCCTTTGTGCAGGATCTTGGTATACATATGACGGATCTAACACAGCAAATAAAGCACAGCGATCAAATATCAGCAAGCCAGGGTCGACGTTTGTAGTCATGCGAGGGTTTGGGACTAAACAGAACCTGAGAACTTACAGAAAGTGTTTTTTCACAGAAACTAAAATCTGGTGTGGAGCATCTCTTACTGAATGTGTACCAAGGTGATCAGCATCTCAGAGAAATAGATCTGTTCTAGGCTACAAAGTGTCATGAAAAGAGTGATTTCATTCTTACTATCAATCACAAGCTTTGCAGGTCACATTTATTTATTAATTCAATGACTTTCATGTCTTAATTCACTCATAAAGCTTTGGATTCACAGCTCCCTTTTCTCAGTTGCATTTTTTGCAGCCAAAGACTTACACAGCTTTGGGGCAGGGGAAAACACTGGGCACATAGGGTTGTTTCTCTCTGAACATACACGCAAACTGAGCACAGATGGAGGGGGGAATCAAAAATCAGCCCTTTTTTCATCATTTTTTGTCTTTTTGATTCATTCAAGGGGTACATTGGCACTTGGATCAGTTCTAGAAGGACCTGAAAGAGGACTTTTCAGCCCCACAATAGTCTATGCTGCTCTCAAGAATGTGCAATACTGTAGCTGAAAAAGAGATTCCTATTTTCTATGCATTTCTATTTTCTATGAATTATGGCCATTTATTTTTGGTACTAACTACAGAGCTTGGAAAGGTAGTATCAGCATTTATATAATATATATATATATATATATATATATATATATATATATATATATAAAGAAAAACAAAACTAAATCACTATCCAGGTCTATGAAATCAAGTAGTTTAATCACCCTACAGCAGTCCCTAAATAACAGAGTTAGTGCTTGGGCTATCCTTCTGTCACTTAAGATACAGGCTAAAAGCAGCTACTTGTTCACTCCGAAGCCATCTGCTCAGCAAGGCAACCTCATGACACCATTAATAGTGACTGCTGAAACTATGTCCTTATGCAACCTCTGACCTCTAGTTGTAGCACACTTGGCAACACTATACAGATGACCCCAGTGACCAAAATTACTAAGTTGAGGTAGGAAATATCTCTAATCATTTTACTTAAATTTTGACATTTATATTCAGATAGACTCCATTATACATCTTGTGTATTTTTGCACTGCATCATGCAGCTCATTAGCATGAATTAAAATTTGGCATGTTTAAACAAAAGCTTTAAGGAGTAGCTCTTTGTATTTTTTTTTATAGCTCTGAAATAATTAACATAAAAGAACAACAACAACATAGCATATGAGCAGCTTAAAGGCTTTTTATGTTCTTCTGTGATTTAAAGAGAGCTAGAAAGGTGTTTATGTAAACCGTAATATAGCCTTAAATTGCACAGTAGCATTTGTTTCCTCATCTCACACTACGTTCCACAACGAAGAGCCCTTTGTCTGGCAAGGAAGCCTAATTCATAATTTGTCTCCTTACAAAATCTGTACTGGCAAAAACAGTTTCACAGCTTGTTAAAACTGTGGCTTTTTTAACTGAAATACAACCAAGTACTCACCTCAAAAAGTTATGTACCTCTTTTGCAAGTACAGGAAAAGGAAAAAGTTAATGCATGATAAAAGACAACAACCGAAAAAGGTATGCTATGTATCACTTCGGGGGCAAGGAATAAGAACAGAAACATCCCAGCAGCACTTCAAGGACAGTTATTTCTAATAGCTTTATGACAATTTTTTACAGACACAGACACAGTAGCAGGTCAAGATGACAAGGCTGATTCCTCTCCAGGTCCCTGCACTAGAGACATTATTCTCATCTCTAAGATATTGCACAGGTCAACACTAAATAAGCCCAAACCTGTATTGGAATGCAAGGGTCCAAATTAAAGACTAAAGTCAGCAGGAATCTTTTAGTGCTTACGTAGAATTTCTGTCAATAAAGCTGGAGGAACTAAAGAAAAAAATAACAATCTATGACAAAGAGTACTACAAACACTCATTTAACAGAGCAAAAAACCAAGCATCAGTGGACTTAAAGATCTCTACCAAAATGGGGGGGAGAGGGAGGGAGAACGATGAGGAGGAAGGAAGGGGGAATAGCTGCAGTTGGGGTGATCTCAGTAAAGCTATGGGGGTTTATACCACTAAGAACACTCCCACAAATTTTTCACGGTACCCTCAATTTCCCAAAATGCTGTGATTCAGTGGTTTGGGTTTAAATGGAAAAAAAAATGTACGCGTATAGAAAAGGATTTCACAAGTGTCCTTACTTTACCTCCTTCTACAGCAGAAGCTCTCATTAGGGTTCAACAGTGGCTTTGGTATCAGAATTGAAATAGAAAAACAGGTAAAAGGAATAGGGAAAGTGCAGCAAATATGACAGAGGGTAGGGACACATCTTATTGTAAATGCTGTCTTTTTTTATTTAGTTCATCAAAACATTTCAGGTTTCACTGCAAGATCTGCATCAGAGCAGCACACAGTCACGTGTCTACTGTAACATTTCTGTAGGAGTTAGCATGACAGACTTCATGCATAGGATTAAAGCTTAGTGTGTTCAATTCACRTGAAAACTGAACCATAACCACTAGAATAGGAGCGACAAACTACTTTTAGTCATTTTTTCATTACTCAGCTTTAAGCACCCTACAAGGAAACAGATTTCTTGAGAAAAGAGTAAGTGACCTTATATTACTGCACTAATGCATCAAGAATTCATAATTACAGAATGCCACTGTAACAACAGAACTATTACAGTAAGTTTGATTTGGCCTCGTGGGTTTTATGTTAAATATTTGATAAGGTTTGTTTATTAGTACATTTGGTTAAGTATTTAGACATGAGAGATTTGTGTAGTTGTTAYAGATTTTGTATAGAAATAGTATTACGTACCTACAGTTTTAGAAAATAAATATTTCAATGAATATAAGATCTGGTTAAGACATCTAGTAATGAGAGGTATATAGCAAAATGCAGTTAAAATACATACATTTCAAGTGCAAAGGAAAATATCATTATTTCTAAAGAGTTTGAACCTTCTTTCTTGAAATCTTCTCTCATTCTATGATAAAGTTAAAGTATCAACCATTAAATAGGCAATTCCACTATTCAGCTGACAGGGAAGATTTATCTGTTGCAGTAGAAGTACAAAGCTAAGAAGAATGCATAATATTTTATTTTTAAAGTTATTTACAAAAAGATATTGCACCAATCCATTGTCATTTTTTTTCAGTTTAACATGTTAAGGAAAAGCCTACTATTATAAACTTAAAAACAAAAGTGCAAAAGCAGACYGAAAGAAATCAGAAATTAAGTTTATTTAAATTCCTAAGTACAGTTTGTTACCTGATGATAACCCACATCCAGTATGATCTAAAATAGTTTGTACCATATATACCTGATACCTGTAACCTTAGAAACCGTTGCATTTCTCTGTGCATTTCTTTTTTTTTCTTTCTTTTTTCTTTCTTTTTTTTCTTTTTTTTTTTTTTACACCAACCATCAGGTTTGTGTAAAATGTAAAGGCTAAATTTAGCTTAACTTAACAACTGCATTTCTCCATGAAAGTGATAGGGCATTAGGTAAATTGAAAGAGCTACATAGTATTGTCCTCGTATTAAAAAGTAGTGATAAATCAGGCATGATGGTTTTCATTCTTCTTAAACAAGATGAGGAAAGGTTTGCGGCTATTTCAGGATTGATTATTTTAAGTACTCCGCCAGCCAGTGTACTTTTATTAGCATAGCATATGGTCCTGTCTCAGTCTATCTGCCACTGGGACTATTATGATGCATTTCTGGTGAATAGGTAAGTAGAACAATCATGACCCAGAGATGAAGCAATGCCTGGGAAAAGAAAAAAAATAATTGCTTTATCAGCACTAATCATCATCAATTATAGCAGTAGTAAATGTGTCAGTGTGATCTAAAAAAAGCTAGTCTTGTAGAAATATTTCATTAAGTATTTTATTTTATTCAGTTACTCCTAAAAGGAATAATTCTGATTTAAAAATATGAAGTGCTGAGCCACATTCTGAAAAAGCCATTTACAGAACTAAAGATTTTACATAAACAGGAAAAATGGAGCTGGTTTCCAATAGATTCATGTTTGCTCCCCTCTCTTTCCTTCCATTCCCTAGTAACTCCAGGTGCTCTTTCTGATATCCAGTCTAGCCCAGAGAGAGCAGATTAGGTGATCTGTCTAGAGTGACTGATAAGCCGTTGCTTCTGTGCAGACTGGCTGATACCAGACAGTGTAAAACAGCCAAATTCTTCTTGCCTTCTCTTCAACAGAGGTACTAAGTCTCTATTCTCTACTGAAGCACTTTCATGAACTTTGTAGGAATGTTAATTCTCATTCAAATTCGGCTGAAATAATCTAATCAGGATCGAAGCTACTGGGGATATAAAAAAGGAGATAACTGATAGAATACATAAGCCACATTTTCTTTAAAAATAGATCAGTGACAGTCAATAGTCATAACCATGTTTCCAGCTATCCACGACCTTCTTTGCTATATAATAAGATCTGTCATTGGCCACCCAATATAAGGCTCCTACTACTGATTTTCAGTTTGAATAGTAACTTAGGCAGTAAAAATCTTTAGTGTTGGTACAAAGCATTTGATTCACATAACGAAAAATCTAAGTCATGAATAGGAAGAAACAGAAGATAGGAACATAAACAGCCCTGTTCTTTCCAGTACTTAACAAGATRGAGAAAGCAATTGCAGGGGAAAATTGCAGTTTCCTTTATTTATATGTGCCTGCCAGCTTTATATCCTGAAATAATGGCAGCTGTTCGCAGAGATTCTGTTTAGAAGAAACAACAGGCCTTCTCAAGCCACATGTTTTCTTTCATTTCAAAGACTCAGCTAATCAAGTGTTCTCAAGCAGGGTGGATTGCACTTTACTGCAGGTCACTTCAACTGACAGACATCTGCCCTCCAGTGGAAAACAGAGGAATTTCAAGAAGTCTGAAAATACCACCTAATATGCATGAGCAACTTTCTATTATTTGGAAGCATCAAGCAAGAAAAGATTCGCTGGGTACTTTTTCAGCCATTACAAAAGTGTGACTATTAATCACTGAACAAACATGAAGGGTCAAATACTTAAAATATATATATATATAAAAAGTCAATTTCCTAAATTCGATGGACATAGAACAACAACACTGTGACTGGCCTATTCTGTTTTAATTCTCACTATTTCTGCGGTCTTTTAAAAGGTAGTTGCATAAATGCATTTAACACTTCCATACTAAGAATTAAAGGTAAAACTACACAAATTTACAAAGCAAATTGACTTCAAAATGCTGTTATATAAGCACTATCTAACCTACTTAAAAAAAAAATACACTGAGCTGTTAGTTACATAGCCTTTTACTTTTAAATATCAAATGCCTTTCAATTTATCATGTATCATATAAAATTGCTGCAGAAATATTGCATTATTTTCTTACTACAAAGAAAGCTAACTCACCATATAAATGATTACAAAGACTCTTGCTATGGGATACCGCCTTAGAAAGATTCCCAGACGAATGCTATGTAAGTATAAAAGAAAAACAAAATGCTTAAGTTAACATTAGGCAATAATGCCTGTTCCTTTCATTCTACATCATTACAAACATATAAATGCCAGCTGAAGTTATAGACATGGCTTTCTGTATCTCCAAATTGAATTTTACTTCTCATATTCACGGCATTCAACAGAGTAAGAAAATTCAGAATTCAGACCTTTAAACATACTCTCCTAATATTTTTCTGCCAATATGCTAGGGTGAGACTGTGAAAAAGAGCTAAAATTCTCAAAGAATTGTACYGGCATTTTAAAACTCAAAAAACCCCACTCTATATTTGTCAAAGTTTGTGACAGAAACTGTCATGAATACTGATTTTCAAGGATATTTAAGCAATTAAAACTTTGGATTCCTTTGAAGAATGCAACAGATCACTGTTGTTCCTGCATTTCATTAAAGACATGGGTTTTCCAATTCTACTGCTGCAGCACTACAAAGTATACAGTACTAGATGTGTGCACTGTTGCTCAATAATATTAGTTATTAAAAAGCATGTCCATAGTAAAGTTACTATGATACTGTCAAACAAAGTTTAGTATTAAAGCATCACGTATAGTAGGCCCCTCATCATGGAAATACTGATATGCTTCACAATGAACTCAAAAGTACCATGSAAACGCAACAGCCATTTTGTCAAGATATCCTACTTTCCAAGGATAAAGAAATATTACTTAATTTTATTTCCTGTTGGTATTTGATCCAACCTTTGGAAAAGATTTTTCATTCTGAACATTGACAGTGAACATAGCTGCTGAGGAAAGAGATCAAAACAGGTCTTTTGGAAGATCCAAATTTACTTTTGTTTACTCATTTCTAGAACAGATTATCTTTTCTGAAAGGTGAAGAGTTGCACTTGGTCAAAAACCAGCATCCTGTCTCCTACAGGATGCCTCAACAAGAGTAAACAGAGTCAAAAAGCTCCAAAAGTAAAAAGTTAGAATTTGATAACAAAAAATGTTAATTTTTTTTGTATGTGCTCTGATGATTCTCCTATACCAATCTACACAAGAGCATTAATTGTTTAAATAAATTACTGTAACTTGTAAACATTATAAATATATATATATATATATCATAGGGAAGTACTAGTGAACTAGATTCATATTTAATTTACTGTATTCAATATATTCATTATTTTTTTTACTTTTACCTTGATACAAACAATTCAGAAGAGCTCTACCAYCTAGAAAACTGCAAAAGGAGTCCTGTAATAAAGAAGTATATTCCATTAGGACACTCTTACCTAAACTGATCTATACTACTGGCAGCTTTGCGAACTCTCCCGTACACTCCTGCCATGTTAGTATCCACGTCACTAAAAAGGACAGGAACGTTCCGCATTCGAGCACCTATTTGAACAACAATAAAAAAGGCAAAAAACCCTAAGTCTAAAATCAGTCAAGTGGTTATCCAAGTAAAACAAAAATGATAGTGTATAACCTAAAGATATATAAAAATAACTTAAAAATAGCAATTCATCCTATTTGTAAATTTTGCTGAAGGTAAGGGAATATGATGTGAAGGTAGGATTAGCGATAAAAATGAAACCAAGTCAAATGTATCCTGAACTTACTAGATTTTTTAAACTTTAATTTACTAGATGGACATCTTGATATTCAAAAGCAGTTTTAGCTTTTTCATCAATTCTTAATAGTATCAAAATCACTACTTTATACAGTTACTTTTTTCCATTTGCTTGCATTTGTCACATAACAAAACATCTGACAGCATTTTTGAAACAAATCTGTATTTCCGATTCTTTTGACTTTAAATTCTCAGATGTTATCCTTGTGCAACTAAACTTGAATTTACTGAATTTAGCTAAAAGTAAGACTCAAAAGGAAGCAAATTTCAAATTTGCTAGTCCTCTGGTCTTAATCCTTTAAAAGTCTCTCATTCATAAGTAAACAATCAGAAGTCTGGACTGTTACTTTATAGGCCTTAAGTGTGTTTTGTTTTAAAAGGTAGTTACCACATACATTCACAATTACTAAATTTGACTGTGGAAAAGTAACAAAGGGATACATCAACTGCTGAGGTTCTCATAGCAACACAGGATGAACTCTGCACAGTACAGATAAATCAACCTCAGCACCACTACCATATTAAGCTGCTTTTCAAGAAAAACAGAAAGGACAAAATTCATCTCAACCAGAATTCTGATATACTCTCAAAAGGCAGTTTCATATTCTTGCTCACCTCCCAAATCATTTCTACAAGGAAACTGCACTTAAACCTTATCTGTGACTTTCAGCTTAAACGCAGAAAGAAAGTTTTATTTGCAGTGGTTCTAACACCACCATAGTACTGAGAATTCAAGATGAAATTAGCTATATTAAATTTACTTAGTTACCTACACACAAAAAGGAGCTTGACTATTTTTCATGATACTGCCTACTAATAAAAAAAGGTTTCTTTCCTCCTTATGAACTCAAGGCATTAGAAAATATAGAACGCTGAACTGCATAAAGGACCATTTAAAATACTGTATTTCCATATTTACCTTCAGGACCATCAATTCCTGCCATATTAATGGAAGGTCCGTTAGTACTAGTGCCTTGGATAGCCTTAAGCTGTTGTTCAAGTCGTTCCAGTTGATAGACAAGTGAATTTTTCTCCGTGCTCAGGCTCTCTAACATGGTCTGCTTCTGAATAAGTGTTTCTGTCAGCTGATGAAGCCGATTTTCTAATTCTGTCTGACTGCTACTACTCAGAGCCTTGTTTGTAAGCTTAAAAAAAAACAGAACATTTTGAAAATCTGACCAACATGACATACTACAAAACTGGTAGGTTCTTGAAGGTGATAGGTTTTCTTTGAACAAAGTTAACACATTTCAAAACTTTCATGGGGTAACACAACCAAAAACATTACCAATGAGCATAACAAAGAAAACCACATTTAATAGTTGCTAAGAAAAGATTTTAYATTAAACAAGAATTTAAGTACTAAGATAGAAAACATGACTGGAATAAAAAACAGAAACTGCACAAAAGAGAGGAAATAAAGACAACACGGATGATGTCATCCAATTTGCAGGAAATATTTAAAGCAAGTAGGAATCTCCAGGTCAGCCCTATGTGCAGTAACTTATTTATTCGCTACAATGTTAGACTTGAGCCACCTGTAGCATCATTCATCGTAATAAAGCAGCTTCAAAAATAGGACAATGGAATCTACAGAAATCAGCAGCAATGAGACACTACAGATATTTGAATGCAACGGATCAGGGCAGGTAGGAAGTAGTCCTGAAGCCAGCATTACAAGGAGAGAAGAGAGGAAAAAAAAAAAAAAAAAAAAGAAGAAGAAGAAAGAAAGAAAGAAAAGAGGCACGAGCTTCTGCCCTCCAAAGTGCTTAAGGGCAGGCAAGTAGGAATTCTCCAGATTCAAGACTGTCTTGAGATGCCAAGATCACTCTCGAAACAGAATCAAGGAGTCTGGTCTGTACTTTTTACCTTTGTCTATCCTATAAAGAAAGAAGAGATGAGAGTGTAAGGCAGGTACTTTTCAAGAAAATCTGACCACAGCCTTATTAATTGAAATGGTTAGATACCTTTCTCCTGGCACTTCTGCACTTCTTTCACAACAGTGATAGCATTTGTGTGCTGTACTCACATTTTAAGATGAATAGCAGTCCCAGCATCTGGTGTTAATGGTAAGAAATACCAAACTACCTACCTTCTGGAGCACTGAAACTGGAATAATGATTATGGGATGTCAGCTAAGAGAGAGACAAGCCATCTATGAGGCAACATAACCTTACAAGGCCTTTCGAGACATAGTAAGTTTTCTCAGGTATTTAGTTCTGCATGATAGGGGCTATTCCTTGTTATCAGAGCTAAATGTCCCATTATTTCATATGCTTTGTATTACTTATGAGTGGTCAGAAGCAGGGAATAAATCCATGCCTGAACTTTAAATAAAATGGAGTTATGACAAGTATGATGATTGAATGATTTGTGGACCACCAGTGCAAGTAAATTTTGTGTGAAAGAGACTTAACTCAGAATCATGATACCTAGCGTAAGGTTTTTACATAGTAAAGGTTTATATCTGTGGTTATTATATTACGTTATCTTTGTAGATGAATAGGCACCATATTGGCCATAACCAATCTGAGCTTTCTAGAAAATCTCCTTCAAAATGACATAAATTATTGCCTAGAATAAATGAATGTCTATTTTTATTTCTATATCTTATAAAGGATCACTAGTATGACTAGTTCAGAAATAGGAAAGTGAATCTCCTTCTTGGATATTAATTTATGGAAAGTAGTAAATAGAAAGTGGGTAAGAAATGCTAAAAACAGACATATAAGGAAATGTTTCTTGAAAATTAACATTTATATAAAAGGTTGTTCTTCATTCAGCTTATCTTTTACCTCTATGATATCACAAAAACCTTTACATTTCCCTCTGTCTTCTTTAGCAAGCTAAAGTCTCAAAAACTAAGAATTTTTTAGTCTCTTCTTATAAGATGGCTATTTCATCTTCTTGATTAATAGTCGTTTTTATATTTTTTCTAACTTTTTTTTCTGAAAAGGCAGATTAGAACTGCACACAGTACTCAAGGTATAGGCACATTGCAGTTTTATATAAAGACAAAATGACTTTGTCTCATTCTCAATATACAGTATAAACACACATACTTAACACTAGGTCATAGGGTTTTTCTAAGGTTCCTAATAAGTTAATGGAGAGAAATAGGCTCATCTGAATGGCTATTCAAGATAAGGATCTAGTACATTCTAAAACAAAGATTTAAAGTTAAATAGTATCAATGATCACTTATTCCTGCAACAATAAATAACAATTGGTTATTATAAAGTAATACAACAAATATTGCAGGGATAATTTCAGATATAAATTTAAATGTAAGCGCTCAAAATATCTAAGACTTCAACAAAACAATACTATATTAATAATTTGCAAGACGTTGTTCAATATGTCATACTGAAGACACTGAAATGCACTTTTACAAGCATTTGATTATTTATACTTCATAGAATATGTTTTTAATTTGATAAATGGTAACTTACTATAAAATATCTCACTAATTTAAATGTTTAAGTTTTTTAGACATTATCTTTCTTTCAATAAAGTAAAATAAAAATATAACAACTTTGGTCTTCTCTACAAACAATGTTTATCTGCTTAAATATTTATTCCAATGGTTGTAATATGTGGAACCATTCTTCTTAATTGTAAGGTAGGGTTATGATGGATAAAAACAGCGAGTATCATGCTCTAGTGAAGCATATAGGTTTTGGCTACACTATTTCATTCTGTGTGCTTATTTATTGACAGAATGTGCATTGAAATGAATTATGCATTCAGTAGGTAGTTCACTTAAAAACGTCATCATCATCATCATCATAGAATCATGGAATGACTGAGGTTGGGAGGGACCTCTGGAGATCATCTAGTCCAACACCCCTGCTCAGGCAGAGTCACCTAGAGCACTCATAGAAAACTCACAAGTGGGTTTTGAATATCTCCAGAGAAGGAGACTCCACAACCTCTCTGGGCAACCTGTGCCAGTGCTCCATCACTCTCATAGTGAGGAAATTCCTCCTCATATGCAGGTGGAACTTCCTGTGGTTCAATTTGTGTTTGTTGCCTCTTGTCCTGTCTCTTGCAACCATTGGAAAGATTCTGGCCCCATCCTCTTGATGTCCTTCCTGAAGATATTTATGTACGTTGGTAAGATCCCCCCTCAGTCTTCTCCTCCCCAGGATGAAGAGGCCCAGCTCTCGCAGCCATTCCTCATAGGGCAGRTGCTCCAGCCCTCTGATCACCCTCGTAGCCCTACACCGGACTCTCTCCAGTAGCTCCATGTCTCTCTTGTCCTGGGGAGCCCACAACTGGACATAGTACTCAAGATGAGGCCTCCCCAGGGCTGAGGAGAGGGGCTGGATCACCTCCCTCAACCTGCTGGCAACAGTCTTCCTAACGCAGCCCAGGAGATCATTTGCTTTCTTGGCCACAAGGACACATTGCTGGCTCATGGTCAACTTGTCACCCACCAGCACTCCCAGGTCTTTCTCTGCAGAGCTGTTCTCCAGAAGGTCACCCCCCAGCTTGTACTGGTGCCTAGGGTTATTTTTCACTAGATGCAGGATTCTGCACTTGCCMTTATTCAGCCTCASGAGGTTCCTCTCCACCCAGCTCTCCAGCCTGTTCAGGTCTCTCGGAATGGCAGCAGAGCCTTCTGATGTATCAGCCAGTCCTCTCTTTTTTTTCTTTTTTTTTGTTGTTGTTGCAAACTTGCTGAAGAGGTGCTCTGTCCCCTCATCCAGGTCTTTGATGAAAAAGTTGAACAGGATGGGACCCAAGASTGAGCCCCTGAGGTATTCTGCTAGCTACAGGCTTCCAGCTAGACTCTGTGCAGCTGATGACAACCCTCTGAGCTCTGCCTTTCAGCCAGTTCTCAATCCACCTCACTGTCCACTCGTCTAACCCACACTTCCTGTGCTTATGCCGGAGGATGTTATGGGAGACAGTGGCAAAAGCCTTGCTGAAGTCAAGGTACANAAAAAAAAAAAAAAAAAAAAAAAAAGAATCACTTGCCAATAGATCTGGGAATTTTGTATCACAACACAAAGTTTCCAAATTCTTCAACACCATATCTGCACAGCTGATCATAGTCGACTGTAGAATATTAATTTCTTTAAATATAGCCCACTTTTTGTTATGCTGTCTTACATAATTTACGTAAAGTGAAACTGATGCCTACTTGCTACCAAAGGAAGCTATGGGGGCTGCCAGTGTCAGAAGGTTCCAAAACAGATTAGACTAATTCAAGGAAAATAGGTCCAAAAAATGTACTAAGGGGATTAGGCAGGGATATACTCTTTTACATCCCTATATACAACTGTGGATRCTGAGGGAGTACTAGAGGAAGGGAGTGAATCAAGTGGCCAGGCTCACAGGCTGTCTTGGTTGCCAGGGTCTGAGATGCCACACTAGGCTAGACAGATCGCTAGTCTGAGTCAGTAAGACGTCTTATGTTCTTATACCTAATTGAAAGGATCTTTGCAGAAATAGCTATGACACAATAACACATCAATGACCTTTTTCATTTTCAAAAAGAAAAATGGTGACAGAGCATCTGCTTACTAGGTCTAGTTTAGACACAGGTTGTCTTTTTTCCATGTTCAAAGATAAAAGCAGATGCAATTATAAGTCCCTATTTACCTTTTCGTTGCTCCCTTCCTGCATTCTTCCTAGCTCAAAATTGTACTCTGTATTGAAAATAAGTACACTGTAGCCCATTAGTAGAGCCTTGATGTTTCTTTCTTACTTTTAAACCATATTAATAATTCTAATCCTGAACATTAATAACTCTAATCCTGAATACTTTCATGATTCAATGTAATAAAGTTTATTTTCTATATAAACACAGTACCTGATTTCTGAGCTTCTGAATTTCTTCCTCTCTGTCTTTTATTCTGCTCTGCAAAGTATTTTTTGTTCGATATAATTCTTCCTCAGTATAATGCAGTTCCTATGAAATTGATCACAATCACATATAAAATTTATATGTATGTATTTTAAGAAACATTCCATTACCTAGGGTTTCATACTAGAATAGAAGTAGACAATATACCACAATCAAATATAAATTGAAATTTAATCTCAGTTAAAAGTGTCTGATTTTTAGATGCTGGGGGGGGGGGGAAGTAAGAGAACTGAGTAGGAAGGCAGAAAACCCCAGAATACCAGGTTCTTYTGTGAAGATTGACCTAATGCAGATATTAATCCCAACTAGTTTACTGATAGCCATGCAATTCATTTGAACCATGATTCATCTTCTTTATACTGTCACTCTTTATTATATTGCTATCTTGAAAGGATATCAGTTACAGAACTTAATTASGCAATACTTTGGGGAAATCTGTATCCCTAAAATAAATCCATCAATCCAAGATAATTTTTTCTAAAGTTTTTGAAAAACTTGGTGTATCCATCTTTAATTCTGCATATTACAGAGGTCTTCCTTTACAGTTTAGGATTAACACAATAAGGGAGTGAAAAGGGAAGGAATATTAGCAGTGGGCCACTGACTGAACAGTAAAKCTAACAATAAATCTTTTTACTCTCATCACTTAGTAGCTATTTTAGTTCCTATYTAAAGATGTACCACGCTTCTTTTCAAATCATTGTACCATTTCAGCTATCAGCTGCCACAGCAAACAGATAAATCGTATGTCTCCCTTTAAGCCATCAGATATATGAGAAATAACACCTCTACTTTTTTTCAGTCTCAGAAACCTTACAGCAATAGCTATAAGAACAGGCCCCAGAAAGAACAAGTCACAACTGTATTTAGTATCAATGCACACGATTACTTTAAAAGCACAGGTATGTTTGTGTAATTAAAAGGAAAATTTCATTTTCCGTAATATAACGGATAATACCTACCTTACCCATCCTTTTCTTTTCTTTTTTTTTTTTTAAAAGCTTCCCCTCAGTTTTTCTATATGTTGACTTAAAATATACTCCTCAAAAGGACAGAGGTAACAAGATACAATCTACCATCTGCTTTAATATAATAAACATTAGCTCTTCAGCAGCAGCAGACTTTGACTTCTGCCTTTTAATTAGTTCAAGCTGCTAGCATCTCATTAAAATGTAATTTCTGAAAGGACAGATAATCCTATAAGATAAGTTGTTCCCAGCAGGTACAGTATACTCTTCTGCTTTCTTCATTATTAATTCTCTTTTACATGAGCTTCTTTCTTACAGAGCAAATTCTTAGTAAGGTGCAAAGCACTGGTCTGATTCATACTGAAGAACTAGTTTGTTTACACTAAATATGAGTGTGCCTTTTTACTCTTTTTAGCACAAAAATGTTGAAATCAAGAGTTTGCTTAAAAAGATAATGATGATAAATATAAATAAATAATAAATAAATAAAGATAAGTAAAGATAAAGATAAATAAAGATAAGATATGATGAAATTTGGTAATAACATTTTATTAGCAATTTGACTTATGGAGTAGTTTGGGAGGGGGACTAATGAGCGAATTCAAAATATATTTCTATTTATATGGTATTACAATATTACAATAATTTAAACCTAAATTCTATGTATTAATTGGGCAGAGGAAGTCCCATAGTAATCATTTTTGGTATTTAACTTTCTTGATATAAATAACTGTTTAACCCTGAGTATTCCCTAGAATCATCTTTATTTTTTTAATAAGTCAATGCRAACTGCCTTTACCAGGAATAGCCAGTAGGCCTTTTTCATTTCTTACTAGTGGTTGACCTTTGTTTGGCCTAATGATGTTCATAATCTTTCAGTGAATTCTTTTGATTATTGGAGGAAAAGTAAGTCTAATACTGTATAAAATACTCTCTTATTCAGCCAAATACTTTACTGATAACACCACACGGGGCCTAAAAATGATCAATCAGCTCCCAAGAATTCCTTACCTGTTTTTGCCGTTCTAGTTCAGCCTCTGCCTCCTGCTTGGCCATTTTATGTGCTTCTATTTGCTCTTGTAAATCTTGAAGTTGTTCTCTTGCCGACTCAGCTTCACTTACCTGCTGAGTTTCCATATCCTAAAATGGACAGATATGTTACCCTTTCATTAACAAACAAACAATACAGCACTCTGTTATAGATAATAGCAAGAAGTTACACCTGTAGTACTGCTTCTAAGGAAAAGGAAGGTCAAGATATATTAAATAAATGACATTTGGTCATTTTATAAATATTTATATTTTTATTAATACATAGTAATAGACATTTTTAAAACTGCATTTCATAAACACAGAGAAGCCTCTAACAGAGGGCTTAAAGACTGCAGTTGCTTCAAGGATTAGTAGCCTTTGCAGAAAAGGATAAACAYGATCTATACAGAAATCACCAGGCTTGTATGGAAAGAAAAGCTTCCTTCAAAAAGAGCACACAGTAATACAGGAAAAGAGAAGTGGTATGTATATTATCTCTCCCACCCTCTTAGGCCCAGCTGATGTAGTAAGGGACAATGAAGAAATTGGGTATCTAGAAGCACTTGCCCCGCCTTGAGCAGAAGTTGACTTGTTTTAACAGTAGGTCAAATAAACATTAGAAGTAGTAGCCCTAAAATATGAGAAAGTAGCCCTTTGTGCATGGTTAACTACATTACACCTATGCATAATCTTACCTACCTGCAGCTCTGTTCTGAGCTGCTGTATTTGCCCCATTAGCTTTTGTATTTCTTCTTTCTGAGTGTCTCGCTCATGTTTCAGTTCTTCTAATTCCATTGTGCTTGCTGTATGGTTATCCAGACCTTCAATACCTGAGCCTTCTTTTAAGCTGTTTATCAACTTTTCTTTAGACTAAAATAATAAATCAATATATTATTTACAGCAATATTTTMATAAGTGCTCAACTTGAATCTGTCAAAATAATTTTGCTCTAAAATCTAAATACGGACATACAGCAAAACTGCTCCTTTACCTCTTTTTAGCCAAGTAAGGGCCATACAGAGTTTGAGATCAAAATGCTTCCTATTGATCGTTTTTCTAGCTTCCTATATGTCATAGGAGTGTTGACATTTACTGAAAGCCTGTGTTACCTTAGAAAAAGAAGAGCTYTCTCTTTAGAAGTGCCCAGAATGTTAAACATGCCATGCATAAAACTTCTCTAAGGTGATATGGAAAGCCAGAAGACAGATACCATCAGACACGAATGATAAAACTCATCCCCTTTCAACCCACCCTTTCTCCTACCACAATACCCCCAAAGAACCAAATATAGCAATATCTCTTCCAGGGAAGGAGAATGTCCCTCTTCATTCAGAATCAGCCTAATGTTAGCATGACACTGATAGCTGATCTCATACTTCTCAAATTTACCAGCATGATTTCAACACTGTCCTTGGACACCAGTCTAAATCAATTATCCTAAACATCGACCTTTATCTTTAACATTTTGCTGATTTTTATAAACAAAACTAATCAGCCAAGTTAAGCTTTGGTACCTTTGACAACTTAAGTAGCAGACTCTGCACAAAATACCCAACCATGTCACTGTTTATAGAATGCTGATTGCATCCTACCTTTCAAAATCTATAAAAACATTTCCTTTGGTTTACACAGAAGTATCTGCTACATGCTATTTTTCAGTCTCAAGCAGAACAGTGTTCTTGTCACAAGAACACTGCATGCAGTACAAACTGCAGGTTACAGTTGCTTATATGTCTGCTTAAGTTCAGACAGTTGGACACACTGACAAATGCTGCACAACAAGCACAACGATTCCCTTGGATCTTTCTTTAAGTCTAGGACCTGAATTTGCATTTCAATTATTTAACTCAATCTGAAAGCTTACATTTTAGAGGTACAACATGCAGCTTAGTAGCTGTTCCATACAGCTATTATTTTATACATACACGTGTACGTGTACGTGTGTGTGTGTGTGTGTGTGTGTGTGTGTGTATCAAGAGATGTGCCTTAAAATATATTACTGATAAGAAAAAAATAAAATTATACAAATGATATGAAATACAACATCTTCAGAAGCTAAACAAGTACAAACTAAACTGAATTTCCTTATAGTAATACTTACTTGGAGTATGCGAGTAGCTTTCTGTTTATAGTCTGTCAGTTCTTGTTTTGAAGATTCTAGGTGGTTTTTAGTTATTTTGACTTGCTGCTGAAGCTCATCAGCTCGCCTCTTTTCATCTAAATATTTTCTTTCTGCCACAGTAATCCCTTCTGCCAAGTTCTTGCGTTCAGCTTCCATTTTACTTAGACGAGCTGCAAACTCATTCTATTAGCAATAAAAAAACAATACTTTGTGTTTAAACACAATCACAACTTTAATCTAGAATGGAAAAAATTTTTGAAAGAAACAACGCTTCATGTCTGCCACATTCGTCGTAAAGATACATTAGTGGTTTCTATTTGGAAAGAAGTCCTGATAGCTTAAGCACTTAGCTTAAGTACTTGCTAAATAAGATAAGTAAAAATACRCATTTCTTTCTCTCACCAAAAATGTGTTCCTACTATTTATGTGTCTATTTGGCAAACAAAAAGACAGCTTTTCTCAGAAGTTTAGACTGCCATATTAAATACAGTTAAAAAAAAAAAGATGTCAATAACAATTTTCCAAGATAGAATTATACATAATAAAGGCCAGGCCAAGTGTGGAATGCAAAAGGTCTCTAACAGTATCATGAACTCCCACATCTACCATAACAGTGATTACCCTGCTTAATATTATTAAGATTATATATTAAAATATTGTATGGAGGGGGAACCATATGTAAGGGAAAATTAACTGATTAGTAATCTAGTTTTTAAAATTAACATTAAAAATATTTAAAAAAAAATCAATAACAATTGTCAGCATTACCTCTCAAAAACTTTTAATCACAAAGCTTTCAAAATAATATGTAAAAAGTAAAGTAGCTTCACAAGTATATTTAGTGCAGCAGAAGACGCATCCTACCAGGCCCTTAGAAACCTGAGCAGAGACTGAAATCAAGGGGAGGAGAGAGCAGTTAGAACCTCATAGATCTCATCTCAAAAGCAGATTATGAATGTATTCCTTGGGCTTCATGTCTAACCTGCATTTGTTTGTAACTTTCTTGCTCTCGCTTCAGTGCGGAGTCTGCATCACGCAGCCTCTCTTGAAGAGTTTGAAGGGCTTGATTTTGCAGACTGCTCCCTTCACTATGGTCTTGTATTATCCTGAAAGAGCGATACAGACACCAATTGAAAAGGAAAAAACCCAGTGTGCTTTTCTTAGGCAGAAATATGACTACCTGCTTTTAAGACTGGCCTTGAAAACCTCCTCAGCTAATTATTGGATATAGCTGACTACAGWTAGGATGCTGGAGTTACTGACTCACACCATCCCTCCTGGTCCTATATTCTCATATCCAATTGCAGATACATATTCCAATGCTGAGATTAAGTCAGGAGAGTTTTGTATTTGTGGGTAAGTGAATATATTTTTCAAGACAAACATTATGCATAAAACTGAAGGCTTCAGGATAATTTCACAAACATAAATACTTTATACAAAATGCATTTCAGTAATCTAGAGTCAATTGCCCTTATTTAATATGAACTGCCCTGTTCCCACTGTCAGCTATGCTGTAATAGGCTGAGCAAATTTCAATGCTCATATTTGAAATCCCGTTACAAAAAAAAATAGTTTATTCATTTTTCTTCTTAAAGAGTCTATGCTTGCCATCTTGAGATTTCAAGGCTGTTTCTATTTGCTATGGGTTATGAAATACCGTGATTTTTCACTCTGCAATGCTTCCAAAGCTTCTGTCCGAGCACTTAAAAGTTGATCAGCTTCTTGCAACCGCACTTTTAGCACAGCTAGTTGGGAATCCTTGGCACCAACAGCTTCTGTGAGATCATCAACTCGAGCCTGAAGTTCTCTAACCATCCTGTCACTCTTTGAATGGTCGACACTCCACTTCTCAACCCTCTCCCGGGATTTGTTTAATTCTACAAAGTAAAAAAGTTTCTTAGAAAGTTTTAGAAGTAGATATTACAAGGTTTTACAAGTGGTCAGGCAGTATATACTGCATTCCATAAAGAAATTAAATACAGCCAAGTTGAAGTAATATTAAAACTTTACAAGCTACCAGGGAGTAACAATGCCAGACTCCAGCTGTCAGAGTATACCCCATAAAACTTGCATGAAATCTCAAAACAAGACATTTTCATTCTGTGTTACACAGATGACAGATTTTACCTGATCCACCCCTTATAATGACCTGCTGTTGAATAGCCCTGTGTGAGGGCTATTCATTTGGAAAGCTGTGCATAAAGCATCTAATGCAAATCAATGTGACAATATGCTAATCCCCCAAAACAGTCAGTAGAAAAATGCATCAGCGCTAAAATATCTGAATAATACCTGAGTCTTTTGTTTCTAATCAAACATTACATAGAAGCCTTCAACGAAAATTAAAATTCTCTGGCTAGAACCACGTATATACTTCCAAAAAATGCAGTTGCTAAGTTGTGGATCTAACAGCAGCAGTTTGCCAAATATAAATTATAATTTGAGGATTTTCATACATTCACATTTTTTACATTTGTTGTTTCATTTGGCTTTGAGAAACCTAATAAAATCAAACAAACAGTAAATCTAGTATTTTTGCTATCAGTTTCTAGATGATCGAGATGACAACCTACAGCTTGGAAAGTATTCAAATTTCAAGTATTTCAAGGAATTTACGCATTTAAAAATTACTATTTTGCAGTGTCCTTTAAAAAGCATGAAAAATTTTAACACTGTTAACCTTTGCTACATTGTTTTATTAAGATTTAAAATTTGGAACAAACTACACTATCATTTTAATCAACTTTTGTGCTATTTTCATCCTTGAAAAAGCCTTCCAGTCTCTCTCAGCTCATTATTCTTAATATCCAGAATCATTTGACTTGCCAAGTCGTACATTTAAATTTAACTAGACAGATTTTATTCTAAATATAAAACACTATCACATAAGTAACGTTATTTTCTATTTTACAAGTGTGTTCGTAACATGTTAAAGTTCRGTTTCCAAACTGTAGTACCTTCTTGTGTTTCTTTGGATCTCTGAATTAATGAAGCCATTTCCTGATTTAAAGAYTGAACTTCATTCCGCAGCAGCTGATTCTCCAGGCGAAGACTGGACAGCTCATGAGGTTTGAAACCATCACTGGCTGAAAGGTTAGGATTAGTTACTGCACTCGGTGATGAGTCTTTCAAGCCATCCACTTGTGCTCCCAATCCAGAATCTGAACTGTCTGGAGTTTCTGCACAGAAAGATGCAGGTTAGTTCTAATATCTATTTGTCGATAGGCTTAATATAAACACCAAATCCATATCTTGCAACAGTGGTTAAATGCATTTAATGTTCCAACAAAAAAAGTCAAAATAACTTATAGTGAAAGGGAACATGGAGATGCTTCTCCCAAAGTAAAGACTCATGCAGCATCTTTGTTAATCCAGCAAGACAGACATGAAAGTTATAACATTTCTTATTACATTAATGTTAAATTTAGGATTCTAAAATGTTAATTCTTTTGTGACTATACTGCTTGGTGATGTCTTTGGAAGGTGAGGAGTAACAGAACATATTAAATGTAGATAGCAAATAATACAGTTTTCAGTACAAGCTCATTCTGGTTTTCCATTAGATTTGAATTTCAAGGACAAACTCTATTAAGAAAAATCTGTTCAGGCAACTATACCTTATCAATTTGATATCAATTCTAAATATGTAAACTCAGCTACACAGCTCTATGTGTTTTAATTATCTTTATGTTAAAAAGTCTTTTAAAGAATCACCTCAATMAAAACATCCTCTTACTGAAAATTCTACATCAAACAACGATTCTCTAGAAAAATTTTTAAAAGCACTTTTACTATAAGAAATCCAATGATTTGAACCAGGAGGCTACAGCATGATTTTTCCTCTCTCGAATGAAAAAGATATATAAAGTACAGATACTCTGTTAGACTATTCAGAGCTTTCTGCCACAAGAAACTGTAGTTCTCTAGATAATGGAAATGAAAATACAGTCTCTTCTCTAGCTTAGAACCTCAGTAAGAGAGCTACTGGCAATACTCTGAACAACAGTTCCTTTCAAGCCAGGGGAAAGACCCTGCTTTTGCCCAACACACACACGAAGACACACATACAGCATACTGGATTAGTGCTGTCCACTCCAGCAGTCTYGGTTCCAATGTGCAGACAGTTGGAAGCTTTAGACCAGTATTAATAAAAAATGACACAGCATGCAATGAATRAACAAGCAGGTGATACAGAAATATTGCTTCTAAATTCAGTATATCCCAGATAGGTAACTGTTGAAAAACCATGGGAAAAGACTGAAACAATTTCAAAGTAAGAATGCAGTTTGGCGGTCACCATGTTATTTACTTTACCTTGTGATTACCAACCCACAAGCTCCACCTTCCTGGCTGTCATTGCAACAGTTCACATCACCCAATGCCCAGGGAGCTGAGACAGGTTATTAACTTGGAACAACAATATTTCAACAAAGTAGCAGCAGAGGCAGCAAGACTTGTTCCAAWTTTTTTGCAATCCTCCACCTATTTAAATGGTTTTTAGAAGGGTTATTTCCTTCTTTTTAATTCATTTACACAATTTCCAAATCATCAGATAAGTTATCCTCATTTAGGTTATCCTCAGAGTTCATGAAGCAAGARATTAGCCATTTCTGGCACATACTAGATATATGTGTATGTATGGTATGTATATACGTACTATGGCAATGTACAGAGTTACACCAACTGTTTYTGTCTTAGCTAAAAGATTGTAAGTTATTTCAATAGAAGCTATACAGGACATTTAAATGACACAGGTGTATGTATGTATTTTGAAACTACTATGCTCAAACTTTATGTTAAATCTGTGCGCTTCCTTAATTACAAGCTACAAGATGCAAACTCTGGTCAAAGATCTTGAAAGACAAATTCAGTATACCATACTGAACAAAACAATATGCTCTTTAAGCATCAGTTATTAAGGTAATGTATGTATACAGCCACGTAATGTATGTATACAGCCAGGGTTAACATCTTCGACGTATTACTAAACATTATTGACACATTACAGGCCCAGCAATACAAAAATATTCACATCTTCAGAAATAATACCTTTTTACTTTTAAAACTTTTCTTTGCACTTAATATAGTAAATCAAAAACTACACAAAAAGCACTTACAATGCTTTACATGTTCAAAGTATTGAACAAGTATTAAAGCATTCTAACTACATTATTAGTAAACAATATGAACACTTGCTTCCAATTTAYAGAAGCAACAGTAAAGCAGTAGAGCAACTCCAAGGATAAATTGGAGAGTCAGACACAGAACACACAAGTTCCAGGCTTCTCAGCCATATTTTCTTTGGCATARACTTGAAAATAGCCTCAAATTTTGACCACTGCTTACTGTCTTGCCTGTACGCTATTCCAGGAGTTTGCACTTAGACTGAAGCAGTGAATTTCTTGAGGCAAATCTGAGGGCCTCGTTTACCCAGCTCTCTCACATCTGTAGCTCTACAACAGCATATCCACATCCAAGCTGCCACTCTGCAGGGCAAGTAAGCTTGACAGTTCACCCTCTCTCATGGCAGAAGAGAGAAAAACTCCCATTATCTCACACAGCGCATAGGGCAAGAGCCAGCACCATCTAGTAGTCAGTGCAAACCACTGCATTGCCTTACATGGAAACAGTGTAAGGCCCTGAATGACAGACCAAATGCAACAGTGCCAGAACCTATGCTTCTAAATGAGGATGTATGAGTGGTGATATAAAGTTCAGTCACATAGCTCAGGGAAGGCAAGATGAGCAGTAGTAATGTGGAACAGTAAGAGCACAAAGGATTTAGATATTAAGGCTATTCAGCTTGCAAAATTAGCATGATACCTAAAATTGTCCCACGATAAAAAATATTAAACAACTCTGCTGCACTCCACACGTTTGACATGTTATTGCCACTAAATATTTCATTAAATTATAATAAAACCATTACCCTCCCTAGCCACACTTCGATTTTAATTATCTCTAGACTAAGTACAATTTATCTACCATTGCCTTGGCTCCTGATGGAATTATCTTCAGTAGTTTTTGCACTCTGTGTACTAGCAGACACAGAACTAATGCTTGAAGTCCGAGAGTGATTTTGAAGAATAGCTGCCTTGCTCTTCTCTTTTTTAGAGTCTATCTTTCCATTAGGCTCTTTCTCGGAGCTGTTGAGAAAATCAAATAGCAATTCATCATCAGGTTCAGACTTTTTTCTTCTCACAAATTGTGAGGAAGGTCTGGGTGTGGAAACACTTTCAACTGGAGAAGCAGCCTCCAAAGATGTCCTACGTGCTGGTTTAACATTTGCTGTTCCTGCTAAGATTGTAGCCTTTTGATGTTTAATATTATCTGCTGCTGAGGAGATGTAGGCTGCTTTGGATGACATCTGATATTTCAGTTCTCCAGTATGCTTATGCAATTCAGAATAATCAGAGTCTAAATTCTTATTATCATATACTGCAGTGTTTGCTGTGTCTTTTTTACTCAAGGCTGACGCAGCTCCTTGATCAACTCTGTTGAGGAGATCCTCTGCCTTTCCAGCGAGATCAACAAGCCAAGACATGGTGGAAGTCTGATGATAATTTCTACAGAATTAAAATTCCAGGAACACGTGCTGCAAAAGAGAGAACAATTATAAAAAAGTTGTCGGTAAGCTAAGATGTACATGCTACCYGCAGAACTGTTGTGTTAATCTGTTAGGACAAAGATATTAATATAGTTAAAGTATTATTCACTTCATACTTCCGTGCTTAGCATAAGGCATGGAATTAAACTAAATCAAATCACTTTCTTAAGAAAACGTACAAAAATAACGTTTACCTATTAGACAATCACATCTGTTCCTGACATCACTGGTGCAACTGAGTGTCCAACCCACTAACCAGTCTCCAGTGACCATGAAAAATAAGGATAACTGACACCTGACAAAACCAGAAATCAAGTGGAAGAGGAAGAATGGTCTGATGTTTACTACAGGAACGGATCACAGAAAAAAATGTTTGTCCTGTATTCCTAGTCTGGGATAGCCACAGGAACTTCTCCCCAAATTCAAGTGGCCTGCGGTCTCACTGGCAGGAGTGGCCCTGCTGCGACACGGGCATGAAGGAAGGGCTCACACCTTCCGYGGCGCCAGAAGCCTGCCAGGCCACGCAGGCGACCCCCCAGCTCCCCGGAGGGGCCTCTTCACCGGGGGGCACAGCAGCCTTATACGGAGGGGCCAGTCTCGGGCGAAGACACGCCAGGATCCCAGGGCGGGAAGGGGGGAGGCAGGGACAGGTGGTGTCGGCGATGGTCAGAGCGGCCGCCCCCCCGCCGCGGCCCAGGGCGGCTCCGTGCACCCCGGGCCTCCCCTCGGCCCGGCCCGGC
>NW_028186645.1:6593578-6649827 GCF_003343005.1 Rhea americana
GCCTGGCCCTGCGGCTTTTCTATCCGCAAGCGTTTACGTCCCGTAGAGTAACGGTAACACCTCCTTGTGCCTGCTGAAAAGGCTCGAAAGTTTCAGTCCAAGCAAAGGCGACTGTCCTTTGGGGAACAGGTGAACCGCCTAAGGTTGTCGGAGCCTTTTTTTAAAGATACCTCTCACATCAGGTAGCACGACTAGTCTTGGAGGAGACGCTGGTCTAGGTGAATGCAAGGGCTTCCCACGTCACCAGGGATTTATTTATAAGAGAATATCCTGGGGCRCCCAGTGATCGGTAAAGAAACAATCTAAGCTCTAAACCCCTCAGTTTTTCGGTCTTCATCTCTCCATCAAAACCGCAGGATTTTCTGGAGCTCTTTCCTGATGACCAACCCAAGCAGCCCAACTGCGTTTTTCAAAATCCTGCGACTCGGGAGACTTGTATGGAAAGATCCTGCTGGAGCCTATGGCAGGATATTCTTAAAGCCCTTTTCCTCCACGTATTTTATTCATAGTGAATAGTGAATCTACCCCAAGAATGAACATGACATTTTGAAGTCACTTTGAGAGTTTCTTTTCCTGCAAGGACTCTAACCATTTCAGTCAGCTTATTGTGTCAAGCAGTAAACATTATGAGAGATTTATAGCCGTGTTTCTCATGCCTAAGGACATAATTTTTTAAATCAAGGTAATTTCCTAACACATTTTTTATCAGAGCCCATGCAGAAACAGGTTGCACAGCAGAATTCTGCAATTCTCCTTGTGTCATTCCTAAAGAAGTCTTGCAGATTATGGCTGGTCAGAGAAATCACCATAAAGCTCTCTGTTAAAAAAAAAAAATCTGAAAAAGCTCATTTTATTTGAAGTATAGGGGGGAAAAGTTTATTTAAAAATGGAGGAAAGCTTCATTTTTATTAATACTTTCTGATGAAAAAATATCTTTTATTTCAAACTGTTTTAAAATTCCAAAGTTTAAAAAATTGAAATTAAATATTACAGCTGACTAGAATCTTCAATATTCTGTTTCACAGTACCCTTAATAGCAATATTCATCATTTAGGGATCAGTCTTTTTTTTTTTTTTTTTTTTTTTTAGATGGAAAAAAAATGTTCATCAGCCAGCTAGCTGTGTGTCAGAGTTTCTACCTGTCCTCTTTCTGCCCTCTTCTCCAAGACAAAAAAAGCACTTTTATTTACTCAAACCAAGAGACTTCGACATTCTTTCCAGACAGATTTGCTCTATTTGGCAAGTCTCACCTCAGCCAAAAGGAAAAAAAAAACAGACTTCAAAAATGACTCATGTTAAATGAAAATTGCTAACATCCTGTGTGGAATGACATGCTGTTCCAGCAGTGTGTGATACCTAGGAACACTTAATATCACTATTTACATAAAAGGAACATTCAGGAGGAAGGACGAGTGATGACTTTTCTGACAGATATTCAGGAGATTTATTATGGCTTTGTGTATATGGGGCTCAAGCAAACAGCAAGTGTCATAACTGTTAGCTAACTTAGAACAGTTTTTATAGTCAGGTGGGAAGGAAAGGACTCTTCTGTTATGTCGTTCCATCTATCCATAAGTTTATTGTGTTCGTTAGCTAGAAGGGAAAGTGGCGCCTCAGGCATCTATTTTGGATATTTAGTACATATATTCTGGTGGTTAACTCAAAACATTTTGTGGAAGGCTTTCTCACAGCTTCAGTTATCAGAAGGCATGTTAAGGTAAAGACTGGAGAAGATTGTCTCAGGAACAGGACTGATGTCACAAGGAGAAGAGTAAGAATGAATCTTCTATCGCAGTTACCCAGTCCTAAAAACAAACGTATAATCTGGCAAATTCCCTAGACAAAAATCTTTTTTTTTTAACTTTTAACAAGTAAGTTTACTCTACTCAGAGATAGCTTTTAAAGTAATTGTCCGTCACTGTTTCAAATCCAGACTTTTAGACTGAGTCAGAWTTATATGTGAGTGCTCAAGACCCATGTCCATATACATTTTACTCGTGAGACTTTCTCCTGGACAGCACTTGAGAGTAAACACTTGGCTAGCATTGTATAGAGGAATTCCTGCAACCTGGAGGTCACCATACTTCCAAACAGGGATCTAGAGGCCAGTGCGACTGCAACAACTTCTCTTCCCTTTCATCGCCTGTGATCTAGTGTCCCAGACCTGTGGATCCTGAACCCTATCAGGATTTATAGCTGTTATATCTCTTTTGTAAATGCTTATTTTTAGTAAAGATAGCTGTTAAAATGGACGTAATATTAGGTCGGGGGAAGGTGTTGCTGTTCTTCCTCCCTCCGTCTGCCTTTATTTCTTTACTCATAAACGCTTGTTTTCCCTGCAGGATCTGCCTAAGAATGATTGTGGTTATTTTACTGGGTCAACAATGAAAAGCTTTTAAGAAGTACATTTTCCTTATGACAGTTGGAGTCGGTAATATGTGATGGGTTTTTTTTTAACTGGATGAAGTATGATTAATAAGTTACAAGAAAGCTAAGAAGATACTCATAAAATATTTTTAATGGCAAAATCCATGCATCTTCCCTGAGACCGTGGAAGACCAGGAACAATTATTTAAAAGGAAGTCTGAAAAATCATCACATGATCTTCCCTTCCTGCTGATGACACAGCCCACAAAAATAATGGAGTAGTAGGTGACTGAAAGGAAGTTATCTAGCCCTGAAAAGAATAATTTTTTCCAACCTTTCTTCCTGACAGGCTTTGGAAAAATTGTCTGTGAGCCCATATAGTTACCATTATCAGGTTACAAGACTTGACAATTTTTGACAGAAACATCTCACTAGTGGTGCTGAAGTACACAGTACCATCATCTTCAGTACCAACAATCCCTGCAGTGGAGGTAATTGATTCACCTCCCTCACTACATTTTTTTTCCCTGTACACCTTTTTATCTTTCAGAACAGACACGTTGCAACTAACCACTATTCAGCTACTTTCTCCAGTAGCTTCTCCTACCATCACTAATGCCTGAAGTACCAACAAGAATTTGAATGAAATGAATGCTTCCAGCTCCTGCTACCTCTGTGAGGAGCTGTTCTCCTCCCAAATTCCTGATTATAATGCTGAATGCAAGGCTGGCAGCTTACATTTGCATGTCCCCAGAGATCTGTATGTTGTCTTGTCAGATCACATCTTGCAAATATTGTCTGGTTAAATTCATAAGCATGCTGAATGTTAATATCAAATATTAACATTCAAATATTCAAACATTCAGATATCAAATATTCTCCTCTGGTTTGAATCTTATCCCAGTAATTCTCTTCCTATGGCCATCCCACAAGGTACAGGAAGATTATGGAGAGCTCCTGTGTAGGAAAAAGGGTCCAAAATGTTTGCCTACAGATATTAATTACCAATTATCATTGGGCCTCATTAGGACTTAAAACCAAGGACATAGCCCTGAACATATTCACAGAGCTAGTACTGGCATGAATTAATCGAAAAAAACATCCTCAGGACAGATTAAGCAACACAGTGCATCGCTGTATCTAAAAAACTTTTCTATGCATTTTTTTCYTATGTTAAAGGAAAAAAAATCCCCAAACTTTTTTTAGGAAATACGCCCGCAGTAGAGATGTATAAGCAGCAAGTGGAGTTCAGCATACGTTTACATGTCCTATTCCACTCTACAGCCATTGCGTGGTGCTTATGTGATTGGATCCCCTTATATATGTAATCTAGTTGAGAGATAATTGGTAACTGGTTGGAAAGTAGCATCTTTTATTAAATATTGCATGGGTGTATCCGTACTATGTCATACTTGATGGGAATGGTCCGTGTTGCAACTTCTGTATCCGTACCACCTGCTATTTGGTGAGAATAGTCTAGTGCTGTAACTTTTTAGTGCCTAGAACAATACCACTGTGTTAAGCGGGATACAAACAAGTAACTAACAAGGTCATGGAAATCTGTGAGAAAGAGCAGCGGTTGGTCACAGAAGCCACAGAATCACCATGAGAAGCAGTCAACATGAAGGTCAGAAGCTGAAGAGTAGTGAAATAGTTGTAACTATTCCCCCAAAGTCAAATGTGGCCCCCGAAATAAGTCTGCCCGTGTGCGCAGTATCACAGCCCGGTTATGCTGCCGGGGCGGAGTTGGGCTAGACTCCCTGCACTCGCTGGCCCCAGGTGCCGGGACTCCCGCCTACCGCAAGTAATCATAAATGCCGGAGTTTTCCGAAGGAGGGAGAGGCTGCTACACAGCAGAGGACCACATTGCCTCCTCGGGGACGCCCAAAAAGATTGTGCCTGCCGACTCTCCCTCTCGCCATGCAGACGATCGGGACAAGCATTGAGGTGGTCCTTCTCGAGATTACCGTCGGGTCGGTCTGTTTGTAAGTATCTGCGAATAAACTGCTTGCTACTGAAGAGTGTTTGTGTGTGTGTGTGTGTGTGTGTGTGAGTTTGTGCTGGCCGGCCAAACCAGATGTTTGGCCCCTGGGAATCTAACTAGAACAATGGGCAAACTCCTAGGATCACCTCTGAACTGCCCACAGCCTGAGAATTACTGGCTCTTGAGGAAAACATAGTTATTTACCTTGACGTATATTCTATGGCAACCCTGTTCCACTGTTAATAMGAAATCTTAAAAGACCAGGATCCCRTATTGGCAAAGAAACTGGTTGGCAGTGGAAGTAACTCAGTCCTRTAAGTCCTTTACAGAATTTATAATGAATTGTTGGTTTACAGACTCATTCCATAAAAACATGCGTATTTTATGTGTAACCTGGAAAATATATTTATGCCCTTTGAGTACTCTGACAAAATATAGTTAAACTACGACAATTCGTATTAAGATTCTCTAAATATAGTGATTAATCTTTGTAATTGCCTCATTATAGAACAGATGTAAAGTCTACATCAACAATGTTAAAACATTGTTTTAATGTTCTGTTTACAGTTTCACAATTCCTGATAGTCTCAAAAAATTGTTTCCATGAATAAAATCCATTTTATTAATAGAACCATCCAAAAGAATCCATTTTAAAGTAGAAAATATAATGTTTTAATCCATGAATACTGTGGAGAAATTTAGAGTAGTGACATCTCCATGCTTGGTATTTCTTTGAGGTCTTCATTTTTATTACAAAATTTGATGTTCTGGCTGCAAGGACTTGCTGGGGGGCAGGGAAGAAAGGAAAGGGGAAGAGAACTTGCTGTGTGTTTCACTCAACTATTCATAACTTTTGTTACGTGTACTGTGTCAACAGCTGCTTCCAAGCATCATGTACATGTTAGGCTGAGTGCGGAGAGTATTTAACTATATCACTAAGGGCCAATGGCTTCTCAACTACTACTGAAAAATGTACAGGTGCCTTTTTAGTTTACCATTCTCTCCTCAGAGTCCAGACTGTGATCCAACACACTATGTGCACTGCTACAGAGTTTGAAAGGCTCTGAATGAACTGCTTTATGTGCAGCCATGAAAAGTAAGAAATTCATATCTAACTATGGATAAAAAATTCGAATCTCAGTGTAAAATTTTAGATCCCCTTTTATATTTGAATTAGAAATAATTTCTATCAAGAATTTGCAAACATTTATTTTGTCTATTATAACCCTCTGTAAAGAAATTTAAATAAAGATAGTAARTAAGTGCTGCAATAACTGTAACATCATAGCAAGATTAAATCACTTCTTCAGAATTCATGAAAATAATTGGGTTTTTAACTGTGATTTTTTAATGAAAAAAGGCAGTTTTCAAAGGTGACAGAATTATTTGGTTTTAAAAATGACTGGTTTCCACTTTGAGAAAATTACTTAGGAGGTTAATGTTTTTCTTTTCTAAGCATATAGAAAACTTGCAGCTCTGATGGTATTTTCTATAGTAAAATATTTTGAATAACATTAGAATTGCAAAATATAGCAATATAAAATTAAGATAAATATATGATAAAAATAAAATATGATGGTCACTGAATAAGTAGCCATCCAATATTTCTTTTACTCTCAACATTCAGTATGCGGCCTTATGTCATTCACCATTTAAATGCATCACTGAATAAAACTGCATGAATTTTCTCTGTAAGTTTATATATGACGTTGTGAAATTAGCTTTGTATGATATTGAGCATGGGCAGTGAAAACAGTTACTGCAGGAAAAGCTAAGGCAGGAAATGACAGCTTGTCATTTGCTTTACAATAACTGCCCGTGTCCACTCGCCTACTCCATGGTGAACGCAAGGTGAATGACCTCTCTTCCTTTAGGTACCTTGGATTACTTCATACTTACTCCCAAGTAAGAATATATTCATGCAAACTATTACAGCAGAGCTCCACATTCACAAACTACATTAGCCCTTGGTATTGGGTTCATGCATCAACAACCTTTGAGGTAAGTGGTATTATTATCTTCACATTACAGCTGGGGGACTGAGGTACATTGAGGAAGAACTGAAGAGGAAGGCCTTCTCCGCACCTAAACAGAGCAAAGCAGGTCTGATCTGGTCAGTGTGTGCAAATGTAGAGGGTGGATCAGGCTTGATCCTAATGGGACTTTTTAGAGAATTTCTGTTACCAGCCTTCAACGTGCTTCTGCTGAGYGTGGGCAGCTTTGGGGTTTGAATGTTTGCAACTAGACAAGATTCGGCCAGCTTCTCACAATGACAGCAAAAACTTATGGCCTGATCTGAGCACAAAAATTCCTCCCTGTTATATTAGTGCAGCTGTGCCGGTCCGCAGAAATACCTCTCTGAAAGCGGCCAATTGCAGGTGATGAAAGAAGATACAAGAACAGGACAGGAGACACTTCTCAGTCACATTCTCTCATTCTCAGGGAGTTCCAGACCCAGAAGCAGTGTCTTTGTCTTTAATAGGCCTAGAAAGACTTTTTCCTTTTTAATTAATTCAATAATTACTAGGAATTTCCTAGCATACAGGTACAAGAGCATCTCAGCTAAAGAATTTTTAAACAGGCATAACTCTGTTTTCTTCTGCCCCCCTCCCCACACCTTTTGTTTTCCTCAAAATTGTAGAATGATTTATAAACAGAAAATGATCAGAAATCAGAATTTCCATAAATATCTAGCATGGAAAAAGTTAATGTAAACTGACAGATGGGGTGGAAAAAGCTCCATTAATGTAAAATGCTGGAAATTCTTAACTCTAAATAATGGCTGTATCTGTGTGTAAATGAGTATACAAAAAGTGCAGGGGTCCAATACAATGGACCCAGACTATGACAGGTAATTTATGTACAGAAGCTGTATCATGGCTAGAATATTTTAAGTTAGACCACTGCTCTTTTATGCTCTGGGAAGGTTGCTTTGTCCCCACAGCTACCTCCTCACTTTCACATCAAAATGAAATACCCAAAGTTAGGCTGTGCTTATATTCCTTCTCCCATAGTAGAAATCCCCCCACCCAACACACACACAGTCTCTCGCTCTGTCTTTTTATATCTTCCTGTTGTTATTGCTTTCCTTTTTCTGGCATTACTCCCAATTCTTTCTTCTCCTGTAATAAATTGTGATGATTTTTTCCTGCGGTGTCCTCACTTCCTTATTTCCTTTTCCCCAAAACTAGTATATTATTCTTCAAACAAGAAGGCCAGCCCTCCTAAATGCTGACAGTTACCAAAGTTAGGAGACCGAAAGTGTCTAATGACATTTAAAAAATAGCAACTTTCAGAATATTAAGTCTGGAGAATAAAATGACATTTGAGGATTTTTGGCGGGAGGAGGGTGTTATTAACATTCAGCTTGATTCATTTCAAAGAACTAAGAATACTCAGAATATTTCTCAAAAAGGTACGATTTTATCCTCCTTACCAAGAGGACATAATTTGATGTAAGGAATGAAAGACAAATGGCATCTCTCTCAATTATTTTTTTGATACTTGTTGAAGGTTGATAAAGCAAAACATTTTTGTGCTAATGATCACAAACATACATTTTCAATTAAAAAGGACAAAATAATTGAAGTCTTTTTCACTTCTATTATATCTGGCTCCTTTCACAATTAATAATTTTATTTTGATGATGTTTCTCTTTTTTCTTCCCTTCTATCAATATAGAGCTATGTTTTCTTCTTTTGGCAATAGAACTTTGGAAGACAAGTTTAAGAGGTCCTATCTACCCTGAAGTCTTTTAAGTTTGTGCTGAGCAAATCTCCAGGAGGAGTTTCTTACTAGGAAACTTTCCTTCTTTCTGCATATCCATTCTCATTCCTGAGGGTAAGAACTCAGCTACCCCAGTGCAAATAAAAGTGCCCGAGTTAATCATAATCATTCATGTTGAAATGAAGTTTTGAAAAGGAAGGCAGCAAATATATGCTTAACATAAAATGCAGCAGGCTGCTAGCACAAAAGGCAAGTACATTTGGTGATCTGAGCTGCTGAGTGGAAGGTCTTCACTGGGCAAGTCTGGCAATTTCTTAACTGTTAATTACATGGATTAATCCTGGAGATGTAAATATGTAGATTGCCTGGGCAAGTCCAAATCTAATAGGAGAGAACAGCCTGGTTTTTAACCAACAGAAACAGAGAAGAGCATTCTTCCTGTGACACAGTCTGCTTGGCATCTGAGTGTACATATCCACAGTGATACTGCAAATATATCACATATTTTGCCACTGGTTGTGTGTAGAAAAAAATCATTATCAAGGAGATGTATGCACTATGGTTTAGGAAGTTTGTAAGCTGGATATGAGGATTCCTATGTTTACCTGAAATGAAGAAAGAAGACAACAGAAGTCAGACGTAGAAAATCCTGTTCTAGGGGTATACACTTCAAAGTTGGCATTTGTTTTTTACAGATTTCTGTAGATGTTTTATGGCTATGAAAATGGCTGATGAACTAGAACTGTATCTTTCCAATAGATAACAATATTAAGCCTGCTGGCCATTATCTTATTCCACATTTTCTTTTAAATATGTCCCCCACTGCATAGTCACAGTGTTTATTGGGAAGTATACTCTGTAACGATGTGTTCATAATCTTTTAACCTTTAGACTTCTTCCCTTCTTCCCTCCTCCAAGCTTGTTTTCTCTAGCACACATAGTTCTTCCCTTGAATGTCCTGGTCATACAGATATTTCAGAACATCACCTCACACCAACTTCACTCTCTTCTAAATGATTGTTTTCCCATACAACCCACTTAACATTTGGCTATAATGGTAGAAAGGTGAGTCATCTGCAAAAAGATGCACGTGGTTAAAAGTAGCTTTCATATTATCTGTAGGATAAAAACTGAACCCTAAACTGATTGTATACAGCTTGTCTGATGTTTTTTTTCACAGCTGTCTATGAAATAATAGGGTTCAAGAAAGGATTATCCAATTTGAAGCTGATACTGTTCTATATGAGTATGTACTGTGCATTTACTGTCTTGCACTGAGGCTTTCTGGCATACTTATTCAGACTTTCCCAGACAGAGGTATAAAAATGAGTGTTATGTGCAGACAGAACCAAGGTCAGGGAGTCTAAGGTTTGCCTTCTTCAATATATGCACCTATATGTGTTCCTATTCACTTGCCTTCAGTACAGACCAGCGTGGAAGCATATGCCCCAAATCTTTTGCACCAAATTTATACTTCCACCATAAAGAAAGCCACCTGATGCATTTCAGTCTTATTTTTACTCTTCCATTCAGTGCCAGAGTTGTGTATGCTAGCTTCATAGTTACAGAGAAGTCAGTCACTTGGCATATTTTGCTACAATTTGCTTATTTATTTTAGCTAGCAATCGAAGAGGAATGGACATAAAATCTCACAAAGTAAACATCAGTTCCTGGTTCCAGGCAGAGCTCTTTTGGGAAAATTGACTTGTCAGAATTACTACATTTCCTTGGTGACTGGCATCTTCCCCCCCCCAAGTCCCTATGAGAAAGGAACAGCAAAAAAAATCTATAATTTTTTAGTCTGGAAGAAATTTTCCTTGTGTGGCCAGTGTTTGTAGACTTCAAAGTTCAGGACCATTCCTAGACTAGTGTTTTAGTATCCTTATCATTAGAAAAAGTTTCCTACTCTCTAGTTTATAAATTCCTGCTATATTTTAAGACTGCTGTATCTTATTCCACTTTCCACATATGTGAAAATATTTTTTAGCTTCTTCTTGGAGCAATCTGTTATGTATCTGAAGACTGTTAAGAGTGTCTCTCCTGGATCTGTGCTTGTTTATACTAAATTGTTCCAGGTCTTTCAATCTTTTCTCTTAAGTGATCTTTCTGAAATCTTTAATTGTTCTTCTCTGTGCTACAGTTCATTTTATTTTCTCTTGACATGATATACACAAATCTTCACCAGGAACCACTAAATGCTGAGGACTTCAGCACATAATGAGATAACAGTTTTCATGTTTTAAGTGTAACAAAGATTACTTTTTTTTTTAATATGATCCTACCTGTTAAACACTTTGGAAAACTTGTTACAAATGCAAGTATTGAGTGTATAGGTAGGCACAGAGCCTAAACTATAGTGCAGCTCTGACATTACCTAGATATTTTTTCTGTCAGTCATTGCTAGCATACCGGTCAGAACCTTTCTATACCAGTCTTCAAACAGTTAGTGAGTGATTTGGGTATTTCAGTGGATTATTTTGGATAAAGTGCTGATTCCTTGTCTTAGGTCAGCAGTTCAATTCCAGTTCAGCCAATAGATGAAAGAAAGTTTTTTCAACTCAGGGGTTTTGGCCAGCTGACTGGGAGATCTCAGCCTTGTGTCTGTGACTCTGTTATGACAACTACGATCTAAGCTGGCACTTGTAGAGGAAGAATTTTTAGAGAGTGAAGATTGAATTTGGTAAGGAGATTGATCACTCTGAATGGCCTGAATCCCTTCAAAAAAGTCACAGGAAGCAATGATAAAACAGTGCAAGTATAGCTATTTAGTTACTAAAATTGCCAGGGCAGGAGAGGAAGAAAACAGCAAGTAGTTCTGTGAGCAGCAGAATTAGCCATACCTTTTTTCCTGTGGATTTGTGTCTCTTGGTTATATGCTCTGACCAACAAAGTTTTCCCCAAAACTGGAACATTTCTGTTAATGAATAAAATCAATATATATGCATATTTATATATTATATATATGAATGGTACATAGATAATCTCTCTATATATCAAAATACATCTATACCAATCTCCTTCTCAAAAAAATATATATAAAAGAAACAAATTGATCACTTGCTATCCCTCTTCTCACCTTCCTCTCTCTTCCCTCTGAGGGCTGAGTTCAGTAGTTTTCCCTGATGCCATCTCAAGCCCCACTACCTGCCCGCCTATTTCCAAGAAAAATATAGGAATCTAATATCTTGAAGACTATCAAATTTAACTGAATTTCTCAGAACAGTTGAGGAAAGCATTTATAAAGCTTTTTAGGGATAAGGTTTCCCCTCACTCTCTCAATCCTTTTTTTGCATATATTCCACAGTGAAGTAAATAAACTAAGCCTCTGAATTCCTTTGACTGCTTGACTTGTTTAACCTGAGTTGATCTCCACGATGATATGCCTGCTATTAGCTCTCTTTCTTTCAGAATTAAGATAACTTCATGCAAGTTCCCTCTTCAAGGTATCCTCTTAGATAACTAAGACCGCCCTTTTATTAGGCTATTGATTTTGCTAAAATGTATTCAGAACTAATTCTTCCCTCTTTTCAATAATCTGGGATAACCATGCCTGATATCTGCCTTTACAAGACAACCAGTTATCATTATCAGTCTGACAAAATCTAATCTCATTGTTAATGAAGAATTTGAAAGACCAAGCTCAGCACATTGTTTCGTTAAATATAAACCTCTCCCAATCTTATCTTAGGTACTAGTCATCTTTCTCAGAATCCTATCTGACATTTTGTTTTGCTAATAGTTCTCAAGTTAGTCCAACTACAAAAGACTGGCATTCTTAAATATGTTCAAAATAAGACAGATGAGCCTAATATTACATGAATACCTTTGTAATCTAGGACTAATGTTAAAATAGGATTAAGAATTCAGCATTTAATAAAGCTTAATGACCCTGTWGAAGCAGTTTGTTGACATTTCAGGGCTGAGGGCAGCCTGCTTATTTATAGAATAGCTCAAGAAAATCCTTTTAAACATTAAAATGGAGATGGAATGGAAGAGATTGACTTTTATCTCACCTACTAGAGACATTGTGTTCATAACTATTATACAAACACACAGAGAGATTTATATGGTAAAGCCTAAAATGATCTGAAATAAGTGACTTCACAAGCAAACCTGTGTTTGAGTGGCTGACTAAGCATCTGGATATCTCAAAACCAGCATATTAATCAGGTCTAGATCAGACAGAAGTATTGTGATTTTTGCCCCTCTGCATTCTTAGGCTATATTACTAWATCAAGTAATTTAAAAATCTTGTTTTAGTGAACAAAATACTTTTTTTCTCTTTTATTTTCCAGATTCATCCACACAGTGAGATTGTTTATTGATTCATACTATTTTTCTCTTTGAAAATGTTGAACGATGTTTGGTGAGAACTTTTCCAAGAAGTAGAAAACATTCCTTTTAAAAAGTCTACACAGAGTTTATGAAGTACAATCTTACAGCATTGTTTTAACTTATTAGTTGGTTTTTAATCTGACAGTCACCTGGTTCAGTGAACTCTCTTACTGTATTGGTATATAACCTATGCATCTTGCTCACTGATGCATGATCTAAACTTGATTCATGATTCCAGTCCACTTCCTCTCAGCTAAGAATGCTATTGATTCATTAAAAAGTAAGTCTGGATCTATGCAGATGCTGTTAAAGTCACACCTTACACCCTGTATATTTCTGTAAAGATCTTCCCTGGAAGATTAAAAGCAATAGCAATGGCTTTTCAGTCCATTTTTCCATAGCTGAAAGGTTAGTGGCATGGTATTATAAGCACAGGTGTTAAAACATCTCCAGAATTCTGCCAGAAATGTGAAAAACTTTTTGCTGGGGAAACCTGTGCTTTACTAGAACTACTACTAATTTACCAGTACTTTAAGCCAGACTTCCATCATGTTGGACCTAAGAATGAGAATCCTACTCATTCCCACTCTTAGACAAACAGAATCAAAGCTAAACTGCCTACTCTTGCAGTACAGCTGTCTTGTGGTCTGCAGGACTTTCCACCCTAGGTTGGTTAAAATCTCACTATTAAAAAAGCACCCCCCTTATCAGGAGTTTTTGCATTTCACATCTGTTTTTTTTTTTCAGTTCTCACTTGGTCAACACTTTCAGAGTTTACTAGCATCTCAGTTCTCACATATAATATGTGGCTTGTGTGGGTTAGTGGAAGTGTACTCAACAGAGTCAAAGTTTTGTCATGAGACATACGGGTGATCACTACTTTTGCTTTCTAGAGCTGTCAGAACAGGAGCAAAATGTTTCACAAACATAGGAGGGTTTTTTACCTACTTGTTTGCATTTCTCTTTTTCTCTTTTTAAAACATTTTAAGAAAGATGTTTACACAGAGACATGGTAGCAGGGGCAGCAAGGATCACACTAGGATCCTGCTACCTCTTGCAGGAGATCCAGCCGCTGTGTTTTCAGGCTTCCCACAACTGTATCTTAGCAATTTCTCTGCTTATGTCAGCCTACATGCCAAGCAACACAATTCATCTCTTTCTTTTAGGCAACCTAATTCAGGAAGGCTTGCTAACTTTGTTTTTAACATTACCAGAGAAACAACTGTATTCAGTAATAAAAATCCGAATATCACTTGAATGTCAGCTTTAGGTTGTGTCTGATTTATTTAATTGAGATGCAAGACTGCTGTATGGGGTTTTCTCATCTATTATTTTTCACAGTGATGAACATCCTGTTGATGTTTAATGCATGTAGAACTGGTAGACAAGTTATTTGGCAAACATATTATTAGACTTTTCAGAAATCACACATAACATAAAGTGCACTTACCTCATGTAATCCAACTACAACAAATAATACGAAAGTTACCTTGGACTTGGATTTTGGGTCAGTGATGCTTTTAGCAGGTATCAGGTAACTTTTAGGAATAGAAAATAATAGTTTAAAACATAAGCATAATGCATGTGGTTATTAAGCTTGAAATAAATTGAGGGAAAAGGAAGGTTTAAGGTTTGTTCTTTTCCTGCTTGAAAATCAGCATGACAGTCTCTGCCAGTTCAAAAGGGTCATCTCTGAACCAATCCCCATTTTAACGATTTGACTGTGTCAAGAGGCATGCCAGATCACTGAGGATTTCAAGTTCCAGAAAACTACGGCTGATTAACCAGCCACAACCTTTTACAGTTCTGATCGTAAGCAAAGCTGAAACAGGCAACACAGGCTGCAAATCCAGAGCAGAACCAGCCTGTCTGCAGACACCACAAGACAAGTCAGTTGGAAACAAAATGTAAACTTGTTTATTGTGTTTTTAAATTGATAGTCAACAAGCAAGACGGAAGCAGGTGTGCTCCTTTTCTGTGGCTTATTAGGCAAAGAGTACAGGTCCTGTTCTATCTAATAGGATCTTTGCTTTGCTTTTCTTTCCCACAGTAAAAATGAAGGCTTTGATTCTCTAAGAAAACTTTACAGCAGTGTTTCTCTAATGTTTTTTGTAGTATGTGAAGATTCACATAGCTAAAAATGAAGTATCTACTGATCTTTGCAGACTTCTGTACCTTACTTCAGCAGTTCACGTACAGCAGGGAAGCAGGCCATGACCAAGTACAGGCCCTGAGTGCAGGAATATGCCGGGACCTTGCAGAGCTTTAACATATCCTGGCCAACTTCAATGAAATCCAGGAGGACGATGTAGAGGATTAGTTTTCTTCCATGATTTTATGAATCACCCGTTCACATATTCCTCCACCTTTTTGTTATAGGCTTCCTGGCTCCATCCAGCCCCAAAATAATGACAACAGAATTTAGAAGTGAAATTAGAGCTGGGGAAGACCAGTGTTTTTCTCATTCCAGCCCCACACACGATATAGCCGTACACCAAAGGCGTCGCATGGCCGAGTAAGCTGACAGCAGCCTCGAACCCGCAGACCCCGCCTCACCTGGGCTCCGCAGGCCGGGCCAGCCACACTCGCCCTCGGGCCGAAGGGCGCGCCCGGCCCGCCCGTCAGCGCGAGGACTACGACTCCCGCCGTGCTTTGCGCGCGAGGCCCGCGGACCTCAGAGCTCAGAGGAGCGCAGTGCTTGCTGGGACACGTAGTACCGCGGCGGCGGCGGGGGGGGGGCAGGCCGTTCCCCCGCCCTGCCGCGATTGGCGGCCGCTAGTCTCTGCCTGCCGCGGCCCGCGGTCGGCGCGCTCCGTACGGCGCTCGCCGCAATCACAGTGGCCGCGGCGGCGACAACCCCGCAGGCAGCGCGGTAAGGGCCGGCCGGGCCGGCGGGAGCGCGGAGCGGGCAGGGGCCGGCGGTGCCGGGCCGCGGCTCTGCCCTTAGCGCGCGCGAGCGGTGCCGCGCCGCCCGGGGGCCGCGGCGAGACGGGCCGCGGGTAACCGCTGCGGGGGCGGTTGTCGCCGCTGGGGCGGGCGTCGCTCGGGGTGCCCGGGAAGGGCAGCGCGGGCGGGCTGAGCCCGCTGCTGAGCGGCTGCGCCTGGCCGGGCGGCCGGGGCAGCGGGCGCGGGTTGTGCGCGCCGGCGGGGCGGGAAGGACCGCTCGGCTGGCAGCGCCGTGCTGGCGGCCTGCGGACGCGCTTAGCTTCAGCGGGAGTGCGCAGGCAGCGCCGGTCAACCGCGGTGAAGACGTGGGGACTCAAGCCGTGACCGCTGAGCAGAAATGCTTGCCCTCCATCTGGCTTATTCCTCTCACCCCCTTCTCTTCCCCCTGCGTAGTCATATAATTTTATAAATAAGTTATTCAGGCAGCGTTTCGATAGGTGWTTCTTCTGCCCGCAGCCTGGAGAASGTGGCTTCCCTGAGGTTGTTCTACGGTTGGCTGAGACTTGGTGGGCAGATGTGAGCAAAGAGCTGAAGGAGTTTCAGCAAAGCCTGAACTTCTGCCAGATTTGAATCTGGGCTTTTTGAGGTGCTTAGGGGGGAAAAAACCCCCCTAAAACGTGGGCTATTAGATTGTCCCATCCTAGGAAGCATAAGGAGTGGGCTTTTTTTTTTCCCCTGGGAAATTGTGCCATCCCCCTTTTGCTGAGAAGTGGAATCTGCAAGCAGTAGAATATACTTCACTTAAAATGACTTTTGAATAACCTTTATGTACCATTAACAATGCTTGAAACCAGTCAGAGTGAGCAATATAAYGAGGAATTTTTGCTTCTACAGGAAGTGACTTAAACATCTTCAATAGCTGGAGTGAACTGTTTTACTGAAAGCATTAATAATCAAAATARCCTGAATCTTTAAATAGTTACTAGCAGAATTAGTAAAGAAATGTATTGCAGAAGAGACCATAATTTCCATTGCTTTCAAAATATAGCTGAGCAGAGTTCACCACAATAAAGATTTTTTTTCCTGCTGTATAAATGTGTAACAAAAAACAGACTAATTCTGCAGGAGTTTAATCACAGATTTAGGTGCTTCGATTCTGGCACCAGATGGCACAACATATAGATAAAATATTGCTGACAAAACACTGCAGATATTAGTCTCTTGTGAGGAGGGTTGTCACAGAGGGAACAGGCTATTGACCAGAAGAATTACTCTAGCAGCCACCAGCCATTGCTGGATGTGGTTGTCACGCTTGGGGGAAATCAGCATTTAAATGTTAGAGTAACAGTATGCAAACGCTGTTAGGGGAAATGGAATTGTGACTTGACTCTGAAAACTTAATGACTAGTGGTTGTAAGAAGAGCAGCTGAAGTGAAATAAATCAGAGAAAGAGATTTCCAAGGAAAACTGGAATGATCAGCTGATGGATTTATGAGCATAGCATTCCTCTAAAAATAGCTAAGGCTATTACTTTTCTTCAAGCTTACTGTTAATTTGTTCAGTTCACAGGAAGGGGAAATGAGTGTATGTGTTCTGCTTACACGGCTCTTAATAGAGGCTGTGTTTAAAGTATTTGGAGTTTAGGGTACTGCAGTGTCAACATTGCTCTAAAAACCAGTGGAGAATATCTTGATCAATTCAAACTGCTTTCTCTAGGATGACCTAATCGTTACCCTGCTGGTCTGATTTTTGGTCTTAGWGTACTATTTTCCCAAAGGAAGTTTGGGAACACAGAGGGAACAGGCTATTGACCAGAAGAATTGCTCTAGCAGCCACCAGCCATYGCTGGATGTGGTTTTACTTAAGCAAATCAGAGATGTCTGCTGGTAATGTGAGGTCCAAGAAACCTCAAGGAGAAAAACRGGCTTTTAAGGGTTGTCCGAGTTGTTATGGCACTAGACACCCAGCTCTGGCTGCACTGTTTCCAGGGACTGTGCAAGGTGCCCAGCATCACCTACGTGTGCACATGCCGTGGTTCTGCGCTTACAGGTCTGAACCTGCTATGCCCGGAGGTGTGCGTGTTCCCTGACATGGACCCCAAAGCAAAGTGAGCTGTTCTGCCAGGAAGGTACTGAGCAGAACTGATCAAATCATTCCGTGTTTTKGGGTCAGCTAAAGCTCTGGAATGATCTTGCAGTGAATCTTCAGGTCTTCCATGTACAGATCGTATTTGCATGCTGTGTAGCAAGATTCGCACACTGCATGCATTTAGGATGGTACATGACAAATCATTTTATTTCTTAYTTAAAAGACAGAACAAGACAGAGAAGGCAAAGAAAAGCTACATGCTTATATACCTGTGATAAGCTGGTCAGCTGAGCTGTCTTCTCTTCTAATATGACCTAATATGACCTGAAGGCATAGCATGTGATGGTAACTTTCTCTTTACAGCTGTAGGTCAGGAATTCTTTTAACATAACACAGAACACTATCTTTTAAATTGGCTGCCTGGGTAAATAAAGATTTTCTTTAAAAACAAGCAGAAATATGTTTTGGGGTTTTATTTTCTTTCCCTCCCTTCTCTTTTAGTGGTTGGAAACAAGCTGTGAAAGACCTGTTTCCACTATACATGTATTTAATGGTTAAACCTAGTTTAAAAGCTGCTCAGGGAACTCTGGGGAACTGAGCGTTTATTAATTCTGCATTACTAGTGTGCCTGGATTTTTTTCCCCGTCTTTCAGAAATGAATTTTGTTTAATTATAGTACACCGATAGATAGATATGTGGGATTATGCCTCATTACATACAATAAAATAGAGTGTATAGAGTGTTTTCCATTCTAACTAACTTATTAGAAAACATACGTGTTTTCTAGTGGTAAAGTAATGCAAATATTTCTTAGCCTTGTTTTTGCAACTTCTGCATTGTCTGCAACTTCGTCTCAACAGAAACAAGAAATCTTAGGAACTGTATATAGTCATATCACGTGGGAGACTCTTGAATTTCCTACAGAGTGGCTGCCTGTGAAGTCTGATAACTTAGTCTTCCTTCCTTTTCTGGCTCTGGGCTCTTCTACCTGTTTGCAGGCAGAATGCAGGACCATTGCTGAGACTGGAGGTAGCTGATAAACCCATATCCTGCACAACACAGCCCTGTGCAGGAACGCTCACGAGGGTCCCGGGAGGAGCAGATCTGTGTTAGCGTAGCCTGGCATGTGAACTAGTCAGCAAAGATGCTCCAGTTCAGCTGTTCCCCATTCTGAAGTAGCTCTCAATAGTGCAGAGTTTCTGAAGCTCCCAGTAACTGATAGCAGGGGCAGTGACTGTTTCTGTACGAAAGCTGCCTGTCTGCCAGGATCTGACTTGACATTAGCCATCGTGCTGTGTAGCCCAGAGAACAGTTAGCAGCAATCCTGCTTCTATTGACATGACCTGGATTTGAACTGATGATTTGCATCTCTGAGCTAAGCATCCTGTGAAAGGATTTCTAACTCTTAAATAATCATTTGAACCCTGTATTTCCTCTTTGCACTTTTATGTAAGCGCAACTGATATTTTTAGTTGGAGAAATGAGAGGTTATGCTTCAGTGAAYGTGGACAATACTGAGCTATATGGGTTCTGGTAGCATGAAACTCTGTTCCATCTTCCAGTAAGTCAAACTCTCTTAAGCTTTTAAGCAGATGATCCAAAATATATTGACTCTCTTTTCCTGTCTAATATTTCAAGAGTTAGGTATCCTTGAAACTAACTATTGGGAAGGAACAGGCCTGTAGGCCTGTGGCATATTGTGGTACTTCACAAAGCTTTAAAAAATTTGGTCTGAACCTCAGCTGTACTATAAGAAACAGAATARGCTCCTTTTGTGGATGTTGTAAATACAGCGCATCTCCAAGGCAGTTGTTAGTGTGTTATTTTCTGAATCATTTGAAGAAGTGGCAAGATGGACAAGGCAGAGCTGACACATGAACTCGTCTGTCACTGTTGGGCCACAACAATGACAAGAATTTACAGCTCCAGCTCAACACGAGAGATTACAACAGCCTATCCAACTGCACAAAAATCCTGATTGTTCCTGCAGTATATGCGACTGCTGAAGTAGCTAATAATTTAACAAATCCTAAATTGTTAAGTCATCAGATGTTGTTCTCRCTCCCAAATCTTGCAGGCAGTGACAGCACTGGCTTATTCCAGAAAGAAAAGTATCCTAGACTTACCAGAGCTCTTGGAAGAACCAGTGTTACAGCACTTAACTATCAGTTCTGGTTTTCACTCTTCTGGAGTTCCAGTGTGATGACTGGTCTTCCTGTAGGAACAGATATATTGATACGGCTTCCTTCACTTTGTGCTAGCTCCATTTAAAAAGGAGAAAAACAATCTTACAGGACTGTGCACACGCACATACCATTGCTAAAGCAGACTGCTCCACCCTTACAGCACCTCTTAGACACATTCCAGCAGTGATCCACCTCTAGAATCTTTTTTTTTTTTTTTTTTTTTTTAAGCAGGTATGAAATCCATCTTTCAGTATACAAATATGAGGAAGTATTTAATCTTAGTGCACATGCCAAGAGCATGCAATTCTTAAAGGAAGCTTGCTTTATGAAGGCTTTATTAGACTGCAGACCTGAGCCTGTATGACTAATGAACAATCTGGCTGATGTTTTTATTTTGTTTTCTAGTACTTATTTTTAACGCAAAAGACTTTATCAGACAATTAAGGTGCTCAGAAAATTCGCTAGTGGGGACACTACCTTCAGTTCTCTCAAGAAAGCGGAAAGAGCCTTTTTTGCTTGTGCTTGAAACTCTTTAACTCTGCAGAAACTTCATGCAAACACTTAACCATAGAGCAAAATAGATGAAAAATGCTACTCTTTCATGTGGTACCACTTCACATTTGCTCTCCACGAGCATAACAGGCTGCACAAATAGCATAAGGCTCTCACGGTCTGCACTTCCCCCTGACCTCAGCCATTAGGGCTATATCTTGTGCAGAACAGCAGAATGGCATCTCCACACCTCTTGAGCTTTGCAGGCACAGAAGACTTCTGTGACTCACTGATCTTTCAACTCCCTAGCAACTCTCTGTCTGCATCGTTGTGCCTATAGCACCAGGGATTTGACTTGATCTCTAGACAAAATGCCAATGCAGTTTGGTAATGGGCTAATTGCCAACAACTGGAAATCAATGAGCTGCATAAGCAGAGACTAAGAGAATGGAGGATAATCTGATGAAGTTTTATTTGGAAAATACTTCATAGTAATTCTTACTTTATATCTGAGGATTATTCACTATGAGCTATTGTAGAACAAAACAATCAGAGGGAGCTGAAAGACTTGGTTGTCCTGCTCAGAATTGCTTTCAGTCAGATTTGCAAGTTGACAGAAGAGTCTTGTAACTAGTAGCAGCTTGGTACTAAGCGAAGATATGACTGAAATTTTCCTGTAGATTAGGTGTTCTTTAAAATGCAAATAAATAAATAAATAAATAAATAAATAAAACCCAAAGCAAAAAACAAACCTAACCAACCAACCAAAAAACCCACCAACGAGAAAGACTTCTAGTTGTGTACTCCACACACACACTTCTAATCTACTTCTCTCAAACTTCTTAGGGACTTCTTTCTTCCATTTGTGGAGTAAAGAAAGAAGAGAGATGATACTGAAAGCAGTTGTGCTGTTGKGCTGTGCTCTGGGCATCGGTGCGTTACCACTGGAAGAGCCTGAAGATGGAGGCAAGCACTGGGTGGTAATCGTTGCAGGTTCAAATGGCTGGTACAACTACCGACACCAGGTAAGGACCATTAGTCCTGCATGCTGATCGTAATGCTCCAGGGAGCACCTGAGTGGGGACTTATAGGGTGACAGTAGTTGCCTRAAGTAGTTCTGCTCTTCTGTTGTTTGGCCAAGTCCTGCTTCAGGATTTTCACATGTGTACTAGTATATAGCATTCAAAAAGAAGCAGTGACAAGATTGACACAAAGCCCAGTCTTCTCTCTGTCATTTTCACCCCAAGAATTCCCCTCTTCTTCTTTTTTCTTTTATATAACCTTGTCCAGTCATTCTTTCTTTGAAAAGCTGTTACTAGCATGAGGAACAGTATTCTTACTTTAGCCATGTTTTTAAGACAATCTAGGAAACCCTTTCTATATATATTTCTAAAATATCCCTTTATTTTCTGCTACTGAAGGACTTGAGTAATACTGCAAATCCACAGTATGTTTTCGTGGGTGAAGGGGTTTGAGAAAGGGTTTTTAATTTGAATCAATTTGCTCACTCTGTTCTACAGCCAGGCCCCAGTGTTGTGTTGGCACAACAAAGATACAATACACTGAGATGCAGGAATCAGAGTAAATGGCAGAAAGAGGAGAAAAGGAAATAGGAACTCCTGAGCCAAGCACTGTTGTCAAAGACAGTGTGTTGTGGAATTGTGGTCTACGTGTTAGTGTCAGGATGGACAGGATTAAATCCAAGTGACTTAACTCTGATTAAGCTCAAGACTTAAACTCATCAGTCAGGAGACTTCAGCAGTTTTTTCCTTTGAGAAGTCTTGGGAAATCCATTAAAAAAGTTAATCCAYGCTTAAATATAGTCTTTCCTATAGTCTCTAAATTTGGAACTACCTCTTGCTTTACTTGAGAACACATTTCATTTAATTCTTAATTTATAATATATACAAATGTTCATTTCTAAATGTTAGAAAAGTATTTTACTGGACTGTTGTTAAAGTGCACTTGARCAGAAATTGAAACACTAGTGTATAAAACTAGCATTTCAAAAGTTAAATGAAACTATATTGAATGTGCTGGATACCAAACTGATTTACTAAACTCTGAAACCTGTTAAATATTTATTGTTCTTAATGTAACTGCCTGTAAAATCTAGGGAGATCTCATCGTATGTATTCTTGTTTATTGAGAAACAAACCATCCATGTGTTGAGTACACTAGGTTTATGTTTATGCATCTCCTACTCCCCCAGCTAACAGTCAGTTTGTAGCTTTTAGTCTAATGACCAGCTTAAAAGTGAGTGAACCAGGCTGACAACCTTGTTGTGTCTGAAGAACCTGTTRTTGGCCAATGCTAGCCTAACACTTTGACAAACTGGTTTTAGGGATTCTGTCATCTCCTTATGCTGCAGCTTTCACTTGATAAACATATTTGGAATATTACAGGCCTTAGCACAAACTATTACTATTTCAAATTATATCTGGAAAAAGGTTTTTCAGATGCTTCATTGAGTACATCAAACAATTATAAAAAATGCTAGTGTTGTGCTTGGTCACTGCCTGTTGTACTTGATCACTGCCTGCCCTGGAGYGTCTTAAGTATAATTAGTCTGGGTTGTACTTTGATTGTTCCTATTGCTGTGTAACCAGTCTCACTAGCTCCCTTCCATTCTAGGAAGAGTTAATAGCTCAACATTTAGTCTTTAAATAAAATTACATTTTTTTTAAAGCTGTTGCTCAGGAGAATGTGTTTTCTACAGTTGCCTGGGCATACATTTTTTACCCTTTTCTTCAATGGTTCTTCAATGACAAATATATCTGCCAGGTATAATATGGAGTTATGAAGAAAACAAGATGCACAATTATGTATTTRTCCCTTCAGCAATAAACCTTTTGAACACTTCAAAATTTCACACAAACAAATTAATTTTGAATTCAGTTGTGTTTTGCTGATAGTTACTTTAAGTAATTGCTTTTCAAGGTTAGAAACAGTAGAACAACACTTTGTTAACAGCTTCCTTTTGGAGATGATGTCAGCTAACAACGCAGAAGATCTGCAATGTCGGATTGTTCCGACTTTCAGTGCTAGAAATCACTGTTTTCAACTTTCACGTCTTGCTTCAGGTACGGTATTAACAGAAGAGAAGAAAATTGGAATGCTAAGAATCCCATCAGAGTTATGAAATTGGCATCATAAAACAAGAGAGTCTGTATATCTGTGTGAAGGATCCTTAAGAGTGGGATTGAGCTCTTATTTATCTGTCCTACGCAAGAGATCATGCCTCTAACTTGTTTCCAGCAGRATCACTTCCCTGCAGCCACCCTTTGTGGTCAACCTTAAGAGACTGGCAAGGGTGGGCACCTGGGGTGATGGGAGGACATGCTGAGGCAGACCCAGGGGCGAGGCATGGAGGATCCACTGTGTGCCATCACATATAATCCACAAAAAAGGTGCCTCAAGTATCAAAATCTAGGAAACTCTCTCAACAAAAAACAGTTGAGCAATGGGGCTGACTTTTCTAGAAGAGCTGTGCGGAGGAGGAAAGATGGTAGCTACAGATATCTTAGGAGTTATTTCAGTTTTTTTCAGGAATGTTATGCAGACTGATCACCCTGTCTCTGAGTGTGTTAGTATTCCCTGCTTTCCAGCTGTGGAAACAAAAGCACTGTGAGTCTTTAAATGACTTGCCCAGGTCACGTGCARTGGGACCAGAAATAGGACTTGGATTTCCAGTTCTGTGCTTCATCCATCATGAAAGCTATTTGGCAGTGAGCACACATGGAGACATCCCATTAGTCTTCAGTAGAGTAATATTAGTAAACAGAGGCACAGACTGCTGAAATGCTCATAAGCAGTGCTCCAGGATTTCAGATTCATTTGTGTAATTCTTTGTTGCTACTTTCCAAGAGAGAAATTGCAGAAGAGAATACATTGCATTCTAATTCAATTTTTTCTTGCCATCACCTTTCTTCCTCAGAACTTCTCTGTGCTAGCCTGTGTACAAATTAATTTGTACATGTGAATCTTCCTGTAAGCAGTTATTTGATGTATACATTTTATTGCTAGACTGGATCTTATTCCCTAAAAGCAGTTAAGCAAGCATAATCTCCCTCTGTATTTTGAGACCTTAGGTGACACTTTTCTGAATTTATACTCTCCATTTCAACTGTTCAGGGCACAGCTCATACATGCATGTTGCAAGTTTGTATTACATGACTCGTCTGTGAGCTCCAAGTGTTTTACATGCTGCCTGCACACAGCACAGTCTAAATATACCCTTTTGCCTTCCACAGTAGTTACCCAACAGCAGCCTGTGTTCATCTGACTAAGCAACCATAAAAGGGAGGGAAGATAATTTTAAATAAAATAATTAAGATAATCTCAATTATTTATCAAAAACGTGTCTGATTTCGTACATGAAAAGTTGTGGGGAAATTAGTCCATTGTTATACATAGTACAGATTCCCCTTAAACAGTGAGTTTGTGAAGACTGTAGAGATCCCTGTAAGCAGTGAGTYTGAGCCTGTAACTGCAAGGAATCTGAAATTTCTTCTAGACTTGTAATTCAGTTGTCAGTGGTCAGAATCCACTATCAGTGGTGCAAACCTCAAGCATAGACAAGATAAGTAAAAGCACTGCTTGCATTTATCTACGTTTGAGATTCACACCTTGCGGATAACCCAGTTCCTATTTGAGGGCTGAACTGGGACTGCTTCCAAATCAAGATGATCTAAACTTGTCTTACATTTATCTCACAAGTTGCCTAATGCAAGTTTAGATGTTTTAAATGGCATACAGCCCAAAATGATGGGCTTATTCTTACTGCAAAACTTGTGAAAATTTTGGCCTGTTTTGGGCCACATGGCTCTATATTGCCCCATTCTTGATTTTTCTTAGTTCTTGGGTATTTTCACCCAGATCTTAGTGTTTTTAGTTAGAGTTGCCTAGGCTGCGGGAGGACTATAGTCATCGTTACTGATGCTTTTCTGCAGATCTCCTATACTATTCCATGACTCCTCTCTGGGCCTAGAAGGAAAGAGGTCTTCCATTATTCCGTGGGAAAATGGTTCAGCTCTCTGCTCTGCAAAGGCCCAGATGATATATCTTTGGAAAGCTCAGTGACATAAGTGAGCAGATATAACACTAAATATTACTGGTAGGTTTAGAGAATTAAAGTGACCCAATAAACTATTTCTCTTCAAGGGAAATAGAATTGTACATACTTCTGCCTCTCCTGGGAGATAACTGCACCAGCTAACTCAAATCTGCAGGTGGTCTTACAAATAGATAATAAAGAAAGACACACCAATACTTTCAGCGTGCTCCAAAAAACACACATGAACATAGCCAATGGAAGAACCTGCTTTGAAAGGCAGAATCTTACTAAATGTGGAGTACATATTTGAAGGGAAAAATAGCTGATAAAAACTAGGAAGATTAAAATGCTAGAAATAAAAACATTTGAATTTGCGTACCTGGGTCTTCTTTCAGTTGTTGCTTCTAGTCTTATACTTAGAAAGTGAGCTGTATGGGCCAGGGATTGTATTTCTTCTGGGTTTTGGACAATACCATCCATAACAGTTTCTTAGTCCAGGGTGGTGCTTCTAAATTCTCCAGTCTTTCAGGTAACAGACATGAAAGATGCCTTAGTAACTGGACATCAGTTAAAATTTCCTCACTGTGCTTACAAAATTATAACTGAAGATATTGGGAAACCTTTCCCAAGTTATACAGATACATTGATTGATTGATGCGTATATAAGGAAAGCATCATTGAAACAGCTGAAATGAAACAAAATGAACCAGCTCAGTGCTGAGCCACAGAGCTTCTAGAAGTGGCTGCCATGTCTTACAGTATATGTTACATGTCTTACACRTTGTATGCCATGCTTATACATTAGAGCTTGTTTTTTTTTAGGTCCTAGCATTTCATTGTTCCTGTAGGAGGAGCAACATCACTTCATTAGGTGACAGTTTGTTACACATGCTTTTTAGCCATGAGCCTGGCTATCATAAGACTAGAGGTAACCAATTTCAAAGAAGTCGCAAGCTTTTTCTTTTAGGAACTGTTTATGCATGCATGTGTCATAAGACAACTTGATTTTTCCAGAAAAAAAAAAAAAGCCAAAGAAAGCTGGGGCAATCTGCCTGAAAGCTATGTCACTGAGATGAATAATCAGGTGTATGAGAGAGGAGAATCAGATTTCCCCCCCCCCCCCTTTTAGGATTTTCCCGCACACATTTGGGGATACAAAATACCTATCCCAGGAAGATGGGGAGAAATCTACATGTGATCTCTGGGCTTTCCWGATCTTGGAGTTAATCATGAGCAAATTCAAGTAAAATTCTTCATAGGAATTTGCTGATAACAGCAACAGGTTTAGACTAACCTGGGGATAAAAGGTCTGAACCTTGCCATTAGCACTTTCCACTACTGACCTGGTGTCTGAGGTTAGTTGTGCAGTGGCAGCTGTACAGCTACACCTTTCCCTCTTGTGCTGTCTTGCTTCCTTTAACGGAGTGTTCCCCACCCTGAATCATGACTACAAAAGGAGGACTTATTTTTGGTAATGATTTTATACGGTGGGTGCTTGTGGCATTCATTTCACTTATTAAACCAACAGAAATGATACCGTCAAGAGAACTGGAACAGTATTGACTGTCTCTGTTAAGAAGGCTTATAGATAGAGAGGTGCCACAAATGTTTCTAGAAGAAATGAGATTCAAAAAGCAATATTTGGTAGACACTTTTAGATCAACAGGAAACACACTAGATTCACATGCGCTTGACTGCTCTAGAAGCAGACTTGTTACTCTGGTGTTACAGTTTTCATCTTCCTCGTTGTACAGTATGGAACAGCCTGACCARCGTCAGAGGTAGCTACTCAGGTCAGCCAATGCCACACAAAAAAGAACTGTTCTAGTTAAGCCAGATGGATATTTAATGCAAAACAAGTTTTTGCAGCCTATGTTAGTGATGTCATTATGCTACCAATGTTTCCTTACCAATACTAATGTTTGCTACCAGTTTCCTTAGCAAAACTCTTAAAACATTAGGACAAACCCTGAATAGGCATAAGTTAGAACATCTTGACGGAAACTAAATTGATCTGCTTCCCTCTGCACTAGGGAATTTGATGCAAATTTACTAGCAAGATCTCTTTTTGAGATACTTGGAGCCTGTCTCTGCATTTCTTCCCCCAAAGACCCCATTCTTAAGACAAGTTTCCCTTAGCTCTTAGGAGCAGCTGTAATACTGTGTAAGCCACAAATGCTGTCCCCCTGCTATCACAGGGTAAAAAGGCGTGCCCTACTTCAAGCAGTTTGCTGTCTAAGTAAGATAACAGTGAGCAAGCCAATCAATAAATCAGAAGAAAAAGGAAAGAGAACAAAAAAAGATGATAATATGCATTTACAAAGCTGAAGTAATTTTTTCTTTGGTATTTATTAAAAACACCTCAGAAGTCTCTATAGGCGAGGCACATATCTGTGGGAGCACAAAGACACTTGTGGGTTGAGTATGTTGATTTTATATCACTATAACATGCCTAAACATTTCCTTGTGTTGCCAGCACATAACTCTTTCTGGGAGCRTAATGGAAGCAGTGTGCTATGCCTTGAGGGTGTGAGCAGATCTATGATCCACTCATTGATCGGAGTAGAGCTGCCCTGATTAGTGCTTTCTACTGCTTTTACCGGAGTTGTTTCTGAAAATTAAATGTTTGCTAAAATCTGTACTCTACTCTTTCATACTGCATGCTGACAGTTACAATTATAACTAATCTCTGTATCTCTACATTTTCATTTTTTTGTGGCAGCAGAAGACATAATGCCCTACAAATAGCTAGGGAACTATAAAGAGTACAGACTGTCTGGGATAGGTGGAAGAGAACATCGCCTGACTTCCATAGGAGGAAGTAAAACTGCTTTAGTAAGGTTTAACATAACTTCAGAGGTTAGTCATGTGAAGAGGTTTTGCTGCAATAGAGTTCATTAACATAGAATGTATCTTAGCCTTTCCAGAATCTTGCGCAACTACCATTTTTCTGCTTCAACCACACTTAAAAGACCAAGGATTATAAAGTGACAAGATTTTAGTATTCTTTCAATTACACTAGCAGAATCACTAGTACGGGTTCACCTAAACCTGTTTAGTTTGGTGTATAAATTAGCAAATTAGACTAATTTAACAAACATGAGCTTTAAAAGTTGTTTCTTGGCTGCAATTGGATTTTGCATTTGTTATACCAGATTTCTACCATTAAATCTATGTGGTTTTTCTAGCATGTAATAGGTTATAGTTCTGGAGGTTAAGAATGATTTTTGCTAGTCTATTACTAATTCGTAGACTAGGTGTCTAAGATGGATTTGAGGTGGGGACAGTAAGAACGTAGCGCTCTGACAGAGGTTCATACTTTACTACAATATCACTTTAAACAGTACTGCTGTTTCTGCATCATCAGAAGATGGTCTACAAAGAAAATTTGCTTATTCAGGTCCTGTACAAATCAGGAAAAGAGYCTGAGCAGAAATTCTGCAATTTTGTTTTCCACTGAAATCTGTTTTCATGCCCTGAAGTTGCTTGAGTGATATTCTACAGGAAATACACAATTAGAAAGAAAATTTTCCTTTCTGATCTAGTAAAACAAGATTTTAAAAATCTTTGCAGAGTTGAAATTGGTAAACTGTACTTGTTAAAGGACAGTCTTTGGTACTTAGTTGTTGCAGGCTTGATGCAGAACTAATCAAAATTGGTGGAAACCCAACTCTTTCTTCTTCTGCTTGGCACTCTTTGGATCTGTTAGTGCAAAAGATTTCTCCACAGAGTGCAGGAAGTTACAAAGAATCTTTTCGTAAATTTTGTTATGTATGGCAAGGATCAAGAAAATTCTGGCTTTTATTTCAATAAGGATTTGAAATAAGTTAATGAGAGAAAGATTTTTATTACTGTCTCTGTATTACGTCSTATTCTGGATTAGAGAAGGACATTGAGTTTTTGGATTACATCTGTGCATTTCAGCTCTCTGACAACCCTCAATCTCTTATATTTGAAATGAAGATAGCAGGTTGAAGATTCTTTTTGATGATAGCCTGATGTTAGGTCTGTAGAGCTATTTTTCTTCTCTTCTCAAAGGTAAAGCCCCCATGAAATCTGTTAATGAAARTAATTGCTCCATTTCAGGCAGACGTGTGCCATGCATACCAGATCGTCCACAGAAATGGAATTCCGGACGAACAGATCATTGTCATGATGTACGATGACATTGCAGATAGTGACGAGTAAGTGATGAACACACACACGTGTCAAACTACACGTTTACTACAAATGTGCCATAGTCACCAATGTGTTTTAAGCATGTAGCTGTTCTCTGAGAAAAGCCTTTAAAACTGCCCATSATATGCATAGGGACATTTTATCCATCAGCACAGTGAGACTACTTTGCAAAATCTTCATCAGCTTTCTGAGATTTAAGTCACAACTTGGTATCTGTTACAGCACTGAAAACTTATAGTTTCTTGTAAATTCTGGTGTGAAAGAGGTAAGTGATCTTAACTCTTGGGTTTAACAGTTAACAGCAGATAAATAGCCTAAAACACATAGAGAAGCTCAGTGTGTGGTTTGTAGTTTTTTAAAAAAATGACGTTATCATCTTGTTTATCCCCCAGAACATACATTCAACAAGGTGTGCATGTCCCATTCCCGGCAGTTATCTATATCTATCATTATCACCACTTTCAATACAAAATGATTTAGTTTTACAAGCTTTAATTCTAAAAAAACTTCAGCAGAAAACAGCAGGCTTCACATATGTGACAACAGAGGGAGCAGAGAGTAAAGCGGACTGAAAGTGGAGAGATGATAGTATCACAGATCATGTACCTATATCCTCAGAGTAATCTACCTGATCTCAGACAGCATACTTGAAAGTACTGAAAGGGTAAGAACACCTGAGCTGAGCGTATGTAACTGACTGAAGTGAAAAGACCTTTTTATATGACAGACAATGCATGTATCCATGTTCTTTTGGGTGAGGTTGCTGGTCAGGACTGTTTAAATGGTTTCCTAGTTGATCTGTAGGCATTTTGTGGCATATGACTAATTCTTCATATTTATGTCCTATTTAACCTTCAGAAATCCAACGAAAGGCATTGTCATCAACAGACCTAATGGCACAGATGTGTATGCAGGAGTACCCAAAGACTATACAAAGGAGGTAGGAATGAAATAGCATTGCAGTGTGGACTTGTGGTTCTACAATAACCAAGTGTTCTGAATAAATGTTTTTAGGCAGTAGCTGGCACTCTGTAAAGCAAATGGCCTCCAGCTTATTCATACCTGCCTGTTTTGGCCAGCCTTTGGTAAGATGGATGTACATAATATATGCTTTGAAATGAAGCAGTTACAAAAATAAACCATTACAATATTTTCTGTACTGCACCCAAAAAAAGTGAGAAAGTCTTGCATTTAAAACCAGTTTAACTCAATCTGAAAACCAGCTGTTTAACTCTTTCATTGCATCAGAGCAGTAATCCAGCTGTTTAGCAATTTCATGATTCARCATCTGAATGAGTCATGAGTGAGTAATACATTAGTGGTGGATTGAACAGAGAGGTTGCGCATGCAACCCTGAAGTTAAGAGATGAGGAATTAGGTTCAGGATTGGAAACTGTGGCACTGAAAGTAAGATTAACATTAAAAAGTAATTTCCTTAGTGTTTGTTTAAAATTCAAAGTTCTTTTGTCAGCACAGTGAAATAGCAGGGCTAAAGAAACGGGCAGGGGTGGAGGAAGAGAAGAACTTTTTAATTAGACCTGACCACTGAACCCAAAATCTCAGTAAGCTGTAATGAGAGATTTCTGGAGGGGAATAAGGCTTTTTTTATCCTGGGAAGTTTGGGTAGGAATGATGATATGAGTTTCCAGTGATAACTATGCATGAGTAAATAATACCTTTGGTAAATGTTCTCATTCTAATACAAGGGTGGTTTTTCAATTTGGCTTCTATTCTTTTGAAAGCTGCTGAAATATCAGAAAGGGAATTGCTTTTAGTGTAAGAGGAATACAGAAAACTGAAGAACCACTGTTCCTGAACATCAATGGCCAGATAAATTTGCCATCCATTGAGATGCAAGGATTCTGACTTTCAGAAGCTATCTTTCTAAATGAAGATTTTATTGTTGCTTTTAACGATCAGATTTAATTTAAATCCTCTCAAATCCTTAGGATGTTACTCCAAAGAATTTCCTTGCTGTTCTCAGAGGAGATGCAGAAGCAATGAAGGGAATAGGATCAGGAAAAGTGCTGAAAAGGTAAGACAGCTTTTATTTAGAAAATAATTGCATATATAGTTGTTCATTGGCACTGACTTTCAACAAAAGAGGCTGTATGAGAGCCTTTTACAAATTGAGAATCCATCAAGACTTTTGATGGCAATCCCCAGTCATTTGCATTAGAGATGCAATGGTTCTGGTTTCTTAAACTGTCTAGCATCAAGTAGCAATTGCTACTATTTGATTCATACAGAGTCCAATACAGATTAAGGTTTAAAAACACTAGAGGATGATGTCAGCTATATTATTTAGTATTTAGATTAGTGTTTTTTGCAAGAATGGTTAGCAGGAGTGGCAGAGAGATAGAGATAGCGTAAACAGCTCATCCGCTGAAAGAATTGCATGTAAAATCCTGGGTTCAGTCTTTGTGACAGATGCAAGTATTGATACTTTGGATGTGATGAAATAGGACTGTGCAAAATGCAAAAGAATCTTTACTGTTGAAAAGTAGTATAAGCAATTAACTTTGTATATTAATACATTATGGTTAAAGTATTTATAAACATAGATATACAAATGTTTGTAAGTAGCAATATTTTACTATATGAACAACAATAAATGTACTGGTTAAATAGAAGGTAAGATCTGCAGTCAGTGGGTGTATTTTATAAAGGCTTATATAATTTAGATGATTCAAGGATAAAAACATTTAAGGGCTTAATCAGATCTCTCTTGAAAAGAGATCTGGTGTCAGTTACTCATCTTGCTTCTACAGAGCTTGAGATGTAAACGTATCATGGCAATTTATTAAGGTGTGTTGTATTTCTTTCTCAATGCTGCTATTAAAGTTATATCGTCTATATTTTTCTATATATAGTATTTCCAAAAAAAATGTAACAATTAATTTTGAACACTTGGAAGAACTAACCTAAATAAAGAAATATTGTATAAGCACCTATCTGCATATCAGTTTCCTTTAGAGACAAAGCAGTGAGACAGAAGAGAAGAGCCCACCCCAGCATAGAGGAGAGTAAAAAAAACAAAGGATCTGGACAGTAGCAGAATAAGATATTGCTCTTAATTGTTCAAACTTCATCCTAAATAATTATACATGCAGTAATTTAAAGGCAAAAAGTTAATCAGTCACTGTACAGTCACTAGACTGCTCTTTTCAAGTAGCTGGAATGAGTCAAGAGTTGAATGTAAAGCGTTTTGCTGGCCTAGCTTAAAAAGAAAGAAAAAGTACTTCAGAGCACACACACTCACGTGTTGACTTTACAAGTCAAATAAGGGAGCAGCTATCGAGAACAGCAAAGCTGCTCAGGAAGACAACTTGAACCCAGATACAAAAGTCCTAGTTATTTCTATTTCATTTCATTTAAAAAAAAAAAATGTTTAAGGACAAGAGAGGAAGCCAGAAAAAATACCACTCCTCTTCCTTTGTTAGGCTTCATTGTGTGAATATCACTGTGCCCTGACCTCTGCTATTAGGTGGGCCAAAAAACACCCCTCTCTTAGTAAGATCAATCATTCTCTGCCCAAGAGACTTCTAAATTGTCTTCTATCTCCTCAAGCTCTTCTCTAACCAGCAGGTTATTGGCCAGGCTGAAGGGTGGGTTACTGCTACAGTAAGATTCCTTTACAGTCAGGAGAGGGCAAGAGCAAGCATGAGTTTCTGGACAGCTGATACAGAGAGATAGAAGAGGTCTGCAGGTACTGCTTCCAAGGCTGTTCACACATTTTGCATTGAGTTGTCCCTGAATACAGTTTAAAAACAAAATTCCTCTGCAGATCTGGCTTTAGGGCATGACATTGATATCACCCACACAGAATCCAGTTAGAGTGCAGTAAAAGTCTGTTTGAAGTATACTACACAGACCTTTGGGAACTGAAGTCTTCAAGTTTGCAGTACTCAAACAACTGCAGAACCACTTAATACTGATACCAATTTAGCATAATGAGTGAGTCTGTACACAGATCAGTTCTTCATGGAGATTATTGAAGGATCTTATTGAAGAAGTTTTAATTGTTTATTCCTGTATTATTGGTACCTCAAACTTAGTTACAAGAGCATTCCAGTATTAGACTGCTACATAGACCCACAGCATAGTAGTCTTCAAAGATTTAAAAACAAAGTCACTCCTCTACCTAATTAGCAATCAGTTTAATTTGAAATATGGATTGTCATTGCCAGATTCTGCATGTTTATGGAACTAGCCCTGTTTCCCTMTTTTCATTCTTCTTCCAGCCACTTATCTCATAAGCACTTCTAGTGGTATGTTTTGGGTAGGAGAAAAATCCCCAAATCTGTTAGTACCAATGGGAACAGGAGTTTCAGCTGAATTATTTTAAATATTGACATGTCTTGGCATTAACAAGCAGGAGCTGTTTTTCTACTGAAGGTCCTCACCTTCAGTAGTTTGGAAACAAATATTTTCTGTGTTCTGTTGACAGTGGACCCAAGGATCATGTGTTTGTTTATTTCACTGACCATGGAGCTCCAGGACTTCTGGCTTTTCCTGATGATGATGTAAGCATTTTGGGGAAATCAGTGTGGAGTTTGTCATAAAAAGCATTCTTTTTGTGACATACTAAAATATTTAAATAGTAAATATAAAACACTAAATGTTGGACACTGACATATTTGGGAGGCAAGAGAGTCGTGTTCTCCTTATCATCCCTGTTTGATCTGAAGAATTCAAGTTGAGATCAAGTATTTAGTATTTTATTGGACATTAGTGTTCTAAGCAGACCATTCCACACAGGTATAACTTAGCTTTCTAGTGCACTATTTATATTGTTAGGCACAATTATTCATCTTTTCCAGAATGACAAATATTAGAATATTGTGTTTCAAAAAGATAAAGCACTGAATGTATTTAAGTGGTAGCAATAAGAATTTATTCACAAGTTAGTCATTATTGCTACCAAACGAATTGCTTGTTTATTGAACACAAGTGTTTTAATACAAAGTCATCTTATTTTACAGCTTCATGTGAAGGACTTGAATAAGACCATTTGGTACATGTACCATCACAAAAAATACCAAAAGGTAAAAACATCTGTTTTTATAACAGTAAGTTGTGAGATTAAAAGAGAAGCTGTTGTGGAAGAGAGACTTGTCGGCGCTTCCAGAATTTAAAGCATAAGGGAGCTGGTGCCCTGTAATGAAGTTTGGATTTTGCACAAGGACTGATGATATCCAAATTTTCTCACTTCATTTTTAGTTCATATTATATTTTCAGTTTGTGTGGAGATGTAGCCCAGCCTTTTGATAACTATGCATTTTGACCAACTGTGGAAAGACAACATCCCTAACTACTGCACCCTCCTAGTATGCACCTGACTTGTCCTTCCTGTGCTTTGTTCATTTCAGACCACAGTGTTACTACAGGAAGTTTGTGTATACCTTGTTTTTCACTTACAGTTAATAATACAGTTAAAAGACTGCACCTCTTGTCAGAGACTTCTGTAGTTTTAAACAGAAAAATTAATATTGAGAACATGTAGCATCTTGGCCTTTTAAAGCATTGTGGATGGCTATATTTAAGAACACGTAAGTGGTCAGAGGTTTCAGAAATACTACATTTATATTCAATTGCTGGTACACTGCTGTACCTAAAGACTAAGCAGGTTATTTGATGTATACGGAGTCTGTCAGTAGATCCTTGTGGATTCTGTATAGATTGACTGAATTGTCTCGTTCCTTTTTTCCCCTCTTCTACACGATTTAGTTCTCAAAGTGAAAAAAAATGTTTTCTTGCTTTTTTTTTTCGGGGGGGGGGAGGGGGGTAGCATTTTAGACAGCTTTTCTTTCAGGGATATCAGTGTAGGCCAACTAGTCACAGCTGAAAAGCACTGAAGGACTTTTCTCCATTTCCTCATGGAATTTCTTAAAGTCTGACTTATTTTATAGATGGTATTTTATATTGAAGCATGCGAGTCTGGATCTATGATGAATCATTTGGCTGATAACATCAATGGTGAGCAATAATACATTGGACTTTGATTTCTCAACCTGTCACAGGCAGGACCTTAACAGATGGTATGTCAAGGATAGGTTCACAACACTTACATGTACAGTTTTAGCAGGTGAACACCAGGATTAGAGAAAGCAGGATTTTCCATTTGTTGGAAGTTCCTTTTAAAAAAATGATAAAGTCCTGTAAAGACTATCCACCTTTTCAGTTTCTTGCAAATGAGAAGTTGAAAGAGTATTTCATTTCAGAAACTATGTCGTTGCGCTGACCATATAGTAAAGTTATAGTGACATTTCTCAGCTTTGCTACAATGAAGTTTAAACTGTCACTTCCCTTGAGTAGCAAAGCCACTTCTGATACACAATAGCCAGGCGATTTTGCTACACTGATTGAGCAACAATCAAAGCAACTACTTTGAATTGACAGTGGGTTTTTTTTTCCCTCCTTAGAAGTATGCATTCTTCCATAAACCCCTGGACAGAATGCTATTGGCAGCAAGAAGAGACTTATAACACTGAGACTGGCTTTGAACAGAATTAGATTAGAAGTATCTTTCCTCCCCCCTGCTGTTTAGAAGTAAATGATTGAAAGGCAAAATACTTAGGCAAATGTGTGTAGCTAAGCACTGAATGGGCTGAAAAAACAAATGAAGAATATTTTCCATTCATCTTACAGTTTATGCAACAACAGCTGCCAATCCCAGAGAATCATCTTATGCATGTTACTATGATGATGAAAGGCAGACTTATCTTGGTGACTGGTACAGTGTGAACTGGATGGAAGATTCAGATATGGTAGGTTACTTAGAGGAGGTTTGTGTTTCCATGCATGATAATCACTAGGTTAAAAAATAATAATTTAACAGGAAACAGGAAAATAATAATTTAACAGGAGGAAGATCTTGCTTTTGTGTAAGATCAAAATCTATAAATTCTGAATTGGTGAAAGTATTTCTCTTGGACAGCTAAGTTTCATAAATACTCCTTTTTCTGTCAATAGTAAAATTAGAAACTGTCTAGCTTCTAGTTTCAGAATCTGAATTTACACATCTGAGACTACATCTCTAATTTGTTAAACAAATGAGGCAGTTCAGTAAGTTGTACGTCAGCTTCGGGGATCCTTAAATARTGAACAGTGGCTAGCATTTGTTAATACAATGGAAACCACTGTTAGTGAAACAAGTCTGAGATTTTTGTGCTAGCCCCATTCTTTCCCAGTTGCTGYGATCATAAAGCAATTTGAGAATGTGCTGTCAAACATTTCCATTTTCACTTTGTCTTTATAGGGTATATAGTTCTTGCCATATATTTGCTTATACCTGTTGGCAGCTAAGACCCTTCCCAGATTTCCTTGCATTTTTTAGAATAGCTGAATTTAAGTATCTGTGGTCACATGGTAATTTCTTCATGCAGGAAGATCTAAGAAAAGAAACACTCCACAAGCAGTTTCARCTGGTGAGGAGACGCACCAACACCAGTCATGTGATGCAGTATGGAAACAGAGTATGTATTTGAGTGGGCTTCCTGGTTAAATGAGCCTCATCTGCCCTATATTATCATTCCCTTTAGAATTGCTGTAGTCTTGCAAAATTGGTTTAGCATATGAAACCATTCATCTCAAAAGATCCCTCAGCCTTTGAGCCAATAGTCCTAATGCTAATGAAGTACAGCCTTGGGTTAAAGCAAGGAGCTGCGAGTCAGCRTATGAATTGTCCTCCAAGCTCTGACAGTGATTTAACAGTTCAGATCAGTCACTTGTAAGAAGGGTAGTTACCAGTATCGGGCATATTATGAACATTAATGAGTGTTAATAAGTATATTGATCCCTTGGATAGGAGGAGCTAGAGTTGATATACCACTTATAATAGTTCCATTATTCATTGTGTTAATAGAAACACATGAAATTTGTTTTAAAAAAATCAGATGGCTTAATATGATGGTCTTTCCCCCTGAAAGAGTTATGGAAATTAAAACTCTAACTTTTGGCAGCCTTTATCATGAAGGAAAAAATTACCAGCCTATGGACTACCTTGTTTTCTCTGATAAAGCAAGTTTAAAAAGTTAGCAAGTTTCTGTGACAAAACAAAGGCAGACTGCCTACTGGAGGTGCTTGATGGTTTCCATTTGTTTGCTTTCTAACATGCAGAGCATCTCCTCTATGAAAGTGATGCAGTTTCAGGGTATGGGGAAGAAAGCTATCCMCATTTCTCTGCCACCTGTAGAACACTATGACCTGACTCCTAGCCCTGACGTCCCTCTTGCAATCATGAAACGAAAGCTGATGGCTACTAATGATATTCATGAGGCAAAGAAGATTGCAACAGAGATTAAAACACATCTGGAGGTAAGGGGAAAAAAAAAACCACTACATTTCAGGTCAGATTCAGTTCTGTTGTAATCAGTGCCAGAAATCACACCGCTGAAGCCAGTGAGATTGCTTCCAATTTTTGCCAATTTGTAACAGAATTGCTCCTCAGACAGTAACCTCTAGCTGTGGCTTACTTCAAAATTCAGGAATTTGTTCCACAAGGCCCATTCAGTAGTGATTATCTAGATGACTATAAGCAAATACAAGAGTTAACTTTGCAGATCTTATTGTCAAGAAATTCCTTATCTCCATTCATAGGGATTCTTGCTGTATGCAGTTATTCTTTGGTAGTTAAAAAAAAAAAACCCTCTTATCTCAGTAGAAATGTAGTCCCCCCAAATCAAACAGCTCCTACAGAAGAGCAGCCACTGTTGGTTCTGTCTTTCTTCTTTTGGCAGACTCTAGAAGGACAATGAGAGCTTTTGGGTGACAGCAGTCTGACTTACTTTCTCCCTACTTCTGGCTTGATTTAAGAGACAGATCCAAAAGATGCCGATAAAATTAAGTGGCAAAACAGGGCTCCTTTAAAAAGCCCATGTGTTTGGGGATTGGGAGGTGTTAAAGGAATTTCRTTCAGAGTCTTCAAATTAGGGGTTAGAAAAGCATCTTTTAAATTCTTCTCGTCTTATGTGCAGGCTAAAGAATTTATCCAGGAATCTATGCGAAAGATTATCACCTTAGTAACAGGATCAAAAGAACAGACCAACCAGATTCTGACAGACAGACTGACCATCAGCAATTATGACTGCTACCAGGCAGCAGTGAACTACTTCAAAGCTCATTGCTTCAACTGGCACTTTCCTGTGGTAAGTCAGGCATTAGATAAAATCTGGTTCAAAAAACACAGTGATCATAGGCAGGTCTGCAAAATCAACTTTTATCAAAAAGCTAGCATGGAGGCAATCTTACAGTTTAGTTTTGGAGAAAGAGTGATTAATGTTTTTGGAAGTAGGAAACCCCTTCAGGACACTTGTGGATAAGCCAGAAGATAACCAAGAGTATCTCACACAAAAATAACCCYTAGCCTCTTAACTTTACTGTTTTGTGCAACTGCTTTGTCAGCTCCTCTCCACAAGTCCCGATATTGAATAACTCATGTTGTATTTCTGCTTAAAGTCATCTCTAATAGCAAAATAGAAAGTTAGCACCAAATAGAATTTGTAGTCCTAGTACCTTCGGATTTCTGTGCCTTGACTGTATGTTGAATAGAAATAACCTAACTTTTATTTCCAAGATCTTGTTGAATTTTTGAGAGCCACTTTTATTTTGAGCTTTATTACTGTTCTTCCCTGGGATCTCAGTCAAGGACCAAGTCTTGTTGTGATAGGCATTGTTCAGACAGTGAAAGAGATCGGTCTGTGTTCCAGAAAACTCAGTCCTGTTGTCAGACAAAATACCCTAGACAGACAGGCAGAGTCAAAGTAAACTGATCGTAGCAGAAAGAAAAAGGATTGCCTAGAAGTTAGGCAAGACTTCAGTACTATCTGGAAATCAAAGTCATATGTATTTCCTCAGAGCTTCTTACCCACAGGGCTTTTAGGTGGTCACATTGCTCTTCGTTAGACTTAGTTCCTCATCAGTTTTGTTTTGACTGAGATTGGTTAGTTGAACATTGCCTAAGGAGGGAATCAGCAGCAAAGAGGAAAGTATAAGAAACACACACCTATTCAGCATAGTACTAGATTATCAGTGCCAGAAAATAAGCACTGTGAATATTAAGAGCATCTCTAAATTACTTCCACCAGTTTGGATAAATAATCACTGCTTGTCATCATTGTCATTATTAATAATGTCTATTTATTTCAGTACGAATATGCACTGAGACAGCTCTATGTGTTGGTCAATGTTTGTGAAGGAGGATATCCCATTGACAGGTAACAAAGTTTCCAGCTACCCTATGTAGTTTTATCTGTGGTCAGAAAAGCAGAAGCTGACAAGGATTTGCAGCGTACCATTAGAGGCTTCTCACTTGTTCTGCTCTGTTGACCATTTTGTCAGTAGAGTTCTGATTCTTAAGTTACGACTCCCCCTTTTGAAAGAAAAAACCAAAACCTCATCATTAGCACCTTCCCAGTCACTTATCATAAGGATTCAGCTCCTCAGTAAGCATTTAGTTTCTCTGATTAAAATTCTCAGGTGAAATTGATCCACTCGAAGAAAAAAAAAGAAAAGAAAACAAAACCAAACCACTTCAAAAGTAGCATAGCTGGTGGGTTTTACAGGGCAGGGATATTGCCCTGTGACTCCTTTATGAGCCTACAATGATGCGAAGTTGGAAACTGCTGTGTTTCCACTCTACTCCGTCAGTTTCTGGCTCAAGACACTGCAGTATGGTGGGATTGTGGTGAGGAAAGGGAATATGGCACTAGGGCCCCATAACTGTGCACAAGTGGTAGGGAGATAAGGATCAAGGCTAAAGCATTGTGGTAGGGGAAATAAAAGCATGGTGCTGAAATCCTGATTTGGGAGCTTTTAGTATGTGGCAGAGGTTGGAATCCTAACTTGCAGGTCCTAGGAAGAGGAGAGAAGAAAGAGGAGTAGGGGAGGGCGAGGGGGGAGATAGTTAGGCAGTGTGCACATACAGCCCAGAAGGTGAGCAACTGCTGTCCCCACTCTTGCTGACACCTTAGAACAGTCGGTTTGGGAAAYACAGTCTAAGAGCAAAGAGCCTGAAAAGTTTCTCATCATTGTTCTGTTGCAGAATACGCCTGGCCATGGATAAAGTGTGCCTTGGATTAAAGTAAACCTCAAATCCGTGGAAACAACAGTCCTTAGAATAGCTCTTACTACAAGAGATAACTTTTCATAACTGTAATAATCTAGACTTTATGTGCATGCAACATGAAGAGGGTCAACCACTGTATCAGTCTTGAGTACTGCGTTGGGCAGCTGACCATAAGCAATACAGCACTTGCCAGTGCTCTTGCCTGCATCCTTGCCCACTGACAGTCTGGGGGTTCAGCAGAGCCATTTTGGCAGACTACATGGAGCTTTCAAGGTGAATGATTTGTTTCAAAGTGCAATGCTCCAAGGGTCTTTGGATGAACACTACAAGCCATCTATCGATGATTCCAATTCTATGCTGAATTTAACCTTTGACTTGTTAATTATGGAAAAAAATTATATTAGTGCTATTAGCTTTTTAAAAAATATTAACGAACATCCATTCACAGTGACTAAGTTGCAGATTAGTTGAAGAATGAAGAAACCAAAGTTTGTTGTTTAAGCTTTAACTCCTTAACAGTTTAAAGAAATGAGCTGTGTTTGAGAATTATCATTTGTGTTAAACTGTGAACAGCAAAAGCCTTTATGGGTAGAAAGCATTGTTTCCCAAAGAAAAACACAAGTATCTAATGCTCTAATTTTATCATCAGTATGATATAAGTAAATGTGCATACATATAAACCTCTGGAAAATCAGAGTACAGAACTTGCCTGTGAATAAAAATAAAATTGGGAGTTTCGTCAACCTTCAGGGCAATACAGTGTTGTATACCTCATTTCTTGAAACAAATGAGAGCTAATTCCTTTTATGAGACTGTATTAAATGGTTATCTACCCCTTTGAAGTATTTATAAGGCAGACCATCTCAAAGAAAATTCCCAAACTCTTATCAAATAAGGAGCCATTCCTTAGAGGTGACTGAACAAATGATAAGCAGAGGAACAAATTAGAAGCTATAAGGTATTTCAAAATAGTTTCAGATTGTCCATACCTTTTTATGTGTAGGGACAGGATACAAAAGTACTTCAGCAGTCTTTCTGGAGTATGTTAAAGCGTAAAAAATTACCTCCTCTTCACAGGAAGAAAGAACAAACTTTAGCAAAATTCAACTAGTCACCTAAAAGGTGACAGGAATCCTGGGTAGCTCCACCTATAGGAGCTGGGGCCTATTGAAATCCCGTTTATATAGAGAAGAGCCCAGGAGCATGTCAGACTATTAGCACCTTCAGCTGTCTGCTGAATGAATGAATGAGAACAGAGAACACAACTAGTGTCAAGATGCAATGGGTCAGGTGAAGCCATGGTGGAGCTCAGCTTTGCCTAATTAAGAAATTGAAGTTTACAGGTTGGCAGGCTGTTGAAAGTTCAGATGTTTGCTGCTTTTGAGTAGCTTTTTGTTTCTTTTCAGTTGTGAAACTTAATAGACAGTGACAATCCAAAAATGAGAGGGTGTGAAAGTCCCAAAAGCTCAAATGTGTTGCAAACGTTCACTTGAAAGCAGGAAGATGTGTTGGCCATACAGGACAGCTTCTGGGCCATCTGGCTGCCCTAACTAAAGATTGTACCAAGATTCCCCAATTGCTTTGAGAGAACAGAAAAAAATGAAATAACTATTTTGGAAACCTGTTTGAATACATGCATTGAACCTGCCAAGCTTTTCAGATCTCTGCTTTAGAGTTTTTCTCTGCCCTAGAAATCCAGCCTGCTTCTCAGGCACTTAGCATCATTAAATCATAGTTTTAATATTTCTCTTCACCTTCTATCCCTTTCTCTTCACCCTTTAGAAAAGAACAATTTACTTCTAAAATTATCTTTTGGATGTCCATGTCTAGAATGCAGACAGAAAAACCCCTCCGGTTTCTTCACAGATAACATCACTACCCAGCCATATAAAGCGCATTTCTGTAGCCATATAAAGTAGGCTTCACCAAGTATTTGTCAGATGAAAAAAAGAAGGCACAGGAGCTGAGTGACTTGTTGAAGTGCCACAGGCTGATTTGAATTGCGAGCATAAATCTTTGTTTTCACACATAATGGATATGCAGGTGGTGCTTGTACCTCAGTAACATCACCAGCCCTGGCCCTCCTGCAGCTCCTTGTCGCTTTAGAAGTGCAAAGCTGAAAGGTGACAGTGGAGGGGATTGTTTGCCCATAAGCTTTCCTCCTCCAACAGTGGTTGTGAGGGACTCAGCTGACTTTACTGCTGCTGGCATTCCCTTAGGAATATGCCTGACATGAAAAAGTGAGGCAATCTGCATATGATCCTAGTGCATCTTTTAATACTCTCTGAGATTCAGTAGAGTATTTTTCTTCTCTCTCCTAAAAAGTATTAGCGGTATTATGAAATTACTAGGTCTTATCCAGAGACCACTTTTCCTGTGCAGTCAATCAGTGAACAGCTCTGCAGAATAAATTTTTTTAAAAAAATTACCTCCAAGCCAGCAGTGATCAATAGATTTCTTTTAAGGCCTCCAAATAGCATCGTATCAGCTGAGTGCCTGTATAGCAGGCAGTTTATTTTTAGATAGTGTTAGAAATGAGTTAGAAAACAAATTCAGGATTGTGCAAGGTTAGTCTCATGCCACAGCATCCTGTGGTGCATTGGGCAAGCACCCTCACTCGTCACACTTGGCTACTCAGACTGTAACTCCTGTAATGCAGGGATGGAGGAATTTAGCTTCTTCAAAATACATGAAAATGTCAGGTTCCCAGTAAATTGTCATCACTAATCTGAACAGGGCATAATTGAAGCTGTATTGCTTAGAAAGACTTTCTGCCCAGAGTAATTGTGTACGTAGCTAACCCCTGTGAAGAGTGATGCCTCTGCCAGCTAGTTCTTCCTGTCCCTCCTCTTTATTACTGTTAGGTGTTGTGAACAATGTTCCAGTCCCTTTTCCCAGTCGTTCTGTGACAAATCTCCCAGTGGAGGGCAGGGGGAGGTTTCTGCACCTCAGCCTGCTGTGCACTGCTGTTTGCAGCCATTGCCTTGGACCTACAGTGACAGGAGGAATGATCAATCTCTATGGCATACTGTATATTGGCTGTTCATATATACTGCAAATTTATGTAGATGCAGTGTTATTCAGAACTTGCATAATGGCCATGCCATCTCTAATAATGACAAGCCAAAGAAAATTCACCTGGAGTCAGAAATGATGGATTATTCGCAGATTCCAGCAGGTTAGTATTAGTTTAGCTCTGGCCAAACTGCGTTGTGCCTTCTCTCACCAGGATGGTTTAAGATAAATGCCATGGCCATGAAGAGCTGTGTCCATTTCAAGCCAGGAGTTTGAAGGTCTGCAGTGTCCTATGCTCAGCCTCTTTGCTCTATGTGAAAAGCAATGGAGGAGTAGGAAGGGGAAAGGCACCTCTTGTATTAAAAAACTGAAGTCACCACTAAGCAACATTTATTGCATGTCTAGAGCTCTGGGAATTCTGAATTTGAGGCTTCTTGCYTAGGGACACAATATCCCAAGCAAGATGGGAGACAACCGAAACATTACAACTCTATCCTTCCCTTGCAGAGCTGGCTGGTGTGATGGAGTAGCAACACCAACCAAGAAGGGGGTCTGGTGGGACAGGAGGGTCTTCTCACCAGGTGGATATGAGGAAACCATTTTTCACAGTTCAAGCACTGAAATGCTGGGACAGGCCCCCTTTGAGGCAGTGGGGTCTCCAACCTTGGAGACCTGCAGCACTGCAWGGCCAAGGTGCTGAGCTCCCTGAGCTGCTGGCCCTGCTTTGAGCTGGGCATAGGACAGCTCAGGGGTCCCTGCCCACCTGGATCGCACCATGAGCTCATGGAAAAAGGAAAAGTTTCAAAGTACAGATTGGTGACTGATGTATGATCCTGTTGAAAGCTCTTTGACCTGACCTGCCTGAGCAATTATTTCAGTCAATCATTGCCAGATTGTGTCACTGGGCACAAAGTGGCATTAAGGCAGCTCCTTGCACRAAGGAGTCACTCAGGCTGTTTGTGTTTCTTCTTTGCTGAAGTTGCTGGGTTCAACAGGTCTCCCTTCCTCTTTCTCACATTGGGATCCTTTCCAAGCGAGTAAATGAGTGCTTATTTCACAACGGCTCTGTGGGAACAAGGGCTTGAGGAGGCCTTGGCCAAATTGCACAACCTTCCATGGTCAAAGTCTCCTGGAATGTGCTCATCTGCTGATGGCTCATGTGAGGGCCAGTGCATGAGTCACCGCCTGGCCACCTTGACTAAGCGRAGGGCGCAGATCACTAGACCGAGCCACTTCCTACTCGCCTGCTCTACAGAGGCAGCTGGCAGGGTCAGGAACCGTGGGACAGAGCAAGTGAAAAAAAAAATATATCCCATGGAGCATTCAAAACCAAATGTTTCAATCCCACATTTATCCTCTTTTCTCACCGCTTGAAATCTCAGGCACCAACCAAAGTGGCACAGGCCCTGAAGGCACCCAGAGGAGCCCTGGCTGGCGCTACTGCCAGAAGTGCTGGTCTGGTCTGTGTGCCCAAGGCTGGTCTTGCAGAGGAGGTGCCCTGCGGCTCAGCCTGAGGCTGGAGTCCAGCCTTTGCTYGGAAGCCCTCTGCGTCCCTCTGCCAGCAGGCAGGAGTTGCAGCCTGTTGAGTGAKGGGCATGGCCTCCCTCGAGCAAGAGCTGCATGTTAATGGCTGGGGACACCACACTGCCAGCCCACCAGCCCTGCCATCGGTCTGCTCTCCTCCCTTGGAACAGCAGGGCTGTGTGCAGGGGTGTGAGCAGCTGCCTTTGCTGTGTGCAGGGAGCATTGCTGCCCCCGTAACGTGTTGTGGTTGCAGACGTGCTCCCTCAGAGTCTGGCTGCAGAGCYAAGCAGCAGCCAGGGCTCTCTGAGGAGGCCAATAGGTGCAGTGAGAGGGAGTTCAGGTAACAACATTCATCCAGCTCCTGCCCCACCAAGTGACCCGGGATGCTCCTTTGGGCCTGAGGAAGGGACACACTGAGCTTTTTCAGCAGTCTGCACACTAGGGACTAAGAGTTTGCCATGTTCACCCAAACAACAGCACATTTACTCTAGAAAAGCTATTGTGGCATGACCCCTGCACAGACAGTCCCGTTGCAGTTCCTGAGTCCCACTGCAAGAGTCAGCCCGGAGAAGCAGCAGCCATCATAGTCCTGGAGTCACTGGGCCTCTGGGATCCCATCATTGAGGTTGTTTCCCAGCTTGTATTCTTTGAAATGGGGTGGCTGTAGTAGAGTGCTGAAGGAGCAGAGTCTCCTGCTTACCTCAGGCCAGGGTGATTTGACACCTCTGGCTGTATTTAGCCAGGGTTACCTTGTGCAGTGCTGCACTCTGACTGGGGCTTGCTTTGGCCGTCCTTTCACCTGCTACCAGGCAGACATCCAGGAAGCTTGGCACGCACACACAGTGTGGATACATACCTACCTGGAAAGACCAAAGAGGTGTAGGCTTAGCCAGGCTATTGATAGTAGTTTATATAATGTGGTCAAACAGACCAGGTGGCCTATAGACCTCAAGAAAGCCCCTCTCTGCAGCACAGGAATTTCTTTCCAAGCAGCTCTCTGCCAGGCACTGTAGCTTGGTTGCTGTGAGTAATCTCACTGAGTTCAGGAGGAGCCATGGCAACCTTTGCAAATCAAATCACAGCTCTGCAGGTCTAATGCCAAATGAAAACGTGCACCACATTTTGCATGTGTTGTTTGATAGTCTTTGTAAAAGATCTTGAWTTATCTTCTTCCTTTTTCTTTATTGAGCAGTTCTTCAGCATTTTTTGAAAAGCAGGCTCCTCCACAGCAATTCAGGTGACACCTTTACAGTTCGTTCTATGATATGTAGGTCTGATTTTAGGACTAGGCTTTGGTAAATTTTAATCTGAATCCCTTTGGATTGCAGTGATTTAGCAYTGACCTTGTTTCCACATGCTCCACTGCCCGACCATATCATCCACTGTCTTTCTGCTTGCCTAAAGTCTGCCTGCTGATGAAGGGTTCCCCAAACACTGCAAGAAGACAGAGCTCTTCACTTAGTAAATCTGTTGCTTGATGCTGCCAGGTCCAAAGTCTGGTTGCTCTCCAGAAATATCCAGAAGATCAATCCTAGCTTCCTTCATTGCATGTTTCTAATTTAGCCTGATCCCCATCAGATTACTTCAGGCTCATTAACTGTGAACATCATGGCACAGAGTCTGCTCAGGCCATTTGACAGACATGCAAAACTTTGCTCCTGGGACTTAAAATATCTTGTAGTTAAGGGCAACTAAAAGGCACAGGCTCATAATTTCGACATGATGTGCCTGTATGGGCAGCATCAGCTCTGCCTGTGGGAGGTGAGGTAGGGAGCTCCCTGGAGCCCTGGTCCCAGGGGGGACAGCCAGCCAGCGGGTGGGAGGTGTGSTACCCTGGAAGCTAAGGGGCTGTGCTGCAACGAAAGATTCCRCTTCCAACCTCTAGTCCTGAAAATCTAATCTAGCCCCAAAAAATCTGTTTCGTATTTCATAAAATGCATATCTGAACTGATACAATTTATTCTGTGGGAAATTTAAGTTTGCAGTGAGTGAAGGACTGAAAGCAGAAGTAGAAAAAACAAGAAGAGAATCAGCAATCTCTGCCTGCAACAGCCTGGATTTATTAAAATGGGACTTGGTGGGACTTGTGGGTATAAAAACACTAAAGAAAATGACATATGGTTAAAAAGAGAAGGGTGTTTAATTCTAGCCCTTTTGACCATCAAATTTTAACCGAGATTGCTACAATAGACAAATTATTAAATTCTTCACAAACAGTTATTTAAAAATAATTTCACCATAGGAAACATGGAAATAAATATACAATTCACCAGACACAATCATACAACAAATTTGATTAAAACTATTGTACATGTAAAATTGATGGTGAAGATTTTCAATCTTTTAGAAGAAAAATACAGAGATGAAAATGCCTGTGCTACTAGATTTCAGTGACAAACAGATGGCAGAAAATGGTTTCTTAGTGAATGTACAGGATCAGCTTGCATGGTCTGTAATTACGTGGATTTCAAAGGCAATTATATTTCAAATAGGAAGACAGAGATGGAGTTCTGCTCAGGGTGGCAATCCCATGCCACTGAATACATCAGCCAAGACTCACTTTATTCAAACTGGGTGAACAGAGATATTGTAAGGCATAAACACTATTTCTTACCTCCAAACAGTATTGAGAGTGTGTGCAAACCTTCCACAGGCCTTGTGCACAGAGGTGATTCACACCTACCGTAGTTTATTATGGTAAAAGTCTGCTTTTCCTCAAGTCCCATGGATTAGTTCTCCACTGTCTACTTATAGTCTATCAAGTCAATTGGTTGCTGTGGGGAGGTTCTGAGGTTTGACACTTCAAGTTTTCCAAAGTATGAATGTTCTCCTGAATGCTCCTTTAATTTCTGAACTTGAATTCTGCTGAGAAATGCCTTGCACTCAGACAGCATCTACAATTAGCACAAATATCTGCCCTCTGTCGAAGGCCAAGCTCCAGAGACCACCTGAGATCTGGAGACACCAGAGGATCTCATGGGATAACCAAGAGCCCTTCACAGCATACACAGCACAAGAGCAGCACTGCCCTTAGAGAAAGTCTGACTCCCTGACAACAGGAAGGGGTGGCTTTTTATGGTCYATTGGTTTATAAATAAAGTGGAAATCTTTCTTGGTTTCACTCTTCAGCAGGGAGGCTTTGATACGGTGAGGGAGGGCATCCTTGTCCAGCTGCAACCACTGGTCATCAACATAGACAAAGAGTCTGTAGTCCTTAGGTTGGGAGACATCAAACTTCTCTGCACACTGCTGGCTCAGCTGCTCAGCTGTGGTGTYGTTCCGGGAGGCCAGTGTCCTTGACTGAGCACCAATCTCCAGAAAGGATATAGAGATGAAATCCTGAAAAGAGACATGAGGATAGATCTTGCAGTTAATACACTGGCTTAAGGACCCAAAGAGGCAAAATTCAGCCCAAAGCTCTAGCTGCCTAGAGCCCCTATACCCTCCCAAAGATTCTCCCAAATATCATCCTTCAGTGCCCCAAATATCTTCTCAGCCCCTTCTGAATATGAGCTCTGAATCAGCAAATACTTAAACAAACGCTTAACCAAATAATTAACCCTGGCAAAGGCACAGGATTAAAGGTCATTATATGTGTAAACTTTTTGTTGATTTTAGTAAATCTTTTTGTGTGCAGTCTACCACAGTTCCTTCTCTCGACAGCTCCTGAAGAATTAAGATGCAAAGAARTAACAGACCAGAATAATATGTCAAAAACCTCGAAGATCTTAAACCTCCACAGCTCACAGAAACAGGAAAGGATTGGCAGTATAGTGACTYTTATAACACCATTGTCACTCAAGCAGCATCTTGAGAGCCTGTCCTCCAAACCTTCTTCTGTCAGTAAGGAAACAGCAGAAGAACTTTTGCYGAGGAGACTGATTTACTCATATCTTGCTTCAGACAGTGACAACAGTGTGGCCAACTTTTCCCTTGCCCAACTCGTGAGGAGCAGAATCTATAGGGCCTTTGGCCATGCAGGGACCCACAAGTTTAATTGATACCTATGAGGTTTAAAACAATCCCAGCCCTTCCTGTCAGAAAATCCTCAGGTTTCCCAGCAGAAATGGGAAAGCTGTGGCCMCTGGAATTGCATATGACTGGGCAGGGCCTTACTCCCTCAGACTGGACAAAAGGGACTGATTAAAAGATATAACTTTTCCAAATACATGGACTAAGGTTTCCCAAACTGCATGTGTAGAGTATCGCTGCAGATGAGGAAGGCCAYCTCCATCTCCACCCCCTGCCGCACACCTGAAGTCCCTCCAAAGCCCACCCTCTGCTGTAGGTGTTGCCTCATACCTTCTGCCCTACATCTTGCTGCATTGCCCATTCTCTGGCTTCAAGCTACCTCCTCCCTCCAAACTGGTCTCCAGTATTATTCCCTCCAGCACTTACTTCCTCCTCTCCTCTCCTCTCCTCTCCTCTCCGACTCAATACTTCTGTGCCTGGGTCACCCTTGCCTTGCCCCTGCCCCTGCATCCTGCCCAGGATGAATGGCCCAGCCATGGTAGCAGTGATCTATGAGCAGGGCAGTTGCAAGGTGTGCAAGGAGACACCGAATATATCAGCAGGTTAATTACCTCCTGTGGACTTGAGTGTCTGTGACATTACCGATCGTTCGAATGAATGAAAAATGGCCCTCACGCTGCTGGAGGCTGTGAGAATCTCGAAATGTGGCATTCGCTTGCCCTGTTATACTCCACACTAGGTATTTGCTGTGAGCTAGTGCCATGGCAGCATATGGGGCTGGATGGATATTTGATGTGGTCCCATCCACCATTCACATGTTCTGAGACCATCAGGGACTGCTTTGACTGCAATATAGAAAGTAAATTAAACCCCRCGTTTCCATTGGGGTGCATGGGCTGTGTCTCAAACTCAAGAGGTTTTCTAGTGCCTTTCCCCTTGGCGTTCATAATTTTCAGTTTTGCATCRTGAAGGATTTACAAATTCTGGGATTTGGCCTTTGCTGCCTCCCTGTGGGCGAAAATTTTATCGCAGGACACAGGGCTGGCAGGACACCCCGAGGCTGGCTAGTCCTGCCTCCAGGTTGGGCAAGGCCCTCACCGTGGCCAGAGGCGCAGAGCGTCCATCCCTGCTYGGGAAACTCTCACCCTGGAGCATGGGAGGTCTTCACTGGGCCACTCACAGCGCAGGCCTCAATGCTAACCAGCCCTCGCTGGGGCTGCCCCTGCTGCTGGACAGAAGCCAAGCTTAAAGCTGCCAGAAGATGCTTGTCTGAGATGTCTCAGGTTCCTCCTGTGGCTTGATGCCATCCATCCTCTGCCCCTCCACAGCCTGCTCATGTGTCCTTAGCTTAGCCCACAACTTCCCCTGGACCAACGGCCATGGAGGACAGGGGACTCCTTGTCTCCGTGTCACAGCTCTTAGCATGCCTCCTTCGAGAGTGAACACAGAAATCACTCTACAGTCATGTTTGAAATGATACACTTATGACAGTAGTTCAAGACTTCAAAATAAATTTTGTAAGTGATAAATATTTCAAATGAGGGTTTTTCTGAGGATTTGGAAATCTTGCATAGTATGTACTATTGCTTTTTAATAGTGATTTGTGTTAATTTTAATTTAAATAATAATAGTATTTAAAATGTGTAAGTATGGAGATACCATGTTCATTTTCCAGGCTTTTTCTCTAGGAACYAATGCCAAATACCTGCACAGATGAGCGGGAAGCCTGGGCCTTGTTCAGCGTCCTCCGTCTCTCCCAGCGGTGGATGGAGTCCTGCACCTCCACGCTCAGCTGCCGAGTGACGGTTATTTTGTCGTAGTTCTTGATGTGCTCCAGGGCCCCGTAGGTGGTTGTTAAATAATAGGAACCTATGAAAAGAGAAGAGAGTCTAGTATCGACATCACACCTGCACGGGCACTTCACTTCCACTTCCGTCCCGCCTGCTCGTGCTCGTGCAGTGGCAGCAAGCTGTCTAACACAGGGCTGTGAGCTCTGCTGGACCATCTCTACCTCACTGTAGGAAGCACAGGGGGGCTCCACTATTCACACATGAGGAACAAGAACCAGTGTCCTTCCTCCTGTTCCAGTTCAAAGCTATGTCAGCTGCCCCAGACTGCTGAGGTTGTTGGTGCCGTAGGAGTAAATACCGAACTAAGGTAAACTAATATAAAAATTGCTTCATAGATAAATGCAAACTGCCACCTTTGATCACAGGTGATTTATTCTTTCTGGCACGGACACCTTTTCGTGTTTAATTGGGCCAGTGAGGTAGGGTGCTATCCTGTAATTTGGGCTCYTGGGCAGTCCCATAATGGAAAGAGACAGTAGCAATCATAGTATACTCTGTACACAGCACAAGGCTTGAAGTCATCTCCTCCGATTTCAGCTACATTACCAAAATGTGAAGAGTCCAGGACTCTGTGGACTAAGCACCTTTGAAGGACAGCTCAGACCTGTCAGGACAATTCACCTTCTGGTCCCACCATCTCTATTGACTAGACTGGAAGCCTAGATGTTCAGCTGTAACTAATCCCCTAGGTGTGACTGTTTAAAGTTAAGTAGGATAAACCTGGGTATGAATAATTCAGAAAAACAGGATGTAAAACAGTGAAACCCCCAAAACCAGTCGTTTCTACCCAGGAACTTCTTGCCCGTCACTGCGTTGGCTGCAACAGCTAATAAACCCCAGTGGCAACAGCCAGGGAGGTAGCTGGACCATTTTCCATACAAGAACAGGCTTCACCAACAGAGCTAAAAGATGAACCCTATTAAGAGGACAGAGTTGAATATAAGGAACCTGCTGCTTCAGTTACTGAGCAGCTCAGTGTCCAGGCCTCTTTGCCACCTTAGGACCGCCCAGCAGCAGGGTGCCAGGCCGGGCACCCACATCCCAGTCCACAGCCTTCAGCCTGGTAACGCTGCCCTGGTTTCTGCTGGACAGCTGTCAACTTAATGCAAAGTGATCATTCTCCAGACTGCCTTCTTGGCCCAGCCCCCTTGCAGAGTGAGATGCTTGAGAGACGTGTGCTGGGGTCTCCTTTGGACTAGGGTAAAAGATTTGGGTTGAAGAGCAGCAGGGTGGCTTCCCACCTGGGGGAGAGGGGGCATCAGGTGGCCACTCGAGCTCTGAGCAGAGCTGGGGGACAGGCCTCGGTGGTGGCCGGCACTGCCCAAGTCACCCAGCATCTGGSTCTGGGGTGCTGCCCCGCACCCTCTTGCTGCCTTCCTCGCTCTGCTCAGGAGCCAGGGAAAAAAAGAGAKGGAAAAAAAAGCCAAGGAAAACAGAGGAAAAAATAAAATATTGCCTTGGAGCTGAGTGGCACTGCTTGTTGGTAACAAGCTTCACAGGAGTTATGATTGCCTGTAGATGGCACTTGCACACCATGCAACCCTCCCGCTGGCGCTGAGCGTAGCCTCAGCACTTCCTCTGCTTTTCAAGGCTTCACYATCATTACCACTGGTTACATGAGCGGTGGCTACAAAACATTTTATTTTAGAGTAATATTTTTAGACCACTGTTTAATTTAAATATTGATCTAACACAGGAGAGACAAAGGTGTCATCATTTGACTTTCTGACTCGGAGTGACCCGTTAAGGACCACAACCACAAGAATTATCCCATAGATGCAGAGGATTGAGAGGCTCTCTGAAAATACTGATCCCCTCCTTTTCTTTACTGCCTCCCACAAAGTACTACCGAGAACGGGCTTGTAGGTGCCACTTCTCTCCTCTCGAATACCACTGCCACCTTTGCTGTCCTGTCGTGCGGTATTACTCCTGCTCTGGCAGACTCACAAGGTGCTCGTGATCAGACCTGCCTCTTCCTGTATCATTGCTCTCAGAGTACAGGGAGGAAGATCATCCAGTCCCCAAAACATGAATTAATAACGTTTTCTTAAGAACAAATTTTAAKAACTCCCACTTTGCAGAATCTTCATTTCTGTACATTAATTCCCTATCACCTGTCCTTGCCTTTGCCCCTGTAGTCAACACGGCTGTTGTTATTAAAATTAATTCAAAGTAAATTCTTCATCTTGGAGGCAGATTTAAATGATTATTTATATGGACTTGACCCTAATTTCACAGTTTCCCCACTTCTGCTTTCCTTTTTTCCTTTTATTTCTGTGTCTTTTATCAATTAACTTTRAAAGGCACAGCTCAAGCTGATTTTTGACTGTTCCCATTTTAGCCCTACAATTTGTGATCCTAGAGTTTTCTTCATTCAGCCAGTCTGTCCCCCCCACCCCCCTTTCCTGTATCTGCATTTATTCCCCGTCTCCTTCCTGAAGTGGTTATTCATCTAGTTTGATCTGGAACTTCCTCATAATTTTCCTCCTCTTTGATTGGAATATAAGCTGGTATCTTTGACTTGAACTTCCCAGCCAGYTTCACCTTCAATACCCTGAACTCCTCTATCCAGCTGACCTCAGCAACCAGCTTGTTATCGTATGCCCTTTTGAAATCAAGAACCTGTGAGCAGCATAGTTACTGAAAACAGCAAAATGCTATTTTTAGCCTAATGCTTTTTCTGTTAATATTTTTTTCATCAGAAAATATAACTTGCTAATAGMAATGTATTGCTACTGCTCATCCTGTGCTCTGCTCTGTGCTGAGTAGACAAACTCTTATTAACAGCCTTACATCTCCATTTAAAATAAATAGCATTAGTTTGCTATTGTTCATCCAGGACTCCTTTCTACAGCCTCAGTACTTACTAAAACCAAGCCTAAAACAAAATCTATTTTGTTGGTTTGGCAGCTATTTGGTAAAAAAAAAATGATTTGTGTTCCTAATTCAGAGTGCATAGCCCTGTTACTGTTAGTACTACTTGCTTCCCAGGCTATATCTGAGAAGCAAGAGGTCTAAATTTCCCTGTGGTATTTACCTCTTTAATAACATAGCTCTTTATTCAYATCTGAACCAACAGTCCTCTCTAACCCTACTTTCCTTTCTCTGCCTCACTGTTCACAGTCCAGTAGAGGACATTGTCAATGGGCCACTTTATTTACTCAAATATAAGCCACGGGAATGACGTATGGCCCCAAGCATACAATAAAGTTTAAGAAATGTGTTATTTTCTTGTTGCAATGAGTAAGTGCTGGCACAACAGATTGCAGCAGTTCAGTTTTGGAAAAAGGCCTCAACTTTTCAGCCTTCAGGCTAAGGAACACTAGATGTCCCTGTATAGATTACTAACACAGTAAATCGATTCTCATTTGTGCTTGATTCTTGCCTTTCTAGCTGATATCTGGTGGCACTGATGGCTGCTCAGCACTATTAAAAACATTTAAATCATTTAACAATCGTATTAGAGCCTCAGTTTTGAAAAGGTTGGCTGAAGCCACAAAGCCTAGCCAGAGACCTTCTCCCCATACTTTCACAAACACTGAAGCAAAGTAAATAATRATTTCCAAACAGAATATCCCAGATGTTCTCTATTATCTCCAAAACACTGTACTCTACCTTCCCCTAGCTGCAAAGCAGGGTCCATGAGCTCCATCATGTACTCCACATTCAGAAGGACTTCAGCCAARTTGCTGCGGGCCAACACATACATGAGCACGGGGAGGAAGTCATCTGCACCGTATGGCTTCCCTGAACAAAGAGAAACAGAGAGTGTTCCCAGTAAACTCACCACAAAGGCATGTTCCCACTCAACAGTTAGGGCTTCTCACCCACCATGTCCTGAACAGACTTTGGTTTACACTATCTGAAGAGTTAAAGCTCAAACGTAGCAGTGAAAAAAAATCCTGAAAAGTGGAAAAGTARTTCACAAAAGATAAGTAAACTTCTTTCAAGCCCAAAATACAARCTTGAAAATTCTTACTGGGCTCTATTTTTGTCATTATTAGCTGGAAAAATGTAGTCATCATAGATTGTAGACAAAGGACAAAACTGGAAGGGTGCAAAAGCTGGATGCTGTCAGTTAGACTCTGATTTGATACTGCCATCAGAAGTGCAATTCAGGTTTGCAAGACTAAGATAAAAGCTGTCTACCTGAGCTAAGGGTATTTATTCTCTTAWGTCTGCTCTATGTGGGGGACAGAAGAGTAAAAAAGGAATTTGAGACAGTGTTTTTTACAAYTGAGGACTTCTGTGATTATTTTCCTGCATGTTCCTAATTAAACTGGTCTCCTAAGGGATGGGATTTAAGGGGAAGCATCTTTCCAGTTGTGGTGTCTAGATGAGAAAACAAAAAGCCTTTCACATTTGGAATAGGACTAGCTTTTGGACTGGTGTGTAGCAGGTGCTACAGGAACAAACCTGGTGACCTCAAAATTTCCTATACTTAAAACATTCAGATCAGCAAGGCCAACAAACAGATATTATATACTATCTGCAAAAGCTCTTTAGGATCCCTGRGGACAAAAAAGCATACATGTTAACAGTCATCATTATAAATATCAATACTGCTTAAAACAGAATTGAAATAAAAGTTCCACCACACAAACTACAAAAAACACACAGTCAGCTTTTCTTATTTGAAAGATGCTGTCACATAAATACGAGTATGATGCTTTCACTTTCTACCAATATGTCACAAATTCATCATGGACAACATATAAYACTAAGTTACTTAACAGGCTTATCTTCTCAACACTCAGGAATGAACCTTCTTCTTAACTCAGGCCCAGACTATTTTCATTCTGAATGTTCTCATCTATGCATTAGGATGTATTGGCTTCACTGGTTTGGAACTGACTATGAATGTCTCACTTGAGAACTGTCTGCTTAGCCCCAAAAATCACAGTTATCCCTGATGTAACTTCAGTGAAATTACGCCCTGGTCATTTTTGGCCCATAGTCCACATGCCCTTCCACAGCATGGAATAAATTTCCCGTTTCTCAAATGTTCCCACTGACTTATTTCAAATCTTTGCCATGAGTCAGCTTTCCTTATTTATCATTCACAGTTGATGTGGATTCTCTACTGGCAAAGAAAGATATTCTTCTGAAGCCTCAAATAAGCATGAGCTTAGTCCCTGAATAAAAAAAATAAAGTGAGGTATTAGATTAAACCCAGTAATATATCCAGTGAACGGAGAGTTGATCCAGCTAAAACAAAGTGTTGAAGGTTGAGAGATTTTCAGAGCTATAGTTCAGTCCAGTTCTAACAGAGTCAGCATACACCACAACACAATTTATTTAACAAAGCTGGATTAATACTTTCAGTTCTGTTCGTTCTTCTAYGGCTGTCTTTAGAGACAGCCTTAAGTCTTCGACCAAACTGTAAGAAGACTCTATTGTTTCATGCACATCTGGCTGGACGTTTTGTCTGTCCTTTGTTTCCTTGGCTTACATCTCTGTGAAAGATTCAGTTGGCTGGAGCGTCCAATTCATATCACATATATGAAAATAATACAAGCAG
>NW_028186645.1:6649839-6664430 GCF_003343005.1 Rhea americana
CTGAGACATGAAAACATACTAGAAAAGCTGCACAGAGAAAACCCCTACTTTTATCTGCTTTTCACCAGATTAAATCAGAACTAACATCCCTGATGCCAATAGAGTTACTTTTGTACAAAACTAGTGTAAGAGAAGATGAAGGCAAGTACCAAAGAGTTTGCTCATTTTTTTTTCTTTATCGTGCGGTAGTTACTGAGCTGAGCGGCATGAATTGGGTGCTCCTTATTTCTTGAAAGTCAAGGGATTTCCAGTGAAGCACCAATAGCAGAGTTTTCTCTTCCCTACTGCTTTTTTTTAATGACCAGTCCATCTTGTGTTTGCTAGGGCATCCAAGCAAGTTGCCAATTCATGGCATGAATTCCTATCCTCTGGGAAAAAATCTGCTCTTTTCTAAAGAGATCATCAACCAGTCAGTGGTCTGACCAACCGATAGCAGGGGAAACAGTGACTTGGAATCAAAAAATTCAGTGTCCTAAGGCATCAACCCCGAGCACCAATTAACATGAATGTTAGAGGGCACTTTTCCAGTACTCTTACAGAATCTCTTTATTTCTCTCTTATTGGCTAAAAGTGGTTGTATTTACAAGTAGGCATTGAGTCAATTATTTTTAACTGCTATCTCATTTCCATAAGCTGATTTAGCTACTCACCAGCCCTTGTTACAAACTTTTGTCAACTTTAAGATTTCATAGAAATATTAATGGAAAACTATTTCTGTAGTCCCAGCTGTTTATACGCCTTAATTACAAAAATCTGATATATAGTTTCCTTTTGATTAATAAACTCAAAGCAGGGGTGTTTGACTGTAATAATAGAAAGTGTGCTCATTCCCCATATGCTATATATGCTCATAACCTGCATAAATTACTAGACTTCATTTTAACCCACTTGTGGGAATATGAAGCCTTGCTGCCTACATCTACAGATAAAGTTGAAGTCAGCAGGAGCTSTAGGTGTCAACAAGAGAAAAGCAGAGCTAGTGGTTAAGGATCTAGTTCTGATTTTAGACATGACTTCATGTGTTGCCACAAGCTTCCAGTGCTGCCTAGGGCAGGTCACACTTGGGTATGCTGTGTCTGCCTGTGGAGCACTTATTGTAGACATCTCAATGGCTTCTCTCTACTGCCTGTGCATGGAGCCAAGGTTGGGTGCACAGGAGGGCAGGGAGTTTGAAMCTCTTCTTCTTCTCCTTACCTTGAATGTCACAGCGGGCACATGGACTATCTTAGGCACGTACAGGCTGAGCACAGCCCTGAGATGCTCTATATGGGATAACGGGCACTGCGAGAAGACAAACTAAAAATCATCAGTGGCTCTAATACCAGCAAACTCTAGGGAGGGAGGCACAAAAGCGTACGTAAATGAGGACACCTGGCCTCCCTGACAAGTCAGTGCTGCTTGGCATCCCACAGGCCCCATGCATCCTGCACCTCAACGGCAGCAGGTCACCGTCAGCACTGACAGGGGCTTGCCTGCTGACTGCGGCAGGGCTCTACCCTCAGGCTGCTGCCTCCTCAGCTCCGCTTTCACTCTGGGTCAAAGCCAAGTCCTCAGACCTGGTTTCTAACTCTGTCTGTGGTATCTCGGAGAGGGGTATGTTTGCAGCTGGCAGAGTTAAATTAAGTCCTGGCCTTGCCAGCAGTCGCTGTGACACTAGGACAGAGCTGGCTTGTTCAAGGTGGTGGTGTCCTACTCCAAATCTGACTTGCTTGCTTTATTTTCCCCCACCTCCCAGTAACAGGAAACATTTATTTCGTAAATATCCATAAGAAGCTTAAAATAAGCCTTCTCTTCTGCCACAAGCCCATCCTATTACGTTTATAGCAAAGCAAGTACAACATCAGCTTCTGGCTGGGGTGCAGCACTTCAATGGAAAGGGTATTAATTAAATATGATTTAAAGCAACTGGAATTCTGCCCAAGCCTCCATAAAGAAATTAGAACCTGTTTTAGCACRTTCATTTTTCTTCTCCCTCCACGGATATTCTGACAACCATCAGTGATAATACATCGCACTTTGTTCTAATATTTACCAAGCATTGGAAGGATGCCTAGCATCAGCTCTCCAGGAAAGCTACATTTTCGTCAAAGTTATTGATGGGAAAACTGAGGCACATAAAAGTCAACTGAGATTTGTCCAAGATCATAAGAAAAAATTGTGACCATCTTTCTACTGACTAGCATTTTGCTATCTGTTGTCCATCCCATACTACCTTTGCAGGGTTTGATTTACGGCATAGTTGAAATAGGAGAGTTAATATGTGTGGGCAGCATGAATCCCTTTCAAAAGCATATGTTCTACAGACCAGAGGAACCTATTCCCCTTGGAAAAATTGAAGTGGCTCTTTAATTAAAATATAGCAATTGCACTAGCCAAAAGAAAGAGATAATCTCTAGTCTATCAGGCCTCATTAATAGTAAATCAAATACAGATATCCTCCTCCTAAAGATAACAAATCAGAACGGTCATGCATAGCTTTATTTTCCTTTTCGAAAGTGAGAGAYGACAATGAGCAGTGCAGTGGAATTGTTCTGATTCAGTTTAAAGAGCTTCTAGCATTGGTTCAACACTGACTACTGATGTATTGGAGGCCAGTTCCCTTCACATAGACTCAGCTAACCCACTCAAGATACACTGCTTCATGTCCATGCCTTTGTCAAATGCAGAGCCATATAGGGGTGTGTCAGGGCAACTCATATCCATCTACGGCAGATGATAAAATTAATCCTAAAAACTAGAAAGAGAAATATTCCAGTGTAATGTATATTCTAATTATCCTCTTCTTCAAAAAGCAGACTATGCTATGCAAAACTATTCCRCAGAAATTATTAAATCAGACATTTTAGGGTCACCGTATGGGTCACTCATCTAGCCAAGCTCCCCACTAATGCAGAACTATCTTTGAACTATATACTCCAGTTCTCTGGGGAGTTCAAAGATATACAAAGGATGTAACTTCACAACCTTGGCTATTCCACAAGGTAAAAAGTRTTGCAGTTAGGAAATTGTTCATCTGTTCATTCTTCTTCAATGACCTTAGAAAGAGGTCTCTCCATCTTTCACATTTCCACCTTACGCTTAAGGCATTTCCATGTCATTCTCAGTTGTGGATTGATCAAGCTCAACCCATTTTTGTCTCTCAGCATTTTTTGTAAACTCATCCCTACAGTTCTTCCACCTTCTGCAGAGCAGCAGCTCCCAAGTAGCAGTCTCACCAATGCCAGGATACAGCACACAACAATTTCATGTTGCTAATTTGCTCCTTGCTTATCACTCTGCAGATCTCACTTGAATTTTTTGACAAAGAGAAAAGCAGAGATTCTAATTCTAATCTTATCATCTAAATTTTAATCTAATTCTAATCTAACCCCTTTCACTGTTTGTCTGAGGAGAGGTATACCTGGAAGATAAAACAATAACATTTTTTTTCTGCAAAGGATTACAGTATTTCTATACAAATGAGATACCTGGTCTAATTGCACACACAATTCCCCCTGCGGGTATTAGGGTGTGCAGGAACAGCTGGAAAGTTAGGAGCTTCGTAGCTCTATATAAGTCCTGTCCTACTTTTTCTAGTGCACAAAGCAAAATAATTCTGGCCTGTTTTCAACAGAGAGTCCAAACTTTCCTTCTCCTATTCTTTTTTTACACTAGCCAYTCCTGGTATTTTTAGCTGCAGATTACTTATTTTTAGGTTGTAGTTTACATTCTTGGAGGCATTATGATGCTGTTACTTAAGTTTGCACAGGTCTTGGAAAAACTTGGTGAGACCCTGCAGTGCTATCACAATTGTCCCATGAGAAGGATTCATTCCACTAGTGCCACTGCCTACACTACACATGTGAATATCTGAACTGGTACCCCTAAATTCCTTTTATAGTCAACGATGAACTAGTCGATACCRTCAATGGCATTTAAGGCATGAGTCATCTTGCCCCAAGACAGACACCTGCATGTAGTCAGATGAATTTACTGAAATCCCTTGACTAAATTGTCATCGTATATAAAGAGAAACTAGACAAGATGCCCATCTGCAGCCATCTACAGCTAGTTATAACTGTAAAAGTGTCCTGCTTCAACATACACACTGCAGTTGTACTCAAAGGACTGTTAGGGAAAAAGGTGCATTGACTATGACTGTGAACTGGCCTTCCTGATTCCTTGTGATGCATCAGAGCCACAAGCTGATTGCCTTCCACTTGATGGAAAAATGTTTAAACCAGCTGAGGATCTGACCCATGCAACTTATAGTCTAGGTATCAGGAGTTCAACCGTAGTAAATTTATTAGGCAGATTTTGTTATGTAATATGAATTGCAAACTTGTATTAAATCAGAGAATTTAAACTTTCTTAAAATACAGGATATACAGAGACAGTTAAGGCTGACTTCAGTTTCACARCTCAACAGTAGAAAGATAAGAACTACCACGGGGACAGATGTTCCTGTCTGAGTCTATCCCTAGTTTTAAAGAAAACTTAGAACCTGTCAGGACACCCTAGCTTAAGAAGGACTGGTGCTAGATATCTCTCAATACCTTAACATTTGAAAATCTATGTTTTGCAGGAGATCTGAAATAAAACTTGATTTGGTGGTATTTACACTTTGTTTTGAGATATAAGGCCATGTTCCCAGGTCAGTTTGTCCAGCCGTCAGCACAAAGGGGAGAAAGATCTGGCTTGAGCTGCCACCTAGCAAGTTAAACCAGACAGCATAAGTAGTTATCATGTTACTGAACAGATTTTTTTTTTTGACAGAGGTTGACTGATTTTAGTCCTTTGACATAGGAGATAATTAATTTTGTAATCCATCTGCTCTGATCTTGGAAGAGGTGGGAACTAATTCAGTGGTGAGAAAAAGGAGCTAAAAGAAGAACAGACAATTACACAGGAAACAGAGCATGGCCTGTGCTCTTCCTGTGTAAAGAAGTGTGTGCTGCCTCGAGGCTGGCTGAAAGCAAAAGGGGCACTCGGTTGCTGCTTTTGAGATGGGGAGAGGGCAGAGAGAATTCCTACTCTGTAAAATCRGGTCTGAGCAGCTTGCAGCATGCTGGTCTAACTAGCACCAGTCAGGAAATCTCTGTCAGAAAGAAAATTTAAGTTTTCTAAATGTTTTTCTCTGCCAGGTGGAATATCAAAATGATTAAGTGATCTGGGGACAGTTCATTCTGTTGAGGAGGTTTTACACATTTCATTTCTAACCAGATCTACAAAACTCATTTTAATGAATTTCCTTTTGAGTGTACTGTCTTCCAGGAGTTATACTACAGCATTMCTCTCCCTTAGCCTCTTTCTTGGATTCAGTTCTCTAAATACCAGGCCAGCTTCCTTCYGACTGTGCTCTGATGTGCATCACGCATCATCTATACTGGCCAGGCAATCAGATCCACAGGGGAGAATTCAGCTTCAAAGCTATAATCCTCTTGAATCATTACCTCAACTAGAGAAAAAAGCTGAGATGACCAAAATGMAGTGCTTTAGTTAGCACAGCAAGCCATAATGAAATTGTCTGATTTCATGAATATCAATCTGTTAAAGCATTTAGACATYTTTGAATTATTTCTCTGACCTCTATTTTCTGTTCCGTAAAATGAAATGAATTCAGTAGGAATGCTGTACCTGGGTTYCCCTGAGCCATGGAGTCATAGATGAGCTTGCAGGACTTCAGCAAGATGGCAATCTTCTTTTCTGGAGAGTAGGCCTTGTGCATGGTCGTGAACTTGTGAAGGATTTTTTCCAGTACAACAGTTTCAGGCACACTGGTCGTGACACCTAGGTCAGTAGTAGTTGTGTTTTGTATCACGAGTTGGTTCTCTTTCAGCTGCTGTAAAGATCCATCTTTGCTGTGGATTTCTTTCAAATAAGAATCAATGGCTTCTTTTAAAGGTTTCAGGACRCATTTGTACAAAGCTGACTCAGCAATCACATCTACACAGAGAAAGCAAGGACAAAAGTCCATGGCAGATAATCAACACAAACGCAAGTAAAACTCCTGAAAAGAAGATGTGATTTTTTTAATGTACTATCGCATACCTGAGTGCAGTTACATCCCAGAAAGCAGACATTTCACTACCAAGGCTCAAGACTGACATCAGTGCACAGTCTCTGCCACTGGAGCCACAGGGAAGCTCCTGATACCAACTGCCCAACTCTTAGCTGACCAGTGAGTTACCATCAGGCAAGCCAACTCTGGGAAGAGATGAGGAATCGACAGCTCTGCACTTATGGATGCCCAGATGGGCGCCCTATTTGAGATGCTTACTTTGGGATCAGCTTAACTGCATCCTCARAGTGCACCTTTCTCTCCACTAACCAAAAAGGGCGGTGTCGCCACTACCTGAGTGTCAACCTCTGCTCAGAAGCCTCTTATCCTTACTGCCCAAGCGACACTAACTTAGTAACATGTAAGTCACTTCTTATGCCACCCGCGGATGAGGAAATGGTCTGTGTGGGTTGAATGTTTGCTTAATATTTACTAGGAGACAAAACGAAGCATGAGAGACTAGGAAGCTGCCTTTCATCTGTCTGCTTCTGTCGCTTGAAACCTAAAAACCAGAAGCAGAGCCAGTCAACCACAGTGGGAATCTCCAYCATCCACAGTAAAAGGCAGTCCTCTCCTAACCTGGCTGGGCCATATCGTTCTGTGAAGTAGCGAGAGATTGAGCTAACCAAGCATGTCTGCGTGAAGGTGGGTGAATCCTTTCATATACAGAGCTCTACAGAGCAGAACAAGCAGACAACTTCTTTCTGCCTCCWCTCCACCTTCTCTAATTAATATTTCTTCTGTGCTGACATCCCTTTCTGTTTCCAAGAAAGGAGTTACTGGAACAGAAATTGTGGGTGTTACATGAGACACATGAAAAGGGAAGTTGTAGCTCCCTCTCCTGGCTATGGCAAGTGGCCAGCAGCAGGTCTGTACCTCTGGGGAGGTTGCAGGGTTATCTGAAGGCTTGACTGGGTGAGAAAGGAGGTCAGAACAGTCTGCTGAGRCTAACATCTGGGTTCCTCTGGATCCTGGCTCTCCACTTAGCTGAGTCTCAGTCTGCAGCTACTGGAGCTGCAGGTTCTCCTGGAAACCCGTGTCACATCTTTCCTGGGAACCAGTCCTTGGACCTTTTCCTCTCATAAGCAGTGAAAATGCATGTCTGGCCTTCATCCAAAAGAAATAAATACCTGATAAGCGCAAGGAGGGCTCCTGCCTCTCCCGGGCTGGTGCCCAACAAGGCACAAGATGGGATAACACTAGCTGCCAGTCACCATCCATGGTGGCAAATCCCAATCTTTACATGAGAGATCTTTTGGAAAAGGGGGTTCTCTCCACTTTTGACAGCTCTCTGCCACTCATTTCTTGCCACCGAAGCTGCGAAGGCTATGACTTATCCATACACACAGACTGGGGAAAATATTAGGGCAGTCTGCTAAGGAAGATATATCTGAGCCAAGACACCAGTGCTATCTCTGACTAAGAGAGACAAAAGCAGAGGAGGTCAAAGCAGCAGAGTACCATATTAATGCAGTTATACTTCTGCTGGGACCCACACTATCATTGGCAATGTTCTATGTTGTGTTTTCTAGCTCCCAGTTTGCTTAGAGGCAGCTTAGGAAATCTCATACCTAGCTCTGCATTGGTTGCCAGGTCCTCCAGAAACAGTTGCAAGTCGAATGAGTGCATGAGTACCTGCGTGCCTGTTTTATCTATATTGCTTTGCACAGGATAAAGATTTTGCAGTTCTCTGTATGCTCCCTCATGAATTTATGTTAACCTTAGTAAGGAGGGAATTGGCACATTACTGCCCCACAGAATACTGAATGAAAAGCAACGAAACACCCCAAACCAACAAAAAGATTCTTTCTTCTTCTCCAAAGCAAGCTATGTCTGAAGGAGAGAGAAGCAATGCTACATTTTGGACCCAGCAGTGATGTTGCAGCAGGTTGCTCTTCCACCTTCTTTGGAGCTGAGGAGCACAGACTGTGATCAAATGATTCCTCCAACCTGCCATTCAAAAATACTGTAGCCTTGTCCCTCCTTGTGAGGGACTAGCCCCTGAACTGGCTGCCACGTTAAGGAGAAAGCTCTCCTTCATCATTGCAGAGCGCTGAGCTGCGGTGGATATGGAACGCCACAGGGAACAGAGCATTGCTGTCAGGTTTTGGCCTCATATGATTCCAGTGAAGACCTATCTTTTTTGTGTCTGTGTGTGTGTGTGTGTCACATATTTATATTTGTTTGTGATATGTGTATGTGTGTATATATATTTATACACACATATAGGTACATACATATATATGAGATACATACATATATATGAGACATACATATATGTATACATGTGCACGCACACAAAAACTTTTCCTCTTAAAATATTCACAATGGGATTTTCCCCTCCTTGGTCTCCTGAGTTTTAGAGCTGCTCCTTTAAGTGTTGCCAGCTGCAAAGCAGACTTCAGCTCACATCCCTCAGGTTTGGGAGATGGGTTATAATTTTGCAAAGCAGAATCTGTGTCTGCCTAGTCCTGTCTCCCTCCTCATCTTCCCAAAACCTCCCCCGACGATGAATAGAGCACAAACACCTACCTATCTGTTCCTCGGTGTAGGCAGCTGGGTCTATCAGAGTTTTCAACTCAGTGCTCTGCACTAAGTAACTCTTCAGCTGAGTCATCATCATCCGGATTTCTTGTAGCATTTCTGTGCTGGAGCTCTGCTTTGCCATCATCTCTAAGCTGTACACTCTGTAGTCCTGCACAAGGTTGCCGAAGTATGAATCCTTGTCTTGTGCCAGCTCCACTATCTTCTTCTGCAGCTTTCTGTCACTAGACAAAAAGACTGTGAAGACATTAGACAGGCTCACAAAGGACAGTCTGTTCTTGGCCTTGCCCAAGATCACAGAACGTGTTTTTTTACCAGATGGACAAGCCAGCACCTCTAGGTCATCCTCTGTGCTGCTCGTGGAGTAGGAGTCTGGCTCAGATGCGGAGGCTGGAGCCATGGTGCTGCCTCCTGGACCCTCCAGGGAGGAATGCGAACCTTTCAGTTCTGCAGAGCTGACGGACTTGAGGCCACGTCCTGATTCAGTCTCAGTGTTTGTGCAAGTGGCACCAGCAGTTGCTGGTGCTGAGACATCCTTGGATGAAGCAAGCCCTGCAGCTGAGTTCAGCTCTGCAACTGTTCTTTGCTTGGACTGGCAAGACCTGGGGCTGATTGCTGCCTGAGAAAGTCTCTTCTTTCTTGGTGGTGGGATAGGAGGTGTCTTTCCTTTCTTGGTGGCACTCATTTGTGTTTCACGCATATCTTCTTTCTTGTCCGAAGGTTCAGGCTTTGTCTCCTGAAACTGTGATACAGCTCTTTCAGGAACCTCCCCAGGCATTTCTACAGTCTTTCTGCACAACAACCTTTTATCTCCACTCTCTGTATTGGTGTCCTGTTTTTTGTCGGTGCGTTCCCCTTTCAGCGTTTCACAACTTCCAGGCTTACCCACACAGCTCTCATCTGAAGTCCTCTCAGATAGTCGCCTCCGTGGGGGGATGGAGGGCTGGGAGCACTTCTTGGGGCTCAATGCCAATGGCTCCTTGACTGAGCAGCTTTGCTTCCCTTCTTCTTTACTGTCACCACCCTCAATTTTCATTTCCTTGATGCTCTTTCCTAGTGGTGGAAGCAGCTGATTTTCTTCACAGGCAGTCATTGGGTCGTGGGGGAGCTTCAGAGAGGATTTCAGAGYGTGACTGTGAGAAGGTGGAGGTGGTGGCGGGCGGCGTGGAGACCTCTTTTCAGCGAGCGCGGTGGCAGGGGGGAGATTGGTGCTCACAGCATGGCTTTTAGGAGGCAGTATATCTGGAGGAAAAGGATTACTGCACTCTTCTATAAAAATAGGATTCACGAACCACAGCCTGTCATTTCCTATTGACAGCTCAATTTCACATGAGCAGTGGTTTGCTCTACTTGCAAAACACTGTGTAGATCTTAAGCTGTCTGCCTGGGCTGTGCTGAGAGTAGAGGCTTTTGCAGGATGGGATATCCCCTCTCCTCTTCTGTGGTTTRAGGAGGAATCCCAGAAGTCTGTCCCAAAAGGAAAAAAAATAGGAGAGAGACTAGAATGAGAGAATTTTAGCTGCTAATGGTACACGAAAAGTCCTACTGTGTGTTAGGAGAGATGTTACACAAGCTTTCACACCTCTGCACAAAGAAGCATGAAGAAAAGGTCGATTATTTTGTGTGTGTAAGATGCTTCAAACCAGAGTATGAGCTCAGAAGTTTCACCAGAAAGATATTTCTTGACAATTTTAGGAAATTCATATAGTGAGAAAAATTAACCCTGTGCAGATTGTGGAGGAGGGTACAAGTAACAAATATGAATGACTGAGAAAAAGGGTAAACTGTGGCTTGTTCAGAGATTACTTCCTTCTTAATATAAATAGCTGTGGATAATGATGTGGGCATGTGGAGGCCCCAGGCACACACTCTCTCCCTTTTGCAGACCATAGGAAGATGTGGAGCTGGGATATACAGCCTGGATAAGATCTGCCCTGGAAACACCAGAGGTGTCAGATGGTGACCACACTGTGCAGCAAGCTGATGTGGCAATCTATTCAACTCATAGGTCTGGTCCTACTTTGCACTACAAGCAGGTCTCAGTTCAGAAACGTAAGAAAGGAACACAGACCTTCTATAAATTATAATTAGCACTAACTTCTGTAGTTSTGGATTATGATTATCTGTAGTCATGCCCAATGTCTTTTTTGCACCTTGCCTCAAGACTTGCTGCCTACAGGTGTGAAAGAAGARTAAGGCCTTAATACACTACATATAGACGAAAGTTTTATACTGAAGGAGTAGAGAATAGTTAAATATTTCAATGAAAATGAAGATGATATTTCAGATGCAACTAATCATTTATATATAAATATATCACAAACCTGYTACTAGAATTTGTCTTTAAGTAATTCGTTTTTTTTTTTTTAATAGAAAGTTTGTTTACCTTTTAAACAGATTTAGTATCACATTTAACCATTTCCCCTTCCCCTAGAGGTGAGGTTTCAAACCTGCTTGCCTTACTAGTCTGATCGCTTTTAATTTCTCCTAGAGTTGCTAATCTAGGGTCCACTACTGGAAGCATCAGTAAACAAATGATCCTGAAAATCTCACTTGCTCTGATCCAAGGAAAAAGGATGCATCTCTGAGAGTATTCATTGGGTGAGGACAGCATAGATGTCTTTAGATTTAGGAGACAAGGGCAAGATGGAAGATCATKGGAACACAAAGGTGCAATGACTAAATCAAACTACTTTGGTATGCTTCTCCCTGAACATTGAGTTGATATGGAGTAGACATTCATCTGGGTGGATTTGCAGAGAACACTTAGGGGACTACAGGGCATCCCCCTTGCCACATAATGCCTCCATCCTGCCATGTTCTTGGTGCCAAGCCTGCCTCTGCCTTCCTGCAAGAAAAAAGAGGGGATACATGGCCACAGCATTACACTCAGTATTGAGCACTGAGCTCTGGGGCCATAGCACAGCTCACAGGATCGTGCCTTCAGCTCTGCCTTGTGAGGCCCTGTTCTCCATAGTTCATCAAACATAGTTCTTGTATAGTTGAACTATGCATCAGCATAATCTCCAGCCCTTTACGGGGAAGTGGGGCTCAGGCCCATGCTGGCCAGCACCCTGRGCAGGGTCTACCTATACTTCTTCCCAAAAACAAGCACTCCAGAAAAAGACAGGAGGACTTCCAGTTTCTAAAGCAAGGTAGAACCTAAAGCAAAGCACAGAAATTCTTCAAATAAAGCTCAGCTATTCTGAGGTTAAAACAGCTTTTATTCTGATTTCCAACCAKGAGAAGGAAGAGAATAAAGAAGCTTAAAATAAAAGTGTTGTCAGCAACAGCAGCACTTTTGACAACAGGATTCAGTTGAGCACAGATGGCATCATGCTGCCTAGCCCCTCACTTCCAGCATGGCCTGGAGTGTAATTTCCTTGAAATGCTTCAACTCCACAGAGTATCAGCAAATGCAAGGAAACAGGAGTTGCTGGTTTAAGTCAGAAGATAACACTTCTGAGTCTCATGGGTTGAGGAAATGGTGAGTGAGCCAGTTTGCAAAAGGGAAGTTGGTTATTTTTCTCAGTAGTGGGCAAGCATAAGACAATGTGATGAAAATGCAGTGCTTAACTCAGACTGTGAAGGGCCAGATGAGGCAGTGGTGGCCTCTTACCAAGGACTGCCCAGCTGCTTCAGAGGCTATTGCAGCCCAGGCCTCACTGTCTCATACAGCAGAAAGGGCAGTCTGATGTTCTCCCATTGCTTTTCCTGCTCTTGCCTTAATTTACACCCTGGGAGGGAAGGGTTAGCAGTTCTYTGAGGCTTTGACACTTCTGTGAAAGCACGTGCTTTCTACGCACCACGGCCATGCTAATTCTTCTGCCAAGAAGCCTTCTGTACCAGACAGGTCAGAACTAGAGGGTCTGTGCCATATCCTCTTTGACACTATATATAATGGCCAGATCCTTCTAAGGACAATCTGGCTTTCAAGTAGACATCTTATTTCCACCCCTGCAAGAATACCTATCTCTTTGTAAGAAATGACAGTTGATATACTACAATTTCAAACAATGCCAGGTTTTCTTTTGGAGTGCAAAGTTAGCTGGTAAATACTGTTTGTACCCATTAGGTTTTGTTCCAGGAAGCAGCAAACAGCAACACTCATTACTTCATCCTGTTTGACTTTACCGAGACACAATGGCACTCCAAGGAGTTAGGATCAYTTCCCAGGAAATCTGTGCTGAATGGAAATCCTTCCCTGGCATGCAGTGTACTATGGTGTGCACACATCYAGGCATCACCACTTTTATGACCACCAGCATACAGGTGAGAAAGAARTCTACTACAACCAGCACTGCTTTGGTGTTTGTGCTTTGGTTAACCCTTCCTTTTAGAAGCTGCTGGAGACTGTTGCCTGAACCAGGACCTCCACAGCTGGCTCAGATCAGGCATCCAGAGAGAGAAGGTGGGAGAATCATAAAATACTTTTTACATTTTTAATCCAAACATTTMTATTTGTTATAATAAACTTGTTATCAAGTTTGCAACTTGTTATCTGAAGTTGCAAAGTAATTTAAGTAATAATTGCTGCTTGGATACATATACTCAAGGAAGCTTTGGCAAATTGAAATTTATTCAAAATAGGGGATGCTGAAAGTGTTAGAGGAGAATCAAATGCAATGAAGCTAGMTGAACTGAAACCACTGGGGTGGCCCATCCCTTCTGGGAGGTGTAATGCAGAAGATACAAAAATAGATCCCAAAAGTCCCACGGTATTCTACTCAGTAATTCTAACTGAGTTAACTCTTCAGCTTTCAGCCTTACTTGACTGATTGCAACAGCTGAGGAAAAACTGAAAAGCAAAGTAGCATGAAAGATAGTTGCTAAATTTAACAGTTGTCTAAAGCGAAATGTGTCTGAAGGGAAGAAATCAGAAGGAGTTCTTCATTAGTTAACAGAATTGCATTTCCCAGCTCTGTGACTTTATATATATGATCTAAAATTTGCTTGCTTTGCCTAGTCACTAAAAATAACATTCCTTTTTTTGTAATCTTATGTGCATGAGATAAGAGAACATGCTGGGACGCTACACACTTCTCTACTAACTAGAAAACCTGCAACAGGAATTCATGTGCAAAAATATCACACTCATAGTTTCTCTGCACTCATCAGAGGGTAAAACTACCTGAGTGTTTTCCTCTTTTTGTTTACCTCAGATGCCAGTATTTACCTCTTTTCATTTATGTTAGTTGCCAGATATGAACTACTTTGAGTATCTGTCAGTTATCCTGAAAGGCTGTTCTACAGTTCAGTTATTGAAATTTATGTCCCTAGCTTATAGTAAGACTGTAGGTCACACTCTGCCAAGAAGTCTAAGTAGAGGKTCATGTCCAAAGGTGTGATGTGGTCTTTATTTCCAATGTGCTTCCATAGATACGAAGATAGTAAGTTTCTTTTCTCCAGGAATCCTTAACTATTCTGWAGACCAGGGTTTATCTATTCACCAGTTGCATTACATGTTTGAGGCACCATAGTTCTTGTAAGCCTCAGTGAAACTGGCTGCTTTGAAAGACTTACCTATCCCCAGACTGGAGACAACCTCAAGCTCTTGAAAGCTGCTAGCTTCTAGTATTGCTTGTGGTAGCTTCAGAGTGAAAGGCAGCAAATCCCTGTAAAAAGAAACAGCGAAAAACAAGCCAAAGAATGAAACCCCCAATTGTCAAGAACTCCAAATTTTACCGTTGGTTTTTAGTGATTGGATTTGCTCATAACTTCAGGCTTGTTCTGCAAAGTACAGGATATTGTCAAAGRAAGATCTTACAGCTAGTAAGAAATCACGTAAATTGTACTGGCCTGGGTTGTTTTCATTTCACAAGAGATCACCAGCACCTGTGAAGGTGCTTCATGTAATTTTGCTGGCTTTTGCCTTTGCTTTTTGCTGTGAAAAACTGCAGTAATATCTTCCACATCTGGAGAGGCCATGAGGCTAACTGTTCAAAATACCTTCCCATGAAAAGTGAGATTCTGCAGATGGCAATTATTATAATTAGAAAAGCCATTC
>NW_028186645.1:6664480-6686277 GCF_003343005.1 Rhea americana
GTTTACCCCTCTCCCCACCTCTAAAATCAGTGTAAGTGTAAGGCACAGGCAGATAACAAGACTCAGTGAGGTTACACAGGCAGGGTCACAAGACACTTCTTGGGGAAGAGACTTTCTGGGTGAAATGATAGACAATGATGATGTTCTGCTTAGCACTGACAAAGTGAGCATCTCTCTCTCTTCTCAGACTTCTAACTGCTTCATTTCTTGAAAGATGCTGTATGTACGTAAGACCCTCCTATCAGAGGATGTTACTTAGGTTTCACTGAAACATACCCTAAATCTCAAACCTCTTGAGCTGGCTGAGAACAGTTATCATTTGCTTGTCRCCCAGTAACTTGCTAAGCCTGTTCCTACCTCAATGCCCATTTTAAAAAGGACAAGAAAAGTCAGTAACAATTTTTAAAAGGCAGTAAGGAATGGTGCAGGGTTGTTTTACATATTAAAAGAGCTTAACAAAATGTTCTGCAAGCTACAGGAGATTATTTTAGAAAGAGCTGACCTGGTGAGTAGGTAGTCTCTGCTACACACACACACCAAAAATGCGTGTGACTGCAGACCTGAGCAGGACCAGTATGTTGACAGATGGATGTAGAGGGCCTATTTTCCCTTTATCAGCAGATACATATTTTGTTGACTGTACCATATACTTTACCAGTTCTCTGTGCATTACTGGGCACTCTGTTGTCACTTTATTTTTCAGAAGTTGATTCGACCCTAGGATTCACTGGCAAATATCAGGTTTGAAAGACGAAGAGGTACCTACTGACCTTCTTTTCTTTTCTTTTTCCTTTTTTTTTTTTTGTTTTTTTTTTTTTTACCCCAAGTAGTTTCCTTTTTTTTTTTTTTTTTTTTTTTAGATACATATATCTAAAAATCAGGCAACGTGAAAAATTTACCCTAACAGAAAAAAATCTGGTTGTAATCATGGGGCAGGCAGATTGCATACAAGTAACTGAGTCACATGTTTACCTGCAGGTATTATTTTTGTGCTGTAAGGTGATTTAGCTATCAGGTTAGAACAGGCCAAACTTTCTTTTGAGAAGAGTCTGTCTGATAAACTCTTTCCAGTTATTTAKAGATGACTATTTACTATAGCCCTGAGCACAGGCCTCTCAACTCATCGTCATGGAGAGCTTTTACAAGCTGCCAGGAAATGGCAGGTCAGCACAGAAGCAGCCTTTTTATTACCTAATTTCTATCAAAAAGTTTATTCCCTATTTACCTTATCTTTTGACAGCAAACTAAGAAATTATCTGGACAATTTGATTTATATTTGACATCCAGAAGCAACATTTACAACAGGAACTAATAGAAAAGCTTTTCTTTTTTCTGAGACTCATTCTTAAACCATGATGCTTTCTGCAAAAAAGCAGAAATAAACAGACTTCTCCCTCCCACAAACCATTTGATTAGGTTTGCTTTTGGGCTCTTTTATGCTGCTTTGGTAAAACAAAAATCTTTTATGTAGCCCTAAAGGTAATTTACACCCATTCCATAGGGTCTATATGCATCTGGATGCATCTCCAGGATATGGGTAGGAGTCCAAGCCTAGCAGCATTGAACTCTGTTGGCTGCAGAACTGGTCTCCAAATTAGYGTGAATATCTGGCTGGGTAAACTGCAGCTCACTGTGTCGTACCATAGATAGACTGCTCCTGCAGTGTGAGCTAAACAAGCCACTAATATGAGTGCCTTTTAAACATATCCTGAATCTGCTTTYCTCTCTTAAATGGAAATAACTACTTTATGATTCATCTAAGTTCATCCAGGGGACACCAAGAATTTACACTCAACTCAAAATCAGGCCTGCTAAAGCAGGGATGGCTTAAGTAGGTTGTTTAGTATCACTGCAGTGTGTGTGGCACAAATGCATAAAGATGAGTGTGGATACACAGGTTTAATTACACGGGGGATTCATCAGCAGGTGAACAAACTTTCTCTAATGAGGATGACCTAGCAGGTCTTTCCTGTCTCTGTGTCAGCCATATTTGGAATTTCTGCACTGAGCAAACACACAAGGTCTGTTCTTTATCACTTTATTTCATCTGTAATTTTTATCAGGACTTCTCTCCTTTGATAGACTCCCCCAAACAGAAGAGGTGACTATTCAGAGCGCTCTGATTTTCCAGCAATCAACAGTCTGCTATTAGCTTTGCTAAGTCACTGCCAAGTGTGTTTGGATGCTTAAAGGTGCTTTTTGTAAGAGATGGTTAATCCAGGAATGTTTCATCTCTGTGCCCTGGTAGCTCCAGTCCAGTGTGGGTGAAGTCCTACAGCCCTTCCTGAGTCAAAGCCTCCACTGATCTCAGGGACAGCTGCGGCTGCTACGCCTGAATGGTCTGGCCCCACTGTTGCAACAAGCATCTGAAATACCAGCAACTCCTGCTGATCTGGCCAGCCTCACCTGAGTTTAGAGGAAACCACAGGAAACACCTGAGGCTGCACCGTGACTGGGTTCTGTGAATACCTATGTATTTGCATTGTTTGGACTAAATCATATCATGAGTTTGAACCAACCAGAAAGCACAAAATGAGACTCTAGAGTGGTGAAAGCCCACAAACAAAGGCTGAAACAAGTCTGCATGAGCCCTTGGGAGCCACACCACCCCAAATCCCTTTGTAGCTCAAGTAGTACAAGGTGTAGCATTTGGGACAGTACTATAAAAGTCATACTCCTGAGCAACGAACGCTGGGTGTCTAAACCTTTCCCTCCGAGGACTGGGAAAATTTGGATCGTGTTTCAAAATCGTATGCGCATCTTTTTTTCTGGGTATCTCTCTGTAAAGGTCTGAACTGGAATCCAGCTTCCTTAACCGAGGAAGTCTGGATTCGACATCTGTGGTCACGTCATTGTGCATTGACCCCATTTCTAATTCAGTCACACAGGTGTATTCTTTTTCTCCCACCTTCCCCACACTTTTCCCTTTGTTTCAAAGAATAGAAGGAAGAATCTCTGCTCTCAGGGCACCTTCTGTTTCTCTTAGTGCTACTAGTTTAAACTGTAATTTTCTTGAAACTGAAGCAGAGTCTGGCCTTAATCCTCACTCAAGAGCTGTACCCTAAAGGAAAGGGAAAGATCCCTTGCAAACCAGTAGCTCTGTACACGCTTAAACGAGGTGCAATATAGAAAGATTTTGTTTCAGAGCAGCTCCAGTCTGGTTATCGTTTTTCACTCTGCACATCTTTGGTTCAGTCGTACAAGTACCAGTACACTCCAGAGGAAAGGCAGGTCAGAGGGGAGAGCTATCCTACAAATGAAGTAATCCTGCCATGGAAGCAATGAGTCCAGCTCACCTACTGACGCAGTAGAAGGCAATGAGTTTGAAGATATCCTCAAACACCAGGACAGATCCTTCCAGGTACAGAACTGATGAAAAACAAGAGAATGGTCAGCAATGGTTTTCTCTAACCTGCATGGTAAAAAAAGATGGATGGGTTTGGCTTGCACATCTTATATTCTATGATTTTCTAATCTTTGCTTGGAATATTATGAAGAGTCTTAAAGAACCAGCTTCAGATGGCTCAACACAAAGAGATTCTTCACAGAAGCACTACAGAAAAGACGTCTCAGCCTGTATTACTGAACAGTTAGCTCAAGATGTCRGAGTGCTGTAACAGTAACAGAAACAATGGGAAAAAAAAATAAAACAAAACAGGTCACAGCCAGACAATATGGAGCTGTCCTTGTGACTCTTCATGCTGGAATCTGTTTTGKTCTGAATGGACAAAGCACTTTGAAATAAAAAAAAAAACAGCAATAACTGTTTCATTGCTGCGTGTGTGGTCACATAGGCAGTGTGAGCACAGCCTTTCCACATCTCCCCTGTCTTCTCCCTCCCTTTGTGTTTTATGGTAACAACACTTTTCTTTAAGTGGGAAAATACAATCTACACCACCATTGCAAATTTCTGTAAGATTACCTGCTTTATAGCAGCATGTTGTGCCACTGTGTAGCCCAAATCTCACAGGTTTAGTATAGAGCTTTTGGCTGCTAAGCTAGAAAAAATTCACTGGTCKGCTGAAGAAAATTTCACAACATTTAGTGGTAACCCAAGGCAGAGAGAAAGAGATGGATCTGCGGGAGATAAGTGTCCATCTTGGCTGCCTAAGAAAATCTGCTGTGTAGCTATACACTACATTCCCACAAATCCTCTGTGCTTGTACGTGTACAACACAATCTCAGACAGAGACTGCTGGATTTAAGGAACTCCATGGTGATTTCTCAGAAACGCCTGTTTGCTGGTGATCGAGAATGGGAAATGCAGATCCACACCTTCGCTGTCTACGAGCACTGCCGGGAGCCCTATGGGAGCAACGCTGAACGGTGCCAGTGGCCATTTCTGCATCTTTAGTCTTTTCTAGGCCACAGTTCAGAGCTGCAGACACCAAGCTCAGCTATCACGAATCGGCTTCCTCGATGTGCCATGATTCACAGCCCTATGAAATGTCTCCAGTGCTTTGCCTTGCTGCCTTGCTATTAGTTCCCCTAACAAAGCAGGGCCTTCAGCGTCTGTAGGAGGGGGCTATTTGCCTAGCACTCACTTCCCCCTATTCTGTTCACAAGCAGGTAAAATAACACTGCTTCTTGTCTTCCCGCAAATAGAGAATCCCACTGGAAGAAAATGCTCAAGTGTTGCTTCTTTGTTCAGCTTCACAGTTCATTCCCCAACCAAGGCATTTCCTCCTTTTACTTCTCCCTTTCTCCTAGCCTAGGCCCTGCAGTTTGCTATTTTGAGCTTAATATACCAATGTAGGCATTTTTAAAAGCTGCAAAGGCTGTAATTCTCATAAGTCATACTTAATATCAGTTTTTGTTGAATCAACATGGACAGATCTACCTCAGCATGCACTTCAACATCATACTGCAATGTGGAATTTAAACATACTGAGCTAAACATTCCCTGTCTCTTACACTTCTCCCAGAATTACAGAAAAAAACAATGATGTCCTTTCTTGTGAGCCTTTCTTTTTTCTTAGTAAGAATTATGTTTCCGTCAGGAATTTTCTTTAAAGATCCACCAAGAACAATTTCTATAGTTTGAAATCCATCTGTTTTGCAGCTCTGACACAGGAAACAAAAATAAAGACAAAAACCACTGCTGTTCTAGAAAATTAACCAAAGCCCAAGAGTCTCTGAACTCACATGAATTTCCAGCAATTAAATAAAGCCCTTTGTGTAGATGGTGGTTGTAAGGACTCTCTTCTGTTAAGAACCACATGTCTTAGTTTGGCATCCCAAGTTGCAGGTGTGAGAGAGTATGCTGCACCTGTAAATGTTTACAGACATGAGCAGATCCCTTGGATTTGTCCTAATTGTTTCTGTGCCAAGATAACTTCATCATCTGGGACTCTTAATTTTAATCAGAAGAGTAGTATTAGTCCAAGCCTCTCAGTGTCGGGAGAAGAATGTTAACACAGAAGTGTGTTGTACCATATAGTTAATCCTCCTCCCAAATAAATGGCAAAAAACATCACAAATCACCAKGAATTACACAGCTAAAGCAGTTCAGGTACACAAACTGTCTGAGCTTAAGGACRGCAGTTTTCAACAAGTGGTATATGGAAATTTGACCTTCTATGGTCTACTCTGAGAGGTCGTAAAACAGAGAGAATCAAGTATATTTGTCAATAGGCTGGAATTCATTGTACAGAGATCCACAGCTCTACTGGGAAATTTTTGGGTAGTCTGCAAATAAGTAAGAATAGAAGAACACTTCTTTAGACAGTTACTCAAAGCACCAGCACCATCATGACCAATACTCTGCCCACATTTGTTCTGAACAGAGACAGAGTCAAAGCATCCAAGGGACTGACTCTCAGCCACTTTCCCCGCAGAAGCCTACACTGGCAGTGCAGCCCGCAGCAGGGCTGCCAGGGGCCACTTCGGACTGCTTCCAGCACAGTGCCCGGAGGGAAAGCATTGTAATCCACTGGGATTCCTTGGGAGGAACTGTCTGACTTCGTCCTTCTTCTTTGGTTTCTCTGCTGTCTGACTGCCAGCAGGCATTGCTGGTAAGTAGTGCTCCTTGTCTGTTTTGTTGTTTTGCTGGTGGGTGGTGGGTSATCAGTTCTGCATGGGAAAATCTCTTGTGGGAATGGTTGTCATTTGCCCATGCAGATCATTAAATAGGTCCTGCAGCATATTTCTGCTTCTTGGAAAGATGCATAAAATAGCACATTTGTACAGCTAAACAAGCTTTGCTGTCTGTTGGGGATGAAATATCCCTCTTTCAGTGCCATTACTCCCCTTAAGACAACTCACTCTGAGAACACAGTCAGGAAGAGGTGACTTTCTCTGGCTGTGGATGTGTTGTGGGTAGCTGGAGACATTTCGCTGACATGAGCGCTGTTGGTTAGGAAAGTGTCGTGATGCTAACATGTTTAGGAATTCATGACTTTTGGAAAAGCTACAAGCAGGCACTTTTCTGCCAGTATGGTATAATCCTGCTGAAAATTGCAGAGAAAATTTTGCAGCAATTTTTTGGCTACTACACACAAGGCACCCGAAGAGCAAGGAGAGCTTTACCTCTCTCCTGTGAACAGGACATGGCCAAGTTATGAGCTGTTATAAATATTTACGAATGTTCCACCTTTCCTTTTACAATACCAACAGGCTCTGAAGAGTGCCATTTTGAAGCACTGACTGGAATCTACCTTGAAGTTTCTTTTATTCTTCAGAGCTCCTCAAGATCTCTCCATCCAGATTCTGATGTTTCTGAGTCCAGCTGTCCCTGGGCGTTCTGCTTTCCTTTCCTCTTTGATTTTTCCCTGTAGAATTGTGTTTGCTAGCCCTGTTACTCTGGTCACATGGACAAACCATCCAGTTTCCATCTTCTTACTGCTTACAAATGCTCATGGGACCCAATTACTGCAGCTTCTTCTTCTCTAATGGAGCTGTTAGTCCTATTCACTGTTTCTGATATCTGTGTAAACCTTCAGAGACATCTGAATTCAAAGATATGAATTCCTCCTTCTGCTGCAGTTGTGTTGACACCAGACTGAGAACTCTGTCAACTGAGAATGCAACCATCCTCAGAAGTCCTGCTTGGATGTGCTTGAGATGCTCTGATCTTTTCAGATTCTGGCAAACAGTGAGATTTATTATCATGGGAGAGATTCCACTTATTCATTTCTATTTCAAGATTTTGTGATAATAATGCCACAGTCTCCTAAGCAGGCCTCTTGCTGATATTTCCCTCCTTTGATGTAGGTCTCTTGCTTGATACCTTGCTTGCACTGATCTTTGCCAGTACATAGTGTTCTGCTACCTTCAGTCCTTTAATGCCTACGAACATGGGATCACTCCAAAGCAGAGGTTTCCAACTTTCCTATTTCCATATGCAAATGTCCCTACAGCTGCAGGGGAAGTCCTGAACACAGCTCATGGTAGGAGCTGTTGCATGGGCCCTTTTAGCAATTTCCCATGTCTAGGGAAGAAGCCCCAGCTGTCGTTATGGAAAATTGCAATGATTACCATAATCCTGGTGCTGAGACTATTGCTTTTGTCACGATACACTTTGCTTGTTCTGCCTGTCATGCTCTACTGAGATGTGTGAGGGCATGATGCAATTCCTCCACATTATTTCTTCAGGTCTCTGAGAAMGGGTAATCCTTCTTACAACTCCTATTCATGTATTAGTCCAGTGCTGATATTAAGAGAAGGAGCTTTAGCTGCATGGGGGGAAATTTAGACTATACTGGTAGAAGTACTCATGGCATTTATGGTGTCTTTCTGCAAGAGGTCTGCTTGAAAGTTCCTAGAATCTGCCCCTGACATTTTTTCTTGTATTATTTCTTGATCACTTTCTCAACRGTATTGTATGACCTTCCAGTGATGATTTCCTGTAAAGCAAAGTCAGTCTTTATCTGTTTTCTTGTCTCAAGGCCTTTTTATATTTTTCTGTAATGATCCGCTTCTGCTTCTTCCATGTGATGTCTAAGCTGTAGTTTCCTTTTTGGTTGCATAGTTCAATATTGTCTTGGGAAACTCAGGTCTTCTTTGTCTTTCTTGTCTCTCCTAGTGCCTTTTTCATGCAGCTGTCAGTTATTTCTTTTGTTTCCCTCATCGAGGACTGTATGTCCCTATTTTGGACTTCTGCCAGCATCTTCTGTTGTGCATCCAGCTCATGCTTTCTCATAGGATTTTGATTCTATAGTTTCCTACGGAGTTTAATCTCTTTGGTCATGATGAAAAACCACTGCTGGTGGCAGTTCCTTGGAAAATTGAAACTAATGAATTATGAAAGTGATAAAGTGTTAATAAGCTTGGGTCTAAAGCATAAGAAAAATCTATTTTTTTAAATTACATTTTTCACAAAATATAATTGTCTTGTACAGAAATAAATTACGAATATGCAATTAAAAACAAAGGTACAGGCCTTTGCAGTCTTGTTTCACTGGGGTTGAGTGGAAGGGATACTTTGCAAAGTACACTGTTTCCTATATGCATACGTTAGTGGTAAGAAAAAGGAACCGTCCCAAATCTAACAACTAAAGGGATGTTGGCCAATCTGCTGTACCTTGGTTCATCCACATTCACTCAGGCAGCTGGATAGTACCTTAGTGTACACTTAGATTTTATGCTTTTAGTTCAGCACAAGCTCCTTCAGCTGCCCTGTTGCATTGCCTCTGACACAGGATGCTTGAGCAGAAATGTATTACAGTCATTTCACTGTTCTGTTTCCTCCTTGTTGTGATTAGAATTACAGCAGGGGTTGAGAGGGTGGCTTTCAAGGATACTTTAACCACAGCTAATGCCTCTATCAAAAGAAAAGTATCACAGCTCCTCAGTGTTTTCCTTACAAGTGACCATGTGAACAGTCCTAGCGGGGCCATAGGCACTGCCATTCACTTCAGGGGTTAAGAGACAAGCATGGTCGAGTGAATGACTGTTAAGCTTCAAGGATACTTGCCTTTCTTGTCAGATCCTCACTCTTTATTTCCTTTGCGGTGTTCAGATAAATTTCTTATATCCAATTGAAATTCCACACTTGGTTTGGACCATTTCTTCAGCCACAGCCTAAGAAAATCCAAGACGTTTTTCTAGCACCTGATGGCATCACGGGGTTTATCTGGATGTCAGATGTAGCCTTGCAAGTGTCTGTATTCTCATTCCCACGGCACGGTGGAGGGTGGGATAGAGGGACAGAGGGAAGCATGACCTTTCTGAAGTGCTGAGGAGTGAGGGGGCTTCCAAGGGCCCCAAGGGTAGTAGGGGACTCATTTGATCAGAGAGGTCCCCACCGTAAACGGTTGAATACTGCGAGATCATTGCTGGAGGTGCAACATTTCCACAGGTAATTCCAGACCTACTCATACGTTACAAGGCAGTACAAAATTAATGTCACCCAGCACGGTGATCCTACTTGTCAGGGCGCAGKGCTACAGCTGACAGGACAAACTATATAGATATATGCAAGTTGCTCTCAGAAGGCAAATTTCTCTGGTAAAACTTTGTAAGGTAAACTAGGCCTTTGGACATATAAAAGGCCTCCCCTGTGCTTTGTGGAACAGAAAAGGATGCTATTATTTTATTTTSGGGCTTTATTTCTTAGAAACAACTTTAAGGCTGTATAAATAATTCTGAGAATCAATCCCTATGTGAAAAATGTATGTTCTGATTTGTACATTTTTTACTAAGTTCCATTATTTTCCATTTACTTTTCAAAAAGGTTTGTTTCTCTGAGTCTGAGATACATCATGAAATACTATAGGGTTGACTTAATCATACAGAAAAAGGAAGTTTAAGAGAAGTCATTGGGTACCCCAAACCACACTCTGCGTGAGAGACTTCCAAGAAGAAGGGTAAAAGACAAAACTTTCCAAAGGTGAGTGATGGAGACAAACCCACTCCGAAATGGCAAAGGTCAGYAGGGCAGTCAAAAAAGGAAAATGTAATACTTCTACCTTACAGAGCCTCGGTCCTGCCTAACTGCCAGCCAGGCCAAAGAAGGTCTTCTAATGAAACTATTGAGTGGGACAGATCGCATTCTCAGTGACTTTAAGGGACCTAGCCAAAGCTTAAAGCATGCGCTTACTTGCCTCAGTTTACTTCAAGCAGTATCTTATTTACCTCATTTATTAAGCCTAATTTATTGTTTACTAATCTCTTCAAGAACTTCAAAGAGCAAACACTCTTATAATTAAATTAGTTATAATTTGTTCCAGTTTGGTCACTGAGACAAGGCCACTGGTATACGGATACTGGTTTAGCATAACTATTTTAAAGCTGTCTGTTCAAGCTAGTATGCTGATTAGTGTAAGACTGTATTATGCTAGAACAGCATACATAGTCTCTTGCTTTAATTAAACACATATTTTGCAACATTCCTCCTGAGAGTGAGAAATAAGGCAAAAAAAGCCAAAGTGAGGATTAGAATAATGTGAACAAGACTAAGAGGGCTTCTTTCCAGCAGGTTTCTCCCACAGTACTGATAGTTTAAAGCATAACGTAAAAATAAAAATGTTTGTATGGAGAGAGGGGAGGTAACTCTTCAYGATGAGAGTTAACAAAAAAAGAAAAAAGAAAAAACCCACTATAAGCAACAGAATGTTTCCAAAACAACATGTAAACCACACAGAAACCTGGCGGTGTTACATCTTGAAAAAGCAGCTGCACAAGGGGTTTATGTTTAAAATAAGCAGTGCATCAAAGTGATACAGAATTCAGTTCAAATGCACTTGCTGAGACTTTCTGCTTTGCTTATGCACTCTTGCATTTAGAGGAATAATTGTGAACTTGCACAACAGGTTATAACATGTGTCCTCATACCATGTTTTACAACACACCGCAAGCTCTTGGTTGCTCTTCTTGCTAAACCAGGACTCGGCTTCTACTTTACAGGAGTCTCCTGAGTGGGAACTCCTTTAAACAAAGTGAATTTTCAGGATTAGTAATGATGGGAATAAGGGAGAACTCATCCACGTCACAGACAGACTGGCTAACAGTGGAAAGATGTTTAAGTTAGACATTCTTAGAAGGAGGCTAGAAAACATTCAGCCTCCAGCTCCGGTCAAACCATGCTCTCTGGGCCAGAAAATGCTAACTTCTCTTGTGTCCTTATGAAACCCCACGCAGAGATGTCCTTTGACCTTGCACCACCTGCTGAGGCCGATGAGATCCAGTACAACAGAACACAGCAGGAAAATTGCACGCCTGGAGCTGGATGCTGGCCTCTGGGCACAGCTGCCCAGCCACCTCCTGTGCCTAGCAGGGCAGACTCGCTTGACAGTAAGCTTTTGATCCCAAGAAGCTGCGTAGGTGAGGTCGACATTTCTGACATTTCTCGTTAATGAGAAACACATAAAGAGGGGAAATTAGCCCATGCTGAGTGCCGGGTGATGCAGGCAGATTGTTATCTGTGTCTGAGTGAGGCTAATCTGAAGATAACTAGGGTAACTCTACATCTTCTGAGATGTAGCACAGACACACCATTGACAGCAACAGGAACCGCTTTAAGAGATAACATTCGTTAGTCTACTCTCCTTAACGGCAAGGCATATACCACACCGAAGAGGAGTAATTTACCACAGGGAAAATACGATACTAGCCTGTATGCCCCAAGGCCTCCCTATATGCAATTAAACTTAAAATTTGAAGCGCAACATTAACTACGTCTTCAACATTTCCAGCCTTGACTGCTAAAAATACACTAACTTTACTATTCATAGAATGGCTAATCCTTGAAAAAACATAGTCTTTAACAAGGTCTGCTGCTTAAATGTATGATTTGCTTAATTGAGATGGAATTAGGGAAATCAGCCATTTTTGGCAGGAGAAAGGATGAAGTATCTTCTCTCCCAAGGGCTTCTGTAACTCTGGTTATTATTTTTTCCGGCACATTTCTGCTTTTTTCRAGCTAGTCAATCCCAGAGCTGACAACAGTTTCTTACTTTGCCTTATTCACACACTCCATCCTGCAGTAATCAAGGATGTTTTCCTACTTGTTTTTCTTTGAAGGAAGCTAGAAAAACTGGCTTTTGTAATGGTACTGCAGCATAAAGTGACCTCTCCGGGTATACCGAAAGCATACAGAAGAGTCTGATTAGCAGCGTTGATGTTGTAGTGTTGAGAAAGGTAAAGTAAGGTTGCAAAGCCAAGTGCTCAGTAGGCAAAGGGTCTTTCTCTGCGGCCTGGCAAATAAACTACTGACTCAGGGTTGTGGAAACCTCAGAGCTGGGCTTGTTTAGGATCCCTAGTTGAGCCCCTTCAGCTCCCTGTGCCTCAGTTTTTAGTCTATAAAACGTGCATGGTGACGCTGACTGCCCTGGGAAAGGAAGTCACCCTGCTCTGCAGGGAGAGGATGGCTTCCTGGACACGGGGCCAGGGCCACTCCGCACAGAGCACGCTGGCTGCCTTTGGGTCCCCCCCCACACACACTGGGTGATTTGCCAGTGGCTTTGTGCCAACCTCCTACCCTTCCTTACAGTGCTTGTCACCTGCTTGCAGGCTCTTCTCCTCACACACTGGGGCAGCTCTGCTGGGCTCCTGTCTCYGCAGGCAGCCTCCTTTCTGCTTTGCTCAAAGCACCTCAAAGGCTCATGTAGTTGTCCAGAGCTGCAAGATGTGTTTTGTACTCCTTGGGCTGTCTACTAATTCCCCATTTTTCTTCACTCTGTCCCTAGACCTTTGCTTCCAATCTGCCACCCACATTTCCCCACTGCCATCTGCTGCATTTCTACCCTGATATCACTTGTTTTTTTCATATATCTTCTGGTTTTTGAGCCTTTAGGAAAGCTGCATCTTTAACTTACTCTCTGYAGTTGTGAGGGTTAGAAGCTTCTCCCTCCACGTGAAAAATAAAAGAAAGAAAAATGCTRTGTATCTTCACTCCACTTCCTGATTCCAGCAGTCAGGCTGTTAACAAAAAGACTTGCAAAACCGAGGATGCTGTTGCAAGAGCTGCCAACACTTCCACATAAATATTCATATCACTGAGGTCATCTGCACAGTTTGCCACTCTCATTAAAAAAGCTAAATARTGAGTAGGCTGCTGAGCTATCAGCAGTGACTGAGCTATCCTCACATTTTTTCCATGAACTCATTCGTGCAATACTTTAATGCAGCTCATGTGGTAAAATACTCCTGACCACGCCATGCCATGCCAGAAACAAAGACTTCACTCTTCAGAGTTGCTAATTCAGCCTCAGCAATGCAGATTAACAGAGATGTTAATAAAATAAAGGAGGGCATTCTACTTTTATTGTCATGGAGGACTTGTTTTTGCCAGGGTGCCAAGAAGTGCAATAAGCAAGTCCATTATCAGCAGCTGGAGGTGTTTGACCCAACAGAGAGTTCGCAGCAAGTGGTTTCTATTGAGAGTTTGCCTCCTCTCTTCCAGGTCCTGCCCACCACTCACTCATGCCATGCTCAGACCTGCATGGAGGAATCGCCTTCCCATGCCTCCAAGCTCTGCAATTGCACAAGGCATGCTCCCGGCCCTCACCTCAGGCTGGCTAAGCTATAAGTCCTGGGCCTCCAACAGCTTTGCTTAGAGCCAGGCCTTCAGGCGATCTGCAGAGTTCTCCCCCATTTTGTTCTAATGCCCCTCTGTAAACATGTRGCTGCCTGATTACTGTTTTTTCATTATCATCATCTGCTATTCCTACAAGACAGTCAAAACAACTGTACATTTCCTTTTTTCCTGTACAAATAACTATGGTGTATAATCACACATATTTTTTTCTCCCTCTATGCTTGGGAAGGAGGAATGAAGGTGTGGAAGTGGCTGAAGTAACTTAGTAATGATAGAAAAAGGTCAGGCTGTTGAGAGTTAAGCTGCCTTTCATGGCATTAGAGACTGCTCCTCTTTGGGACTATTCAGGCAAGGAAGCAGACTGTGGAAGCTTAGCTCTTAATTTCTCTCTTCCCTTGTCTAATTGATTTCACCCTTCTTAAAGTCCTGTGTGCTTAGGAACATCTTTGCCTGCCTAAATTGCTGTTGTAACTCTCTAGCAAGGCCTGCCTTCTTGCTTTCTCTCTAGAAAGAGTATAGCTCTTTCTTCTGCCTCGATGGACAGAGCTCAGCAAGTGATGTACAAAGTGGCCAGGTTCTCATGAACTCTCAAGATGAACCCAGATTTCCTTTGGTAAATGCAGTTAGAAAATGAACCAGGCAGGTGAACTGCTGCCATGTATTGTTTCACCTGATTCATGGYGCTCTTCTAAATCCCAGCCCTCTGTCTCATGCATCTTTCATCAGGACCGAGCCTGAACTTTCCTACTTGTGTCTAACTTTATGATAGGCCAAATAAGATGACCAGCAGAGGACACTGGATATCTTTATCAACAGCCTTTTTGCTATCAGCCTTCCAACTCTGCAAAAACACTCAGTGACTATTCTTAAACTGCTTTTGAGGGCGGTAATTTTCTGTATCTTTTCTGCCAAGGTATATTGTGGGTCCTTACTACAAGCCAACTAYGCAACCTGAAAATACAGCAGCTGCCCATAAACCAGAAATCAAGCATAATCCACAGTGTGTAGTGGCACCATGTCTCATTTTTCAAAGGTGGGATTAGTTGTGATCTGGGCATTTTCTGTATTACACAGAGATAATTTATTTTGGCTTTCCTAATTAATTGTGTTAAGGTTACTTCAAAACTTCAGTTACGCTCCAGTTCTTTAAATGTTTCTCTCTAGAGAAGCCAGGAGGGTCAAACCAGGCATGATTTTTATTTAAGTCTCACAATTTTTCTTTAATAAACCAAGTAGCTACATTACATACAAGGCTTCTCTGCAAACTCCTCCTTCAGCTATGCACCTATTCATTTAGGAGGATAATCTCTGCTCTGCCTGAGGCATTGGAAGAGATGCTTCTGAACAGTTATGCCTGATACCAATTTGTCACATTTGGGTCTGTTTTTAAAAAAAGGAGCATGGACAATGTTTCTGTAGCATGGGCGCCTGTGCATAACCTCAGGGAAACAGTCACCCAAGTGCACACAGCCAGTGGCAATGCCTGGAGGATCAGGAGACAAGTGCTTGTGCRGTTCCTTAGGCAGGTACCCGCGGCAGGACCAGGCCAGTGGGTCTCAAATCCTTTAGGATATAAGCCCAAGGAGTTCAGCAGGATTTTGAAACCTCACCAAGGTTTCAATGAGGTGAAACCTCTTTGAGGCTGAGTAATTTTTTTCACTGAGTCACCCTGCTTTGGGAGGGGATTTCCCCCGAGAGGGGAAGGCAGAGTTTCTGGAACGACACTGGCGGCCAGCGAGACGCAGCCTCATGGACACAGGGCCAGAGCAGAGCACTCAGATGCCCACAGAAGACCTTGATCTCCCATTTAGCTGCCAGACCCCTGGGAATCAGGTTCACGCTGCCCCTCTACCGTGAGGAAGGGCAAGCCTTACTACATGCCCCAAGTGAACGAAAGGAGACAACCTGTCAGCTTATGCCTGGATAAACCCAGGGCTTTCTTGCAGGAGCAGGTGACTGTCCCTTGTGAAGCACCATGCTTGACAGGGCTGGTAGGCATAACAGAGAGTCCTGTTATCAAACAGGCATGAAATGTAATAGTAGTGATAAAGAGGGCTTAAAAACACAAGCAGCTAAGCCAGGAAGCAGATGGGGAATAAAAAGAAAATAATGAATCCCTTGGAGGGCAATGCGACAAGCAAGGGGCTAATAATGGTGGCACTGAACCATTCTGGAAACAGGAAGTTAACAAATGCAAGGGGAAAGACGCTAATACAGATTTCAAGGGAGATAAATTTTTGCAGGCAAGGGTAACCACATCAACAGCTCCAACATTTGCATCCTCTACCTACTGAGGTCCCAGAGGAAGATGTGCCACAGCACAAGTTTTTAGAAGAAGACTCGACAAGCAGTTTTCAACAGTTTGTGTCTATCTGGATAAAGACTGAAAAATAAACAACGGCTGTTTAAATTCAAACTTAAAATYCAGACTCCAACTTTGCATCACTTCCACTCCTGGGTAGTCCTGAAGTCATGTATCAGGATTATGGGAGCAGACTGAGGAACCTAAATGGGTAGACCCTTGCTAGGCTATGCTAACTCTAATTAAATTCATTATGTTTGGGTATTTGAGACTCCAGAATCCCTCTATGTGGAGGACCACACTGGAAATTCAGGAGACCGAGTGCAGTTTGCAGAAGGAAATAAAGTAGAGGAACCCCCATGGATTCAGTCTGCATGACTCCACTCTGTGCTGCAGTTGTAGCTCCTCTGTTAAGTTACTGTAACAAAGAGGTAGTCTGATTTTTATGTGTTGTCACCTCACTTTACTGTTCAGCATTCAGTATTTAGTAACGGCTCATTTGGCAAATTAGTTCTATAAATATTTCTATAAAAATAATAGCATGTTCTTTATTCTGTGCAATTGCAGTTACTTCTCCTATTTACCTTTCAATCCGCATATCTGTAAAGGAATCACATCCTCTTTTTCTTGGTACAGAAGAATGGGGAAAACAATTACTACTCACTGCACACCAAAGCATATGTGCAGAACTCCAGAGAAGTATACAGTCAGTTCACATATTTCATGAAACTGAATTCATTTCAACTATAATTCATAAGATTTCCCAGAAAAGGGAAGAATTAAACTCAACATATGATGTTAGAACATTCTTCTATTAAAGTACCTTAAATATGTGGCATGAGCACTTGTGACTGTCGGTGTTTATAGGACTAGTGAACATTACTACCTGCACCAACTGATCCATCATACTCAGTTATTTCTGCTGAACTCTCAATATATGTTACTTCAGCATCTCTTTAACACATCCATGCACATTTACACCAGATTCGTTTCTTTAATACTGCTGCAATGTCCCTGATGTCAGTGGAATGTTTTCTGTACAGATAGAGAAATCAGGACTTGAGGTTATGACCTATTATTTTTGAAGAGAATTTGAACAAATGAAATGACAGACTAAAACTTAGCTAWGGAAGTAGTGTTCAGATCTTGAGGGATTTGAGGTTACAGGTCAGGTCTGAAATTACAGAAGTAAGGGCCTGCTATCAGAACTGAGAGTACCCAAAGTAGTTGAGATTTTAGAGAGATTGAGAGATATCCCCCAAGACTACATCTCTAAATGGAGGAAATCTTGTAATATACCCTCTTTCTGGAAGATTTCCACTGTGTTGTGTTATATCTGAGTGGGAAGTATGCAATCCTTCAGGCAGAGAAGCAAAACCACRGAGATCCAGGGCTTCAAAAATGGTGGCTTTCTCAAGAACCGCGTGGTATGTGTTGTTTGTTCTTTAACAACATACCTGTTGCTGGGACCAAGCTTTAACCTTCCTGTCTCTATACAAAAGATCCTGAATATCTGAAGGATATACAAACAAAGATGAAGAACCAGAAGGTAATTTTTAAAGTTCAATCTCTTTTACTATTTCATGACTTTAAGGCCTACTTCATGAAACAGTTTAAATTCCCAGGAAAAAATGATAAGAGGTTGATTTCTTGACCTTTTTACCTAGTAGATTCTTTGAGAATTTCAAAAAAAAAAAAAAAAAAAAAAAATCACAATCAAATCAGGGCTTCCCCTCAGAAAACAATACTTCCCTAACATTTCATCGAACGTCAACAAGGCAGATCAGATATGGGGAAAAGGAAGAGAAAAACAATGATCCACCATTATTCAGTGGTGCGCTGCTAGGAAACTTCTTTTTTTATGCTTCAGTGAATGGCCATTCATATATGGATCTCAGAAGTTGGGCAGTGATTCACATAACATCATTAGGATACTGGGGAAAACTTCCTCACATACCCTCCGGAAAGCAGGATGGGACGAGTCTGGCTTTTTACAAAGAGCTGAGGCATAAGACTTGCTGCATACGGTAAAAGCAAGRACTGGAACAGAGCCATCATATCATCGAGTCTGTCTCCCTCAAAGGATAGCATGTGCCTCCTCATGTCACCCATGAAGCTGCGACTGCACTGGGTCTCTATGAGATCAACAAGAAACAGTCGGCAAGGTGCTCCAAAATACTGCTAGGTTGGGTTGTGACTTGAATTTTAACGGGAAGGGAGGATTTCTGTAAAACCTGAAGTATATATGTCAAAGCAAATTCAGCTTTCTACTTACACAGGCATGCATCCTGCTGAGAACAATCAAATCTCTAGAGTTCAAGGGGCTGCACAGGCGTAACAGAAAGAAGAATCTGTTCCCACTTCTTCTTACCCTTTAGAAGGAGTCAGCCATSAAAAAGGGACAAGTAACTCTCCGGCGGCAGATTACACAGATCCTTGCTTACATGTCAACTCAGAAATGAAATATTAGGAATAGGCCTGCAAAACCAAAACCTCTCATTCCCAACACAGCTGGGGATAGAGATTCGAACAGCAGAGGAATTATGACCATTCCTTTCAAAAACTGGAGGTACACCAGCTCTGCTGCATTTCATACAGATTCAAAGAGGAGGTAGCAATCAAGAGAATTCACTTACCAGTTTGTGATGTTCAGTAGGAGGCTGAAGCCTCCTTTCAGGAAGATCAGAAAAACTAAAGAGGGACTTTGTGAGGTTAAAGACTGTATGCCTGGAAAAGCCCTGCCAGTCTACATGGTCTTCCTGCTATACAGTTGGCATATTTTACACACTTTCAGGAGCTATAACATCGCATTTTTTTTCAATAAACATGCATTCCCCAGCAAGATAACATCTTTGGTTTACACATGCCTAACACATGCATTCTGAAATATCTGATATTTAGATTTATGATACACCAGGGGAGAATGAAGCATACTTTATTAAGCTAASGTAATCCAAGTTTACCACAGTATTTAACAAATAAACTCAGATTTTAGTATAAAATCTCTTAAGGTATTCTGACAACATAGAATTTTCTTTCCTAAGAAAGTTTAGCGAGGAGCTGGAGTTATGCAGAGAGACAATAAATCAAAGCTAACGTTTTAGATTTCTCTAAGATGCCAAATTTTTATTATCTCCATCTGCAACAGATACAGTCCTTTGGCTTTACTAACAAGAATTCATTCAGTTTACTCTAAATTCAAAAGCCAGGCTACTTACTCGAGACGAGAAAGGAAGCAAAAGCATGATCCTGGTTGGCCCACTGTGTTACCGTCAAATACTGCAACATGGAGAACTGACACGCTAKCTACAGCTCAACAGTGACAGAACTCAAGCTAAAAATAATGCGAATATCCATGATAGGAATGCACCATCTTCACAGCTGCAGGAATCACTGCACGTGTGATGGCAGTTTTCTCCGAGCTAATTTTTAATTACCTCGCTCCACTTATTTTGCAGCTTGTATGAATATGGTGTAAACTGATTTAATTCTTGTTCCTATCAGACAGACACACCTCTGGACACATGCTTTGTGTTAAGTTAATGACAAATGAGAATTAGCAAGCAAATTAGCTTGAGAAACCTGGCATAAATTCTTTCTAGTTAGGCTAACTCACATTTAAATTTTTGTACCATATTTTACTATGCCTGTACTCTAAGGAATCAGATTGTATGCACAGGATGGAACTCAAGCAATGATATTTCTATAAATGACATTTTTAGGAGGGCAGGATTATTTTTTTTCAATTTTTAGCCCCAAAGGAAAACTCAATTAATTGAAAAGCAATTCTTCACCATGCAAATCCTAAGCTGTAGGTCAACTTAAAAAAAAAAAAAAAAAAAAAACCTGCAGCCTGCAACTAATCCTTACCCTCTTGTTTTATCTTGTCATATAAAGTTGTGGTAAAAGGTTTGCAACTACTGCATGTCTGCAAATGACAATACAAGGTGCAGAGCCATGGGGTAACTGAGGTAAAGCAACTGCAGGAAATATTAACCAAACTACACTGTAAAATAAAGATCTGCTGCCAGTCACCAGAGGAACAGTCTCATTTCAAGCAAGATTACATATGTACTTGATGATCAAAAAAGGAGTCTATATATAATCAGAAGGGAAAAAAGCTTGTAGAAAACTTACTCGATTTTTCTTCTTTAATATTGTACTCCAGCACATCAGGATCCTCATTTTGGGCTGGCAGGCGGACTGCAAGGACCATGTTGTTCACGTTACCCTCTTTCCTAACCAAGAATATCTGAAAAAAGGAGAAAAGGAACCAGGAGCTTAGCTGAATTATGTGAGCTTCTGAACTTTATTTTAGGTAAGTGGCAGTGAAGTTCTTTATCAGTTCTCTCCACTTCYAAATGATCTCATTTTAGCTTCATTCCACTTGGTCAAATAATGACTAAAGGGATACTCTCGCTGGGTGAAATTCAGACCAGGCAAGGAACCAGTAAAATTTTGATGCATCACTGATGYCCCATTCAAGCCTAAGGCAAACCATTTCACTAACTGAACAGTATGAAGCTGCACTCACAATTTGTTGACTGATGCCCCTCACAGAAGTGCCCTAAATCAAGTAGTGTTCACTCTAGAATGTCTCAATCACTTGCTTGAAAGCAAATGACTCACTTGTACATGTGGGAAAGGACTGAAATATCCAAGAGGGAAAAGTAATGCAAAAGGCTCTGATGGCCAGCGTGTYTCATAGCAAAGTATTATCATAGGACATAGAGTATTAACATTGGACAATTCAAGTTGGAAGGGTCCTCAGGAGGTCTCTGATCCAATTTCCTGCTCAAAACAACATCAGCCATGAGATCAGGCCAGGTTGCTCAGGGCTTTGTCTAGTTGGATCTTGAAAACCTCCAARGATGGAGATGGCACAACCTCTCCAGGCAACCTGTCCTCACAGAGAGGAATTYTTCTTCAATATCCAATCTGAAGCCCTCTAGTTTGGATGTATGCCCATTGCCTCTTGCCCTCCAACCATGCACTACTGTGAAGAGTCCAGGTCCATCTCCTCAAAGACCTCCCTGTAGGTACCAGGGGGCTGTKGTAAGGTCTTCCCAGAGAAGTCTCTCCTCCCAGCTGAACAAGCCCTGGTCCCTCAGTCTCTCTTGAAAGAGCAGCTGCTGCAGCCCTCAAACATCCTGGTGGCCTCTGCTTAACCTGCTTCAGTTCGTTAATGTTTTTCCTGTACTAAGGAGCCCAGAACTGGCCATAAAGTCTCAGTGTGGTTTGGTCAAACAAGTGCTATGTAAAGGTGGATAACCATTTTTCTCGATCTCCTGGCCATGCCCCTGCTCATACAGCCCAGGGTGCTGCTGACCCTCATTGCTCCTAGGGCACATGGCTGGCCCACTCTCAGCTTGCTGTCTACTAGCTCCCCAGGGCCTTTTCTACAGAGCGGCCCCAGCCAGGCGGTACCCAGCATGTAACATGGTCAGGGGCTCTTTCTGCCCAGGAGCAGGGTTTTGCAATTGTCCTTGTTGAGTTTYATAAGTTTCCTGTCAGTTCCATCCCTTCAACCTGTCTAGGTCACTCTGGATGGCAGCCTTGCCCTCAAGTATATAGACTGGTCCTAGAATCACAGATCAGTTGAGGTCAGAAGGAACCTTTGGAGATCATCTAGCCCAACCCRTTTGCTCAAAGCACAGTCACCTAGAGCAGTTTGCTTAGGTCTGTGTCTGATTGGGCTTTGGATGTCTACAAGAATGGAGACTCCGCTTTAGTAATCTGTTCCAGAATGTAACTGACCTTCCTTACTGTAATTTTTTTTTCTTACGTTTAAATGGAATTTCTTGTATTTCAATTTTTGCCCATTGCCTCTTGTCTTTTCACCAGGTACCATGGAGAAGAGTTTGGCTCTGTCTTCTTTACTGTCTCCCATCAGACACATATCCTGAAACTCCTGCCCATTGATAAGATCCCCCCTGAGCCTTTCATTGGAACCAGTGGAACTGTTGGAACTATTGGTTTCCAGCAATGGAGCCAGTACAAGGAAAAAAACAAAAAAAA
>NW_028186645.1:6686307-6779203 GCF_003343005.1 Rhea americana
AAAAAAGAAACAAAGAAAGAAAAGAAAAGAGATCTCATCATTCTTTGCATTGTGTGAGCTGCTAAGAATTTTTCTAATTACAGCTCATTGTCAAGGTTATTTTTAGCTTGAAAGCTGAAGAATTGGAGAAAGCTTGAAGCTGCAATTACAAAGACAAAGTAATCTTTACATTTGTATCTTATTTGATAGAAGCTTTTGGCAGGAGAGACTCAAGGTATTTTTATAAAATCTGAATTAAAAAATTGGACTAATTCTAGAGACTGGATATTAATATTGGAAAAGAGACATGCAAGTCCACAAAATGATTTATCAGTTATTATGCAGTGGAAATCTACAAAGAAAACTTTAATTTCTCAGACAGAGGAATTTAAAAGAGTCTGTCTARAAGCCAGGGCCTTTCTGTGCATGACTCCCAATCATAAAATTAATCATGTGCCACTTTGAAGCAGCCATGCTAAATACACAGCTTTGGGGCAGCCTTGCAATCTGACAAAATCTRACCTTGGCCTCGGCCTTTTGGAGGCAACCAAGCCCCCATGGGCTCAGATTCACTGTAAGTGCAGACAGAATCCAAATGGGATATAAATACCTAGCAAATAGATGCTTGCCCAAAATAGGCCTACTTCTATACAGGGCAGTCCTGACTTATTATACAATAGAAGGGATCTATGGGCAGGAAAAAAGCCCTTACAAGTGCTCTCTGCCTCAGATCTTACCACCTACATAACAGAATGGTCCCTGTAACCTACCTCAAGAGGCTTGGGGCTTTGGACAGCACTATCTTACATTGCTTTGGTCAAGTGTTTCATTTSAAATTAAATTTAAACAAGGAGAGAAGTGAAACCTAGAAATGAGTCACTTCTGTTTTCTGATGAGCAAGACTGGTTTCCATAGCTCCAAAGGCTAAAATTAGGCCATAGCTGTTAAGATGAGAGGGACGTGGGTTTTCTGAGCTGTACCTATCAGGACTGGTAGACAAATGAGACTCTGCCATCCTAACCAATGATGGGAGAGGCCTGGAGCTAGTGCAGCTTCAGGTGTGTTCTAGGAAGCAGGTGAAGGAGAGTCAAGCACGGTGCCTAGCGCATCAACACGTGCTTCCTGCTGCAGCTGCCAGTCTGCCTTTGCCATGGGATACCTCTGACAGGCAAGCTCTTCTGCTGCCTGCATAGTGCTGCAGTTGAAGATAGCGCCCAATAAAGATGTGAGCAGGAGGAACAGAGGCAAGATTTATTGCTATAGCTGCTCAGAGATGCAGACCAGCCCTGCCTGTAAGGAGCAGCTAACAGCAGAGGAGGCTCAGGGCTGTACACAGCTGTATCAAAGACAGTCATTCAGATCTCCTCTTATAGTCAGCACAGAAAAATAGACTTCTCAAGCATAATTTGGCTAGCTTATTTCAGAAGTCTGGTTTAGGATGAGGTGAACTGTATTGCACTACCACGATGCCTCTCCATGAGCAGCAGAGGTGGTCCAGCTGCCTCACTCCAGAGCAGATGCCTATATAATGGGCAGGTAAGTGGGATCTTGTCATTGGAGGTTGTCATTCAGTTTGTGCTAGATATTAGCCCTGTCACAGTGTTTTTTCATGATTCACCAAAGGGTAGGTCCACACCCCTCAGAGAAGGAGGTGCTCTGACATTAGCTCAGTTCATTTRCCCTCCCAAAACCCAACCAGGACACCTACCCTTTACCTGCCTTATCACCAACACCCCAAGATTGGGGAACTCCCTTTCACAGAATCATAGCATCACAAAATTGGTAAGGTTGGAAGGCACCTCTGGAGATCATCTAGTCCAACCTCCCTCCTCAGCAGGGTCACCTAGAGCATGTTAGACAGGGTTGCATCCAGGCGGGCCTTGAAGATCTCCAGAGAAGGAGACTCCACAGCCTCTCTGGGCAACCTGTGCCAGTGCTCTGTCACTCTCACAGTGAAGAAATTCCCCCTCACGGTCAGGCGGAACTTCTTGTACTTCAATTTCTGCTCATTGCCTCTTGTCCTGTCACATGGGACTACTGAAAAGAGTTTGTCCCTGATCCCCTTGACACCCTCCCTTCAGGTACTTGTACACATTGATAAGATCCCCCCTCAGGCTTCTCTTCCCCAAGCTAMAGAGGCCCAGCTCTCGCAGCTGTTCCTCACAGGGCAGATGCTCCAGCCCTCTGATCGTCTTTGTAGCCCTGCTCTGTTCTTGTGAAGCAGTCCTTCATAAACAAGCTCTGACCTTTGCACAAGCCTGCCATTCTCTAGCACTCAGCCTGTGGGGACTGGCTACCAGCTACTACAATAAAAGCTATTCCCAACTGCTCCCAGGATTTCAGGGCCTGTTCTTCAGGAATAGGTTTCAGTACTCCAGATTAGAATAGTCAACATATAAACCCTGCCAGTGCTATTCCTCGGCCTAGCCTAACAGCTGAGAACAGTCTCTCTGCTCCGCTCATCTGTGATGCTCTCATCCACTAGATCACTTGAAGATCTCCTACCCTACTGATTGCTCCAAAGCAGTGCAAGGAAACCTCCTCATGCTACCCTGTAAATCCTTGAAGCTGGGCTACATGTGAGCATCCCGGGTCCTCCTGTGCTCCCTCCAGAGTTAATCTCTGTGCCTAGATAAGACACAGAAGATAGTGGGGAACAACTGAACACCACCTCTTTGTACCCACCTTGTGCCAGGCCATTACCTTTAAAAATCTCTTTAARAATTTAGAGAATAGTATCGCCTTCTTTAATCCACATATACCCTTGACTATGAAACATGCCCTTTTGCAAGCTAAAGCTTTTTCTCTTTTTCAGATCACTCACACAGTTTCTTACTTGAAATAAAATGTGTGCAGAGCTACAGGAAAACACTGCAGGAGGCTACATGACAAGGTGTCTGCAAAGATCTGAAAGACCAGAAAAAAACAGGGCAGTGGTATCTAGTTTTGAAATGAATAGGAAGTGATCTCTCTGGAATTACTTGTTAACTATATAAAAACAAAGGGACAAACTGTCTTGCTCATAAAAGCTATAATGTCTGTTTTTCACCCATGTGAGTAGCTAAAGCATCAAATGGTAGCGGAAACAAAGAGCRGAGTCTACTAAATATTTCTGATTCCACATGAAAAAAAGCACTGTTCTCCTAACCAGCTCCACCAAGGACAGGAAGTGTGGTTGTCTGAACCGAAGCTGCTTTGACTTACCCCTGCTTTTTCTTTGCCAAGTATCGCCCCAGCCCTTTCTTGGTTCATGTTCAGCTGAAGCCAGACGGGGCAGGTTTTGATGAGTTTATCAAGGATGCTGATTCCTGGAAGTGGGAGGCAGTTTCGCAARGCAGAAGCCTGGCAGAGCTGTGTCTCTTTTCCCTCTTCACCAGGGTCGTTGATTGGGCTGAAACACAGCAAGAGAGTCCCTTGTAAGCAGAAGTGTGGACGGATACCTTTGGGGGGGAGGGGGAAGGACTGTAAATGAAAACATGCAGCCACACACAGAGRCACTTAACACTCCAGGAAAGCTCCATGTGTGGCATCAGACCAAAGATGCCTTTCTATGACGGTGTGTGTACAGGCCCCAGGAGATGCATAGGCCTTTTCCTAAGGACTATGGGCTCATGCTGCTGATGCACACCTGGGTGTCAGACCACAAGCTTGCAGGGTATTTTGCACTGAGGTTTGTTGGTTTGAGCTCATTCTACCTACCTTTCCTGAGCGTGGGCATCCAGAAACAGAGGCAAGGTACCCAAAAAGGCAGCTGGCAATACTAGTAGAGGGTAGAGTGCATCAGCCCCTGGGTTCCCATCCTCCACCCAAAGGAAAAGCGCAATGTTCTGTGGCTGCAAAGGGTGCAATTGGAGGGTGCTGTGCAATGGGGGAACTGGGCCCAAGGGTCTAAGCAACAGTCAGGAATACAAACACACTGAGCCACAGTGTCTGTTTGAAGTCTGCGGGGGTCGATACAGCCTGCAGCTCATCCTGTCTCTGTGCCACTGTCAGCATTTCTCTAATCACRCAGGAGCTATGATGAGACACCAGTACGGTATCTTGCCCTGTTCTCGGAGACTCTTGGAAGACATCTGCCTGTAGTAGCCAGAGGCACCTTCAGCTGCTCTGATTTGTGTTTTTTCTTTCAGCCTTCTGCACCTAGGTCCTCTTAGGTTGCCGGCAAAAAGCAGGCTAAGATACCACACTATTTAAGAATAACCCTGAGTGCCCCCYAACTCCACTGATGAGACTGTGCTGATAGTAGCAGCAGGTCGTTGCAGTATCTGGTGCTTCTCTCTCTGCCTTGGCACCCAGATAAGCCAGGGCTGATGAGAAGGGGGAAAATCCTCCACCTTCAGCGTCCCATCATCAGTCACAAAGTAGGGGAGGAGGAAGGTGTGCTTAGGATGCCTGCAGCAGCAATTTATCCACTAAAGAACAGATAATTTCACTTGCTCTCAAAGGCTGATCTGCACCAGAGGAGTAATTTGGGGTCCAAATCCCTGTAGGTCGCTCAGCGCAACCTGTGCTATCCTGCAGGACAAGCCCCAAAGGACACAAACCCGGTGATCCCTTTTCGCTGTGGGGAGCACAGGAAGCTCACGGATGAACACCAGAGGGAGCTTCAGGAGGGAGGAGGAGAAGGCTTGATTTTCCCTTTTTTCTTGCAACATTTGCCATTTTGGCCAGTCCTGCAGACATAACTGGAAGCTCCAGAAGGCTGCATGGGACGAGAGAGGAGCCGTCTTACGACACCACATACTAGTAATACCCAGCTGCACCTTATTCCTCAGAGCACATTCTGAGCTATGTAGAAGAGGTAGGAATATTGAAATTATGGTGCTGAGAATATTAAAGACCTGAGTCAAGCTCCCTTTTAGATTCCTGTCCTGATCAGAGAAGGAAGGGGCTAATTCTATTTATTTTTAGTCCCTGCAGTCTAATGGCAGAATGGAATGAAATGTCGGTTTCTGGCTGTGGCGCTGATTCAACGAAGTATTTATATATTGCAGTCAGTGGAATGATTTGTGCTGAAAGGTCAGTGCTTACGGGCTCTACTAGATCAGGCTGTAGAGACAGGGGACTGTCCTGTGATCCATTTGATTAACTGCTTTTAAAGGATAYTTTGAAAATGAAGAAAATATAGGAGAACAAATAAGAAATAGTACATTTTCATGCATCAGCTTTGTATCTCATCTGAAATGAGCAGGACTTGTGCTTTTGATTTGGTGTTATTTTAAGTCTTTTTTTCCCCCCCTACTTTTTAAAGATTTAGATCTGGAAGTATGCACATTTCAAATAAAGTCAGATTTAAACTTCTGAGGGAGAGTCCCTTCAAAGGCCCCATCTAATAGAGCATATTTATCCCAAAAGCCCAGTTTTTACAAAAATAACCTTTCAAATCCCCAAACCAGCAGTGAGATTTTATCTTTATTAGAGCTTTTTCCTTTGCAATTCCCATAGAGGATCCCTCTGTAGAAAAGATACAATCCCCTGTAATCCTGCTTGCTGATTCAGGCTATTAGTTCACAGAAACTTGATTCTAATCAATCCATTTTCATTGTCATAGCTCAGACAATAAGTGTCAGAGGACTGTGCTAAAAAAGGCAAAGAGAAATAAGTGAAACACTTTCTTTTCAGTTGGGATAAAAGTCTTGTTTGTCACATAGATGAGGAAATATCTTTTAGATACAATAGCATAAGATTTTTAGTCAGTATAATTTGAACAAAAACATAGAGTAGAGTGGAGGACAGCTTTTCAAAGTTAATATGATTCATCTCTCAATCTCTCTTTCTTTACAGTAAAACTAGAAGAAATGCCTACTAATCATACGAATGGAAAGTGTTTGCTAGATGGCAACATTTCATATGCAGTAACAAGATGGAAGTAATGAGCTGAAGGAGAAGAAAGGTGAGTTATAATAAAATATCCTATAACACTGTTAGCAAAACCTCCCCAAATTAGTCACACAAGCGTGAATCTGATTTTGCCAATAATATGTGAGATCTAGATTAAAAGGCGGCCAGTGCTGGCAATGTCTTGCTGGGGCATCAGAAGGTGAGATGCATTGCAGAGTCTTACTCACTCCACTGACACTGAACTTTGTTATCCATGGGGGAAAGAAAAGGGCCAGCAAAGCAATGATGCTCAGAAATCCCATCACGTGGGGGAAATGCCGCTATCAACAAGGCCTAGGAAAGAATACAAAGTTACTTGGACCTGCAGCCTGGCCCAGGGTGACATGGCCATGGCAGGCTTGACACAGCAATGACAAGAACAACTGACCAATAACAAAAAATAGTATAACTGAACTTGTAAAGCATGTGGCTACATGTAGGGCACATCTAAGTTTTGAAGACTGGATGCAAAATAGGAAATTTTTTCCAAATCTAGGCATAAAATAGTTGAAGAGTCTGAAAATTACTTGTTTCAATGGAAAAATGTCACGATTTGAGTGCGTGGGTTTTTTCACTGCAGATAATTAAGGGCCGTGGGTGGGCTTTTTTGGCAGAACAGGAGCCCAGCCAGCCTCAGGGCTGAGAGCCCTGCCACAGGGCGTCCCTGCCACAGGGCGTCCCTGCCACARAAGCCAGCCCATCCAAGGAGGAACTAAGCAGCCTMTACCTGTACAGAGGCAGGAAGAGGCAGTCCAGAAAAAGGGGAAGTTGTGTTAAAAAGGAGAGCCAAGGGGAATTATTAATGAGGTCATATTAAAATAGGGGAATTTTAGGCTAGATGCTTCCTGACAGCAAGTTGTAACTGATGGTGGATAAGTTTCCAAGAGAAGAGGGAGAAAACTGCATTGCTCAAACCCCTTAAAATGGCATGTTTAGAGCAGTGAAAAAAAACACTTTGTTGAATTAAATCCTGTGCTGGCAAAGAAATGAGAGTGAATGCCCTGACAGACCTTTTCCAGCTGTAATGCTGCAACTCATGACACACCAGTTGACGCAGGCTGTGGTACCCATACACGACTTCTTTCCTGGGCACAGCTGTCACAGAGATCCAGATGCTAGGCTGTGGGAGTGCTTAATCCAGCAATTTAATCTGCCTCCATAGCAAATTCCGCTGTTGGCTGCAGAGTGAGGAGGGAGCACATGCAGCCCCCAGGTTCTTACTGCGCTGCTAATTGCAGGGATTTAACGGGGCCTTCACAGCGAGCAGCCAGCCTTTGCTATTTTGCTTGCTCAGAATTTGCACACTGGGTGATTTTTAAGCCCACAGTTCTCATAAATTACATGTTATCAGGCCAAATCTTCCCTYCTTCTCCCACAGGCCTACAACGTCTTTTGACTAATAAAGGCTCATTTTTGCTAATGTGTGATGTAAAGCCAAGACTAAAGGTGCCTGCTCCTCATTTTTATGTGAAGATCTTGCTGTAAAGCAGGATTAAATCTTGCAGCCACTCTGTTAAATTGAACTCAGTTGAGATGCAGGGTGTCTATGTGTTGCATACTGATTGGCACAACACATCAATTAATTGCTCGGTGATTACATTTACACACCTGCACCAATTTGGCAGAATGTATCAGGTGCTTGGTTGGAAGTAATAGTAGTGAAAATGGTGATTTGAATTATTGCACAGTGCACACTGAAGTAATAYAACCACTATGACTCATTTCTTTACAAACATAGAGCCACACTTGCCAGCTGAATATTCCCAGAAGTCATGAGCACTACAAGGTGTTGTAATCCACTAAATTTCATTCAGGCTTAGGCATGCCTTTGCCAGGGGCTTTAGAAATACTGCAACACACTTGCAGTTACCAGGGTCTTCCTGGCTGCATGTTACAAAGGYTTGGCCCCTCTGAACATCCCAGAGGCAGCTGAGATGCATGGAAAGTGTGTGCAATAGCAGAAGGGGCTGTCAGATGAGCTAGGTGAGAGTTTCCATCCATGCTAGCCCCCGAGATCTCTGATGAACAGCTCCAGTTCCTGCAAGCAGCCAGTAGCAGGGCTCATTCCACCATCCTCTTTACTCCTGCACATTTGCAGATCCTGCWGGTCACCCAGACAGATCTGAGAAGGTGCATCAGGCACTATTAAATTAGAGTTAGAAACCAAATGCTCTGTGACACACCTGCTGGTAAAGACTGAGGGCCTTAGCTTTGTTTAAATAAACCAGGTGTAAAAATTAGGAACTAGTTTTTTATTATTACACTTAATGGCTTGTATTTCTCTCCTGGGATCTTAAAGGACCTTAAGAGAGAGCAAGAGCAAGGGTTTGCTGTGCTGTCCTTAAGTAAAGACACTCTGAGGTACTTAYATTTGTAGCTGAGCAGCATCACAAGTCTTAAAACGTTTGCTAGCTGGCTTGTTACTAAGGGAGAAAGAGGGACAAGTGGCCATAAACTCCACACACTAGCTGAAGAGCAGCTCTCTGCACCAAAGCCAGCCAGTACCTGAAGGGATACGATTCAAGACAAGCCAGCTCGTGTGGAAGGAAGCTCACAGGTGTGGAAACCTGTCAAGCACAGCAACACAGTTTACAAGCAGCATGAGAGCTGCTAGCAGGAGAGAAAGCTAGAAACTGCTGGAGCTGACACATCAGTCCTGGTGGAATTAGATGGACARTGCCGGTAATTCCTGTAACCGAGAGTTGGGAGTAAAGGGTCAGTGGAGATTAAACAATTGAAGATACTGAGAGAAAATTCTTAGCCCTGTTTCACATCATGTGTCACAACCAATCCAATTAAGACTCAGTTGCAGGACTCTGCCAATACAAATCATTGTATCCATTTTTTCATACTGAACTTCATGCTGAAAAGAGCATGAAGCTCTGAACCTAGCACATTAGAGAAAGAATTATATCAAAGTTACATGGGTAACAGTAGGAAAAATGGCAATAAGGTTTCATTGGATAGACTTGTGCTTTTCTTGTTTTTCTATCACTTCTGATTAGATAGACTGATCAAAAATATTTGTTCTGACACTTGCGAATTCATGTGCTACTACTTTCAGTTTGCTGGGAGGGAAGTTGCACAGTGCCCAATCTAGAGAACATGAAGCTTCGCTTTGCTTCCATTTTAGATGTGGTCATTTCTCAATGCCTTCTCTTCATTAAAAGAGCCCATAAACCAGCCCATCTTCGTCCCTGTGGTCAGTTCTGATCAACTAACCCAAAATGGGGAARAGAGATTCATTTAATTTCTGGAGCTGGCTCGGGTTATCTCGCTCAGCTGTTGTTTCTTTCTTCAAACAGCTGTTGGAACTGAAGCGCTGCATCCAGTCTAGCTACAGGGAGCACCCCATGATCTACAAACTTCTCCATTTCATCATAAAACAGCGTATTAACAAAATGCAAAGGCAGCAAAGAGACACACTGAAAAACCCACAGCACAACAGCTAAGGTTTTCCATGAATGTTAACACTACTTCATGGTAAATTTAGACTTTAAGAAATGTTTTTTTTTCTTTTCATATTAGAGCCAAGAGATTTGACAAAAATCATACCAACAAAAAGAAAAAAAAAACAGTGAAACACCCAAAAAACACAGAAGAAAGTCCTTGAGGTCTTCAGAGATCACACCCAGCTAGTCACCATCCTTTACTTAGAAATAAAATAACAATTTCCTTGAGGCTTGATGGGCAAAAGGAAAGAGAACAGATCTATGCAGTTAAGAAAGCCAGAGGAGGTTCCTGCATTACAATCTTCTGAGATGGACAAAAAAGAATTGAATGTAGATTGGATAATGGAGGTAAAATGATGGGCTACTGCAGTGTGTCCCACAAAGCAGGCTTGCCTGTTCAGTAGGCCTACCTACCTTGCAGAACATTTGCATTATTAGTTTRCCTTGGTAATGTACATATAAGTCAGGAAGTAGTCTAGTGCTTCTCGAACTGTGGTCTGCGGACAACCTGTGGTTGGCTGAGCACTTCCTCCTGCTCACTGCTTTCCTTGTTTCTGCTCCAGTGCTCATGTCCACTCTTAGTCTCTTTGATCTTTGATCTTTCAGTTCAGTCTGTAACATGCCACACTTAATATTCAAGGAAGCAGCTGTTCCAGCTACCAAAAGGTGAATGATAAGGCAAACAGAGGGTCTCTTAAATTCCCTCTTTTCTTCCTTTCTCACCTACACCTTGTAGTTCAGCAAACACCTTTGTTCCCCATTTTGCTCCACTTTTTGATACATGGACCCTCAATTTCAGCAATGAAGTTTTGCATGATGCAAATCAGTGCTCACTCCTGCAAMCTTTTCAGTATCTGTCAGTGTACTGCTCACCCTTGCGCACCCCTGTGGATGCCAGSAGGGGTTTGTGCACACAGGCTGCAGCCCACCTGCCTTTCCACAGCCAGGCCCCGCTTGCACTACCTCAKCCGTGCCTGCCAAAGTTGTGCAAGTCATCACCCCATCCGGGAGCAAAGGGGGGTCCAGTGCAGAAGAGCTTACCTGCCACTAAACCACACACCAGCTTACTAGGCACATACCCCCTGCTCACACAAGCTGATCGAAAAAAATCAAAAAAGTGAGAGAGTGCTACCGTATTCCTAAGAGGTAACTGCGTAGCAAGCAGATGTATAGGTAGAAGAACAGTAACTGAAGTGCCAGGTAATAGGCAGCCACAGATGGTTTTCGGCTCACACGTGACAGCAGATTGCTTTTTTATAGAGGATGGGGCTCAGTTTGGATGTCTGATATATCAGCATTATACCAAAGTATCCCTTCAGGCTTGCACTACCTGCTGCAGGGCACAGCAAGGATAGCTGAGCTGTCTTGGAGTATGTCAGCTGGGCGCCAGGAACAGGCTGAATGCAAAAGCATGGAGCTCACTGGCACAGTAAGTTAGCTTGCCCTAAGCTCTGGTGCCCTGGATGCTGCTGCTACCAAGTTTAAAGCTAATGAGAGTATTTCTCCACAGCTTTGTAATCATATTAAAAATATACACTCAGCTTGTCTGGATTTTAAGCTGAACAGGCTCTTGCCCTCACTCGGGGTCTGGAGTCAGGTCAGCTCTGAAGATGACTTGCCAGATGGGAGCTACTGATACCAGGAGTGACATGTAACTGCTGTCCTTCATTGGAAAGCAAACTGATCATTAAGATTAATGATCTTTCCCAAACACAGCTACTAGCACGAGCAGCAGGGCCAAGTTGCTCATGAGAGGAGACAGAGGGCTTGTCTGCGCTGCTTCCCGTAAACCACCTGAGCTTGGTGGCCGTGTTATGTGGTTGGGTTTCTGCTGTAGTTGCTCAGAGAGAGCTCCCATCGCGGAAAGGCTGAGCTCAGGCATTAGAGCCCACCCTCAGCTGCGTCTAGAAGAGCTGCTCTTCCTGTTAATTTAGACAAGCCTTATAAGAAAATACCAGCTAATTCACATTACTGCTAGTACCCAGGTCAGCTCTACTAACAATTAAGCCTTCCCATACTTACAGCCAYGACAGAAACAAGATAAAAATGAACATCAAAAATGCACAATGCACTAAAGGAAACGCCATTCTTTCAACCCACTTGTCTTCCTCAGTCCAGCTGTTTCCTGCATTCATTAATGCAGAAATGAATGCAGATGGTATATGGTTTACAGCCCAAAAGTGAACTTGGGCTACTATACTGGTGCAACATGACTTGGCTTAAACTAACCTCACAAATTGTACTGCTCTCTTTATTTAACCTTTCACATATATATTTTACATTCTACAATTTGTCTCAAAGTACCTTATCAGCTCAGCTCTCTTTCTCTTTTTACCCAGTCAAAACACATTCTGGCCTTAGAAATTAGCACGTTGCAAGGTTTATTAGCCTACTCTGTTCTTAATAACAAACAGACAGTCTCTGTGTTAAAGATAAGTCCCTCTCCCCCGTATTCATAATCAGAGCTTTTAGGTCATTTGTCCCTTGCCTGTTTCAAACTCAAATTATTTTCTTAGGAATTTCAACATATCTCCAAATTCTTCTTTGTGTGCGGGCACTGAAGGATAATTTATACCACTGCAAGGTCCTTTTTACTGCAAGGAAGAGAGTTTCTGAAACTCCGGTCCAGCCAGAGGTCATTTCTGGTAAGGTCAAAGAAGCCAAAGAAAGAATATTTTCCTTGATGAAAAGCTGCATAAGTATATGCTGGATAATTCTACTTGAACTTTTTTGGAAAGGTTTGTGAGGTGCAGGAACCAGATACAAACTTGTAAAAGAAGATAAACAGTTTTCTAAGCTGTAAGAACACAGGAAAGTCACCCAGCTTCCTCATCCTGTGGCGTTAACATGCTGGAAGGGCCCAGGAGAGCCACCAGCTGGACAGAAGATGGATGAGTTTATTCTATGCCTTACAAAAATAGATAAAATGTTTAACATCCTGAGTACTCCAGTTTTGACGGCAGGGCTTGGGCTGCTGACAGAGGTTTTACCTCACCATTTCCCAGCATATCTGGCCAGGAAGGAAGGCAGGAATTAAAGCCCTGGGGATTCTTTTTCTATATTGTTTTCACTTAACAAAGCGGGGAAAGGGAAATGGAAAATAAAGGGGAGAGAGAAATTCCCAAATTCATACTTATTAAGAATATATTGTGATTGTTCTTTAATAAAAAACATTCTGTTTAAACCCTATACACATTTGATTCATTAAAATGATTCAAAGTTGCATAAAAGGTGTCAAAGCCAAAACTCTGGGGAAAATATGGAGAGAAATGTTTGACTAGTCATAAAAAGCAATGGGTTTCCTCACTTTGTAAGTGAATTTAGTGCAGGCAGATATGAGGTGCCAACCATGCGGACTAGTACAGAACTGAGTAGTCTTCCCCTCTTTTAGAAAAACTTGTGAACATTTATCTTAACCATGATTTGCAACTAGATATGGCCACGTTCCCATTGGGAATGAATCCATCAAACTTTTATCCTTTGATACATTGAGAAGCAGAGCTAAAGCCTTAAGAGGTGCAAGGCTGGTGTACCTCTCATTAAGGCACCACMCTAACAATCTTCAAACTAGTCATTCACTCACTGCCATGCAGACTAAAAATGAATAATAAGTGTATTTTGGATATGACTTCTTTCCAATGTCAATGYGAATGCTTTTCAACGCATAGTGCTGCTAGTAAAAAGAAAAAAAAATCTAAATCTATGAATCTACTCTTTTTCTGTAATTATTCTTGCTCCAGCAGTTACAGATTCCACGTATTTAATTTTGATTAGACATTGGAGAAATGCATTTATTTCTTGCTTTATGATCTGATAGGATCACTGCCTACATTCACACTGCGGGGAGGCTAGAGATTTGTATTGCTGGGGGAAGGAGAGGAAGAAGAAAATGGCTTGTTAAGGTATGTCAAGAGTATGGAAAGGTGTTGAAAAGCCACTGCTGGGTAAGAGGATGGTCATGGCACTTACTGTGCTGTACCTCCTGGATGCAGACCTGCTGGTAGCCTGGGGACAAAGGACTGGTTAAGGAGAAGGATATGTCAGAAGCTGTAGAGCTGTCACTGTTGTGGTRCAGTGAAGCAAGTTTGTCAGCTCCCCACAGCCTCAGCTAAATGGTTGCTGGGACTTCAAGCTTGTTCATTTACCACTSTTTAAGGTCACTCAGCCATTATTTTTACAAGGTGAATAAACAGTGACTCCAAGACTATGGCTTCATAGCAGTTTAAAACAATCCATGCCATCACTGTGATGGTCACGTTCTCCCCAAAACAGGGGCACTGCACCCTCCCTCCYTTCCAGGCTGCTATTGCTTGTCTGACCTTGGGGTATGCTGACTCAGGTGGCGATGGGATAGAAGAAGGTTTTGGGCTGAGCACAGCTCCCTGGCCTGGCTCCCTGCTTGACTCAGCAAGGTATGTAYAAATATTTGATTTCATGCAAGCCACAGTCCCACTCTCTCCTGCTGCTCACAGCCTCATCCCCAMAAGGGCTGAGCAGAGATATGTGTGCTGGGCACCTCCAAAAGATCGKGAGACTACAAATGGGTCCTAGTGCCTTGCATGGATATCCTTCATGTAAAATGTTATCCCTCATATATCTGTTTCCTTCTCCTGTTTGTAGGAGGACAGGAGCAGTGACACTGTATTTGTAAAAGGCATACAAGCTTTGGGTCGAAGGGTGTCAGGGTTGCAAAGACCCCTGGATTCAGCCCACTGGCACCAGTAACCCTGAATTACTCCCTGGAGCTGCCTCTTCTACTCCAGTAAGTCCAGAGATCCCCAAGGGTGTACACATTCCTAATTGTGTCACCTCAGTTAAGCACCTAAGGTTAGGCGTGGTGACGCCAGGCTAGACCTCGACTCCTAGGTCTAACAGGAAGGCCAGATGCCAGMATCCTAGGCTAAGGGACTAATACCTACTATCCATCCCTAACATAGACTGCTCTTCAGTGTACCCCTCAGGCAATTTCTACCACAGTTTCCAGACCCAGAGAWCACAGTGCACGTATGTGACTTTTTTTAAGGTATAAAGGTCACCAATGACATCCAGCCTAAAACTAACCTGAGGGAGAAAGAATTAGGACTGTGTTCCTGGGAGTTCAGTACAGAGCTACACCAAAATAACAGTATAAGGACAGCCTTGCCGTGACAAATTCACCTTGTGTCTTCTGCCCCTGCTCTGCAGACAAGCCTTCTGTCCCACCTTGGGATGCACGAGTCAGCTCTCTAGAAGCACTCATCAAGTTGGTTTGATYGCTTGCTTATAGGCAAGGAGTCACAGAAATGAGCCTATGCAGACCTCGAGAATCCTGAACATGGTTACRGTCAGTCAGCTTTACCATCTTTATCATCACTGGTCTATCATCACTGGACTGGCTGTAGTCTCCAATGGATGGCTTTTAGGTACTGTGCATAGACCCCAGTGTTTGTGATTCTGGCCATCTAACACACAMAAAAAAATAGTTAAAACCCACTTCTGAACAAGTGCTTGGAACATGAGGCAACCGATAACGTGAGAGAGATCAGACAGAGATCTCTTTATTACATCTCCATGAAAGATGGGGGAAGAGAGGCATGTGTGTGTATGGAAGCACATTCATGTGTTGAGATATTTTCAGCCCAACATACATCATATATCTTGCCAGCTGAAGGCTGGGAGCACCCCGTCATTCACTTCCACTGCAGTTCAAATTGCAATTGCCCTGCGTTACATATTTGGCATCTTGACAGAAAGGAAAGTGGTCCAAAGCCAAGCTCTTACCTGACTGCTGATTCAGCAGGAGAAGCTCTGAGCTTTGCACAGTTTCTATTTGAGCAGTGGGGGGAATGGCGCAGGTATCATGGGGGACAGATTCCTTGGAAAAAACTCAAGATGAAAAAAAAAAAAGGAGAGAGAAAGAAAGAGAGAGGAGAAAAAAAAAACATTTCTTGGCAGGAAAGATGAAAGGTTGGGCCAGGTCCCAGGCTGTCATTAAGCCAATCGTGTGAGACAACCTTCCTTTGCCTAGAAGTCTGCTAGCAATTTGTAGAACAGTGTTGCAGGTAGCCAGCAGAGCTGTCAGCCTCCAGACTCCACTACTTTTTGGGTTCTCTTTGTTTCCTTGGTGAAATTTCCCAAACATTACAAAACTTAACCTAGTTCACAAGGGGCCTTGAATCCTTCTAGTTCTGCCCAGTGGTCATTTTTATAGGACAGAGGCTTGCGAAGGCTGACTCCCTCTGAAGCACCACAGAAGGGATGTATCTGGACTGTGCAGGTTCCATACATTTGGCAAGGTCTTTCCCAGTATCTACAAGATTGTATGTATTTAGCTGATTAGAACAAAACATGTGAAATTCCACCAGAATTCATTAGTCTTGTGAAAGCAGATCGAAAGTACTAATTAACGTGGTCAGGGTGTAATTTCAAGCAGTAAGACAGGTCTTTCAACCCTACCAGAAACAGTTTCATTCCACAGAGCCTGATGAACCACAGGAAAAAAAATACCAGCATCCCCAGCTGGTAGGACCTGACCTGGGTCAGCATTGCAGCTCYGCCTTGGAAAACAACATTCAGGGTGCAGTTTCATGTTCCTCCTAGTCCAGAGCAATGGCAGGATGCTGCTGAAAGATAAGTTCCAACATACGCACACTCCTAGCTCTTCACTTTTGCTGCTCTTTTTGCTTCAGATCTGGAGGCTCTGTAGCCACTGACGAAGCTGGTTCAGCTCCCTAATACAGCAGAAAACTCAGCCACCAAACCAGAAAGGGTTTCTGAGAACCGGATTCTGTTCCTAGCCTCTCCACTTACTTACAAGATGGTCTCGGGCAAGTTCAGGGGTTAAATGCTTAACAAGGACCCAGGAGATAATGCTACAGAGTGAGTGACTATAATCAAATCAGCAAAATGAGCAGGTGCCTCAGTTTCCCTCCCTACAGTACTGGTARTAGGTATCTGTCTTGTTGTTGTTTCATTCTTGAAACACTCAGAGATCCTCTCATTATGCCTACAAGGGCCTGGTATTAATCATAAAATGTCACTATGATTAGTGAAAACACTACGTTTGCCCCTTTAAAAGGGATCAGTAATGTAGCAAATAGCAAATCCAGATCTTTAATATCAAATAGCAGGGCGAATTAATAATTTGGATAAGGTTTCACCATTCTTTTAAGAATATTTAATTTTAATGCAATAGATATACATTTCCCTAAATATACACACAGGAATACCCTGCACACCACATGATATTTCTGTAGTGCTGTCAGGGAGGAGGGACTGTGACAGCTAGAGGACAGAAATGTTTCTACCAGATTTTCTAGTCAAGCCAGAGTCGAGTATTTCTCCCTGTGGCTTTGGAAATGGAACTGGTGTCCAAATCTAGCATATCTGGCCCAGGTGGCAACGGATTCCAATAAATTCCCTGATACCAAATCTGCCTTGGAGGGAAGCTGCTGGCCTGGGCTCTGACTTCTCTGGTTTCCGCAGTGAGAGGTGTTCTGGGCAGGAAAATAGCTGGGGGAGACAGACAAAGTCTGGATTCAGTGGTAAGTAGGAATCCCATGGATCCCTCCTAGGAGACGGGTGCTGCTGCCCATCAGCCAGCCACAGGGGCAACAAGACCAGCTGCTTCTACCTCAGTGATTCCATCCATGCGACCAGTCTACCAGAGGGAGACAGTATTTGAACCTAATGCGAATCTGCCTCACAGGGTACTTTTAGCACAGATTGGCATTGCCAAAGCAAAAATCCTTTGCTCAGACATAAATATATTCCCTCTTTAGCAGAGTGGCAATGGTATGTTTGGGTAAGGCACACAAATATGTGTATATATATCCATCTATTTGAAAAGAGCTGCATTCTCTAGCACTCCCTGGCTCGCACGCATCTAATAGAATATCTATTTAGGAAAATATGACTAGCATAACCAGCTATGCAGTGTTCACATCTGCTAATCCTTTGCTGCACAAGTAATCATCTTCACTTGCAAAAAGATTTGTACTATTTTGGGTGCAAAGAGGAGCTAAGTGCTCCAAACCTCTCCCTGCTGAAACTTTGAGGGAAGCATTGCCTTAACATTCCCACTTCAGCAGAGCATTTTGACTCAGCAATCCCATTTCTAGAAGCGCGTAGAATTGCTTTCGTCGACTCAGAGAGGTGAGATGGACAGAGGAAAGACTTGTGGCTACAATAGCTACCATATTGGGTGACGCTTTTAGTTTTACTATATTTGCAAAGCTTAAATGGTGCTGCTTGCTTGACCGCAGCCACTTGCAGTGCTGTTTTATCGTGCACGCACACACACACATAYACACAAAAACTTCACAGTCAGAAACACCAGCTGAAAGCTTGGCTTGTCTCTCCGAGCACCCAGAAGACGGGGACAAATTCTGACCTCAGCCCCTCTCCAGCTGAGCTACTCCGAACTGACACGAGCACAAGGCTCCAACTCAGCCAGGTGCGTGCTTGTGTTTTAGGGATTCCCTTCGCCAAGCGGAGGATGGGGTTGGTACAAGCSTTCCTCCCTTGCATGAGCAGGTCATCACTGCCACGCACAGCAGGGTGAAGGGAGCCAGGTGTTGAGGCTGCCTGCAGGAAATACAGCAACATAGTTTCCAGTATAGACATGCCCTGCCCCAGTCACCAGGCGCTCCAGAGCGCTCTGCTGCTGGCTGGCTCTCCCAAAGAGCTGCCTGCCTTCATTTAAGTGCTGTGTGTCCAGTAYAGGGCTCCCAGCAATGTATGACTCCTCAGGTACTGCAGCTACATCCCTTGTCTTTGCTCTTTTAAATTTGTGGGCAGCTCCTACTGATTTCACCTTTGTGAGTGCTGTGCTGTGTCCCCCGCAGCCCACAGCTAGCAATTCCAGTAATTTTACCAAGCTCTTGAGCAGGCCCTATAGCTCTGATAACACAATCACTAACCCAGGCCTTCCCCATCAGGGCTGTAATGCTGTTGCATATTCTCATTCGGCAAATTTCAGAGGAGAAAGCAGCTTTATTAAATACCTTATTTATCACCTGCAGTTCAAATTTTAAGAAATAATTTTTCTCATGAAGCCAGATAGGCTGGAATGAGATATGACGTTAATGTTTGAAGGTTTTTAGCACCATAAAATGTGTAACAAGCACTCCAGCCCTCTTCAGCTCAGACATAATGACCAACAAATATTCACTATGGCAAAAAATATTACTTACTTCTCCACACACAACCCCTCCTGAAGTTTGCAGAAAGGTAGCTGCGAAGAAAAAGAGTGGCAGAATTTTGACCTCACCATCCTCAAATTAAACCTACCATTGGAGCAAATTATTTATCCTACTTATATAGAGACAGAACTAATTGGTCAGTAGAATTTCTGCTATATGGTTTGCAACCTTGAGAAACTGATGTAAGGAATTGCTCTGAAAAGAACAGTGGTTTTCAAGACCTTCTCCTTCTAAACATTAGTATTATCTTGCCTCTGACACCTTAAAAACTCTTAACAAACTTTAGTTAATTGATTCTCTTGTTGCTGTGGTGATCTAGCGCTGCTACTCAGTTATTATTTGTATCTTGGACAACTGTGCTCAGGAATCAAAAAGCACAAGGCCTTGCCATTTTGGACTATTTCTGAAAATAAGCACTATTTACTTGGGGGTGTTCTTATTTACCTATCTCTGCTGCAATAGCACCCCACTCCTTCATAAAGGCTGAGAAGGATAAGGGCTCAGCATGAGCATTGCTGCATAGGGCCCTTACCTCAGACAGGCTTCGTAGTCCAAAGCACAAGTGTGGCGAATGGATGTGGCTTCAGTGTCCTTGAGGCGAAATACTTTTGCTGCCTTGGGAGTCAGCTCTGGGGTGCTCTGCCAGCCAGTTAAGCTTCCATGGATATGAGAAGTGGTATTGGAGGAGGAGACAGGTGGATTTTGTCTTTGGTCACCAGAGAAGTGACTCTGTAGGGACTCAAGCCAGCTACAAGAAGTTACAGGAACTCTTCTAGGGGGAAGCGATGGGATGGGATGGGATGGGACAAGGGCTGAATTAAGGAAAACTAAGTGATTTATTCTAGTATCTAGATATCTACCCTGCACAGTGGATTATGGTCTAGTTGCTGCTCTCAATACCAGGCTTGGTCATCGCAGCATATCCCATCCCCTTTGTAGCACTGTTCTACAATGCTGATGATATGGTGAGACCCCTCCATGGTCTTTAAGAGAACRTGTTAAACGTGTTTTCCCCTGCTTTTTGCTAAGTCTAAATCTCATGATGACTTCTTAAATGTCTACATTCACTGTCATTTGTATGTAAGACTTCACAAAGGGCAGCCTAAACAAACACAAACACAAGCACACACATGCACATACACACACATGCGCGCTCTCTTCCCTACAGAGAGAGGGTCCCTCTGTAATATAGTTGGGAAAGTCAGGGACATCATATGGCTTTTGCTCTCCATCTGCTCACAAATCCATCTGCACCAGGATTTGATTAGTCATTCCAAACAGCTGCCTTTTTTTTTTTCCTAAATACCCTTCCAAAGAACTATTTCTTTCTATTCCCAAATGCAAAAGACTTCCTCCCTTCCAAAATTATAATAGCTAAGGTCTGCAATGGACAATGTTTTGTCCTAGTTTTACTAACACATCTCTGCACTCTTTAGCAATTTAAGCAGGCAAGCATTTATAACTCTGTGAAGTGAAAGCTGCTGCAGTCTCCAATGGACGGCTTTTAGGTATTGTGTTTTTATGTCTGTATTTCAGGTTATTTTAGAGATCCTTCTGGATCTCACAAGCTTATATTGCTTATCTCAGAGAAGCCATTTTTATCTGCTGATGGATGAGTACGTATATAGTCCTGCTATCATTATATCTGCTAAAAACAGAGCTGGGATACACAGACTGTTTACACAATGGCGTAGTAAGGGATGTGCACTTCCAAGCAATGGAGCCAGCCCAAACATATGCCAAACAAGCTTCATCACCACACTCCAAGGCACACTGGCCTGTGTACATACCTCTACACAGACTGAGACACAGGCGTGCACACACACGTAYGTTTTTCAGCCACTGCTGCTTCTAGGTTGGAAAGCCAACAATGTAAAATAGCACATAGCAATTCAGAACAGGAAGTGAAAAACTATGTTTAAATGAAACTGTAGTGAAGGGGAGCTGAGCAGAATATTGCTAATCTGGTGAGGATGTCCTTATGTTTGTGCCCCCATTCCTGTGAACATGGGCACAGGGCTGTTCCCAGTGATGAATTCCCCACTCAAGGGCAGCATTTCCCATATGCTCTGCCCCATAGCAGTCAAAGGGACAGTTGCCTTCTGTGCTACCACCCGCCATCACCACTGCACAGTGTGTTCAAAGCACAGGCCAAAGGTGGTGTCTCCTAACTTACCAGGAGCACTGTCAAGATCACAAGATGAGTCAGTGTCACTGCAAACATGCTTTCCCGAAAGCGAATTTCAGGAGCTATTTCATGTCCAGTCTCTGACTACGCCAACTACAGACTTCCTCAGACAGCATCTCCTTTGCCTTTTTATAGTAACACTCTGACCTTGGTGAAATACATCTTTGCACGGGTGTTTCATTCCTGAGGAATGCCAARCTGTGGGCCTAAATGGTCTACCCTCTGGCAGCAGGGCGCAACAGACAGCACATTTGATAACACTGGTCTGTCTTCAGCTACCTAAACAGTTTCTTCCCCATTTTACCCCTGTGTCTCACATGTTCTGGRTGGAAATTTTCTTTGAGCAGCATTTTGCATCAGGTCCAAGACCTGCTGAGGCCAGTGAGACTCATTCCACTAATTCCAATAAGTTTAGATTAAGTTATTTTCAAATGAGGACTCTTCAGGAGAGTTAGGATTTCCTAATTATTTTGTCAGTTTAAATTTATAAATGCTGATGTAAGACTTATTTGCACCACTGCAGAGACAGATACATAACCAGAGCACAAGGCTCAATTGATAACAATTTTTTTTTGCAGGCAACAAAATCTAAAAGCTGTCATTCCAGCAAAAATGATGATAGGTTTCATAGGGCACATACAAGAGAGGTTCTTGCTGTACACAGGAGATGAGATTAAATAGCAAAAACAGCCCCCTCTGAAGCTAAAATCTGTGAATCTATGAGTTGTTCAGTTTCCAGATCCCTCCAGTTTCTGGCCTCTTTACTTAGACATTTACAATCATGGCAGGAAACCAGTGTCAATTGTGAGGGTGTTTTTTGTACCAAAAAGACTTGTCACTAAAAAAATGCATTAAAATCATCACTTCATTAGAGTAGCCTGGTGCCCCAGAAGTGAGAACCACTGTAATATATCTCAACTGTCTGAACCAGCCATTATCCCAAATGACTACTTAATATTTGCGTATTGCAGATTATGTCTTCGTCTCAGCTCTGCTCTCCTCATTATCTCTTCCATACATTTGCCAGATGTTGGAACGAAGGCATATACCTTTTCATGAAACCATGGTCATCAGGCTCAATCAGCTCACATTTCTCCAGATGTTGTGTGATCTCATCACTTATTAATGTTCCTAGGAGTTAGCCTCAGTCTAGGTCAGGCTTACTGTTATAATTTCCTTGTTGCTCCTCRGCCCATTTTGGAAGAATATGATTAGATTGATTTCCAACCAGCTTCTAGTTGCCCTTCTCTCCACATTTTTTGCTGAGAACCTATTCGTTTCTGATGCAGATTTCTCTCCAGTGTTTATGCCATTGCAGAAGTGTAAGTCAGCAAATCCTCCTTACTGGCTTGCTACATGCACATTAGACCCTGCAGTCACTACTGGAGATGGATACTTTTCAAGTTGTTAGGGTATTTTTATGAAAATTTGCACTGTCGTAGTCCCTGTGCATATAAGTAACCTTTTATACATTTAACTAACAACCTGAAGACTCAAATGGATGAAGGTACAATCTGGGCAATTACTCATGCAATTTTTGTGCACAGAATTTTAAAATCAGGTCCAAATTATCCACCAGCAAGTTGCTCTCTATTACCTTACCCTGCTTTTGAAAGTTTCTCTTTTACTAGTAGTCCTATACAAATACTTCATAAAATTAATGCCTAATTCAATATGACTGTAATAGGAAATAAGCTAAGCATCATTTAGGCATGTTTCTAATTCTGTAGTGTGCTGGATGCCACAAGGTATGCATCCTGAAGTGTCATTTTGAAGATCTTCAGCAATACTGAGACATGTAAATAGAGATGTTAAAACAGATTTTTTAAATATGTAAGTTCTTATTTATGAGTGGGAGATAGAAAATATAGACAAGCAGTTAATGAAGTAAAAGTCAGATACAATCTGTTCTCTTACATTGTTTAGATGCTCATAGATTTATAAAGAACACATACATCATGCATACTCATGCTTCAATAATCTGAAACCACTTGTTTTACAGCCCAAATCTAGGGTCTATGGCTTGTTTACTCTCTCCTGCAACTCTAAACCGAAAGCAAATCTTTGCAAGCATATGGCTTCTCTCAGCCAGGCTGAGAAAGAGATAAATGGTGTAAATCTTTCAGTTTCTCAATACTTGGTATCTTCACTATCACGAATGCAGGGAATATCTACAAAGTGCAAATTCCTTGGATTGCATCTACTACGTTCCTCCTGCCAGTCTGCAAGGATTAGATTCTGYGGTTTGTCTCTTATGGGTATGCAATCTTTGTCCCTTAGTGTTTAACCTTAAGTTGAACCTGATAATTGTTTCTTGGAACAGAGATGACATTGTTCCTCGCTCCTGAGTAAACACCTGAAGAAGGCAAATACTAACAATAGCTATAATGCAGGGTTCTCCTTCCATTCCTCTTATTCCATGTGTGCATTTGGGAACAGTGCTATGGTGAAACCACAGCTGCYGGTCAGCAGCAATTTTACCCTCTTTTTGACTGACTGTGCTGTAAGTCAAGGAGGATCTGACTGAAAATGCAAATATCCAATGTCTATCCATCTATAGAACTTCTTCTTCTACCACACCCATCACAGACACATCTAAGAGCTTCTATTCATGGGAAACAGGCTGTCTAAGTGTGTCAGATAGATAAGAAGCACTCACAATACCTGGTATTATATGTTTTTCCAAGGAGGGGGGAGGGGGTGTCCAAAGGTTTCAGCAGTTATGTCATTTTCCCCTGATTGTTTTCAACAGGAAACAGAAATGCTCAGCTTCAGCATGGGTTTTAGGATACATGAGCCTTGGGTGGATTTCAGCCTGACCCCAGAGTCCCAGCAGCTGGCAGTCCTCCAAATCAAAAACCCATTTTCTCTCCTGCTACCTTTTTGGGGGACTTGATCCTGTAAGGTGCAATGTCTGTTGGCCAGGAGCCAGAAAAGTCTAGAGCCTTTTCCTAACTGAAAGCACACCTCAGGTCCCCCGGGAGTCTATGCACAGGGKGTGTGTGTGTGTTCCTTGGCTAGCTGGAGCTGGAGTGACCATCACCTCATAGGATCAAGCCCTTAYTCACTTCTCAGCATTTCAGTGGAAACAAAGCAAGCCTCCAAGAAAATATTTGTCATGTTTCCAAAAGCACATAATTCTCCCTATTCTAATCATTTGCCTTAAACTGCAGCTTACAGCTCATCCTTCTTCTTCCCTAAATAGCTGAAATTCAAGCTAAATAAAGGTGGTGCAGTTGGTTTTCAGCTGTTAGCTAAACATGTAAATACTGTACAATACAACTATGCTGCTACATTGTGATGTGCAGCTGATAACTCCTCAGCCAGCTTGCAAATACAGCTGAGAGCTCTTTGTTAAATAGAAAAAGAGTAGAGAAGTTGTTATTAAAAATGAGCATTCACTAAAATTTCAGGACTTACCCTGAGTCATCCCTGGCTCCCTTGTCTCCTGCTGATGTTTTCATCATTACAGCAAACTTTAAGGCACTTTCTGTTTCACAGTGGCTTTAGAGTTCCTTGCTGAAGAAAGCAATTCTGTTCCATTGCTGAGTAGAAATTACTCATCCTTAGGTTTTGCATTGAAGAAGATATTTCAAGGGGCTGCAGGGGGAGGATGTTTAAAACCAGCTTCAGGCTCGGGAGTATCGGAGGGCAGCAGACTAAACTAGCACTGAAATGAAAGCAAACTACCAAGAAGGTCTGATTTTAGCCTCTCTTATTTCTACTTCCTGTATTTATATGAACGAGGGATTTCAGGAAGAGGCAGTCTTTGGTGGTCAAGGGTGTGTGTGTGTGCGTGTGTGTATTATAAAGCCATATTTAGTAGTGAAGGCAGGTTAACGTTATTAGAAAGAATGGCCTGAGACTGTTAGCTTCTAGTTTGTTTCTCTAACTTAAGTAAGTTTGGGGGGAAATTGTTTTGTAGGCTACAGGTATATCAGGAGGCAACGGAGGATGGTGAACTTTGTAATGGATTTTATAAGGCAGCAAGGCAGTAAGTCTCCGTCTGCAAATTCCTGAAGCATGTGTATTTCTGTTGCTTGAGTAACTGGAACCAGATGGAGCTTGGAAACCTTTATATTTATACAGGACCTGAGAAAAGGAAATGTCTAACACTGGCAGAGCAGAGCTTTGCAAAAAATTCCCAGTTAGTACAGAAGCTAATGACAAGATTATAGGACTGCTAGTAAAAGAGCAGCTATCCATGCCATAAAGTTTCTCTCTCAGAGCATATTTGACCTGGAGTWACATAAGTAGATGAGCCGTGTCTGCTCTACTGGAACCCGACTGACTATAGACCAGCTGTGGATGCAGGGGACTGACATATGTGCTGCTAGACAGAGCTGGTGGCACTCCTATTTGGCAGCCCAATTATTCAGGAAATATTTGATGTTAGGAGACTACGTGATGGAAAAAATAAAGCGGAAATATGGAGCAGAGGATGGGAAAAGCAGTTGCATGAACAGAGAGGGAAATGAAGGTAACCTTTTGCCCCTTTTATCTTTGGAAGGAATTTCCTAGCTTTCCAGGATATTGGCCAAAAAGTAGACTGTGCCATAAAGCTCACAGTGGAAATGGAAAAGCCAGTGTGGCATGTGGGGAAATTAGATCTGTGTAGAACACGAAGCCWATTCTGCTGGCACTGACTGAGGACCTTGGGCTTTGTCTGAGCCAGGGAGAGTCACAGGGACTTTCAATATCATCCAGTCACACCTGTGTAACACAAGACATGCCATTCTCAAGGGCTTTTTCATCAAGCCTTTAACTTAATGCATTTTCTAATGCATTAGAAAATTTATCTTAAAAAGCTTTTAGAAGGATTTCTTTTAGAAATTCAAGAAAGTCTGACTCAAAGGCTGCAAAATGGAAAGTTCATCATCTCTCTAGGTAGGATTAATTATCAATATTATTAAAATTCACATCTGATTTTTTTTTTTTTTTTGCCTTGCCTTGTCCAGTTTAAGTTTTCATCTACTGGATCTCATTATGCTCTTTTCTACTAAATTAGGGAGCTCTTTACTCCAACTCATGTAAGCACTTTCAGACAATGATGAAGTCACTTCAGCCCTCTTGGACAAACTAGCTGGCTGAGATTCACACATCTCTCACTGCAGGCTTGCCAGATCTCAGCTCTGAATTCTTCTGTTGACTCTGGACTAGAGTTGGCTCTGTGCACAGAGGTCCAGGGAAAAATGTGCTCTGAATTTGATCACCAACTTGGCGCTTTTGAAATGTACCCTGCATGTTAGAATGACAACAAACTCCTGAATGTATCACACAAATTTAACTGCACTCAGGTTTTCATTTCCTTCCACTGCAATCTAATGGGAAGCAGTCCCACTCAGGTTTACCCTTCCTTTGCTAGGAAGTAAGTTCGCTGAGAGGCAGAAAACCATGAAGATGTGCTGTATTGCCCTGTCCACATGGGAAGGATCTCTGTTTACAGAGATATGCAGTGATCCTAGACAGACTTAGAAGGAGCTAAGATTTTGTGCATACAGAATATCAATTTTCACCAAGAGTGAGGCATTTAGAATCATAGAATCAGTAAGGTTGGAAGGGACCTCTGGGGATCATCTAGTCCAACCTCCCTCCTCAGCAGCATGTTAGACAGGGTTGCATCCAGGCGGGCCTTGAAGATCTCCAGAGAAGGAGACTCCACAACCTCTCTGGGCAACCTGTTCCAGTGCTCTGTCACTCTCACAGTGAAGAAATTCCCCCTCAYGGTCAGGCGGAACTTCCTGTGCTTCAATTTCTGCCCATTGCCTCTTGTCCTGTCACATGGGACTACTGAAAAGAGTTTGTCCATGATCCCCTTGACACCCTCCCTTCAGGCACTTGCACACATTGATAAGATCCCCCCTCAGTCTTCTCTTCCCCAGGCTGAAGAGGCCCAGCTCTCACAGCCGTTCCTCATAGGGCAGGTGCTCCAGCCCTCTGATCATCTTTGTAGTCCTATGCTGGACTCTCTCCAGTAGCTCCATGTCTCTCTTGTACTGRGGAGCCCAGAACWGGACACAGTRCTCGAGATGAGGCCTCCCCAGGGCTGAGTAGAGGGGCAGGATCACCTCACTCAACCTGCTGGCGACACTCTTCTTAATGCACTCCAGGATACCATTGGCCTTACATTGCTGGCTCATGGTCAGCTTGTCATCCACCAGCACTCTCAGGTCYTTCTATGCAGAGCTGCTCTCCAGAAGGTCAGCCCCCAGCTTGTACTGGTACAAGGGGTTATTTTTCCCTAGGTGCAGGACCCTGCACTTGCCCTTGTTGAACCTTATGAGGTTCCTCTCCGCCCAGCTCTCCAGCCTGTCCAGGTCTCTCTGAATGGCAGCACAGCCCTCAGGTGTGTCAGCCACTCCTCCCAGCTTGGKAYCATCAGCAAACTTGCTGAGGAGGCACCCTGTCCCCCTCACCCAGGTCWTTGATGAATGAGTTGAACAGGATGAGACCCAGTACTGAGCCCTGGGGGATGCCACTAGCCACAGGCCTCCAACTAGACTCCACGTCACTGATGACGACCCTCTGAGCCTTGCCTTTCAGCCAGTTCTCAATCCAAAAAAAAAAATTGTTAAAGAAGAAACATAAGGACTAGAACTGTTAAAAACATACAGGATAAAACAGCAAAAATACAGAATAAAATACAAAAATCCAGTATTGTGGCACTATCTCACTTTCATGTGATTTGAGAGAAATCCTTTTCTGTTGTTTTTCATGAAATCTTTCACTCCAGTTGCAATTTAAAGAATGTACACTTTTTCAAAACCGTAAAGCTTTGAAATTATTTTTGTTAAAGATACTGACTAAAAATTCATGAAGAAGTCTGTTTTTTCTGCAAAATATTTAGTATTTATGCAAAATGGTTAAATGTTTCTGTAATATACTTAAAACGTGAAAATAAAGACAAATTTTAACAAATGATATTTTATCAGAGCTTTGCTGGGTGTTTTTTTAAGCCAGAGACCTGACAGGATTGCAATGTAATACTGTTCTAGTATCAGGCTGTGGAAGGAAACAGATTTTACAAAAGCTAAATGACAAAGTAATATCCAGACACTGCAAAGTGCTAGTTCTCTGTGACAGATCCAAGCCAAACAGGTTTTAGAGAAAGAACTGAATTTTCCTACAATTTGGGGTATTCATATGGGCTATATTTTACAAGGTCATTTCTAACCTAAAAATGGCTTCAATTCCTGTGTGTATGCGCGCGTGCGTGTGTGCGCACATGTGTGTCTGTGGGGATGGAGAGAATTCTCATCTTTCCTAGGACTGATTCACCCTTTTCAGTTTAAACCACAACATTTTGAAGCCCTTTTTTGTATTTTTATGCAGCTGAGTTGGAAAGGTTTAAAAATGGCTTATGGGGAAGCCCTTAAGTACAATAAGCACTTTGTCTATAATAAAGTGCTTTCAACATATGCAGATTATACAGTAGTCTGCCTTTCACACAGTAGGAAGCAACAGCATCTGCAACATGGTATAAGATAAAAGCCTGTAGGAATTGTCATGCCTATTGTGTCACTAATCCATGGATTCGGGGTCTTTTACAGAGCTTATTACATAATAGATCCTGATGGTTCATCATGCCARACCTATGAGGTATTAAAAGTCTGGGTACTTTCTATACTCAGATTATTTTTAAAAATTAATTATGTGTGTACCAAAGAATCCTTTTCTTTCCCCAGTTTAAAAAAGTCAGTCTTGCGTGTGCCAAAAAGCACAAAAGCCAAAGAATGCAGTATATTCKTCTGTCTGCTTCACAAGATTAAGAAAAATAAGGCCAAAGTTAGTTTTAACTACTGTCTCCTTGCTGACTAGGAGTATTAGTGGGGAGAAGACACTTACCTAATGAACTTGTGAATAAACCAGCATGTGAGACTAAGCAATCTCTTAGTTCCTCTTTTCCAAAGAATTGCGTTTAAAAGCTTTTCTTTAACTCAGAACAGAACTAGAGTTTTGTACCTATACAAGAAGTCATCTTAGGCCCTGAAATGGATTAGAGGGATGTTGAAAATGGGCACTCTGGAGTTAAGAGAGGATATTCTTTCTCTTCACAGTATCTCCAGGCAACTGGAGCCTAGGCCACTGGGAAAGGAAAGTAGCCCTGCAGGTGGCTTAGACCTTGCTTGCATTCCCTTTAGTCAGCATCCAGTACTGAGTGTGAACCTGCTGGATGTCGCTATACCATGGGACAAAGCAGCCAGAATACTGTGAGCAGGATGTTCCTGAGACTGCCATAATGCCTTCTGGACTGGTGCCTTAGTATAGCAGACCGTGCTTTCGGGAAACCAAACATTTCTAGCCACAAAAGAGCAAATCAATGTTATGGAATTGCTGTGAATCAAACTCTGACACTTACTCACCCTAAATACTGACTTGATCCCGATGATATTCCTTTGAACAGATGAAAATGTGGGCCTTCTGTCATTCAGTTCAGTACGATCCTGATTCCACCCAGAAAGTGCAGGTACAGATCTTAGCAGGGTCCTGAAATTTTAGATTTTCAACAACACATATGAGAATATTTCACAYGCTCTCAGCATCAGAGAGAAATACAGCAAACACTGTAGTTGTTCTTATATGTTTTATTGACAGTGTACATATGTTGATATATAGTGCATTACAATACTGACTGCTAGGATTTTTTATAAATGTTTAGTTCATTTTAACTATTTTTTAAAATTTTCACAATAAAAATAATCAAATAACATGCCAACATTTTAAAACAAATTATCACATTAAATCCATTTGGATTTCATGACATATGTATCTGTACAAAGGACCCCATATCACAGAGCATTCACAGTGCATAAGGTCACAGTCATTGAAAAAATAAATAACATGATAAATAGATTTGTGTTATTTACAGTTTACAAACTCATCCCTTTCTGTTTTCAAAGTAAGCAGTTCTAGAAAGTTTTAATAATATTTAAAGAGGTACTGCACTTCTCAAGGGTGCATTGGAAATGTCTGCAAATGCGAAACAGGAAAATTTAAAAGGTTCAGAAGCTGCTTCAGTGATCTTGAATGATTTCAAATACTTGCAACAGAGGAGATAATGGGAGCCAAATTCTGCTCTCAGTTCCACTGATGTAAATTTGTGCCAGTGACCATGACTTTGATGAGTACTGGTGCTACTCCCAGGAACAGGAAGGCAAGAATTTGGTCACAACTTTGCTGCAGAGATTCAGCCATTTGGAACTACTACAAAAACTACTGGGCTAGCAGATTTACAAGTGTTCTTTGCATATGCAACTATTATTTGAATAAATGCCATAATCTTGCTGCAAAAAAACCTCTGGAAAGATGGATTTCGGTGGGTATTAGTCTTTCCAGAAACTTTGCCTGTCCAGTTTTGATATATTCTGATATTCAGAATATATTCAGATTTTGTCACAATTCCCTATTGCTATATATCAGCCTTCCCATTTGCCTTTCAAGCTTATTACAGATCACCTCAATGATAAGAAAGCAACGATTATATTGTTTGAGTAAGAAAAATAGGAAAAAATACGGGATTAATTTCATATTGGTAGTTGCCTTAAAGAAAATACCAGAATGATATTAATTTCCTAAAATCATTCATTTCTTTCAGACAGTGCACTGTATATCAGAAGTACAGTAGCAAGTAGAATATGTGATACACAAATTGCCACAATCATTACACATCTCAGTCTGTGGAGAACGAGCTACATGTATCTCAGATTTCAGGACATGGATGAGTAGGATCTCACAGCTTTCTCTGGGGAAAAAAAATATTAGAACCCCACACAAAGGTGCTCTGTGTTCTGCTACTGTGTGGAAATAGGAAAATATACGCTCAGGTTATTCACAAGGAGATTTTTAAACATGTGCATGCTAGGAAAGAAACTGGAATGCACCTGCCATTTGAATGACAACTTCTTTTCTTCTGCAAAACACTGATCACGTGCATATTGTTTTCAAAAGAGTTCATATGAATAATAAAGTTGCAAGTGGGGTTAGTACAGAATTGCTGGAACTAAATGCTGTCATTAATCTGTAACTATCATACACATCTCTCTCTCTCTTACACATCTCACCACCCAACAAACTTTGAAAAATCTAGAGTTCAGATCCCCCAAAATAAAAAGGAAAATGTGTACTAAGTGCAAAAATGCAGAGATTTCCTTTTGAAAATCTCCTAACTGAAGGATCTGAAGCTTGTAACAATAGAACATTATGCCCAAAAGTGCTGCATTTTAATTAGCAAGAATCTTTGGTTTCACCTGGATATCAATGTTATCTTAGTGTCTGTTTCATGTTACGTTAGAAAGTCTGATCTTTCCTTGGCATGAATAATCAGGCAGTATTTATACAACCTAAATCACTCTATCAAAAATATCTCACTGAAGTACACAAATAAATGGCATTACAATTGCAAGAAAACCAAGAACGGAAGACAGCAAAACTCGTGAGAGATTTCTGCAACTAGAGCAAAAACATAACAGAAACAAGAGTGTGTAATTAAAGCACAGTCACAAAGGGATTCAAAGATAGAATTTTCTCTATAATTGCTATGTAAGAATTAGATTAGGAAAAATCTTTTCCAAATTCTTTACATGTTAACAGAATGTTTACAAACATAATCTAAAATCAGGAACTAATTCTGTTTTTGTCATAACTGCAGAAAGTATATAAAAATAAAACAAAATTGGCACACCAATGACTGAGCCAGGAAAAAGATGGTTGACTCTGCTGTACCTGTAGGGAAGACTTAAGGTGTTCTTCTAGGCTGGACTGCAACCTAGAGAGCAGCCCTTAGATCATCAGATGGTCATGAAGATTAGCACAGCTCTAGCTTTCCAGATTTAGGTTTAAACACATAGATCCTGAGCCTGGAATCCTTACTCAGGCAATAATCTCTATGCRTAAGTTGGATTCAGAGTACCTGGAGCAGGACTTGTATCACGCAACTTCATAATGCAGTGTAAGTGTTATGATCTGTAAATGGAATTGGACACCACTGATTTCAATGGAAAAACTCCCACTGGATTACTATAGACAGGATTTCACCCTGCAGGTCTACACGGGATTGTATTACTCCAACAGAATCATAACAGAAAGGACCTCTTACAAAGCTCTTCTTGGCCTGCTGTAATTCAGTTTTTATCCTGCTTGTGCCCCTAAAGAGGTGCAGAGTTTTGAAGTTGTCTCTGAGACAAGGAACCAGTTCTCCTCTTATAAACAACACTGCAAATCTAAAGTGATAACAGCAGAGCAGAAGTCCATAGACTCCAGCCAAGCCTTTTTGTTTRAGGAAGAAATAAAATGTTTAGACTACAGAACCAGTAATATATGAAAGAATCCAAATGTGATACAAAACCCAGAGAATATGCTCAGCTGTCATCTTAGGACACAATCCAGCAAGGCACTTGGATACACGCTTAGCTTTAAGCATGCAATCAATCGTGCTAAAGTTAAGCTTTGCTGGATACGAGATGTCTTCTTCTGAGTTATATTACTTTTCAGTGATAGCATGCTGGCAATTTTCAGATCACAGTAACAGTTTTCCCTCTCACATCTACCAGCTTTCTTTTCACTTTTGAGCTGAACATTATCTTACACAACATTGTGACATACATTCCAAACTCAGCCAGCTAATTTTTGCAATGGTTAGCAGAAYAAAATGGCTACAAAATTTTACAGACACAATCTGAACAGATGCAATATAAAATTGTATTAATTTCAGGGAGCCAAGCATAAATCACTGTTTTTCTTGCTTGGAAAACTGCAAAATTTGTGGTAGTTTCCTGATCATATGAGCAATTTTTTGTACATGTGAAAGGCACTAGTCTGCTGTTACTCAGCAATATCTTCCTGAATCACTGACACATTCTGAAGCAGGTGTACCTGACATATAGCAATCTGTCAGCCAGATCTTTCMCACACTAATTTTTCTGCATGGCTTGGTCTGTAACTGCCATCTTTCTTTATTTTAGCATATGGATAAAGTCTATACAGGGACTCTTTAGCATAAACTACTTCACATTATTTTACGTCASCAAGGCCCTGATATAGTGTCTAATAATTCTTTGGCAAACAATATATCCCTGGTCATACGGTACTGCTGGAAGAATCCTATTAMTATAAATAATGACAAGCATGGCAGGATATCTGTACCATAACAGCAGGCGCATGTGACACTGCCTAAGGAGGTGCAGCATTAGAATTCAATATAAGTTTTCCTGAAGTGGGTCTGCATTTAACAAGGACTAAGAGATGACAAGACCAATCATGACATTTAAGGTCAGTACTACCTTACAGGATTGTCTCTGGTGACGACAGAACACACTGGTTTTCTGGTGTAGGTGATATTTCAACCATAAAAATTTTATCATTTTAGGCAGAACAATTTGAAAAGATGTCTCAAGGATTCATGCAATTAGCAAGCAATTTCATGCATGTTTGGGGCAGGGAACAGCTGTTATGGAACAAATTGGTGCCCCTACTCTTTTAAAGTTGGCTGGCTCAGAAATATGAAGGTACAGTACAATTTGCTGGGTCTGGCACTGTAAAAACTGATGCCCTCACCACTGTCAACTCAGCTGATCACTAGGCATTCAAAACTAGATTTTGGAACTACTCTTTTGTAGTATGAAGACATCTGGACAGCCTGTACTGTGCATAGAAGAGCAAATGTTTGCTTGGAGGCAGCTAGTTCTCCAAGACCACAGAAAGGCAGAACCTAGAAAGAATCCATTTAACTCAGCTTCCATCTATACTCTTTTCATACCTAAGTCATCAAAAAGTATCAGCAGCAAACCATTCTCATGAAAGGTAGCAGGGAAGAGAGTGAGACTAGAGAGGAATGTTCCAGCAGTGTATAGCAGTGTGCTGCATCTTCACAGCCCTTCTGCAACAGAACACTCACAAAAATGAATATGAATTCAGCCTCTTCTGCTTTACACTGCAGCAAAAATGTCTTGAATGCCAGAAAAGAGGTCATCTGCATACAAATTTGTCTGAGGACAAATAAGTCTACTGTCATGCTTGCCTAGTCAATAAAGCATTTTAATAATCAAAGACTTGTTGTCATCATTAGGACCGATTAGATTAACTAGCTAATTAAGGTGAAAAATCCCAGACCTCAATTGGGTACTAATACTGACATCTGTAACAAGTGTGAAGCAAGTATCACATATGYTGCCTTTTTTCCTTAGGACTATTTTGGAAGGACCCAATTCCTATTAAAATTCAACAGCAAAATACACTCCTTAATTTGTACCAAAATAATTTTTTTAATAGCCTTCATTGTAAACACATAGCCTGGTGTAAACATTGTTCTACATATGAGCTGGTTGAAAGGAATTATTTGTCATAGATGGTAAAATAAAGAACTTTCTGGATTAGTGCTTGTCTACTGAAGTTTTAAAGTATATTCTCATTGATGCAATAATGGGAATTTTTATATATAAAGTGCAAAATATTAATATATTTAAAAATGCATCAACTTTTAGTTGATAGATTTACTTTATAAACATTAAAAAATTAAAAAATCTATGTATAAAGTCAACCGTGCTTCTTTAAAAACTTTATGTGCTCTTTCATTCATATACAACTTTAATATATTTTTAAAGTTTAGTAGAGGTTTCAAAATATGCTTATTTCTCAATCATATGAATCTAAATCGTACTACTACTACAGCATGGAATGTTACCCATTATCCTTAATACTCTGGGCCAGATCTTGCTGTCCATTTAAAGTAATTTCTTTTGTCAGATTTCTGCTGGTGAAAAGGATATCAAAACCTGGCTCTGCTAGGGGTTAAAAAAGAAGCGTATCATGCTTTAAAACTTGTATGCAATCAAATCAAGGACCAGATTCTCTTGATAGACTTGCTTTTGTCCTAGCTGTTTCTTATCTGCACTGCTCAGTGTCAGACACCATCTTCATTAAGCTTCCAGGAATAAATAAAAAATGGAGAAGAATACACTAGTTTCTTGATTAATACATTAATGATGAAATAAGCTCCTTTCCCCTACCAATCAAATCAAATCATATCCAGGATGAGTTTTATTGTCAGAGAGCCTGGATAGTATTCTCAGATGATAACAATAACTGATAGTTACTGAACACCCAGTTGGATTTTATTTGATTAGTTTCTTCTAAATTTACAAAGTGGGCTTACTAGGACCAATGAAAATTTTTTCTTACGGTGTAATATTCCACAAATGTTAGTTTATATTTATGTATACAGCATTCTTGTTAATGATAAAACATATTTTCAAGTATGAATCTCTGCATGAAATTCTCCTCTTCAATATTCAGATACTCTTACTTTTAGTGTGCATCATCAAAAGTGATACAACATCAACCATTTCCTCTTCTTTCTCTGCAGTGTTGTTCATGTTTGTTGAAAAGAGTGATAGTCAACATTCCCATCAAAAACCATCTGTGCAGTTCCTCTATAAGCAGAGTACTTGAAGGGGGAAATGATGTCCTCAACAGTCCATGCCATGATATGTGCCTTGGACTTTCTGGTCCTGTAGCTGAGATATTTTGACTGAGCCAAGAAAAGTTCTGAACTTGCCTCTCTTTCTTCCATGGACAATAACTGTCAAAAACAAAAGATCTATAAAGCTTTTTCTGCAGTCTTTTTATTAACCTTGGTGGTGGTATTTGATTGTCTGCCAGAGAATGAAAACCACAACAGTAAGCCCCAGAAATGGGACATTTGAGAGTTCTGCATGAGATCCACACAGCTGTATGACTGAGCAGCAATATCCAAAGAGGAGGAAAATGCTTTGGTTGCCTCAAGTGAGCATGTTAAAAGAAAGATTTGTTTTCCTTCCACACAGRTAAAAGTGCTTGTTAGCTGATGAAGCAGAAACGACACTCGAAGTATTGATGGAGACATGATAGAAATATCAAAAGTCTCCTGTCATTTACAGCACATGTAATCAAAAGAATCTCAGTCTCTTTCCTTACTGTGGTTTAAAGTTCTTCTCGGCACATTGGGAAGTTGACAAAAGTGAAGACATTAAACTCTATCAATATAGAGAAACACAAGAAAATAGCATAAAGAAACAATACRTAGATGCCTAATTTCCTGTCAAGCTTCCACTTATTTGCATGGATTCCAATCACCTGCAAGTAAACAAAGTGTTAGTTAATTAAGCTCTGAAGGAGACTTTTGAAAACCACCATTACAAGCTAAAAATTAAAGTCTTCTAAATTAGAGATCCCTAACCAAGATATACATATATTCTTGGCAATTTTACAGATGAAAAGGCAGCATATTTTTTTCTGATAAAGAAAAGGGATGTAAAAGCCCACCCAATAACTCAAACATGAGCATGACTCTCAGCTGTGCTGAGATCATATTAATGAACCCACTTCAAGGCCCCTTCAAAGTTCTTTATTTAATGGAGAAACAGGYTCCTAGGTGCCCAGTTTCAGTATGTGCTACATTTTCAATATGTGGGGCATAGTAGCATTTATTCATTGTTTCAGTATCAACTAAATTAATGCATTGAAGCCCTCTCCCTCAGTGCCCCCTCAGATCTTTTATGTCCCAGTAGTATACCAGCACCCAATGTTCATTCTTTCAACAGCTTCAGAAGAGCTAGAGCAGAGCAAATCATTAAAGAAAGCAGAACTAAAGGGAATTACAAACTACAGGTAGCAAAGCAATGAAATTCACGCAAGGCTCCTATTTCCAGTGGTGTGGAGTAACTCTGAATCCTTATTTCAGTCTTGCTCAAAAGTCTCTGTTGAGGTTTGCTAGAGAGGGGTGGGGGAGAAATCAGAGCATTCAACAGTAMAAATGAGAGAATTAGATGCCTTGAACTCAACTGACATAGTTTATGCTATGAAAAAGGTCTTTTTAGAAAACCCTGAATAGCCAGCCTAATACTATCTGCATAATCCYCCTATGTTTTCCAAAGTGCTGGTTACTAATATGCATGCAATGACATCAGATACAAACGTCCAAAGAATATCTTTGCTGTTTCACAAGCACTGTACAGTATTGCAGAATTGGGGATAGGACAGGAAAAGAACAGGCTCCCACAGCTTATATATCAGATGCATTAAGAAGTTAGTGGCATAGTGAACAGCCTTGCTCATTCTACCACTTAAAATCGTGCACAGGTGATGTGGAGCTTTGTAAGACCTAGCCATGCAACAGTGTGAATTCTCACGTGATGATCATCTCCTCACAGAGTCTCCACAGGCAGTTGGCAAAAAGATGTTAGTATAAGTGGGTATTTATACCTTTGGGATTTGATTCTTCCCACAGTGGGTTCCCTGGGAGTCAGCAGGATCAGATCCTAAGTACCAGCAAAATTGACTTTTGAAACAGAATTATTGTTTCATCTTAACAAGTCATGTGTTACAAGGACAGGGCCTTATGCTAAGCAACACTTAGCATGTTTATTCAAAGTGTTGAGGTTCACAGTCCTCACAGACTAATCGTCATTAAGAGGTTTTGCTAGAGCACATTGTTATTCCAGGCTGGCCTTAAAAACCAGATGCAGAGGCAAAGAGGGATGAAGTGTACCTGGGTGTTGTCCCAAYATAAAGTAGAGACAGGCCTGGGGTATGCAGCTGAACACAGGAACACAGAAGTACTATTGGATTCCACAGTTTCAACACTGCCATTGAAATCAATGGGAGCTATATGTAGCCAGCACCTCTGCTGCACCAAGTGCCAGATTTCAGTCCTCAGTGAGGACAGCGACAACTTTTCTACTCATGGTATTGCTAGAAGGATTGTATTTTCCAAGAATCAATGCTTTGGGGATGATAAGTACTTCCAATTTGTCCTTCTATAATATCTCAAGTAAATAGCTAATTATTCTACAATTTGAATACTCCAAAGAGTTACATTTGGAAACACACAAATACTTACAGTAAGCGCCACTGATCCTAGCAAAAGTGCAACTGAATAGACCAGTCCTTTACTGTTTATCTTAACCTGTGGGAATTAGATAGAGAAAAGATCTTTAAAATGTTTAATATATAATAACTGCGCTTTGGAGATCAGAARCCAATTTATTGATTTATGGTAGTCTACATTCTGTTTTGACTAGTAATTAACTTCTCCATTTTAAACTATGCAAATCCATAACAGATTTATCATAATGAAGAATCAGATAGTTAAAGAATCAAAACAAATGAGCAAGTTATCTCACCTCTATTAAAAACATGGGCATTTAKAGTGGATTTTAGTTTAAAGATCCTCAGTAGAAATAAATACTATTCTCATCTTACAGCCAAAAATACTAAGGCACAGGGAGACAGACAGATGCACTTGAAGCTGTACCACTGTAGACCACTGAGGAAACAGCCAAAACCAGACATCCATGGCTTTATTTTCTTGCAATACAATATAATGTATTCCAATTGACAACAATGGGAATTAATTGTCTGCTGTGGAGARACTCCTGGTTCCCTGACTGAGAAATAACATCTTATTTAGCAACCAATAACATGCTCAGGAGATTTTTTTTATTTGTATGCTTTTAGGATATGTTTTTTTAAACAAACAAACAGACACAGTAAAAATATGCCCGGTATACATACAGATGATCCATAATTAACCACCATGGTCTGCAAACCCCATGGAACTCCAAGGCCCACCAGAATGTCAAAGACATTGCTCCCTATTGTGTTGGATACTGCCATGTCACCAAGGCCTGTAGAGAGAAAAAAAACCTCTCAGCTATAAACAAATGTATACTCCATGTTTTAAAGGAAATTAAAGGGGAATGATCTGCCCTGACCTAGTCCCTCTTGGATTGGCCAGAGCATCTGAGGTAGGGAGATAATTTCCATAATCTTTTCATGACTTTTGAAAACAGTGTGCAAAATCTGCTAACTCTAGCTACATCTTTCTTGTGGCTTGGAGAGCCTTTACTGGGTGAATGGTAGTCATTCAGCATCTGAGTTCAATTCACATTCAAAAGGAAGTTGATACAGTTGCTCTAGACAGTCTGCAGCYGCAGAGAACCTGGAGATTGTCTGTTGGTTTTAGTCTGTGGAATACCTGTCATTTAGCTCATGTCAATGACAAAAAGCGATCCTGAAAAAGAACTAAACCAGATAGGACACAAAGATAGTAAGCASTTCTTGGGGGTCAGGGCCTAATAAGCAATGATTCATTCTAGGAAAAATAAAGTGCTACAGGAAATAAAAAAAAGAGTGAATGGTGCTGAAGTCACTTGGCATTACTGAATATCTGTTCCTCATGTTCATCCTTGGCTAGCATCTCATTCTGCACTAATGTCAGAGGAAGCAGTGGAGGCAACAGCATTCTTCTCTGCCTTTGCTAATTTCCCTTAGGTACAGGCCTAGCTATTGAATCACTTCCACAAAACACATACTGGGAAGGAAAGGGAATTTAGATGTAAATGCGACACGCCCTGCAAATACTTTTGAGAGTTCACAGAGCAGAGACAGACACTGCTGGTCATAAGTACAGTCTCTGCATGCAGGGAGATACTGAGAGAAAGCTTATGCTTCAGATCCATATTATGGCAGTATCACTTTCTACTCTTTAGATATTTCTCTCTAATCTGTCTTGTAACTGTCTCTCTTGTAACGAAGTGTACAAAAGCTGTGCACTATCCTTGAGAGAGAGGGGCTGCTTTTTGCCAAGCTTGCCTTCACCTTTAGAAGAAACAATACCTCCAGTAGTTTGCCTAATACTAAAGAACTGATCTAAAGAAGCAATCTGTTCATTTTAAAATGTAACAAGTTTGCCTCCAATCCTTCCAAAAATCTGTTCACTTTAATAACTACATATGGAAAATTAATTTAATAGGAAGGTAGTTCCATAAGAATCCTGAATACTTTTGTTCTGCTTTTTGTGAGATTTTCCTGCACACAAGAAATAACATAATCTGGAAAATTAATTATTTTAAACATATAATCCTTTTTAATCAAGCATTCTCCTTCTGATGAAGAGATTATGTCTAAAGTGTGACTCTCAGAAATGATACATATTATTTAATACTGTTATTCTTATCTCTTACTGCAAAGATGGGACTTTCAGGTAGTTAATTTACGATTTCAGAACCCTTGCTGTTTGCCCACTGACATGTAATGGAGAGCTCATTATCTGAAAAAACGTCTAGGGGAATTAATACTGTACAAAACTACAATCGGAACCTGTTGTACAGGACAGCACACTGTCGGGTTTAATGTTTTTCAACTACAAGAGAAAAGGATGTGGCTAGAGATATTTCTCAAGCAAAAAAGGAAATGTAAAAAAAATTAATCAAAAGTTAAAGATACATGAGAACTGTTTGACAGTTTCAGTTAGAAAGTTGATGAGGACATTGCAGACATTTATCTAAAACCCCTTCCAGTGCCTCTATTCATATATGCCAAAGGGAAAGAGGTCTGCGTTTGGACAAGAAGTATACTTGCAGCATGTTCACTTTTGCCAGATCCTCTTAAACCACTTCGTTTCCCCGGGTTCAAGAGGTATTTTGAAAATCAATACAAGTTTTACACGGACATGTGCTGATAAGCATATGTTCTTCAGCATGGTTTTTTAATAGCTAATATTCCATTTTTGCCTGCTACTTACATCTTTTTRCCCTGACTGATACATACCATGCATGTAATATCTGAGTGTTGAATGAATGCGAGGCTGTGCCCAGTCCCATAAAGCAAAAGATAACAGGACAGAGATGACCTTTTGGTTCACAGTACAGTGAAATAAAAACTAACAATAAAATTGCAYTGAGAATTGGTGTGTATGGACAAAGTAAATCACAGAAAAGGTATGTAAGATTGTAATTATGTTCCTTTAGACAGAGTACCTTGTCTTGCTACTATTAAGCTGGCCATGCAGTCTGGGACGCTTGTTCCTGCAGCTAAGAAAGTAATGCCCATGATCACATCTGGTATCCCAAGGGTGTATCCAATCACAGTCACCTGAACAGCAAGGAAAACAGATTAGCCTATAATACTTGGAAAGACCTCCACTCCAACACAATTATGGCACACTCTTAACTTTGATCTATGGTGYGGACCCTGACTCAAGATACCTACCCATTTCTGCAATAACCAGTCTAAAACCAACCTAATGAAAAGCACTTTGGGGTATATTCCTAAGCCTTCTATGAGCAAACAAAAAGCTCCCTTTTCTGTAGTTCTAACAGGACATACCGATCTTTTAAGGAGGTCCGACTTGTTGGAGTTTCTTGTTTTCGTTTTTTGTTCCCAAGAATGACAAGATTCTTCCTAGTGCAATTCCCAGGACAGAAGGACTGGAACTAATTTATACTGGGATACAGGGGTAGAGATACAAAGAACTTAGTTTTTCCCAATACATGAAGAAGGAATAAGTTTCCTGCATGATTTCTCATATAATCCCCAGATGAGCAGTTTTTGTTACACTGTCCCTTGGGGATTCAGATGCAGCTTTCCAAGAGCTTAGGGAATAGCTGAAGCTCGTAGTACAACTTTTTGAAAAGACAGGCTACTGTATTTAGGTGAATATCCAAAGCAGACTGAAAAACACTCAAGAAAAGAGGCTGAACAGATAGCCAGGAACACAAAGGAAATAGTCTTGTGGGAGTGAAAGGATTGAAGCAGGGACAGGCAGCTGCTTCCCTGTCAAGACTGCTAAGGGTGAAGGGAATCCACTCGTCAGCCTTCATATTCTCAAAAGCAAGCTGCAGCTCAGAAACAAGAGTGGGCAAGAATCTCTGCTGTAAATGGTAATGGGGTACTGTCTGCCTCTTGAAATAAGAGGTGTTGCAGCCTCGGTGAGCATGTCTCTTATTTGTGAAGGGAGGCACCTGCAAATGACACCAAGGCCTTACATGCGTGGTCCTACGCAGGACAGATAGTATGAAGTGAGTATGCGGCTTTGGCACAATTATACCTGGAAGAATGAATGTCTAGCATATGAGTTTCTCTTTAAGTGTCTTTAAAACAGTCCACATCAGGAGAGAGAGGGGTTACTTTACAATGCAAAACTTTATGAATTAAATATACGGATAACACAGAATCTTCCACAAGAGAAAACATGATTATAAAGAAATAAAGTGCCTAACACATCTGGGGAAGATTGAGCTGTTCTCTACYCCCAAATATTTTGCAGGTATGAAGCTTATGAGCAAAAATTCTTCTAAAATATCACACCAAATTTCAGCATACTGCATTTCTATGACTATATACATTCCAATATGAAAGAAGGCAACAGTTTCTTCACTGCATTTTCTTTTGAAAGAAAAAATGAGCATATTGCACAAGCAACCAATCTTCCAGTTACAGTTATATACAACATCTTGGCTTTGCATCTTTCAGTGTAGAAAAAAAAGTAACTTCTAAGTATACTTCAAAAGTACCTTTATTTTTTTCATTTCTAAAACCAGGCTGAGGTGCTTTCCTATTTGTGCCCCTTCTCTGACTGAAAATGTACRCTTAAAAAGAGAAATTAAATGATACTAAGAAATAAAAAACAAGAATCTAGTCTAATCTTCAAGTAAGCGTGCTGCTAAATTGATCGCAACTTGCAGATCTACAACACGTACAGTCTGCTTTTCRTATGTCTAGGGCAAATGGAAACATTTTACAGGCAATCATAGTACTCTTCCCTAAAAAAGATTTATTGCATTAGTCCACTCAAAGTATTTTACAGTACTTGTGAGTTTTCAAATCTTGCTACCCATCTGTATAGCCATATTTCTAAAGGTGCCTCAAGACAGATGCTGCGAGAGTGAAATGCCTTCATTTAGACCTCCAATCGCTAGTAGGATCTGGATGCCTACATTCTTTTGAAAATCTAGCTGGCACCTTCCTATATCTGTAAGTGCCCCATACACAMGGAAAAGGTCCAAATATTTGTGAGAAAAGAGTAGCATAAGGCTAGAATTATAATAATTAGAATATTCCCTGAAGAGACTGCACTATGATTACATACGCTTCTTTATCAAAAACATAACAGATATATTAGCTATTCTGCAATACACATTTCACTCAATATTGGAAAATCTTGCTATATGCACCTACCATCCACACCATAAAGTAGGAAAACAAGGCAATCCAGAGAGTGGATAAGATGAACGTCAGCATAAAAAAATTCTCCCAGCGYGGTTTGCTGCAGTTTGGAATGGTGCAAAAGAGCAGGAATATCAATGGCCATGTCAAAATCCATTTGATTTTGTTCATTTTTCCATCTACGGGACAAAGAAAGGAAAAATCAGTTTAATTTTTCTGCTATGGTCCTTGGCCCAGTTATACCCCTTTGAACAGAGCAGATGATATGATCCCAGATAGTTGATTAAAACTGTGCATGTCAGCTCATTTCCCAGTGTACCTTTCATCCTTGCTTGCTTTGTGTTTATACTGTCAGCTAAGTTCTGACCTTGTATGCATATACCAGGACATTACAGTTCAAGCCTTCCAAAGTGTACGTAAATCCAAGAAGGAAACAGAATCAGAAGGTATGGCTGCTTTTGAAACGACAGTACTAGTCAGATTTGCTGCTCTTTCAAATATGTGTATCATTATTATTAATCCAAAATAAAAATCTAAAAAATTATTTGCTAAATTTTTTAAAAGGAAAATTGAGAGGCTGGTAGTGAAAATAACCTGCACCTTCTGTGCAACAACAGAATGTACTTTTCACAGAAAAAACAGAATTGCCAAACCCAAACTGTGAGTGTGACAACCTTGTCTCATATACTTGACTGTAGTCACTTGGAGAGCACCTCAAACTAGGATTCAGCAGATCAAGACTTGACAGCTGTTTCTGCAAATGTGTATAGCACCACCATGGGTAAGTCACTTAGCTTCTGTAGAAGAAGAGTGAAGATAACGACTGCCCCTGTACAAGTCTCTGAAATCAACCAGTGAGCAATACCAGAGACCTGTTATTACTGATGAAGGCAAGCGTGAACTTTTCTACTTTGAGAAAATGCTGTAAGTATTGTAAATGTGCATGTAAATCTCAATACATAGAAGAGATTTATTTTATCACTGTGATATATTCAGAGATATAAATTCCAGAAATAACAGAATTTTTACATGTTTCATGAGGTGTCCTGCAAGTAGAGTAACATATTGTTTTTTCAGGCTAAATCTGAGTTTTACAGCCAGCTGCGTGATGGGTTTTGTTTGGGTTTTCTTCACATATTTTACTATAATAAGGATTTCCTGTTATTTCAATCAGTATAAATAAATTGGTAATTATATGCATGGCATGAGATCTACCAAAATATGCCATTTTGAGCAAAATGGGTGATCACATTGAAAACTATCGGATACATCTTTAGTAAATTTATATAACTAARTTAAGAAGAGCCCTTAATAATCTGGGAAAATTCCAACAATTTCACCAAGAATTTTCCTTCAGCAAAAACAATGGGATTTAGGATTTGTTTATGTGAGTTTTTCTCAGTTACTTCAATTAAATCCGAAATCTGTCACCTGGACCTATGTGCACCAGATGCAATGAAATTAAATGTTAGACATTCTAAAATGTAGTATTACCTCTACTATCTGTGAGGCTACTTACAAGTCTAATTTAATGTAACAGCYTTCTCTATTTATTCGGGTATATACTTTGGTGCTTAGCTATTTTCCTGCTTAAGTGATGAATCAGCTCCTTAACTTGAGATTTCCTTGTGAATTCTGAGAAGTCATCAGCCCACCAGGAAATCTGAGCTTGGCTCTTTATTCCCTTTAGCTTGCGACTGTGGAACCTAACACAAAAAACTATTAAGGTCCCTTGGTCAATTCTATTCCTCGAATTTTACATATCATTGGGGAGCTATTACAGATTTTTCTGGGAAGTCCTTTTTCTCTATGGTTACATATACTTTGGCAGAGGCTTTTAAAACAGTTACCTCGTATCTGCTCTGTCCAAAAAAAGGAATGATACTTCTTAGTTCACAACTCACTTCCACGCTGTTTACAAGGCTATAAATATCATACGATAATTTACACCTCCTTCTGCTTAATTTGTTTCAGTTTGGATCATTAAAGAACTCCTGCTGGTTAATTTGGACTCTTTGTCTACCCATGGTGCTAAGCTTGGTTCATAGTCAAACAAGTTAATATGGGCTTTGCTGGTAATTGTACTTAATTCCAAATGCACAATGAGTGGGCGACTGTCTGAGAGGAAAAAATACAAATCTGACTCTGATCTAATGTTGGTGTAATATGACTGACTTCAGTGGTGCTCCACACAGAAGAGATTCAGGCCCATTCGTCTTTTAAATACCATGAATAAAAGAAACAAATTTGCCTGAAGAATGAGAAGGACAAAYGCTATTAAACTCTATTTGGGAATATGCATGCTGCCAGGAATCCTGTCTAATGTCCTGAATCACTTAAACAAATGCTTACCAGTGAGAATTCACAATGTTTTACCACTGGCATTGCTGATCTTGATAAATTCTAGGAAATGTTGGTGGAACTTGCCTTTCTCTTGTCTTTGCTCAGACTCAATGGATGTGCATTAGATTAAAAATCCTGGCTCCATTACCGGTGATGCTTTATCTACAGAAAGTCATGTGTTAGAACTGCATTTTTCAGCTATATAGTTTATGGAAGTGACCCTTGTATTTATCATGTGACAACTGGGCTTGAGACTTCAGAGAACAAGAACTGTATTCTGGGTTTTGCTGGGTTAACAGAGAAGCTGACTGGCCATTTACAGCTAGCCTGGAAGAGTTCCAAACTATCATGACCAAAGTAGCCTACATGATACACTTTACTTTGGCTTCTCTTTTGTGTTGGGATTTGCTATTTTTATAAACTTTTATATATGGTCTTATATGGATCTGGCCTTGGTTCTGCTTCAGATCTTTTTCTTAAGCTCCCACTGTGCTGGGTAATGGAACTAGTGTGCCACCCAGTGCTAAAGCAGTCTGAGCTTGCTCCAACATCCCAGTGAAGTGAGACCTCACTTCCTCAACAAACTGCTCACTTCATCCACTTCCCCTGGCTTAAATAAATAGACAAACAACATCCAGCTTGAGAAATTTGTTTTTTCCAACTCTTTTGAAATTACCTCTTGTGCTGTTCTCTTGATTTGTTTTTGACCACCCATTGTAAAATAACCATTAAAATGATCTAGCTATAAATCTGTTTAATTGGGGTGTGTTCTTAGTTAATGACAAATTGTTTAATTATTCTTGTTTAGCATGTCCTGTACATCTGCAAGGAAGAAAATTATTATCATTAACACTATTATTCAATAAATAGCTGTCCTGTAAAAACAGACAAACAGTCCCATTACAGGACATTAACTCAGTTGGGTTTTGGCAGAATGGGCCACTTCTTAAGCTCGGGGTCTGAAGGCTCCTGCAGCATCACATATAGCTGAGGAAAGGCATAATTTGTTTATTGCAGTCCTTCATGACAATAATGAAAGAATACTGYTTTATTACAGAAGCCCATCCTGCTCTATACTCTGTTCACTTCACTCTACTGTTACACTGAATGATTCGTTTTTTGCTTGAAGTTATGTTTCCTCCTTTATATATCCATTTCTCTGTTCCTCCAAAATATTAAACATATTTTTGGAAGCCAAGCAGGACAAATATTCCAGAGAAGTAATATTACAGAGCAGCCTCATTACAATGTTTATGAAAACCAAGAGAGAGCACTGCGACAAAGAGTCCTTTGGTAATTCTCATTGCCTTTCTGGAGTGCTTTTCTTTCTGGATGTTATGCTTGAAAGAATCACTTTCACATACAGATTGTTTTCTAGTAAAAAAAGTTAATAACACACACCAAAGCTGGTAAAAAGTGTTAGCAACATACATCACAGCACTGACAAGAAAGGAACATTTCCTTAAGGCACTATATAAAGTGCCTTTTTATAGGAAAAATATTTTTCAATTTGTAACATCCACAAAGAGTTGAGAGGAGCTCTGCACAAAAGAGTGAAACTGCTTTTGTGTTTTTATTCAGATCAAGAGTGTGCCTTTGAAGTATATATAACCTGTTTGCCCCCATTTACTCTATTTTGGTTTGCAATATAGAGCAGTCTTCAGTCACACCAATGAGATTCCCTTGGTATAAAGCTGATTAGGAGGCACAAACCTAAAATGCTTCTGTTAAAAATGGACCTTCAGTCCATGGGACCAAGCTAGAGTAGTCTGCAACTACACTGGCAGGGGTCAGATGTAGTTACTGCAGTATGACCACGTAAATTCAATAGCTTTTCCCACTTTATCTTCYGTTAAAAGAATGGTAGTCATACACAGGAATGCATTGCTACGAAGCTCACGTTAGGAACGTAAGAATTGCAAATCRCTATTTCACATATTAGATACTTCAGAAGAACACGTCCAAACCTTCAAATCTGGAAAAAGCATCTTCCTTACACAAAACAATCAGTAGCTGACTGATCGAAAAAAGTCCTAAAATCCCTGATAAGAGTATAGTATTGCCAATTGGATTAATGCTTATTCACATAAATCTCTAATTTAAGGCTACTGGAAAAATGGGGAYGTTTTCTTAGTGTTTACTACTGATTTCTATTTTTTCATTTTTTACTTTTGGTAATATTAAACTTAGAAGAAAAATAAAGCAGTTACAAGCTGATCTAGGATGTTTAGTGCTGCAGGTTTTTTGGGTGCCCCACTTTATCATTTTTAAATTACTGTTTTTTAAATCTCTCTACCTTTTTCATTTGGAAAAAACAAAATTGTTTTTTCCAATGAAAACTGATTTTTAGATCATCTTGATATTTACAAAGATTATATTTACATCCACCTATCATTAGCAATATTAATTCAAATCTTGACCTTAAAATGCATACTAATAAGGTACACACCTCCACACTGGGAGCTTTGTCACAATCTGGATAGCTGGTAAATTTCTCCTAGAARGTATTGTTCTTCAGGTTTGAGACCCGTCGGAAAAATTTAACATATGCAGATTAGCCAATCTGAAAGCCTAATTCATTTATGCACATCTGCATTCAAAATACAACAGATGAATATGAAATTTTGTCCCAAGTATAGGACTCGACACAGAAGTACTTAAAAGAAATGTAACAAACTAGATCAATTGTGACTTTTCCATCAGAATGATTTTCCACTGAAAAATGTCTTTATTGCAAAATAAAAAATTTCTGAGTCAATGTTTTTTTAATTTGCTGTTAGGAATATTAACACAGAAGCTGTCTCTCTGCCTTCTTAGAAAACCCTTACTGATTTCAGCTCTGCAAATTTCCCTAGGAATCATGAAGAGGCTTCCAAACAGGCAGTAAACATGTTAAAACATTCTTATTTCAATTCTTCTGCAACAGATCTTTGAAGGGAACTCTTTCTTTGAAAAGTCTTTTCTTCCCGTGAAAAATACTGAGGTTTTACTTTTCATCCTCTTCCAAAAGAGGCTATTTTCCAAAACACTGACACTTTTCTCAGAATAGAAGTTCCTTTTTCCAGAATACAAGTTCCAAATTCCAGACCATGATATCTGTCAAAAAAAACCTCATCCAGATTTCTRTTTTCAGCCTGTGCCTTTACCACACTTTGCATATTCAGATCTATGCCAATAATGTTCCCTCAGAGATATATTTTGGTTCAACAGGAACAGAACCTGAACAAAGAATTTATTCTAGTCTGCAGAAACAAGCTGTACTCTTAGTACAGAATTACTACAGGTTTACATAGGATAATATTCAACAGCAATGAAATGTAATAAAGCAGAGTACTCACTGTGTCTTCTTTGACTTGATTTGTTTTTGGCAAGGTAGATTTTATATGTTTTAATATTGCTGTCTATTTTCAAGGGAAGAGAGCTGGGGTTTATAAACTTCCTCAGGCCCTCTATACGCTTTTGGAGCAAAGTGACGAGCAAACATAATAATGCTACTGAACTGACCCCTAGCCTATTACATTTCTAAACTCTCCTGTGTACCTTTGTCCTACACAGAGTGGATTAGTTGTGCTCAACTCTCACAAATGGAGTACTTTCTACCAGTTAATTTTCACCAACAGGATTCCAGTTCATGAGCTCTGAGAAATCTCACAATGCAAAACAAAAATGCAGCACATGAGGACAACTGGGAGATCTGCCTCAAAAGTGCACCTGTGATCTGAACAAAAATGCTAAGGTAGAYACACCATTAGACAGGCATTAGCAAGAGGAAGCTCTTCCAAAAAACCTTTCTAGAACACTGAAGTTAGGTCTCACTCTGAACTGCTGTCTTGAAAAACCTTCTGCCATTGCAGAGAAGCTAAATTAACAATTTTGCATCAGTGTTTCCAGAGACAGGCAGATTTCCACAGTCAACTGTTTTCTGTTGTTGACTCATTACACATACATTTCTTTGATACTCAGCAGTAGTTAAAAAACAAATGTTAGGAAAGGAAAGGARAACAAAATAGAGAACATCATTTAAGATCATGGCTAATCCGTATCTTGGCTATACAGTTCTGTTCCTCTTGTCTCAGAAAGGGTATAGTAGGACCAGGAAAGATTCAGACAACAACACAATAAGGATGATCAAAGACACAAAGGCAGTTCCGTGCAAGTACAACAAGATAAGTTAGGAGCAGTCCACCCTGAAGACAGACAACTTCATGAGAGACATAATAAAGATCTTGTGTGGCAGAAGATCTAAGTGCCACAGTGAGGTGCATGGGGATTGTTTTGTCCACTTTTCCAATGCAAGAAGACATCAAATGAAGCTAATAGGAGCCAGATTCAAAGCAAGTAAAAGGATCTTCACACAACTGTAGAGCTCCTTGCCAAAGGATTGTGGCTTTTAAATATTTGTGAAGAGTCAAGAGAAATTGTACAGATTAATGAAGAAATATGTGAAGGATTTTTAAATGTTTAGAAATCACATACAGCCCAAGAAGTTCTCTGAGAAAATAATCAAAGAGCAGGGTAGTATCATATACACTTGTCTTGTTCACATTCTTCCCCAGACTTCTTCAAAAAGCTATAGCTGGAGTCAGAATATTGGGCTAGATGAACATCTGGTCTGACTCAGTACAATCATTTTTATGATTTCAGAAGATACTGTTAATTCCTTTTGGTTTCTATCCTGGCTTTGCATTTTGGATCCATACAAAAGGACTGCTAATCTCCTTTATTGCCATCTCATTTTAGCTCYGAGAATTATTCGTCTTATTTTACCTAACACCAGCACAAGTTATATAATGCATCCATGGTGCAATCCTGWGAGAGAGGGAGTTCTTCATTTCTGTGAAACCAGCAGGAGCTGGAAACACTGAATATTTTAAAGGATCTTGAATACGTGACAGTGAATGGGATTTAATCATCCATTAAAAGCTGCACAGAACTGCTTTTCTGAGTCTCGGCTCTAAAAGACTACTGAGCTATGCAAGAGCTTTGACATATCATTTTGTTGTCAGCATATGCCTGCTCAGTTTCATCCTGCTTTATTCTGATTCCTTTTCTTTTTTAGAGAGCTGCTTCCAAACAACTTCAGAAAAATCAGATAGTACAGCATCAAATGAGCCTTTCTCTTGCAAGGTAATCACTCACAGCCTAATGGTATTGTCAAGAAAGAAACTCCTCTTTAAAGGAGAACATTTCCTCCCAGACTGAAACTAAAAGCAAAGCCTTGTTTGTATGGTATCAAATGCAGTTTCCGTAAGAACTACTTGAGTTGCCTCCTATTTCAAGATGGGCCTGAATCACATCCTGTGGCAAATCTCTCTGGGTCTGAAAGATGGGATCTAGGCTAGATACTATGGTTTGACACTATTTTCATGTAAAATTTTTTATTCTCTATTCTAATGCTCTAAAGTCTTACTTTTATAACACAACACCATCATTGATGATATATAAAGCAGCAAATGACAACTGAACATCACTCAAAGACTGATGTAGTGCTTTAAACTTCACTTACACATATTTCTGCTTCAGAAGAAACTTGTTCTTGCAAAAGGATCTAGGACATGCAATTTGAGGAAGGAAAACCAAATCCCAAACCAGACTAAAAAAAGCTGACTACAGAACAGCAGGGAAAAAAAAAGAAAAAAAAAGAAAAAAAAAAAGGTTTGGACCAATTCATATTGATTTCCATTGGAGCTCTTAAAAAGACTGGGCTGAATTTTCTACTTAGCACATTACAAGCAGTTGACTTGGAAAGTCCTTTCAGTGTCTGTTCTTCATACGACTCTTTATAGTACTGAGAGAATAAATGAACTTTTGATCTTTAGAAAATTTATATGCCTTATTCCTGGCCTGAAAATACATCAAAGGAGAAACAGAGGGGATTCTGGGAAACTGTCTGCAAACTACCTTTTCCCTAAAGCCAGTCTCAAATGTCAGAGTTTTTGGCTACTGATTGTGCCACAGCACTTAAACAACAATAAAGCATGACACTGTTTCTTTATATTTTCCCAAGTGGCACTTTTTAGAGCAAAAATAGAAGAATTTTCCCAATCAATATATAATAGATAATAATGAGAACCCAACCATAATCATCTCCAGACAACAGATGAATAACAAAACCTGAAAATACTGATCAGAATTTTAAACATTTATTTCATCACTCTTAATGTATACTCTTTGATTTCATGCTGAACTTTTGCTTCACCACAGTATGAAATGTATCATCAGTGGTTCCACTTTGGCCTGTTACACCTCAATTATCTTGAAAGACTTTCTAAAAAATGCAGAAAAACTGCATTAAGGAAAGGGCAATAGCATAACTCATAAATCCCTCCTTAGCTGAAGACATTTTGCGTATTGTGAATGTCACACACTTTGGAAGCTCCACTCTGAAGTCTATTTTTCATTTATAAAGAGGTGGCCCATATCTTGAACAAAAACAAATATGACAATCTGGTCTCCAGGTAACGTTTGCTACATGTTAAGATTTTTGCATTGCCTGGAATGTAAAAAGATATATGTRACTGCTCAATTAAACCTTGAATTCAAAAACTTGATGGAAACAACTAGGTTAGAAAATCTTCTTTGCCGATATGTGCATTCAAAGCTGCATTATGTGGGGAGACATTCTTGCTCTTTATAAGTTGTTTACTATTATTATTATCGATATTAATATGTTCATGTGTGCAAGCATATTGTTGACTTATATTCACTTATTTTGCCATGCAATAAAAATAGGTTTTTCATGCTCTCACTGAATGAGCACATCGAATGCACCTATGTTTAATGAATCAGTTGTTACCATTCTTCACCTCCTGATGAAAGTCTGTAACTGCTGACTGCAAGAAGGTCCTTTAAGAGCACACACTATAGTGACACATGAAAACATATCATTTTTTTTCCACTTTTCATGTGGCAAATTTTCCAGTATGCTTGGATGTTTGTTCAATCACAAGGGTCTCTCCTAAAATGGTAGCGATTGAAGCAATGCAACCTTCAAGTTAGAATTTTGTGCGTGACATGGGAAATTCTTCCTTCTTTTTCACTGCATGTGATGTTCATTTATGCAGAGTAATACTGTTGTTAAACAGTGGCTGTGTGCCAGATGACTACTGACTACATGCCTGTGAGGGATAATCTAATCTCTGCTGTCTAATCACCAAAGCTTTTGAGGGTGAGTCAACAATGTAATGTGCCAAGGCACTATCATAATAAGGCTGATTATACATAGCCCTTTACACCAGAGGATTTCAAAATAATTTTCAAATGTGAGTATTAGATACTGCCACTCTAAGAATTGTAAACACCTTCAAAAATATTAAACTCTGTTTCTTCTCCTAAACCTTTCTTCATCTTCCTCTAAGAAGCCATCCCTGCAGTTATTATATCAAGATTTTTTATATACCTAGTTGCCTCTGGCCTAGTAACCTCCAAGAGACAAGTATTAACTGTTCACTTCAAAATTACTTTTAGTACAGTGCTCATCAGCTTAGTCTGACATGTTTTTAAATATAAACCTGTCTTACCTGCTTTCTCTTCACCTCTGGCAAACTAGCATTTCCACCATTATCGTGCATGGCAGCTGGGGAACACTTCCCTAGGATCTGTTTTCAGTCATGTAGCTACTGGCTTGGTTCTACTGTCCTTAAATCCAGCTTCCCGACATCAAATCAGTCCCCTTCCTCCTCTCTCCCCACATACGTTCTCTGTTCTTACAGCACAGTGTTTTGCTATTTTCCGTAATTCTCTTCTGTTTCCTTACTCTAAACATCTAGAAAGTAAGACTTACCTGGTAATGAAAATGGAGACAGATTGTCATGCTCATTTTCCTCCTCTTGGTTTACCACAGGGATGTTCCCATTTTCAATATTCTCGTGCTTTCCATTCTGGAGCTGTTTGCTTGAGCCATTTGCAGATTGGATTAGCCGCTGACGCTGTACAATCACAGAAAAAGTTTCTGTAAGCTTGGAAATGTTCCTGACTTTACTAAATCTGTGTTTTACTGTCTGTCCAGCCCCAGTCATTTGAGCCTTGCTATTCCTCCACAAAGCCTTTTTTCCAGAGAGTAACAAACATACCTGTATGTGACCTACCTGTCTCTGTGAGGCCAGTATTAACCACTGATCTCAAAATCACTAACTTGATGCTTGAGGAAGCTTTTGTATCTTTTTTTTTTTCCTTCAATGAGCATGGTTATTCTGAAACACTTCTCACTCAACAACTTACTGCTCAAAGTAGGAGCTGACCAGCAGTAGGACCATAACTATGCAGTAACACTCAAGACATTGCTGTAGTATTAAAGGTGGCCTATGAAAGACTCATGACCCCAAATGTCTCCTCTTGAAGTCCAATTCTTCTGCCTCCTTCCCATCCCCATCCCCTGTAGTAAATGTAAAGATCCTAATGTACATTTCAAAAGCAAGATTAACCCTAGTTGTCCTTGTCTGGGTATATAAATTCTCATGAAATATATGTATTGCCCCTATAGGTATGTCTAAGACTGCTACATTTGCAATACATAGTACAATAATGGCAGTGATCAGTCTTAAATATCAGTATATATACCAGTTACCGTACTGGAGAATGTGGGACGAACAACAATTTCCTACTTTTTTTTTTTTAAAAAAAGGAAATACTTGTGAGAAATACTGTTAGGTAAGACAATGCCCCACTGGTAAGTATTCTCTTTTTAATAACAAATTGTTGCAATTTTCTATAGAGCTCTGCCTTGAAAAATAAAGTAACTGCAACAACATGCAAAACATTCTAAGACTAACATTAACACATGATGATTAAAAATAGAGAATACTCATATCTGAATACTTTGCAAAACTTTGGAAATATGAATATAGGAGAATAGAGAATCAAAATACTTTGGTTTAGAAAGGATTTTTTGCAGACGTTGAACTAGCAAATACCAGTTTGCTGGGTGCATGTCTATTAAGAAATAATTTGGTTTTTGATCAGTGAATTGTCTTCAAAGCAGAAATTTTAGAGACAACTGCTACTTCATGCCTTATCTGATCTTTTCCTGCTCTTGGTCMTATGCCATCAAGTTGATTTCCTAAAAAATATTTCACTGTTAAGTTGGACATATGTTAAAAATGTATTAGACTGCTGCCTTCCTTCACAGGGGTATGTACAGTTCTGGGTAGAAAAAAAAGAACTGTGATATAACATCTGCATTCTGGGAACTAGCAAAAGCCTCTGTTTCTGAAGCTACTGAAATTAATTTATTTGCCAAAGTAAAAACCCTTTTCTCACATTTGCTATTGTAAGGAGCAAAGGATAAAGTCCTGCCTTCAAGCAAAGACAGACCAAAGATTTCCCTCCAAAATCTTTATAAAAGCTCAGGACAATGACATAGGGCAAATTATGTCACTTTAGCTGCAGAATGTGAAAAAAAAAGCAATATATGGTGGTGACAATATATTAATTAGTATTTAATTGATACTATCCAGAGCAAATTCCCATCATTGAAGATTTTGGTCCACTTTCATTTTGAGCTCATGTATACAGTGAAGACTAAAAAGATCTGATATGATCCTGATTGCTATTCATGTACGAGCAGTTCTTACAATCTTTTGGTTGACCTGTCCACTAGCCTTTCTTAACCTGCCCACTTTTGTAATAACTGAAAAACAATTCTGCTGCAGATAAAATCCAAATGCATACACACACACACACACACACACACACGGAAACAAACATCCTCTTGCATGGATAGAAAGTTGCTGATCTTTAAGGGAGCCCCTCCCTGGTGACTGCTCTCCTATGAAGAGAGGAAGTACTACCCCTTGAGAACCCATCTTCTTATCTGCTGTGATATAGCTGCTAGAGAGACATAGTCACCCCATGGCTACAAATATGGGAGAATCTAAATACCAGAGTCACTATGGATGTGGACCTTTAGCCACTCCCCTGCTTACTAGTCATTCATTGTTTTCTTAATGAACCTACCTCATTAATGATGAGACGGCTTGCCATCCGCATTCTGGTGCGTGGTCCAAACTTATTTGTAATCATTATCCGTAACCCAGCTTCAGGGAACCGGAATTTGGGAGGACTGGAGCAGATGATCTCATCCACCATGACCACACTGTTTTTGCCGTACTGCTGCATTCCCTTCACTAGTGATCACAATGGCCAGGGTTAATTGTGGAACTGATCTTACCATGTTTCCCCTCACCCAGAGCCATTCTTTCCATTCTCAGGTGTGTGTGGTGTGTGTGCGGGTGCCATATTCATCTGAATGCCTGAATTTACCAGTGACTTTCATGTAATATTTCTGAAGCCTGGTGAATGTTCCTCAGTGGTGCACCTCATTTAGGTCATGTGCTGAAAGGAGCTTTCACTCCAATAAGGCAGCCACCATCGGTCCACTCTCCAATGAGTGGGAGTAGTTTTCATCCAGCCACTCATGCTGTAGTACCAGTTTTCTTTGTCTATGCTTCACTATATTTTTTTACGCTTTCTCTAAAAGCACTTGCACTGAGGCAGTATATACAGCCCTCCTGAGACCTACAAAGCTATCCCATTGGATCAAGGTGTTTAACAGCTGCTGTTGCACATCCAGAAGTCTCTAATGTTGTGCTCACTTGCTTTGGAAATCTTCACTTTACTTTCACAGAATATTATCAGTCTCTGTAACATGACAAGATCTGAAACTACGAAAAACAAAACTGTCCAAAACAAATGTGTGTTACAAAATAAGCCTTTGCTAATATAAAGGAATTTGTACCAAGGTAAGAGTTTTGTTTTGTTCGTTTTGTCTACCATGCTAAGAAAACAAACAGAGATACAAAATCATATTGGGAATCAACATAAATACAAGCAAGGACTTTGAAAGCTTAACAACATACTGATATTCTCACAAGTGCAACAGACTACACATAGCAAGCAGAGCAAGGCTCAGCAGACAGGAGACATATCCATGTAGTGTTAGAAAGCAGGGCAGGAGATATGCATATGACTGTTATAAATATTAATTATTACATGTAAGGAAACAAAACAACAGAGTTTTTTGTTGCTTGTGTTACTGCTTTGCTAAGCTTGGCTTCACCGTCCCAGCCCCCTTTTACAGCAACTTACTTACATTAAGAAGAAGAAGAGAATTTAGGAGGTAGAAGTAAAAGATAATTATTAGTGYATGGTTCCCGCCAGGAAGCAAAGGAAATCTAAGGAAACATTCAACTAAAACAAAGGAATTAAAATAGACCGGTCCTAAACACAAAGAAATCTACATAGCTATTGTTTATATTGTTACAGTGATGAAATGTTTTTCATTTTCAGGAAGAAGTCAGGATCCATGCATGTATGTAAACCACATCATCCAATCAGGCTTTGCTGTCTCAAGCGTGTCTTAATATATTTGCTTTGAAGTTGGAGAAAAATATTCTTTCACCATCACTCAGCTTGAAAAACAGTGAGATTGTAAATCACCAGTATACTGCTGTATCTTWTGCGCTCCTGCATTTAAGCATCTTGTTTTGTTTCACTAAAATGAGCTATTGGTGAGTACACTGGGGTCACCCAAGGTGTACTAAAGAGATCTTTATTTTCTCAAAGAAATCTGTCCCACTCAAAGAATCAGCTCTATAGTTTTCTATAGAAAGAAAAAAGCAGCCTCATCTATAATGGAGTAGAACTAGTAGTAACTTTGTGTTTAGTAAACATAAAAGGGCAATTATCCCCCCACCTCTGACATCTAAAACAAATTAACCTTGCTGAGTTCTGCAGTTGATGATGCAAATGAGGAGCACAGCGATTCTGATGACTCTTGCAGTTAAAGTGAAGCAGCTTTTCCTGTGAAGGAATATAGAGCCAGACAAGCTACCTAGGAAAATCACAAGTCTTACAGAAGGGGACTCCACCATAGTAGCTTAACATTTGTTTTAGTTAAACAAAGAAAAAGGAATATTTGATAGTAGTCCTTGTAGGGAAAAAATGCCAGATATCTTCGGTTTAACAGTCTCATCAGGTTAGGTACTCCCAAGTGAATTTCTCAGGGAAGTCTCCAAAGAGCTTCTTTATCTTACAGTGTGTCAGGAAAACCAATACAGAAGCATTGTAATCACTCTGGAACTATTCCGAAGACCAATAATGAGACAGTGACAAAACATACTCAGCTTTGATGAAATATCATTAAAAAACTTAGCACTCATATAAAATGCATGACTGTACATGTATGACTTGCTGCAGCCATTTCGACTTACTGCAATACATTTCTCTCATATTCTCCTAAAAGCTCTTCAATCTCATACGTCCATAGATATATATAACTTTGCCTCATATGGTACAAATGGGCTCCAAGTAAAAATGGCAAAAGTGTTTTTCAAAAACGTAGGACAGCGAAAAGCCCTTTTAGCTACTCCTGTGATATATTCCTCAGGCAAGTATGTTCTGTGCACAGCTTTCCCTTTAACAAACTATAAAATCTCATCACAAAAGGTCAGCACTATCAACTCTGCCAAAGTCAGTAGAAAGCTTCTTGCTGACTTTATTTGAGCCTGGATCATGCCCTYGCATATCTACATCACACTCTGTTCAGAAACCCACTTTTGTCCTTTTGTCTAGAGTTTGTATTATTAGGCAGGAACAGTACCATGCCACCTGGGAGAAATTTGGGTCAATACAATAAAAGCCAAGGGCAATGAGCCACAGTGGTGTTTTATTATTATTATTATTATTGGAGTTATTTTTAAATAGGAGTATGATTCACAAAAATGCAAATCTTTTGCCTTCACCTGTGAGTGTAAATTCATTGACAGTGAATCTGCCTCATGGAGAAAAGCTCTYCTTTTTCTCTCTGAAACTCCAGTAATGGAAGCTTTTATCTTTTACCATTGGAAGCTCTTGAAAGTGATAAGACTTAAGAAGATCAAGGAGAGTTGTGTAGCGTGTGAATCCCCTTTTATCATCACATTAAGCAACAAAATAACCATCATCAGTAGGGAGAAAGTTCCTCATCCAAAGCAGCTGTTCTTTTGGGGGGAAGAAATCAAATTTTGCTTGTGTGGAGAACCAGATTAAGGTTAGACCTGTGTCACAGTGAACCCAATGCAGGTATTTCAGTGCTTCCTGGAACGTGCTAAGTGCTGGTTGGAGGAAAGGCAAGGGAAAGCTGTAGCTGTCATCTCATTGCTGCTAGCAGTGCTTCTGTTTCTGAAAGTTGCTTCTGAGGAAGGTTGAGCTCAGCTTGTGAAGTTAGCCAAGTATCCACTAATAGAGAAGAATCTGACTGAAACTACAGTCTTACAGCATCTCTAAGGCAAATTAGAGCTGAAATCTGATGTGGACAGTGCGYAGTGGAGACACCATTTCATGAGCCCAGGCTTCTGTTAGCTTTCTTGCTGCTTTTCCTGAAAGTTCTGCATGCTCTTCAAAAGCACTGAATAATCTTCATGTTTCCTGAGAAGGTACTAGGTGGACAGGCAAACACTCTGTGCTATCATCCCTCCATCACACAGTTGCTAGAAAGGATGAAGGATGCATCTTAAAATGAATCTTAAGATGAATCTTAAAAGAATGAATCTTAAAAGTATATGACCTAAGAGTTTATGCGTGGAGGACATCAGAACCCAACAAAGGACTCAGAAGTAAAAACCACTTGTATCTGTGTTCTATTATCCATTCCCTGTSTACCCATTGGAATATACCAGTAACAACTTCTCCAAGAAGTATCCTCTAAATCTCATATGAATGAAACCCATGTCCAACTGATGGACTTTACTATATGATAGTCAATGCTCATGTAAATTCATTGTAAAGAGAGATCAAAATATTTCAAAGACATCTTAATTATGCTATATGTTCTATGAGACGCACTTTTAAATTAATATTAAACTATTGTCTAAACACTACACCCAAGACTGGAGTGTCAGTGTGATGTCATTGTATAAACCTGTAGTAAACTTTGAAGGTAGCAATGATTTGGCTGTACAAAGAGAGRGAATGGAAGAGAAGGGGGATAATACAGAGATAAAAGGAAGCTTACAAAAAAAATATGTTTTTATATATATGTTTGCTTATGTAGTACCTGAAGCTGGGTGTCATCTTCTTCCCCTTCATGACAAAGACTCGGATTGCAAAGAACCCACATTTCCTGATTTTATGCATGTGCTTAGCAATGTATGCTCAGATATTTAGACATGTGAGGGTCAAACTTCCCAGTGCTCTGAACTCAACATGTGATTTYCCCTTGCCCACTGATCCGCCTGTGTCTTTCCTTCAACACTCACGTCTCAGTTTCTATATCAGCCATAATCAAATTTTTGAAATTAAGATTACCTTCTTCCTGGCAAAAGAAAAATATTTCTTTCACAGTGTTGTAGCTCATCACTGAATAGGAAAGAAGAAAGAAGCAAAATTGCCAATGTACAAAGCAGCTTGTTTCCATAATCTCCACAAAAGGCTACAATTTTGATTGAGGTTTTTTTTGTTCAGTGGTTTGACTGATGAATTGGAAGTTAGTCCAATAAAAATTCCGGCTTAAGACCGAATAGTGACAATATTTTGACCAGGATTAAAGAAAAAAAAAAGGATATTCTGATAACAAAGTCCTGTCTGCTCAGCCTTACCTTTCTGTAGTAATGGAATGGATGGGTCTTCACAACTAGGGGCATAATATTTATTACCATCTTCCAGCTCATTGTTGATTGTGTCACCATTTCCAACATTTTTGCTTTTGATGGTGAAGAAATTTTGCATCTTCACATTGTACCTGAAAGTACAAAGGGAAAGTCTGAAAAGGCTGAAGTATACTGCAATTCCCTTTCAAAATCTCAGACCTTTGAGAACAATTTATGCAGACTAGCACAGCCTGGATGCATGTTCTCTAGCAGCTAATAAGAAGTTAAGACAAAGAAGAAATTCACTGGCAAGCTGGCAGAAAAGCAGTGGCTCCACCTGCCTCATAAAGACAACTACAAAAAGACATTATTTTAATATAATCCATGGAGAACATTGAGTTCTGGAGGAAATACTGCATGTGGGAATGTGAAGTCTTGCAGGCTTCCCTCCTGTGCTAAAGAATGTTACTACAAAGCATACAACACATAGAGTCCCTGAGACAAGCTTTTGCCCTTGTAGTGCAGAGGTACTTCTCCGTATTCTGGAAAGTTTCCCTGTATCTGTGGGGTTCTCTTGGAACTAAAGATTTACCTTTGTTCTGTTTCTTGAAAGAATATACAGTTCAGAAACTTACTGCAAATCTATATAAACAATTATATTTAAAAAAATACCAGCTTGGCTTTAGACCATCATTACCACCTTTTATGGTAACAAATGTTTGCACTGATCTTTTCCTGCTTTAATAAAAACTTAATACAGGGATCATTTTTGAGGAGGAAGAAGAGGAGGAAGTTACCATGAGCTAAGCTTGAGTATAAACTTAGAAAACACAGCAGCCTGCTTCTCAAAGAGGAATAAAATACATTGTATGTACCGTACCTCCTGTGAGCATGTGCATAGGCAATTGATGTCCAAGAGCTAACATGCTGTGAGCTTACACTACAGAGTACCCAGTGGACTTTTTCACATACCTTTGTATAACAGCATTTCATAGAATCACAGAATCATAGAATCAGTAATGTTGGAAGGSACCTCTGATCATCTAGCCCAACCTCCCTCCTCAGCAGGGTCACCTAGAGCATGGTAGACAGGGTTGCATCCAGGCAGGCCTTGAATATCTTCAGAGAAGRAGACTCCACAACCTCTCTGGGCAACCTGTTCCAGTGCTCTGTCACTCTCAAAGTGAAGAAAGTCCTCCTCATATTCAGGCAGAACTTCCTGTGTTTCAGTTTGTGCCCATTGCCTCTTGTCCTRTCACATGGCACCACTGAGAAGAGTTTAGTGCCATCCCCTTTACACCTGCCTCAAGGTATTTGTCTACATTGATAAGATCCCCCCYCAGTCTTCTCTYCTCCAGGCTAAAGAGGCCCAGCTCTCACAGCCGTTCCTCATAGGGCAGATGCTCCAGCCCTCTGATCAGAAACCTACTTTACCTCATTGCACTATGAAAAGGATGTATCCAAAGATTTGCTGTTAACTGAGCACATATCTGGAGCAAAACTGAGTAAGTAGAAAAATGTTAGGGATCCTGTACAGCAACGAGATTGGCTGTATTCTCCTTAGCAGAGGACCAAAAACAAAACTACACCAAAAGAATGATGGTCAATTAATAGCTAAAGGGCATGGAGAGGAAAAAGTCACTTACTTCATGGTAAGTATGTAGAATGAATACATAATGATGAGTACAAGGCTTTCCCACCTCAAAGAGACAAAAGAAAATGTGTTAAATGGTCATTCCAGCAGCTATATCCTTTACAAGTTTTCTTTAAGAATGTGCACTGAACATATAGTAAAAGTAACATTTGTGCATGCAGGAGTCACATCTTTTAAGATTAGATGGAGTCTCAGCAGAATGGGGGAAGCAAAGACTTTCAAGTTCCAATAAACACACAAATCACTTGTAATGTATGTATCCCAGAAAAACGCTACACGGACTGAAACCAGAGCTATCCTCTGAGGATCATCTTGCCAGGGCATACTGTCAGCTCAGTGCTGAGGCACAGGCCAGGCACTCAGGTGGCTCTTTTAGAGGATGCATATGACCTTCTACTAGGGTAGCAGCAGCTTGGACTGCTGTCTGGGAAAACTASCACCTCCATACACATTAACATCTAGAATCAGAACACTGGAACTTCAGTTACCTTCTCTACACACAYGTGAGTCCCTCAGGCCTTACAAAGAGCCTATGTATTTAGTTAATGTTTCTAGGTTATTAATTTTTCTTTTAGTTTTCTCTGATCATCGTAAAATATATAACCAAAGCAAATAGGATTTCCTAGATGTCAACTCCAGCTCTTACTCACAGGGTACAAGAACAAAATCTAGTTACACTGCAACTCTATTTACCGGTCTCTCAGGGCAAATATAGGACTGTAGGGAATCATAGAATCGGAAAGGTTGGAAGGGACCTCCGGAGATCATCTAGTCCAACCTCCCTCCTCAGCAGGGTCACCTAGAGCATGTTAGACAGGGTTGCATCCAGGCGGGCCTTGATCTCCAGAGAAGGAGACTCCACAACCTCTCTGGGCAACCTGTGCCAGTGCTCCGTCACTCTCACAGTGAAGAAATTCCCCCTCACRKTCAGGYGGAACTTCCTGTGCTTCAATTTCTGCCCATTGCCTCTTGTCCTGTCACATGGGGCAACTGAGAAGAGTTTGTCCTCATCCCCTTGACACCCTCCCTTMAGGTACTTGTACACATTGATAAGGGAACAACTTACATAACTTACCATACTATTTTCTCATCATATATGAACTAGAAGAAAAAAAAAAAGGAAGCCATAAATTGACAGTTTCTCTGATCTAACTTGAAAAATGGTCAAATTTATTGAATGTCAGTCATATCTAATCAGAAATTATAGAGCCCCCTTTTGACCTCTAATCCAGAACTTTCACTGTATGGGTTGTGCCCCTCATAGCCCCATAGCACAAATCTCATGGACAAGCCCTGGATTCTTCTCAGTGGTTTTTATTAATATTATTCACTAAAACATCATGTATGTGAAAGACAGACACACATACACATAGGCTGTGCACCTGTAAAAGATAGTGAAATCTCACGTATTTTAAAGAGACCTAAAACATAAAGCACGGAATCCTTTCATAGCTAATTTATTTTTAGCAGCATAGGCAGCCATTCCACCTCTGCTCTTAGGCCAGCTGGTTATACATATCTTACTCCACTATGTGTAAGGCCTGTAATTGAACRGTCAGCCAACCCTTCACTTTTGTTAAAAAACAAAATAAGTGTATTCTCTCCCTCCCTGTCACAATGTGCAGTAAATACATACATTCAAGGAACTGCTACACTGCTCTAGATGAAGAGAACAATACTTTACCTGTGATCTATATGGTAAAATTTACCCATATGGGCAGGCTGGCAAGAGTCTGTGAAATAAAACTAATGTGTAGGAGCGAGAAACAGACACCCTCCTTAYTTAAAATAGAGGTGCAGCTCAAAACTTTACGCCTCTGCCACAAGCAGTCCTTTAGGTCAGAAGAGAATGCTAACTGCASTGTATAGCAATAGCCTGTTAGTCTGCAGAACATTACAGGCTGTAGGTACAAAATGAATATGAGGGATATAATCTGCGGGACTGCACAAAGCTTTCATTTCTGGACCAGGTTGTGGAGTCATCTTGCTGAGCACTCACTTCTGCATGTCACTAGAACTAGTTATGAAAATAATTGTTTAGCAATGTGTATCACCTGCTACAGACTGGTCCTCTGAAATTAAGCAACAAAACACATTGATTGGTAAGGGAGCTACTTACAACTATAAGTATGATCACAGAAAATGTGTAGTACATAGAGTCCCTGAACACAGCCCACCAGGTGAGATGAACCACCTGAAAAAAACACAATTTTAGCCAACAAAAACAAACAAACAAAAAAAACGATTTTAAAGACAAAATAAAGGTCTTCATCTTGCAATCACTTAGGTGTGTGAGCAGAATCATTATTAGAAGCAATTCTGGAATAAATAGCTGTCTTGTGCCAACAGGAAGACAAATCAGTCTGTTAGACAATGAATCAGTAATAGCCACTAATAAAAATCATATAGAAACTTTCATTAATGAAAGATATGGCTTATTAATGCTATTTTAATTGGCCATAATTTCAACTGTCAAGTACAATTCATTGCAGTGCAGTAAATCAAGTGCAAGCAAAAGCAAGTGAAAGCAAAAGGAAAGCAAGTGTAATTCCCACTTCTTTCTAATTGTGGATATATCAGATTTAGTACAGAAAAAAACATGATACATAGTCTAAGCATTTGTTAAAGAGATGAAACAAATCTCTTGGGTCCTAGATGCTTTGATCACCATTGGTACCAGAAAGGATCAGGAGATGCAGCTGACTATGGACATAGTACTGTATGAAGAGAAATCCTTTTCCTCTGGATACTACATGTTCAGAGTGCTGAAACTACAGCTAAACTTTTTGAGAACGTTTGCTATTTGTAAAGCTTTTGTAAATTCTCTTCTACATTGGCATTACCTCCAGTCAAGCCTTTTTTGTTTGTTTTGGACTAATGCTCCATTTTTTATATATATTTGCTCTTGCAAGACCCAATAATATAAGCAATTGAACTGCATAAAGGTAGGTGTCTTACTAACCTGTCCTGCAAATATTCCACAGACACCAATGATGCAGAGGATGTTGAAAACTGCTGAACCAACAATGGTCCCTACTCCTACATCTCCATGAGTGATAAATACACCTGCAGAGGAAGCAAAACATGCATTATTACCTCCATCATTTCATTTTAGGCTACTCAGATCATGTACTACTCGACAATAACAAAGATTATTTGAAAGTTTAATCAAAACATGTTTCATAATAAATCATTACCTCTCTGTGGAATACTTCGTGCTTTTAGGCTAGCTAGTGGCTCCACATATTTGGCTTAACAGCTCTACCTATGTTTTTTTTWATTAAAAATGAATAAATTGTAACTAATTAGTACAATAGTAAGTTCTGTATTTGAAAGCTTGGCTGTTATTGCTGTAGTAATCCATTACAGTCATAAAACAACTCCTGTCCCATCAAGAACATGGAATATAATTCACTTCAAACACTATAATAAAGCACACAAACTTTTCTCCCAGGCATTTAATATTTGATGTGCTCTTCCTTATAATGTCTCACAAGAGGAAGAGATTCTTCCCTCAAAGAACCAATAGGTACTTTGGATATAGTAATGTGTGCCTTCTGATGCCAATACAGAATCAGGTTCCAGGTTTAGCTTGTTCTAGGACCAACTTTGCCCTTTCCCTTAGTACTGAATCCACTTATGCCTCATTTACTTATCTATAACATAAGCATATCAGAAAAACAAAAATCAAAGGCTGGAGAGGATTTCCAAGGATTATCTAATRTAATATTCAGCACCGAGGCAGAACCAGATATACCTAGATCACACTACAGAGCTGTCTCTCCTTGTACTTAAAATCTTCCAGTAAAGGAAGCTTTAAAGATTTACATTCACTTTCTTCAAGCTTTCTTTATAGATAATACTTTCTGAGCCTCTTACCTTTTTCTCTTCTCTGTACTTGTTCTAATTTGTCTGCAACTCCCTTAAAGCACAGTAACAAAATTGGATATAATATCCCAGATAGGGCCTAACACAACTGAGTGAAGGAGAATAATTTAGAAATCCCATGCTTTACTCAAAATACTCCAGTTAATACATGCCAGAATGAGGGCTGAGTTATTTGCAACATCCCACCATTGATTTGTGTTTGACTCCCACTTCTTTCACAATACACTATGGCCCTTTTTGATCTACAGCTCTCTAACTATTCTTCCCCCTAGATATCTTTCTACTTTGTTTTATTCACTCTTTGCATTTGCTCCTATTAAATTGCATCTTYTTATCTTAAATTGATCAAGATCTTTCTCCATCCGATTTTTGCCTCCTAAAATGCTTGTGATCCTTCATACATTTGTGTCATTGAAAATTACATGTCTAGTCTCCATTCTTTCATTCAAGTTATTCATGAAAATAGCACTGACCTTGTGTGATCTGTCTTGAGATACTTTCTCAGCTTTAAACTTAAGCTTTAATTACTAATCCTTGAAAACTGCTCTTTAATAAGTTGCACAAGATGTTATAGTGTGTTCCTTCAGATCTTATTTCCCTGAAGTTGGTAAGACTGTCAGTATCAGAAAGCCTACTTAAGCTTTACTAAAGACAGATGTTTCAAATCTGCTGCTTCCCCCTTCTCTATCAGTGTACTTTGTGCAGAATCCTTCCAGGGAATTCCTGTGTCCTCCTTTATATTGGTACTGCTTTTGCCATTTAGACCTCCCTTCTGTGCCCATAATCTTTAGTAGTTCATGGATTAATTCAAGTAAATTTTTAACTAATCCACAGAGAACTTCATCATGTCCTTCTGATTTTAGCAGATCTAACTGATCTATATTTATTTAATTTGCYTTTTTCTCATGTTCCTTGTTCTCTTACTTTCTTGCTAAAATTAATTCCCTTTATTTGTGAAAAAGAAGCCAGAGGCATCAGATGCTTCAAACACTCTCTCACAGGACTGCAATAAAACTCAGCTTTCTCTTCCTAAGTTAAGAACCAGCCATTCTTCTCTGTTTTTCTGAGGAGACTCTCTATCTCATGAGATATTTTGAGTAGTTAATTATACCATGAACCACAGACTGGTTGACAGCTCTAATCGCCAATTATAAATTGAAAAAAGAATTGACAGTACTTTTGGATACCTCTGCTTGATCTGCTGCTGATTTTTTACAGTAGGTCTCATAAAAGCYAGTGTGTGGGCTTCATACCTATAACAGATGCAAACAACTCTGGAGTGGAGCTTCCTGCAGCCATGAATGTGGCTCCAGCAACATCTTCACTCAAATGTAGTTTCTGGAAAAAAGTATTGGTTATTTCAGCACTGCTACTCTACTTTACATGGCATAGTTCTATAGTTGCAAAGATAGAAGCCCTTCATTTTCTGCCCACCATGCTATAAAAGGCTGAATAGTTAGTATGATATAGAAATAGACTTATAGCCTTTTGAGAAGTCAAATATACTTAGGGCAAATAAAATGTCTATACTCTGACTCAGTGAAATGTCAGATAATATTATCTACTTATATAACTGATTAGCTGACTGTAGCTTAGATGTAGCTGATTAGAGAAAGACATTCCTTTAGACCCTAAAAGCTTGCAAACTCATCTTGAATCATTTTTCTGACTTCACTTTTGGAACTCATGTACAATGAATGTAATCATTCAAGACTTGCAGACAATTCTTGAGGCTTCTAAAATTTGACAATAGAAATCGATAAGAGAAAAACACATTCTCTGTGGATGTACCTTAAAAACAGCAGGCCTGATTCTGACCTCACAACAGTGTAAATCAAAAGCAAGTCCACCAGCACACACAAAATTAGACCAATCAAACATAGAGAGGCCTGTGTACTGTAGTCAGATCTATTTTTATTACAGTGTCTCTTAAGCTCTAATAGGATATAGATTCTTGAGAGTTCTCAGACCAGCATAAGGAAGTGTAGCTCCACAAGCGGGCTGCATCAATTTAATAYTGCCTGAGGATCTTTCCCTTGAACTATAAAGAAGGTTTTACGGCAGAGCTTTTTTCTTTTTGAGAGTCTCTAGACTCATCATTAGTATCTCATTTCTCTTTCAAGGACAAAAAACTGATTGATGACAAAAGGCGCAATGCAAAAACAGAGTATTCTCAGGCAGCATGCAAAACTTTGAGCTAATGAAAACAGGCATCCTAAAGAACTTAACAAAACAGAAACACAAGCCTTTACTGTGTGATATATTACCAGTTACATTGCTGAGGAAGTTCAAACATAAAGCGTGCAAACTACTTGAATTCTTCTTTGCTATCTTAATATTCAGTAGAATACAAGAGAAGAGACAAAGATTTTATGAAGGATGAACAGCAGTACTCTGGTACGACTTAAATATGGTTTATAAGGTGCATGCATAAGACAGAACATCTGTAAAGGGAAATAAAAGGTCCCTATGGAATGTTTAGCAGATACTGACTGCCTCCCTTATTCTTCCATTTGTCTTCCTATTGATAAGTAGGTAGCTCTAAATAACATTAGTAGGAATTCTCTACATATATTCATAGAAAAATAGTCTTTTTTACTAGCTATAAGAGTTTTCTGGAAACTGTTGATAGGCAGTTTTGTTAAAAAGCAAAGGAAATGTGATTTCCACTTTGTCATAAAAACAGAATCAAAACCTAGTTTTGTATGTTGTATCCATTTTGTAGTATTTAACCAAAAACACTCTCCAACATAACACTTATATGCCAAGTATAAATTCCATMCTTTTCTGATTAAATAAAGTAGACTCCTGTATGCAATTTTGCAAAGTCTTCTCAGAAATTATGTAAAGGAATTACATTCATTTTGAATAATAAAAGCACATAGTATTACAAACTGTCATGAAATGTCCCGTAGCCAGTTTAAGGGGGCTTTGTACATAAAATATCATATAATTTTAGTTATAATGCTAACAATTTCCTTCCCAAGTATTGATCTTTTAATGCCTGTAGGTGGGATTTCAAAGCTACTTTGTACTGCTTGTCTTTGCTACACTGCAGTCAGTTTTAAAACTCTCACTGACGTCAGCTGGGACTGACAGAAGCCAATACTGAGTACTGCCATCTCACTAAATTTTTGGATATATAAGTATGTATTCCCATTCTGAACCAAATCAAGATGGACACTTTTCCCACCCATCTCATTTTTCCTAGCAGTCTAATTCTTCTCGCTGATGGTGGTGGATATGCAATAAAACTTGAAAAGCCAACACATTAATTTTGCTATATATGGCACTCTTTTTCCCAAGTGTGTTTTAAGAATAGAAGTACAACAATAAACCCAATTCATCCATATGTCACATACATTCTACCTATGTGCTTCAGGTATCTATGAGTGGATTTGGCAAAYGTTCTCATTAAATCTTTCTTTTTTTCACCTTGACTGTCATCAAGAGGACCAATGTGCTCACACTTGTGAGTTTCTTGATGGAAAGTCCAATTCATTTGAAAAGGACTGAGATCACCAAATTCACAGGAAAGAATTCTGAACAATGATGGCATAAAATGTTCAGTGCTATAATGTATTTTAACCAGTTTTTCAAAGATGAATAAAGTTCTTCAACATACCTCACAGATTTTCTCTAAGGATGGAACAAAGAAGTCATCACATACTATAGCCAAAGCATAGAACATATAAAGAGCCTGTAAAGAAAATAAAGTCAGAAATACTTCATCTACATAAAAGAGGAAAGAAAGCAATGCTGTATTTTTTCTAATTGTATAATGAACAAACTGTGAGGAATATATGGCTTCATTTTTTGTCCATTATAAAAAAAATCCCTTTGCTGATCAGTATAGGGCATGAAAACAGATCATATGTAAGATTTTTAGGACAAGCATGTTTGCCAAACTCTACAATACAGAAGGTACCACAGCATGACAGAATAGGGTGCCATAATAGAATTCAAATATAATAAAGTAACAGGCAGGATTTTGCACATTGACATAGTCATCATTTATATTTTCAATTAATTATTAGACCAAGTAATTTAGGAGAAAGTAATGCCATGTTGATTAAGAATACACAAGAAATAATCACACCTGGAGATCAGCGTCCCTGACCTTGGCCCACTGCAGCAAACCTCTAAGGGATGATGGTGGTTTCATGCATATATGTGATCCTCCCACTGCTTTATGTGGCTTTATGTTCTGTGCTTGTGTAGTTGGCCTTACTAATCCTGCTGTTCTCAGTCAAGCAAAATTCCTTTCTACTTTACCTTCCCAGAACTGGGAATGGAAAACTGGCACCTGCAGGCCTCARTTGTTTGGCTTTTTCTGCAATAAAACGTAAAACTCCACATGACATTTTTCTATACTTCCTCAGGGTGTTTTTTTGTACTACAATTGCATATTTTGTACAGAGGTGCAACTGAAATGAAAGAGCATCAAAAGAATGCTCCTCATCATGCATGTTGTCATCAGTGAAGGAATCCCAAACCTTGTATATACAAGGTGAAATGCAAACACATACAAGTCAGTGGCAGAAACCCYCTGGTATCCACAGGGACAAGAGTTCATCTCCAAGATGATGAATGCATAAGTATTGCAAATTCAGACTAGCAATATTCATTTTCTTAAATAAATGTTACCTTTTGAGCATTTGCACCCATATAGACATATTAGAAATACGAAATCAAAATATTAAAAATATGCTTATATACACAGAGTTCTATTTAGTAAAGGCACTAYGATGAGTAGCATTTTACAAGAGAAATACACAGAAAATAAAAATGAAGCAGAATGGAGGAAAACTCACAGCAAAGATATGAAGCAGAATCCCTCCTTGCTGCCGTTCTTTATTTGTAAATATATCTTGAGGAAATTCATTAATTGCTGAAAGAGAAAAATATATATTTTCTTTAGTTTCTACAGAATCTATGAAAGGTAGACTGAAAAATAAGGATGTTTCTGTAGAAATATATGACCAAACAAGATTGTACCTTTCAACTTGGTACATAGCCTTCCACATCATAGCCTTTTTTCTCTCTAAAGAACAAACGGAGAACTGATTCTTACATGTTATTATCAACCTTCCAATGGCTTAAACACTCAGTGATTACTATGAGTTTCACATTCTTGGTGCCTTATTTTTATTATCCTCTCCTCCAAATACATTTTGAAGTGATCAGCATGGGGATAAAATTCATCCTTAAATAATATTCCTATAAGCATGTCTTGCGCCTGAAAAATTATTCAATAGTTGTAACCTTCTATTAGGTTCTTAACTGAAAATTTTTGTATGGCTCTGCAGTGTTGCAAATCACTTCAAAAAAATTAAAGCAACTCCAAACATYTTCTCAGCAGAAAGGTTCTGCAGAATTCAGTTAAAGGATCTGTGTTCCACACAGAATGTGAAGAAAGGATTCCAGATGGTGAAGACAAGGACAGTAACTACACCAATCAAGGGGCTGAAGAAAGGTAAGAGATAAAGAACATACAGGATAACAAAACAGGCTGAGAAAGAGATCTACAGTGGCCCAGACATTACTCTAGAATGTTGAAGGGTGAAAATTATTTCAGACACAGAAATCCAAATGGGTTGAAGTTGCGAAATTTCTATTTAGGACTAYGTGTTGGTTTCAGTAAGGAGTTGTATATATAGACTGACAGCAAGATAAACTCCAAGAAGTTTTTTGAACTGAATCATAATATACTGAAACTTGGAGGAGGACACAGAGGACTATATGATCATCTTTTCCTATTCAAGTCTGCCAGTTAAAGAAATGCCAAAAACAGTCTGCAGAATAGGACAATRTATGATATTTATGTTGATTCATTTTTTATTTCAATTGTCTTATTTTCTAAATTCCCAGTATTATTTTGCAAACAATAAACATGAACACAGAAACCAGTAATTCTACATAYGGCTGATGAATTTAGTTATTGAACTTGAAACACTTTAAAATAGCCTAATTTTCAAGCATTGCACTATGACCCTTTGAAGATTAAATTTTTTAGAGTRTCTTAAAACTGAGTTACCTGTAATCATCAAACATACTTGAAAATTTTGGCTGCAGTGAGAAGATACTCCAGTTTCAAAGACCCAGATTATCTGCCAGCTCTTCAATCCTTGAGATTCATATAATGCAAAGATACCTTGTCTCTTCTCGTTTGTATTATATGCATCTCCTTATGCTGTGTATGTCTAGCTTGACACAGACTTGAACAGTGTCTCCACACAAAGATGAAGATATTACAGCTGTTTTTTTCACACACATCCACTACTACAAAAGGTATTATTTCTGAATAATTGGCAACAGGCTGTATTTAAAATCTTATACATATAAATCTTATCTGCCTTCCAAAAGAAAAAAWTTTATGTCTTATACAACCTCCCTAAATCTTCCAAGCTAATATTTGAAAACTACTATAGTTAATGGTCTATAAAACATTTATCATAAAATAAAAGTTCAACAACAATGACTTACTGCAATGCCTTTACTGCTTTTCATTAGGCTCTTGAATAAGCCCTGTTCTTACTGTTAAATTCTCACTGGAACCAACATCAATGCTTAATATGTTGAATAAAGCTTTCCCAAGATAAAGATGCAGTTTTTCTTCTAAGTCTCATCCTTATACAAGGAAAGCTATATATAAAATTTTATTTAGACATTTCAGAATGTGAATTCCTACTCCTAATCCTAGAGAACCATTCTTTCCCTGGTCCTCCTTTTATCATTCGGAAAAATGAAAGCCATAGTAGACATAAACACATAAATCCATCAGCACAATAGCACAATAATACCCAATCACTCATTGAATTACAGAATATCATTCAAGGGTTTGGAGAGTACTTCAGTGCCTAAAGCTCACGAGCACATTAGTGTTTAGCAGGACTACTTTCAAGAAAGTGCATCTAGTTTGCTATAGAATTTCACAGTCATCATGGCTGTATAAAGCAAGGATGAGAGAAGAACTTGCTAACTGCATCTACACTGTAAACAGTTCTGTGGTGTTAAAAAACAGCCCAGGGAAACAGGATTACTACATGAATGCAAACCACATTATAAATAATATTAATAATAATAATAATAATAATATAAAAACAATAAAAATAAAATAAAAATAAAAAAATAGCACTGAAGAAACCTCCTATCTTCATATAGGTGCATTTGCCTACTGATCCAAACAAATTCAAGTACTTTTAAAAGCAAAACATGAGAATATATCACCTTCTTCTCTGCATATTTTTTTATCGTTATTTCCCTCAAACAAGGAAAAGTGTAGTGGAAATAAGCATCCATGAGAGAAAACGGATTGCACTGTAGTTTTAAGATACTTAGTATTAAATCCAAGTGAAAGGAACATTCTTACTCTTTTACTGTATTATTGTACTGTTAAGACGAAGCAATGTAGAATGCTTTTATCATGCAGATACACTTTTCAAGATGCCAGAAGAACCTTTTATTTATTTATTTATTTATTTATTTATTTATTTATTTATTTATTTATTTATACGTATAACAGCCCAATATATATACTGCTGAACTAGTATCATTCTCCCACCTGGCAATCAGGGAGAAATATCCTTCTGGGATAATACTGTAGTACCATCAAATATACAAACTTCTGGTCAACCATGCTTTTTGTCAAAAGCAAAATTTCCCAGAGAAGTTAATCCCAAACAAGAAGTAAAGTACTGCAAAAATCAGTACCCAAAGCATGTGATTTCAAATAAATAACTGTCCCTTAACAATTACTATTAACTAAAATTATTAATAAATAAAAAAAGCATTAAGAAAGCTTCTTATTGGGGGAAAAGACTTGGAGCTACAGCTACTGGGCATCCTACACCATATGGTCGTTCCTGCATCTCTTGACTAAAATACCATGCTCAGCATGGATGTATACGGAAAATAAATTTGAGGCACCATTTTTCTTATCGGGTTCCTCATTTGTCCTCCATCTTTTCCATTCAACCTTCAGCTATGAGAATACATGGATTTCAGCAACACATCAGGAGAACAGAGACCACAGCCTAGGCCTCAATCTCTAGCAATGGCAATGTGACCTATGCAAGAGGCACATACTTCCACATAATCTGACACAGATGCTTACACCCCTCTTCACAGGTGCTCATGCCAGAAGCACCCTCATTGCCACCAAACAGCAGAAAGAATGTACCCCTGTTCCATGACTTGACAGTAGGGATGTGTTATCAGGAGAGCTGTTACTTACCCAGCAGTCCCGTTTAGTTGGCTGTAGACTACTTCACAATAAAACATTAAAAAAGCTTAACTCAGTGTAAGTTAATGTTGCAAGAAACATGAACAAAAATTATAAACATTGTTTTTCTAATAGAGCTTTACTTATTCTAAGTTAATATTAAATAGGAAATCAGAAGACCAGAAGGTGTCAGAAGTAAGAGACAGAAGTGAGAAATGAGCCAGGGATTTCAATCATCAAAGAAAAAAAACCAGCTTCACTGCAAACCACTTGCCTCATACATGGCAAGGTATCACAGAATGACAGAATGGTTGATGTTGGAAGGGACCTCTGGAGATCATCTAGTCCAACCTCCCTACTCCACCAGGGCCACCTAGAGCATGTTGGACAGGGTKGCATCCAGGCARGTYTTGAATATCTCCAGAGAAGGAGACTCCACAACCTCTCTGGGCAACTTGTTCCAGTGCTCCGTCACTCTCACAGTGAAGAAAGTCTTCCTCATATTCAGGCAGAACTTCCTGTGTTTCAGTTTGTGCCCGTTGCCTCTACTTCTTTCACATGGGACAACTGAAAAGAGTTTGGCCCATCCCCTTAACACCCTGCATTCAGATACTTATACACAGTGATAAGATCCCCCCTCAGKCTTCTCCAGGCTAAATAGGCCCAGCTCTCGCAGTCTTTCCTCATAGGGCAGATGCTCCAGCCCTCTGATCATCTTTGTAGTCCTACGGTAGACTCTTTCCAGTAGCTCCATGTCTCTCTTGTCCTGGGGAGCCCAGAACAGGACACAGTACTCGAGATGAGGCCTCCCCAGGGCTGTGGAGAAGGGCAGGATCACCCCCCTTGATCTGCTTGCAACACTCTTCCTAATGCACCCCAGGAGACCATTGGCCTTCTTGGCTACAAGGGMCCATTGCTGGCTCATGGTCAACTTGTCATCTACCAGCACTCCCAGGTCCTTCTCTGCATAAATAACTACTTGTAATAAATATTTACTTGCCTCACAGAGGTAATTTTACGTGAATTAACTTTAAGACAGCTTTTCTCAAAGATGATGTTCCTCTCTGCACAGAACTTAACATCATGCAGTGGTTTGCATCTACAGATACGAAACCTTCTTTAGAAGTCAGAGAAATGAAGTTTGTGGACCTTGGAGGACAGATTTCCTCCTTAATAAAATAGCTATCTATCAGTGATTTCCAAGGTAAAGTCTTGAGTTTTTTAGTATAAACATTTGCTTTCTTTATGGTTTATTATCCAGACAATCATGTATGTGATATAATTGTCATCTATAAATTCTATATAACTTATCCATATGCATTGCTCTTTAATTATTCATTGTATTATGTTTTTGAGGTTTTAAACAAAGGCTTGCTTCTCTTACCTATTGCTATGAGAATCTGATTGCTCAAGAAAAGGCTCTTTGGATTCCCTTTGCTCCTTGTTTAGGCCAYGGAATCAACATCACTTAACCCAAGGACTGTCATATGCCCTGACTGGTATAAGCAGATACAGGGAACGTGCAATTATCATACAGTTTGAGAGAGGGTGTTCTGCTCTAAAGGTACTGTCTGATGTGCATGTGCAGTAGGACACTGCTTCACTTCACACAGAGCTGTCTCCCATAGATGAGAAAATATCTATCTGGCAGCCTGAGTGGGAGCTACATCTCCTTGGTTTCCACTGAATAGAGACAGAACAGATGGGAGGATGAAATGAAATGGAGAACAGTACATCTAATAGGGCTAACCCTTGCCAAGAAAAGGAGGGGAACATATACGAATCATCTTAAAATCAGCTAGAAATACAGAAATATTTACCCTGCTRGTACTGTTGCAAGCCCATGATTCCCGCAGTACAGTCGTACTGAGGGGAAAGGGAGGGCACRAAGGGAGCCTAGTCTACACTGGAGCTGTGATCACCCTGCAGCTTGTTCTCTCTCCCCAAATATGAGATGAGGAAGGAAACAAAGGCAGTTTGTTTCATGGTCATCTAACCATGAATTGGAAGAGACATCTGGGGACATCACTCCTCTTTTTTGYTTTGTTTTGGTTTTTTTGAGCTATGGAATCATTAAAAAAAATCCTTARTTACGCCATGAAAGAAGGGTTGATTCACCTTTGATATACAGCTTTGGCTGACCTGTGACCAGAAAAAAAAAAAAAAATCACAGAGCATCCAAATAGTATGCCCCAGTCTAGGAGTTGCATGGCCTAAGCCCTTTGCGTGGCTCTGGAGAGAAAATTTGGTGCACAGCAAAMCCAGACATGCTCCTGACACCTGCCTCTACTTAGGCTGTTACCAGATTATTCCCAGGTACCATGAGAGCATTGCTCCCAAGTGCCCTGTCCATCCTGTGAGAGGCAGCCTGCCAAAGAAATAAATGTCAAAATCTCCTAAGCCTGATAGAGCATCTCAGCAACCACGTGGATCTGTGGTTTTATAACCTGCCTCAACATGTGATTTCTTCATCTTATCACCAGCTGATTCACTCACAGAGGCAACAAGCATGCTGACTCTTAACAGCTAGTAAGCATTCAAGCCTGTTACAATTCTTTAATTTCTCCTTAAAGAGAGAAGAGAGCTGTAGCTGTTTGAAATGATAAAAGCAATCAGTTCCAATCTTCCTTTGCAGAAATTTGTGTAGACAAAAGCCCACTTCTCCAATTAATGCCTGCATCTCATTCCTCTGTCCTAGGTGGACACTTCAGGACGTATTAAATCTCTAGACTATGACAACTACCCCTTTGCCCTAGCACTCAGGAGGTGTTATAACTGGAACTACCCAAGGAAGAGGTATTAGGTGGAAGGAGGAGAGGAGGGGAGAATTAAACACTTCCACCTTTACCCAGCCATAATAATATTCAAGAGCTATCTTTTGTAYTTCAAATTTGCGCCATTTGTTCAAGTTCTGCAAACAGCTTCAGACAACTCTACATTTAGCGTGCTTCTACTTGTGTGCCATCCCTTTTTTACATTGCAGAGACAGATTTTTCAAAGATGTTGTGTTCSTGCATATGCATGTATGCATCAGTTAGAACACGCAAGCCTCACTGTTCACAAAAAAGAGCTTCTGTAGGTACATGCCGAGCAAACACATGCATCTTTACCTAGTATCAGCAGTAAAACATTTGTGCATCAGGAGGTGAACTTTCAAACAAGGCCCAGAGCACTGTAACTTACACTGACTTATAATTCTGTACTGACATAAGMTGTTAGAATATTTGAGTGAAAACCAGGAAATTATTTGTATCAATCCCATCCCTCTGAATACAGGGGTCTATCAGATCTGAGTATGGTCCTATTTGAGCTGAGTAGCAATGAATGGGATGTATCAGAACCACTTTTGCTTTCAAAAGATTTAACAATTGACCCAGACTGTTCCTCAAAATCAGTGTGCTGCAAAGATTTTTAGAGAAAGAAGGTCATTCACCTCAAAGCCATCCTAAACACTTATTGGGATAAATTCCTCTCATGTTCTGTTTACCACTAGCACCAGAAGGTCAGYCCCTGTCACATTCTGCATGTCAGCTCAGGTTCTGAAGTGGTCACAGTCTCAGAAAYGGTTGTGGTGAGTTCAGTACAGATATCAGGGAGTCTTGGGGAATCGAATACTATACTATACAATACACAGTATTGTATAGCCTGTGCATTTTCAGTATTGTGACAGCAATTGGACCATTTATAAGAGAAAAGCAGGGTTGTTCTTGCTCAGAGAAAAGTATTGACTTGTTTTATTTATGTATTTCAGGGTTAAAACTGGAAGCAAGATCAGCCAGAATATCATATCATCACAGTGAAACTAGTTTACTTTATATAGAGTGTGTCATGTGAAAGTCCTCCTCCTACATCCCGATCAGACAAAATATATTTTAAGTCATGAGAAAATCATGAACATACTCTAGTACAATAACAGTACAATAACAGTATATTTTTACAGATTTATAAGAACCCTAAATTCATGAAAAGCATCACACAAGCCACAAATTTCAAAATGACAATTTATTAATTCCACAATCTAACACATCCTTAACTCTGGACTATCAATGGAGAAAAAATGGTATACTCAGCAACTGCTTTATATATTTGAAAGCTTGTAACTTAAAAACCTTACAATGTCCCTCCGCCCCAAAAAAATCCACTGATAATCCTGGCTGCCATCTGGAAGAATAAGAATTACCAAGCTTTAAGCTCACATTCCCATTAGACAGCTGTTTTCACTTTTCTGTACCAAGATGACATGTGAATTTTCCCTCAAATACTCAGTTCAGCTTCTGCTGGATATTAACCTAGGCACCTCTGTTTAAGCAAATCAGGAGCAGGCATTTCAGAGAAATGCATACCTTTACTAGAAAAATTTTGCAAGGAATTTGCTTTTCAGATAACTCTTCATAAACTGTTTTTATGGATTATGCCACCTGGACAGCAACAGCGCATCCAAATGAAGTGAAATGAAATGACATGAGATACGTCCTGACTTCTCTGAGGGACATTTTTGCATAAAGTGTAATGCTGTGCAAAGCCAAAGATCAAGCTTTCTGTCTCCAGAAAGAGTACCATACATTAGGAGGCACAGCAAGCATCCTCTCCATAGCCCTTACCTCACAAATGGTAGAAATTACCAGCGTAAATTTAATCTCTGTGGTATATTAATTCARTTTGCCTTGGTCAACCAAAAGAAGGCTGTGAAATACTGTTATCTGTGTCATGGTAAGTGGCAGCTTATGAAGCAAATGACTGACTCAGTTCTAAACTATTAAATTCATTTAATATATGTATTGTAGAAGGATGGTGTACTAATGAAATAGCCCTCAAAAGTTTCCTTCCATCAGTATGAAATTATGAAAATTTCTATACAAGACTGAACTAGCTACAGTAAAAAGCAACATTAACACCTTATTAAACCCTGGATTTCCATTGAATTTATTATCTCTTTTTTTWAAAAAAAAAGAAAACTATTTTCACTCATTAAGGCAATGTCAGCAATCAAACAAAATTATATTAACAATTTTCTGCCAACAGAGATGAGGTATTTCCAAAAGGAAAATGGAAATGCATGATGAAATCTCATCTCCTGATCTAGGGAGTCAGTGACGAGATATGGATACACAACTACTGCAGTACGGGGATGCACCAGCATATCAGAGTGCAGCATTTCATGTGTACTGGGCCATGTATTAATGGTTTTAATGTCCTCAAGATAATCCTAAAAGGACCCCAAGGCTTAGGATCATTAATTTTTTTTCTCCCTGATTTCCAGCTGACTTCTTCTCTAGAAACTATCTTTAAAGAGCTAAAGATCATTTGCATCCTGATCTGTTTTCTCTCCTTTCTGGGAACAGTCAGATATCTCAGAGACTATTTTCTGTTACTGAGAGTCTTGCCTGATGCCTCCACGCAGCTATATCTCAACCTTATTACTTAATCTTAATTACTTAACATCTCCAAGTAGCAGGTCCATAGAAGACAGTTGGAACCTACCTGGAACTCCTCTACCATAATCAATGATTTCAGTACAGCTAYTGAACAATGAGATCCACTCAAATCATCTAAGAATGACATACACATTTCAGAAACAGTGCTGAGCAGAAGTGAAATCATCTATACCTAGTTTAGGTGCAGTCTAAGTACTCCCTACATTAAAAGATTTCAGTGTAGTGTAGTACCCTAAAGCTGCCTCTGCTTGACAGTTATCCAGTGCTTATGTGAAATAAGCTGTTGACCTCACGTACCGATCAGAGTTTCTGAACTCAGTTATCTTCAGTGATCATAGTACTGGCTTTCCATATAGCACATGTATTCTTTAGATCCCCACACCAGGCCACCAATTACTWATCATTCATCTCTTCCCCATCCCTTTTATTGCACACTTCACATTTCTAAGTCAGAATATTTTTACATTTTACCTTTTCCACCATATTCCCCTTTTTTTTTCATTCTACAGAGGCTTTTTGTGGAATCCTATCCCCATACTCACTGTCTCGTAATGCCTCAACACTGTTTACAGCACTCTGAGCCAACACTGCCAAAGCAGTTCAAATACCAGCAGAGTCAGGTATAATTGGCTCTTTTTTGTCCATATTAAGTCCTAGCTTAGGGGAAATAATGTCCTTTCATTACTGTGGAATAACATGAACAAGTTTAAATTGTACTAACTCATGATTGCTCCGTGTATTAACTGAGGACATCAACCAACAGTAACTTCTGGCATTTTTTACATAGGATTTCCCTCTGGTTTCTCACTTTTATACATTCAATTTCTCATCTTCCCTTCAGCTTTCCTCATTTTTGTTCCCTGAAAGTTGATGGTTTCTATTCCCAACAGTTTCTTAACTCATCTGAGGAGTGGAGGCTCTCTGGCTACAGGACTCAACTTTTTTTAAAATAGATGTAGAAAGCTACACCCCCGGCAAGAACACTAGAATTAGAAAAAAGGCTTTTGGGAAAGGGATGAAGACTGGCTTCACTACCAATAGTGTAACACCTGTAAGAAAGGTCTGCAGAAACACTAGTTAYTAAAAGGTCAGGAAATCTTGTACCCCAATAAAATCACTCAAAATCACTCCTTATGTTCTTACAGGCAAACTTCCCAGCTGGAAACAGGTTGGAAGATTAAATGCCACTTGCTTCCATAAGTCACCTGTAAAATCACCTTAAGATCAATGAGGTCTTATTTTTGGCTTTTTGTTACCAGTTCTACTTTAAATTCCCTTCCAGAACTGAAGGATGGCAAACGTTATGCTAGCTGTTCAGTTTATCCRTTCATAATCTCAACCTGCTCACCTCTGTGCAGCAAAGCCAGCTGTGTGCTGCCAAGGACAGGCTGCGACGTCTCCAGAGTCAATAACGCCTGTGGGGGGATTTCACTGAAAATCTATCAGTAAGCTGTATGGCCAGGGGAACTAACAGTCAGGTTTCAATAACGGTGGACATGGATAATCAGCTGAGGAAATGTAGTATTTACTGAAAAGGTTATGAAGTGAAGAACATAGTTTCAAGACACTGTGGACTGGAAACCTTTGAAACCACACTCCATTTGGCAAAAGGASGTTTACAGGAAATGGTTCACAACTCCATGATTTTGTTGCTGAATATAACTTATGGCTTCTTTAAGACATACTGTTGTTGCATTATGCCAAAAAAAAACACATTCAGCTTGACAATCACAGGAGACTACCACCACTACCTATCCCAAAATGACTCTTTCAGCAGGTGTGCAACAACCACCACAGAAGCTGGCGTTGAGATAGATTTTCCTGCACTACAGAATTTCACAGCTGGCAGAATCTCTCTTTTGTGCTGCCTGAATGCGTAAATAAGATGGACCTGTCAAGTGAGTCTGGCCCAAAGTTGCTCTCCTTCCCCTTTGCACATTTGAAGACTCCCATTTGGCAAATGTCACCCATTTGAATACTGGGATGTATTAATTATTTCATTGATTCTACATAACAATGAGACCAAAACTGTCCTTCAAAGATGAAAAGAAAATGCTTGCTACCTGTTACAGGCCTAATATGAAAGATGATCATATTTATTAATGGTTATAGATGGAGTAGAGGAAAATAATGATTTTCCTTAGAAAATACCACTCATGCTGTTTAATAAATACTAATTCTACTTTCAAATTGACTATAAAAATATTTTTTATAYAACCAAGTTCTTTCTTTCTAGCCTTCTTCAGTGAATAAAATAGGGTATAAATACCTCCTCATACCTGCTGGAGATAGACCTCAAGTAATATAGTACTTGAGGCTATTTCCTGCTTGGTACATCTTCAAAGTGCAAAATGACTAGCAAAACTTGACTCGATTTGCCAACCACAGAATTAAATTTGAAATGTTTGTAGTTAGAAAAGCTACCAGGTCACTTGTAAACTGGACAAACTCTGAAAGAAGAGGCAACCCCAAGAGGTCTTTCACCAGAGCTGTCTTCAGAATAGAAATGCACTTTAATTGAAACTGTGCTATTGTGCCTTCAGCACAACTAATGCATAAYAGCAGGCTTTTGAACCCTTTCTACTTCAGCAAAAGCTGCAGTATGGCTCATTTAAAAGCAGCTGTATTGGCACGCATCYTTCTTTTTCCACAAATGCCAAATGCATGGAGAAAGAAATAAAACATAATATTTAAAAGATCTATTTTTATAGTTTCTCTGAAACCAACTCCRAGTGGGAATTTTAACCACAAAAGATAATTGTTATATTCCAAGCTTAAATAACTCAAAAGCTGTAGGTGACACCTTCAACAAGGCTAAGATTAAGTTAAAGCTTAACTGGCTTTCCAGAATTTGCAAGGACCACAGCAACATTAGATGTAAAATTAGGCTTACAGAGACCAAAAAGTGAAAGACATAAAGTCAGGCATAGGAATGGTTTGAAATTTCATTCCGTAAAAGACTTTTTTTCCCCCTGGATTTAAAAGCAAAATGCTGGAAAGCAGTAGTAAAAAGTACTCAAATATTTGTTCTACCCCCTGCCAGTTCACGATTATTTCCAATAGGACATTTTCTTGTATTTTGTCCAAAGGGTCCATCAGTCAAGAAGAAACAGGTAAAATATAAAGACATGATAAGAATACGCTGGAGGAACCCCCTCTATGGCTGTTCTGTAGGTGACCTTTCTGAGGGCAGAATGCCTAAAAGGCTACTCAGCATACACAAGCCCAGATTTCCAAGGAACTCAGCTAGCCATGGACACTGTGCCCAGCTCTTACAAAAATCAGGATGTTTATGCCACAGGCTGAGTTCAGCTGATTAATCATATAAATTTTGCTTTTATTCTAGAAGGAAGCAGAATTTTGAAAACTTGTTTCAAATTGCACGTATTAAGCACTCAGAAAAACTTCAATGTTAGAAAACACTGGATCTATATGGAAGTGATGTTTTGGAGTACAATATTTAGGAAAATTTTTTGTTCCATGTCATGWACCCCTTGGTGCTTTGAAAATCTCTTTTTCATATGGACAAATAGAACCATAACACTTTCTCCCTGTGAGCCGTGCTCATACAGTTTAGCCAGTTCTCATTATTCTGTGGTACTCATGTGATAATTGTTTTTTACTCTTCCTAGAGCCAAGCTCCTGGAATTATGCAGTTATGTAAGAATCTCAATTTTCACTTWAAAAAAAAAATGTTTCTAGTCTTTGTGGAAAAGGGCCAAGCCCAAAAGTCTAAAAGCTTAAAATCCATCAGGTGAACAAACAAAAAGAGAGTCCCAGACTTTTTATTTACCTTTCAAACATCACAGTTTTGCAGGGCCTGGTTTATGTTTTCTGAACACATAGTTAGTAGYAGTACTCCTTTATTCAYATGTTTCAGCTCAGCTGAGTCACAAATACCATTCCAGCATAGAGTTTCTGCCTGATGATGCAAAATGACACCAACATATTTCWTATACTATAGGCTAAATTGTATTTACCTTTTCCACACAAATAATCCCATCTAAACCAATCACGATTTAACCCTCCACTCCTATGCCATAATTCATTTGCTAATAAATATATATTTCAAATGGCTGATCTGCACATTCCTGTGCTATTTTTTCCCAGCAGATATTCCTTGGGGCATTTTCTGCTTGCTCTAGAAATTCAATTAGGAGATGTAAACACTACTGGAAGAGTTCAAAAATTATCTCTTTTCAGTCCCAGCCTCTACTATGTACTTCAGCAACCTCCTTTTGACAATCTGCTCTTTCATATAAAATCTGGGAAGTAGAAAACAGCCTCTTAAGAGATTTGGAGACAGTCACAGATTTAGTGGCAAGCTTAATGTTAAGATCTTTATTCATTTGAGGGAGGGGAAGAGTTTGGTCTTTCTTAATGTATTCCAACTATTCCAGAATAAAAATGATCTTAATCCAGAATAAAGGTATACAGGAGGAGAATCTACTCATGGAAGGTAAAAATATAAACATTAGAATATTTCCACAATCCCAATTTACAGTCCTTCACGCTATCAAATACATCTCTACCCATGTGAAATCCTATTCTATGGTTATTTAATATCTGCAAATGAACACTGCAATAAAGCTCCTCAATTCACATAAAAGAGATACATAATCCTTGCTTTGAGCATTGCATGCACTAAACTCTGCACAACAGAAAAGGTCACAGAACAAGAAAAATTAACAAAAGTGAAAGAGAAGAAACACAAAGTAAATCAATTCAGTGATGTTACAGCCCACTCTCACAAGATTAGCACAGAGGGGAGTTGACTTTGGAAGGTAAGAGCAGAAGAATGTATAGTTTAACGTGACATATATCACTATAATATAGCTAGCTAGCTACAAATAATAMGGAAACTAGGATAGCAGAAGCTTCAGTATGTATGGTACAAGTCCAGCTGGAAGCCTGGATATATAGGTTGCAGCCAGAGCTTCTACTTCACTGCTGCTAGTACGAGAGCTTGTTCACTTACATCTAACTCAGGTATTTCGCCATTCCTATAAAAGCATTCCAGTTTTAAATTTAGAGTGCTGCTTCCTAAAAACAAACATCACACTCTCAAAACACTGTGTGAATGTACACTGTGCCTGAAACAGTAAAAGCACAGCACTTCTTACACCATGAATGGCCATAAAGACTGCTAGGAATTTGAAGAGCGCTAGCAGATTTTAATTTATTTCCAGACTTCACGGGCTGATCAGCAAATCAATGAAAATAGTACCAAGAGTTCTCTCCAGCTTGCTCTGAACTGACTTACTACATCGTGTGTGCACAGACTGAGGGGTAACCCTCAGTAGAAAATCCCAAATCAGTACATCAGAAGTATATTTGTCCTCAGCACACACTTGCATCTGTTTCTGCAGGCACCAAACGGTACTGTCYAGCCTTCAGACACAGGAAAGCAGTACACTCATCTGGAGTCTCGGAAAAGGGATCTATGAGAAATAATCACTGTCTATAAATATCACTGAGGTAGCTATATAAATAATGATGAGGAATTACATGGAGTCTTAGAATAYGGTAGGAAAAAAGACAATGCTTGAAAGCTAAGGAAGGAAAAAGAAATKAGATAAATATATGCACTACATTCCAACAGGATAATTAGGAAAATGAAATACTCATCTAAGCATACCACACAGTGACAGTTATTCAAGACAGTTATATTATAAACCACTTTCTGAGGTTGTATAGAACAAATYAGAAAAAAAAACTAGTAGTACTATCTAAAACATTCTAGATAAGAATCACATCAAGACAGTGCCAAGCAAAGTATATGTGGATAGAAATACCTTATTCAAGAGCTCTTTCTACCCAAATAGGCTAGATTCCATGTTACCCACATTATACTTTACAGTGCCACTCAAAGCATTAGGACCACATCAGATCTAACGTGTTACTAAACATGCAGAATGCTTGTTTATGCCCACATAGAATTAATACTGCATTATATTTCTTTCTTAAAATAAGCTCCTACCATAGTTGTCACATTGCATCAGGTGGTTCAGAAACTACTTTTGTTTTCCTATCACTTATTTACATGAATCAAAGACGAAAACTCACCTTTTGTATATATGAGCATGTCTGTGCTAGGAATAAATGTGTGTGTGTATATACACATACATATACACACACACACACACACACACACACACACATATATATATTTGCTCCAAATTGTTAGGTGAAAAAACCTGCCAAGCAGAATCAAGGCAGCTGCTGGTGTTCCTGCTGCAGGCCTGGAAACAGCCAGAATCATAGTAGGAAAACTGACAAAAAAAAGGCTGCAGGAGAAGTGTGCTGAAAGACCAGCATGGTCATGAAAATAAGAAATGTAGACAATGACAGTGAATACTCAGAGCACAGGCTCACCACAAACTTCATCTGCCCTCAGCTGATGTACATAAAGCAGAGCAGGAGTAATGGCCTCAAACTGGTGCTAGTTTGAGCATATTTATTCCTAGCTGATCTACTTATATCTCACCTGCCTAGACAGTCAGACCTAACATATCAAAAGTTATTTTATGCCAGCGTGGATTACTAAGCCTATTAACTTAACTTACGGTATCACTGTGTCATGTCACACCAAACTCTTTCACAGTCAGAAATAAGAGTAAATGCATAAAAAGGCATCATACTGTTTGTACCTCCCTCCAAGAGTCTGGATGAACACAGCTGATGAACTAGCAAGTTGGCTGACCTGTCTGAATATCTTCATTAACCTATATTCAGGAATTTGCAAACTAGTTACAAACTCCAAAGGATGTTACTAGATGAGTTTTTATTCTTGCTTCTTTTTGTTTTTCTAGTCTTGTTCTGTGAAAATCCTTTTCCTGTTATTTTTTTGATCATAAAAGACTGGGTGTAAAATATTGTCTCTGTCTTGTGAAAGGTTAAGGTCTTTTCTTGCTTATTAATGCATTGCAGTTTCTACAGTCCTTAACTTGAGCATGGCAATGTTTCAATTCAAGCTGGCTAGCCTACCAAAAAGCCCTAGTTAAAGCTAACATTAGCACATCTGATCAGGCACTAAGACAATCATTCCGCAGTCATTCAATCACTGTGTGACACTCCTGAGTTATTTTCCAGTGCAATTGCTCTTATCTATGTTAAACTAATCCAAGATACACCATTCAAGTTAATTTTGCAATGAAGACACATGCTAAATGAGAGAACACCATTTCCTCAATTGCATGGTGTAGATAATGCCAAAATTGGGAATGACACATAGCAGTTTGATTTTGAGTAGCTGTTCCATGCACTAGATAAACCTCTTGCCTATTCTTACTGTAGAAGTATACACTGTGGTTTAATATGAGAGTGGGCAGATGACCAAGTAACAGCTTGTTTTCTTCAGTTTATAGTTTAGGGTTTTTTTTCCCTAAATTAAACAGTTGGAGATTTTGAAATGTGTCTGCAGATGAATCAACAGCTTAAATGGTTCAATGAGCAAAATAATTGTATGGATTTTTTTTGTCAACATGGGGATTTTAACATATTTGCACTTGGCAGACATAACAAATTCCAGTAAAACTCATTTCACTTAAATCTCTGTTTTCTTTAGCTCTCATTTCTTAACCATATTTCTGCTGAAAGGATACTAAAAAGAAGTATAGCTCCACAAAAGTTAATGGAGCTTTACTGATTTACATCAGCTTGAGATTCCAGCCCATAAACGTTTCTTCCATTAGAGAAGTTCAGAGGCATAAACAGTGTAAACGCTGTTAAGTGCACAATGTTTGTTAAGAGCAAATTTAGAAACAAACAACTAAAAAAATTCTGAAGTAGGGAAAACGTATGGATGGGGCCTTTCAACAAAGGCCCAAACAATGTATGTCATTTCATAACAAATACAAGGCACAGATCAGGGACCTAGGGGTCCATAAGGGGTTAGGAGTTCTGTCCATCTATAAGATGATCAGCCCAAACCTGGCTGAAGTCAATAGCTACAGAAGTTACTCTTAATACTAGTTCCATTTCAGTCAGACTTTTCATGTGTTTGGAGTCAGGTGAATATTTAAGTACCCTGAAGAAGCACCTGTGATGATCTGGTCTTTAAAAAAGTCACCATGCAAAGATGTATTTGGTCCTGCAGTTCACTCACTGAGGCCAGTTCAAGATGACACAAAACAATAGATCCAAGAATACATTCTACTAGACTACAGTAATATTTTAACCGAGAAAACATAAGGAATTATCAGTGTTAGATAAAAAAAATCCTCTGCATACTGAAAACCATATGTTGATATTTTAGTCATTAAACTAACGATCAATGGCACTGATGCCTACTTCTAGTGGATTCATGCAAGCATGGTTAACAGGAGTCCAGTTCACGTGGCCAGTATGAAAACAACAGAGACACAATGAAGCCGAGCTAGCATGCAGGCTCCACTCTGCYAAACGCAGGGATGGTTCAGAACCACCAGCTACCACCTCTACACAACTGATGGGGGAAAGTTCTGGCACATCTCTGTCAGGTTGGGTTCCTTCTATCAGTTTGTAATCCAGACATTGTAGCCTCTGTACTGTATGGTGGACTAGGGACTGGTAAACCCGGACAGTCATGATATGAATTATTTAGGCACTCTCTTAAATTTGATAACAAAATAGATACCAGATTAAGACAAGTTCCTTGTAGAAAGCAGTCTGAATTATTAAAACAACTTGCAGCTAACAGCATCTTAATCAGAAAGTAATGAATTAAGCAAAAATATTGCTTTAATCATATTTTAAATAAGAAACTTTTTAAAATTGTAGCTTATTATTGCACATACAGCTACAATAACATATCCAGTGGCATGATTTTACAAAACATTTGTTTATTTATCTGAAAATGTGGAACCTTTGTTCATGAGAACAGAAATTCTTTCCCAAGAAAGAGTTATTTTCCCAAGACTTTCACTGCATGTTTTAGATTCAAGGAAAAAAAAAACTTTTCACAGGTTCAAAAGCATCAAAAATAACAAGCGAGAACTCAAAAAATGAGAGTTGGCTTTTATGTCTGTCAAAAACATTCTAAGTTAATCAAGATTATTAACTGTTTAAAGAAATTTGAATTTCGTTTTATTTATGTGTCACAGCTCCATGATATCCGTCTGTTTAAACAGCTGGGGAGTACGTTGGATAATTAACTGCCCCAGCCAAAATTATTTTATTGGTTATGATAATTGCATCTTAGAAATTCTTTTAGAAAGTCAAAAAGCAACTCTGACAATGCTACACAGAGGAAGATATTGGAATTATTGAAAATACTTACGACAGTTAGAAAACTTCCCTTGCTCCTTAAGGAAGCAAGGATAGCAGCAGAAGGTTAGAGAATTCCAGCCATTCACAGTAACAGACTCGGATAACACCCCAAGCTAAGGCTCATCTCTCTTTCTCAAGGAAGGCTGTGGCAGTTACGGATGGGATGACTGGACTGACAAAACCTCAGTTATTTTGGAAAATATCTGCAATCAGGAGCTCATCAGAAGACYTCAGAGAAATAGTGCTTCATACTGGAAACTGCCTTGGTTTTTGGATGAGGCACACCACATTTAAGACTGTACCGTGAATGGTGGAAACATAAGGAAATGACAGATTACAACACATACAGTAAAAACTGTAGATCTTAACAAATATTAGCAATATATAGCAATGACAGAGAGAGCTCTCATCAAGGAGGAGGGATAGCATAACTGTACACAAGGCTTCTCTGCCACCACACCAAGCAGAAGAAAATTGGCCTGAACACCAACAGTTAAGTGCTGCTTCCAGTGAAAGGAGAGTGTCACAGCCGTGCCAGAAGGGTGAGGACCTGTCAGTGGCAGCCCGAAGAAGCCAAAGGGGTGATAATTGTCACCATTAACATTTAAAGAGGGAACAGTGTACCTATGAATAAATAACTGGCATGAATAATTACAAGATGAGTTGAATATTTCCTTCTAATAAATGCAGTCACATAAGGGCATCAGAATATTGAATAATCTTCAGTAAATAAAGCACATTTAACAATACTGACGGCAAAAAGCCATAAGATACAAAATAACACTAATGTTTACTGGGAAAAAAAAGCACATATATAGACACACACACACACACACACACACACACGGATTATTTTATGAAGTCATACTTTCTACCAAACAAATACCTTTCAAGAAAGACTCTATGTAATTGAATACTTAACCTAATTTTCCCCCAAAAAGAATTCTGACAAAAAACTATCACCGGTCTTCCCAATAAAAGAGAAGAAAGGAAGAGTTGTAGCTTCAGCTCACTCGTCTGACATGACTCTGCAGTAGGAGATATAGACTGCAGGAAAGAACTGTTTGGAGGAGATTACACAAAGCCAGTCTACACGCATTTGCTTTGAATGCCAACTGCACTTCTAATAATCTTTTAAACATTTTCATACTGAAATACTAAAAACATGGGGTTGTCCTATGTTAATACATAGATTCCCCATAGGAAAGAGCATTATATGCACTGCTAAACCTAGACCCTTTACAGCAAGTTCAAAGGAATTCTTAAATGAGAAATAGTCCTAGGACAGGACCCAAACAGGATGCATATACATTTTCTTTAAAAGTTGTAACATTTTCTTTCCAATATAGTTCCAGTTAACAGGGCTACTTGGACTTTGCAAGCAATGACAGCTTGCAACCAAGCAGGAGCTGTTCTGTCTGTTAACTAAAAAATTGCTCTCCTGAATGAAGCCTCTTAATAAAATAATTGTTTAATTGAAAACATTTGCCAGAAATTTATCTGACGGAATACTTCATCTCATCCGTTCAGATCAGCCAACTGTTAATAACTAGAACTAAAGGATTAACTATGTACAGCATCAATAAAAACAGTAGCAGAAGTCATCTCACAAACACTACTACTTTTTTTTTTAACTATGCATTGCAGATAGCAATAATTTTATTTCTTCCTTTAAAAGAAGATAAGCTGACTTTCTAAATCCTAGAGTCATTTAATGCTACTAATACCATTTCCTAAGCAGACCACTCTCCAAGAGGGGTAAATCGTAAAAACTTAAATTTTTTCCAGAAAATAAACTGATTTTTCAAAATGTTGAGAACCCTCCATTTTTACTGGTGATGGATTTTATACATTTTACATTTTTTATATATATATATAATCTGTTGGTAAACTACATTATTGTGCTGTTCATGAAATTGAGATTATAGAACTGCATGTTAAAAATAAACAAAGCAATAGCACAATTTTACAAGAAATTCCTTACAGTCCATATCCTACAAGGAAGGGCTGCAAAACAGCATACACAAATATCCTACTATCATTATGGCAGGCTTTGTGTGGGGAAGTTGAAGCAGTGGATTATCTTCACAGGATTCTTAAAATTCATTCTTACATATACATTTTTAATAAGGTATGTACGTAATAATACAACTAAATAACACTTAATTTCATACCTTTCAGGGAAAAAAAAAGAAGTCATGAACAACTGAATAAGGATGAAGAGATTACTGAATAGGACTAGAAGGAGTTATGGAAGTAAATAGTTTTAAGGAAAAAAATGGCAGTGAACAAAAAAAGCAGAGACATCCTTTAYGTCAAAGAGCTAAGAAAGAGTGAAACAAGTATAGACGATACAGAGAGAAGTACAAAAAATAAAATGAGAAGTTGGAAATTACACAAGACATGCACAGTAGAGTAGGTGGGAGGGAAYAATTACTGAGAGGAAAAATAAGTACCATTTTTGCCTAAACATTCAGTGATGTACTAATGGGACATGAAGACATCCAGAAAGAAATGCCTGAGGGTTCAAGAACCAGAGGTGGAGACAGTAGTATGAGAGGAAGTATACAAACAGACCAAGAACTGCGCCCCACATTGGATACTTTCCAAAACGATAAAAAAGGGCTTCCCTTATTATCAGACATAAACATAAAAGCAAGAGTAAGGGATACAATTTTCAAAACATTCACTGACATGTAGGAGTCTTGATCATTCAGGTATTTTTTAATTGGACTTAATGTAATCCTTGGGTCTGTAAAAGCTTAATGAACAACAACAAACAAACCCAAACTGTGTCTTTTTATTTTTTTATATATATAGATATATATGTATATATCTGCGCATGTGTGTGTATACATATACATGTATGTATATGTTTACTTGTGTATGTTTACTTGTGTATGTATTATATTGGCGATTACGCTGGAAATATTTCATGCTTTAGTGACACCAAACATAATRGTCTCAAGTTTTGCAGCTTTCTTAAATAGAAATTCAGCAAAGGAAAAAAGTATACTATAGTGTGAATACAYGATATATAGAGGCACAAAGTAGACATTGTGGTCTCACAGAAAAACAAAATGGATTAAGACAATGCCGTATGTTTCATGCTTTGAAGTGTTAATCTCCACAACCTCTGAGACTACATCTGATCCTGTTAGCATCTGAGTTACAGAGACTTTGCTAATACAGTAGGGATTATTTACTGGTCAACAGTCAGTTGCTAAAGGTAACACTTCTCTAGTGTAGAGCTACAGTTAAATGCAACACAGGATCCAGAAAATACCAATTCTGTCTTTCCACTAGCACAAAGACTGGCTGAATCACAGCAGCAAAAAATGATAYTGCCTGTAAACAGGTGAGGCTGAAGCATACTTGGACCACACTGAGCAAAAAAAAATGAAATTCAATGAACTGGAAGAATCTTCTTCCCCTTTGCATATTCGTTCACATTTGAAATGCCTGGGCTGCCAAGTTTAAACAACCTCCCACTTAYTCAATGCACTAACACATCTTCCCTCTCCCATTCAACCACAGAGATTGTGCTCCTCGCCTGAAGAAGGGAAAATAGAGAAAAAAGAATTTCATAAGCTGAGATTATATTGAGTTCAATGTAAAATAACTTGCATTCTTTAGCTTTTACCAAAACATGAAGCAAGTAATGTAATAGGTTATTGAAGACATATTAGAAGGCAGTGTTGCACAGAACAGCTTTACCTAAGAACAACTTTATATCAAAGAAAGGATGAATTTTTTAAAAGAATTTCAAATGTTACTTTCAAATTTCTACTCATTAGAAATTATGTGTACTAGGAAATGGCCCCTAAATCCAAGTACAACATTGACTCAAACCAAACTTCAACAGGGAAGTGAGGCAAGTAGTGAGAGTTTTGAGATCTGAATCTGAGTTTTTGTTCCTCATCAGTCCTGAAGTACAATGACTCCAGATGAATCCCCAAAACCTCTTCCAGTCCCACGTTTCTCTGTCTGAAAGTGCTGAAGCTAAACATGGGCAATTTCTTCAAACGCAGGTGCCCCAAATCAAGYCTGAACATCATGATAATAGATACCCATTTGTAACTAACAAACCTGACCATTCACTGTCAGTTCTCCCGCACTCAGTTTCACATTTCCATCTTGCCACTCACACTTATATCAGCCTCCCACTCTCTTTGCACCTCTTTCCTAGCCACAAAATTCCATATAGAGCGCTCCTWTGTATTAAAATATACCCCCTAGATAACTAATAAATCCTCCTTCTCCTTCTATTCCCATCTTTGAAAAGTTCTCAAAACTAGTTATTTTAACACAGCTCTGATCACAACAGGATACAAAAGGACTGAGAGGAACATCTTTTTTATGCTATCATTTATACAATGAAGGTAAACATTTAAGAAACCAAAAGCATAATTCTTAATCTTACAAAATCACAGCACAAAAGAGGAATACCCAGTAGCAAAATAATGAAACTGGAAGTTTTCAAACATGACGGGAAGATTTTTTGATTTTATTGATTTTAGTGAAATTGCTACCCAAATCCTCTAATTGACTTCAAAAATCTCATCTGGAAAGTTTATATTCTATTACATCAGAGGGTCTAAAAAGGTCTAATATTCTGCAGCTTCTATATGCAGTGTAATATAAGAGATACTACAATCAGTGGCACTAACGAAAATTCCATCAAGATTCTACTTTGAACATCCTAAAGCAAAACATCCAACTCAAGCATTTCTAACATGTCCATTACATGTAAATGTTACCTAAAATAGAGTAATTATTTCCAGTTGAAAAGCTGTCATATTGACAACCTAAGAGTTCAGCTCCTAGTTCTATACGTTAAAAAAAAAAAAAAAAAAAAAAAAAAACCACTCCAACTG
>NW_028186645.1:6779280-6817022 GCF_003343005.1 Rhea americana
TGACAACCTAAGAGTTCAGCTCCTAGTTCTATACTCCAAAAAAAAAAAAAAAAAAAAAAAAAAAAAAAAGACTTCCAAGTTGTTGCAAAGTTGATCCATTTCTTCTTAAAAAAAGGAAGAGAAGGTAAAATAAAGCATATAAAGATGCTTTATTTAGATGAAAAGAAAGAAGGTGGTAACAAAGAGCACAGAAAGAAAGGAGATGATATGCAATAAACAGAAGTCTAGAAATCTTTTCAAGTCATAAAAGGTGTGATTAATACACTTGACAGTATATGATGCATTCTTTGCTAAGGACTCTATGTCCTCTATCTCACAGAAGTCCAAAAGCAGACTTTCCAACAATTTCTAGGTGGTTAGAAGAGGAGGAGAAGTAATTTCTATTAATAGCTGTTATATGCCAAATTTTAAATATTTTTTGTACAAAATAGCTACTTGCAAATGAGAYTGTCAAAAGAAATGTGAAGATATCTACTCTTTCAGAAATCTCAACCCAATAACTATACTTCAAGAATCATCTCTATTTACTATTCCCTTTGGAGAGAATTGCAAATAAAAAATAAAGTACCAATAAACAGCATACCTTTCCAAGAAAGCACAACATGTGAGGAGAAAGAATTGCAAGGCTTATGGACATGGAACAGCACCACCTGGCGTAACTTGCCATGGATACATTTCAAGTGGACAAAACCTACTAGATAATCTAATTTACCTATCAGCCAGTGCAGAATTTACATCTATAATACACTCTTTCAGTGCTTTTCATTTTCTTGCTCACTTTAAATTATTGCTTTTGGAACACAAAATTTACATCTAACCAGACTTCTGAGTAAGATCTGACACAGAATTGGCTCATGAAACTTCGGTTACAGTAACACTAGTAGTTCAGATTTAATTAACAAATATGCTGTTGGTAAACTCCACAGCTTCCCAGATCATGGTATAACAGTCAAGCAAGCAAGAAAACAGCATGAAATACACCAGCATTAGAGATGTAACTTTTTCAGGTTTTCCAGCGTTTCCAGTAGAAAACTTTGAAGTCTCAGTGTGAAAACATGAGGTGGATTAGCAAAGATCAAGACACAGAGCAGCATGACCCTTTAAATCCTATGGGAGAAGATCTTTCTAGCAGGTGATGAAGTAGCATTCTGTCGAAATTACGTAGAGCAGTACACAGCACACACAATGGCTTTGCACTTAGCTGTTTATATGCTTAGCTTGGCAAATTATAAGAGATTATTTTATCCTTTCATTAATCTATTAATATTAGGATAGACAACCTTAATACAAGCACGTTTGTCTATGTACCTGGATCATAGGCACCCTATGTATTGTTTGATGAGGTGTTCTATTCCCCCTTATCTTTCTCTGCTAAAAGAGAAAAGAGAAGACACTGTATGACAAACATTATCCAAAAAACTAAAGGCCTTAGTTATGTCTTGTATTGTCATAAATTAGAAGTAATTGCACAAAATCTAATAGAACATGAACTGGCATATATTAGCAAAAAACCTGTCCTAAAAGTTTCAGCTCCATGAGTCAGTCCTTTCTTTTGTCAGAGACAAGAAATGAATTGGTGTGCTCAGCTGCATCAATTCCTTTTCTTTAAAATGAGGATACTACAATATTTGTACTTATTTTCTATCTCAAGCTACTAGTACCTGGTTGCATCTCTTCTAGGTACAGAACAAGCTAGTATCTGTCTAGGCACACAAAAGCACTGAAATTTAGAGTATAACATAGAACTCTTACTTAATCATGTCAAATTCTGGTGTCTAAATAGCCTCCAGAACTGATTATTGTGCACATGGCAATCAACTATCCTTCACTCTGCAAAAATAAAATCATTTTTGACAACAAAACGCAACACAACGTTCCTGAATACGCTCACATATCTTGCCTATGAATGTGTACAAAAGAACAGGTGAAATTAACACTGAAGGATGCATGCAGCTGCTTTCTAAAACACTCAATAGAAGCATTTTATACATTCTTGCTATGCGATTTGCCATGAGTTTGGATGAAGACCAAATAACTTGCAGGCAAGCTATTACTTACAATCACAGGCTTGCTAAGTTTCTAATTACATCTCAAATTCTGTCAGACACTTTTGGCAATTTTTAAGTATTTTTTTCACTTTCATAAGTGCTAGATCCTGTATCCAAAAAGCTTCGGTGCACACACCATCCACTGTCTTGTAAGATAAACGCCTAAAAAACACACTGAGTTTTAATGCTGCCACTCAAGCTGAATCTCAGCCTAAAGGAATCAGTAAATTTCCTTTATTACATTTTTAATTTTCAAAATCTGTTTACCCAAAAGGCATCCCCTTCCAAGTTCTTCTGAAATACAGAGGGATAGGTTCTGTTTTTCAATGGAGGAAAAAAAAAAAAAGCATGACTGTTACTCACTAACATACACAATACTCAAGTGGTAATTGAAAATTCATTTTGCTAAGTACTTATCCCCTTCATTTCTCATTTTGTGTGCATAAGTCATTAAAGTTTCCCTTAGGATCAGTTTATGCTTATTTTTTTCACAGTTTCCTTTCTTCAAGGTTGAAAATATGCATTGCCAGAACATCATCAACTGCCTGCAATTAAATGAGGTAAAACTATATCAGGTAATTTTGAAAATTATTTTCCAAGAACCTACTTTCTCTGCAAGAAAATTAAGCAAGCAAAATAACTGTAATCCCTTGTCAGTATCCTGAAAAACTAATCAGGTCTATGCTTTCGATAAAGAAAGCTGACAAGCACCTTTCACCTTTTTGTAAGATTCAATTTGCCTTGGAAATTTCTAATTTCTCTTTTGGTGTGTTGTATGTGATTCATCCAAATACAAAGCAAAAGAAAAAAAAGAGTGTGAAAAGAAAAGATCAAGTGCTTTTGAACTTGTACTAATAAATAATGGATATTATTATTCCAACTATATTATAATTTTTCTTAATCTAAACTTCTATGTATAATCGTTTATCAAACATACCTTAAAAGATGCCATATAGAAGTTATTTGTTAAGGACACTTTTGTACCAGAAACAGTACAAACTGTCAACATATAGTTTAAATGATGAACTCTATTCTATTTAGGTAACACCTGAACTCGTTAATAACTAACATTAACTATGTGAAAAAGCAGATCTAGAAAAGTCTCCAGTCCTTTGGAATTGCTTAATGTTGAAGGTATCAAGCTAGCTTGGTGAAGTACTTTGCCTACTTATATAAACCCTGCCATATGAACCTTCTTGGTGCCTCTCAGCACACAGGGATACTGGCAAAAATCCTTCCAGCTTGCCAACACTATTTTTGATGTTAAAAATGAGAAAGCAAACTATTTAGTCTATTATTAGAACCACATTTTTTATCTGGGGGCAGTCCTGCTTCAGGAAGACTTAAGCCTTTAAACAAATAGTCTTGGCTGCTAGAACTGGTCATATGTTCAAGAATCTGAATACCTGTAGTCTTCAAAAATGAAGGGGCAGGGTATAAATTTTCTCAGTTACTGTTAAATTTAATTTCATTATGCTTTTCCATTTCATAACAGTCCAAGTAAAAAACTTTTTTTTTTTAAAAAAAAGCAGTGATTGTAATGAACACATTGGGCAAGATTTTTTAACATCCCATTTAAAAAAGCTAACCACTGCTCTTCCAAAAATTGATACCTCCTAATAATAAGGGATCGTTCTGTCAGTGCTYACAATGCTCTATTCAGAAATGCAACACCGTTGTATTTCATAACCTTTCAAGTTCTCATATACACGCAAAAATTAGTGAGGCGATATTCTATCATGAACTTCTATCACAACAAATGCCTTTTCCTCTTTTCCAGTTTTCATATTTTCACTGATTTTGAAGCTGGACAGGACCTTTCTGATCAGATATTTTAATCATCTATTTAGCCTACTGCACATCAGGTTATGAAAAGAAAACCCACAGAATCATTTCTTTATGAATCCATTCTGGATTTAAAGGCAATATATTATGTTGCTAAGTCATATTTCTCAAAGTTAGATTAAGCTCATTTTTAAAACATTAATTTRCGTTCTCCTGTAAAGTTATCATACATTTACTTGTAGTTTACATTTCCTTCTGGAGGACAGCGACAGGCTTTCAAAGACTTCAGTAGAGTTATACTAGTTTATATCATGCAAGTGTCGCATATCCCAGGGTACCGTTCAGCACCATTACTGCTGAAGGCATGATGAAATATAAAACATCAAAATTTTCAGCAACTTAACTAATACACAAGTTACTTGAAATTGCTGATAGGCCTAGCGGTATTGTGGCATTCAGTTCTGATAACAAGAAAAAAGATAACAGGTTATATTTTGTTGTAGCTGTATTCCTGAATCACACCTGCAGACACAGTTACAAACGTATCTTCATATGTATTTTTAAAAAACAAGTTCTATTCCTAATAGGGTTTTTTGGAGGCTACAGCAGTCTACATATCTACATATCTACATATTACCAACAAAAATATTATTCTTATTTTACTGTTGTTTCTATTATACTAGGATGTAAGAGTCACACCCCAGCACTTACACATTATTGTACAAACACAAAGTAATTACCAAATGTAACAAAATCTAATTAGAGTTATTATTGAAGAAAATGGCAAACATGCAACATAAAGGCAGCAAATGTACAGAACTGCTCACGGAAGAATCTTTTTCTGTGTGCTATATCATAGCCTCTGAAACAAATGCATTATACTGTAAAAGCTAATAGCCTTTATAATCAGATTTAACAAAGCCTTAAACTTCTGGAAAGTTTTTTCAGGTAATTGATAGAAAAAGCTGAAATTAGCTAATATCCAATATAATCTATTGAAAATTTTAATTCTAATGAAGTAAACTAAATCATACTTTCATTGTTACCTATTAAAAATTGGAAATCGAAAAACAGGTCCAACTGCCTGACTATGAATATTGTTGCTTAACTAAATACCTCACTTTATTCAGTTAAAAGTTGAAAATTAGAAGCTATTCTATCTTTTTCCTGCAGAGGTTTTCACATTATAGCTCAAAGGATTTCTTGCTGATTTCTTTGCAAGATTCAAAGCTAAAGATGCTACTACACGTACACTTACTTGAATACTTCAAAAGGAAATAGGGGTGATATTTATTCTCTATGAAGGTACAGCTCCAAACAGGGAGTAAYGAGGTGATAATGTAGTATGGAATACACTATTATATTTAAATCTCATTTGACCTTGTTATTCTCCCAGGGGAACTTGATGCACAGCTTCCTCTTTCAGAGCTGGTCATGAATTCCACACAAACTGGAAAATGGGCTCCAAGATCATAAAAACATCTGAGCTAGGGGGACAACTTTCAGTAAGGCAAGAAATAGTTTTGTTTCTCAGTAAAATGCTGAGATGCCACTTCTCAGCTCCTCTGGAATGAGATGTGAAAGGAACTTTTAACATCTAATGCAGGCTTCATTCTCAGTATACTTGCTTTGCTGCAGATTACAGGAAAACCTTTGCGTACTGCCTATTTCAGGAGCTTTATGCCAGTACTTTCAAAAACTTTTATCCTCCTGTCTCCCTTTGCCACTGAATACATAGTTATTTATTCGGAACTGATACAACTCTTAGCAGAATTCTTTCATGTTTTGGGAAAATATATCATATTCTTTTTTTAACTCCAGAAAGATTTGAGGTAAAATTTGTTATATTTCTTTGTAGGCCATTCTTATGTGCTTATGTCTTTGTGAAAGATAAACCCAAAGTAGTTCAGATCAAACTCATGAATAACTTTAATATGGAAAATGAAGCCAAAGATTACATTTCATGTCTGTAATAGACCTTCCCATATCCGAAAGAACAAGGTTATTTCTAAAGTGAAGATTTCGGTGTCTAGCTTTGCATATACTCATGCTATTATTATTCATATATTCAAACAAGAAAAATGAACATACAGCTGGTAAGCATTGTATTTACCCGTTTCAGCTGTTCTCCAAATCTGAAAATAACAGTAACGAAGTTGGATGTATGAAGGGTATCAGGCTCAGGAGAAGTATAGGAGGTATGGGAATGAAAGGAAGAGATTAACTTTAGACTCATCATTAGTATCTACATTAGGGAAGAAAAAGAAATGGAAGAAAAGTCTGGAAGAGTGAAGAGAAAAAAGAACCACTGACATGCTGAGGAATTGTCTTCTTCAAAGAGACCCTTTCAAACACATTTGGTAAAGCAGAAGAAACACAAACATAAACCCCTTATTGTTACCTAACAGTAACATTAAAAGAAAATGCATATAGGTAGAAACCATACGGGCTGAAGCTGTAGGCTGTGTCTGTCCTCAGATCTCACCAAAGCTGGGAGTTTAACAGTAGGAAACAGTTTCCAGTGTGTTTGGAGAAGAAATAGCTTAAAAGCAACTTGGCTTTTGTGACACTTAGAGAACAAACCAAAGTTAAAAGAAAAACATGAGAATCCACTTCCGTGGCAGTGAAAGAGAGTTAAGAGAAAAAAACTACCAATGACAGCCTCCTGAAGGAGTCAAAAAGATGAGAGCAGTGACAAAGACCTTCAAAGAAAATCTGGAATGAACAGTAGCTTAAAATGAAAAAACATGTTATTTACATGTTGTAAGAAGACCCTTTAAAYGAGAGCAGTTTAAGAACAGTAGGTGCAGTGATGCAGCTCTTCACTCTTCATGCACGGACACTCTTTCAAGTCCTTTCAGCTGTGGGTACGGGAATCCTCTTTGTGCCTCTTTTAATTAATTCCTGCATGGAAGTGAGAAGTAGGCATTTCTGTGAAGGAACCACACTGAGAAGTACCAGTAGATTAGGGGGAGATATACATAAGCTACTAGAAGCCTTAACCTAGACACTCATGGATTTGTAGAGCACTGCATACCTACAGCATTGGCCCAGGCAGTTCTAAAGATTAAAAGTACCTCTAATTACAAAGCTAGCATGTATCAAATAGACCAGTTTTACTCCTAATCGCTATCAGAATACTGGCATGCCTAACAATAAAAAATGATGTGTTTCCATGCACAGAATGTTTATATGTGGAAGTTATTAGGGAAGGCCATATAAATGACAGCCATACACAGTTTGGGGAGCAGTGGCAAAGCTAGTAAAAAGGTAACAAAATAAAGCTGTTCCTTAATTATGGCATTGGCTTCATSTTAAAAACCTCATTAGGCCTAACTTTAGTTCATGAAGGTGCATGAACTAAAGTCCTAATTTCAGCTCATGAAAAAAAAAAATCTAAACCCTGGTAAACCTACAGCCACTAAGAGCTTTGGATTCAGAATCACACAGATCACATTCCATAGACACTTTAAAAGAGACTTTTTGCTCTAACTAGTTCTTGTCCTGACAATGAACTTCTTTCTGATAAATGTGAATGAAACAACGGCAAACCAACACTATCTAATGTTGAAGGCACTGCATGTAATTGTAACAACACTTACATAGGTGGAGAGGATCAGTGAGAGTTCCATCAGCTTTAATTCTTTGGTGCCAGCGACTCTAGTGTACTGGATGCCAAGGAAAGTTTGACTCACAGAACTGAGTAGAAGGTTCTACACTCAGTATTTACTCTGCTTTCATAAAGCTGAGGTAGTTCTATTATCTTCAGTGTCTCTGAACATACATCTCAGAGCAGAAAGCATCGCTTGGACCTTGGTTTATCTCTATTTTCAGTGCTTGTATTATTTTTTAGCTATAAGAAGAATCACATAGAGCCTCACTTTTTTGCAGAAACTCCACTATCAGCAAAGCACTTTTGTGGGACGGTTGTGGGCATTTCAGTACATCACAACACAGGGCTGTGCAGGCTCAAGAAGCAGACTAGCCTTACTAAGTGGTGCTGCATCAAGGCTAATATACATGTAATTACAAAACCAGGTGTCAGTTGGTACCAATGCTGGAGTAAGAAATGCCTGTTTCTATCTGGCCCTCCACACACTTTGTTCCCATTCTTGCTCTCCCTACCATGCTGTGCATCTACATGTAACCCAGTCTGTTTTCACTGAGCTGCTTTACAGCACAAAAAAAGATAATAATAAAAGGCAGCAAAGAGGCAGAACCAAGAGGTCAAAGGCTAAGCCGTCTTAAGTTAGTTTTTATAAGATACTAGCAGCGTCTTATGGAAGGATCTTTAAGATTTCGTACATTTCCAGGTACTTCCTACCCAGCTGCACAGCAGGGGAAGCAGCAGACTGATACTTTTACTCTTGTCTAAGGCCAAGTTCTGACAGAGGACCTGTCCTGGGTATGAGAAGCTGTATACAACCCTTTACTCATGCACGCAGACATGAATACTACCAAAAATATACGCCTGATCTGCTACAAATCCCTGCATCTTCCTTTATGAGGTTAGTTTGATTTGCTTCTCATTTAATTGTGTCATTGAATATGTAAATACATAATATCCATGCTTGTGTATGGAGTAAATGCAGTAGATCTCACTAGAGGCATATTTGAGCATTTTGCACTTGCTTTTCCTATGTTGTCAGCACTTCCCATCCACATGGGACCAGAAAGCAAAATAAGAACACTATCAAAATACTCTCTTTATACTGCTAACAGATGAAGGATATTATGTTGGGAACAAAATCTCAGCTAGATGCTTTAACACTGTACGACTGCACACTTAATAATTTGTAGTGGCAACAAACAGCAGGTATTATCTTGCTTATTTCACAACTGAAGTACAGTAGGTGCACAGTTTCAAGAGACAATTGGAGAAGCTTTTGAGGTTTTACAATTACAATGCTTTTTAGATCAAAATGTACTCTCCAAATCTTTTTTCTTTTAGTGTGTTATCACAGGTGACTCAGTTTTCTGGCAAATACTTATGTAACAATTCTACTTAACAGGAAAAAAAAAAGAGAAAAACAGACAAGTACCTGTATACTCATAATAACAGTAATATGTGTATGCTGTCAGCTCTTTTCTTTGCCTTCTGCCAGCTCCAAATGTTTGGTTTATTAGCTGCCTGTTTCGTGCCAAAGATGCTTTGGTAGCTGTAATTCCTATCTATTTTTAATACAGTAACAATTTAAGAGATGTATTAAAAAGGGTTACATACCTACAAAAATAATTTAACAAGAAAGTGTTCTCTTATATACCAATCATAATTCCTTTTTGTTTTGCCTAGTAAAATGTTTTGGCGACATTCTTTAAAAGTTGGAAAAAAAAAAGTTAGTAGCTTTCCCTTTTGTATTCTAGCCACCCATAAAGCACGTGGAATTTTCTTCATATTGCTTAAAACGTAAGAAAAATCTATGCTAAGTTTTAATTTTTCATCAAACAAGACATAGGCTAAGAGCTTCTAGTCTATATAAAGAAGGTTCAATTACCTAGAATCACAACTGGAAAGATGCTTAGGTGATGTAACACCAAAAATCAGCATGCCAATATATTAGACACCCAGMCCTAGCAGCAGGTATAGTAACATTGAGTACTCTACATAGTGAATGGGGAGATTTAAAGCCTTCATCAAGCTATGTTGATGGAGGTCAATAAAATAAGCACCCCTCTTTGTTGAAGATTATAATCTGTCTCTGCTCTATGTACAGACGCTGAAAAATAGCTGGTAAGGATAGCAACTAGGATACTTGAGACTAATTCTCTTTATATTTAGCCTATCACAGCTGGCTGGCTGAATCAAAAGCCTACCGAGTAAGGCTCCCTCTTGCTTGCTGCCTTTCTGAACTAAAGATTGGTCTGTCAGTTCCAGAAAGGGCAAGAAGTAGCAAACTCTGAATTGCCCAAAGCAGAAATTAATAAACTCTGTTTACCTGCATTTATATACTATTGATACTTTCCTGTGATCCACTGTTCCTGGCTGCACAGTCATCCAGTTTTAGCTGGAAGGCTGGAACACACTCTCAGCCAGATTACTTGATAGTCTTGTCATCAGGGTGTGTTCCTAGGTCCTGGGAAACATGGTTTTGAATCCATTTAGTCTGTGATGGAAACAACACTACTCACCATGCACTAAGCCAGCCTCTCACTCCTGGACTGCTATGCAAAATGTGAATGCTGAGTCTCTTTCAGGCATAGTTTTGAGAGAAAATGGCCATGATTTCCCTATTTTGGGCTAAGCTCAGTGGAATGACCTCAGGTTTGCACATACTGTTGGCACCAGGGCACTGAACTTAGTAAGGCCGATAGTAGATGTTAGTGTATGGCAGTACTGTACTGTATACTTTCATGCTCATCTCTTACCAGATTTTGTGCATCACAAGAGCATAGGAAAATTCAGGCCAGAAGAGACCTCAGGAGGTCCTCAGTTCAACCTTCTGCTCAAAGCAGGGTCTGCCACAAGATCAGATCAGACTACTCAGTGACTCCCTTGGCACATCTTGAAAGTCTCCAAAGACAGAGACTGCACAACCTCTCTGGGCAACCTGTTTCAAAGCTGGACTTTCCTCATGGTGAAAAGCCTTTTCCTTATACCCAATCTGACCTCTTTTGTTCTAGATTGTGCATAACGTTAGTGCTTTAGGTGCTTAAATTTGCTCCCAATCTCTCCAGATCTCAGTTCCCTACCTGTAAAATGGGTCCAATAATAACACTCTGCCTCTGAGGAGAGAAGAGGTGCTGTGAGAACAAATATATTTAAAAATCAATCATTATTTTTTCAGATCTATTAAATGAGTGTGAAGGGCTCAAATACGCAAAAGGCATAGGCGACCTATGCAGATAAGATACTTTGAAACAGAATATATTTCACTGAGCTGTTAGGCTGCAGCAATGGTTGTTGACCAGTTCTGCAGATGGTACTTGATCTCTGGAGGGAGTGGTTGAAAAAGAATGGATTGGATGAGATCAATAGTTCATATACTGCAAGTACGATCTTTGGCTCAGGTGTAAATTCAGAAGAAAAGAAGTAAGGAGTGAACAGCATGTCACCACCTCAAGGGTCAAAGAGCTGTTCTCTTTTACTGCTGAGCATACTCCACTGTAGGCATGGGACATGGAATAAGCTAACAGTTCAAATTTGTTAATGTTTATAAAAGCAAACCGCCTTTTCAAGAGAATAGTTTCACAATTTCAGAAAGGGCTTTCCTTCTCCACAGAAATATTATTTCAAAAATAAAAGTTTTTTCCTCTCTGACATCCTAGATTAAAAATACACTTACAATTTCCCTGGTTTCAGGAGAGCTTGTTAACAATCTGCTTAAATGCTTTCCTGAATCAGGGCTTCATTTAATTATTTACTGCGTGAGATCTAGCCAGCAGTTGTTTTTAAAATATTTCCTTAAAAACATCCACAGATGTAGAATTATAAAACTAAGCTATTTTCGATCATTTATGAGGTTGCAGAAATGTACTAATAGTAATTTGTCACTTTGTGCTATTGGACTTACGGTTACTAAGGCAGCCTGTCTTTACAAGCAGAGGGACAGGAAAAAGCATCATTGAGGGAAAAAATATACAACCTCTAAACATTTTATTTAAAAGCAATTCTGCTTTAATATCTAGAGTAAACAAAAGCACAGTAGGCTACAGTATACTATACAGGTTTTATTAGTATTCACTTGAGATGATCTCTATTACTAACATTCAAACATGAGAAGCATTAATAAAATGCTAAAAGTTAACATTACACAAAACATAAATCTGTATTCTGCCTCTAGTGTAGTCATTCACCACACATGCACACATCAGTGACAGCAGGCATGTGACACACCTAATAGGACCTCTCAGGAGGGCATTGCAATCCTCCTCTTTGGATAATTTTGCCAGAGTAACAAGACTTGCTCTGAATCTTGTCTCTCAGCGTTCCAAATTCACAGTTCTTTCCTGAAGAAGTCTAGATTTAACAACTGTTCAAACACATACTGTTTACACACAAATGTCTGGAAACACAAAACACTGCTGACCACTGAGTGCCTGGAAAGGACAGGCTTCGTTCTTGTTCCAAAGATGACAGAACATATTGGAAACACTCTGCTACAGCAGAGAGGCTGAGGACACAGTTTTTGAGTTTCTTTATTCAGATGCTGTATGTTTCCATTTATTTCTATAAGTTTGGCTGCTCTGCCACGTTTGCATTTCCTGTGCTACACTGCACCCATCTCACTGACATGAGGTGGACTTGCCCCTTTCTATGAAGAGGGAAGCTCACAGAACATGATGGGACTATGGAAAAGAAAGAGAACAAAATATTTCAGCTTTGATTTTCCATCAAAAACGTGGTTACTTACAGAAAAAAAAAATATAAACCTTGCATTCTAGCCAAATATACTCAATCAGGACATACATATTCAATCATCTGGTACTGTACTGAAGTTCATGCATGGGACTAGAAGGTTATGGACATTCCTCTAGAAAGGGATAAGCTATAAGTGAACACTAGAGGGAGCTGAAAGGGCAGAGGGAGAGATGCACAAAAGGCACATCAATCTTTATTGCAGCTCAATTTCCTCATGATTTCCATGAAAAATACCCTATCAATTCAACCTCTCTAGTTATAAAGAGGTATGCAGTACAAAAAGAGTCTCAAATTTATCAGTCTATGTTCCTTGGATAGAAAAAAGACATTATTGCGCATCCCAGAAATCTAAGAAGTGTACTTCATTTACTCAACTGTAACAGACTTTGTAAGATGAATAATCAGCAAGACAAGCAGATGCCTATAGTCCGTCCACATTTTAATGACATTCCACACAGCAACTAGCAAAAATGTATASTGATGATGCAAAGACTGGGAAGTGTCCAAACATAGTCCAAACAAAAAAAGAAATCAATAAAAAAGCACCCAAGAGGTACACAGTAGAATATAACAACAAGTGAGATGATGCATGATATGCTGTCTAAGGAACAAGTCTTGGTTTCTGTAGACTTGGGCTTCTGAAGAGTTGAATCCTCCAGTGCAGGTTTCCGTCACAACACAGAGCACTGGGCTACTGCCAAACACATTAATGATACGCAGCACTGGCTGCTGAGTCACCTGACTGAGGGAATGTGTGTGAAACATTTGGCCACAAACAGTGTTTGTGCCAAGCAAAATCAGCGAGTCAGAATGCCTGCTTGGTGGGAAAGCTAGACTTGGAGCACTCTATAACAGTTAGCRGGTAAACTGACAATTCTGGAAGACCAAGGAAAAGGCCGAGAGCCCTAAAATACTCATAGTGGCCAAAATGAGAATAGGACCCTGAGAGAAAGAAGCAGTTAATCTTTTGAAATCACATTCTCCATAACCATATGACAACAGTACACAGGGTGTCCTAAATTTTACTTTGTAAACTTCTTTCCTCTACTACCTGTAATCAATAAAACATGAATAATGGAAAGGTCCAGTTAAGCTATACATCCTGCTGTCACTTATTTTATGAGGCAGAGATATATGCCTGCAGCAATATAAATGATATTTAGCTCAGTTGGTTAGAGCGTGGTGGCAATAATGCCAAGGTTGCAGGTTCGATCCCCATACAGGCCACTCATTTGAGGGTTGGACTAGATGATCTTCAGAGGTCCCTTCCAACCTTACCAATTCTAAGATATAGCTAAATCTTCTTCAAAGTTACACATACAGAAGTTCCTCCAAAATCATATTTATAGTAGAAGGCTCTTCTAATTAGAGCAATTCACAGAAGTCTAAAACAAAACAGAGCAAAATGAAAAGTCATGGCAAAATGTAAAGAATATAATGCAATAACTAACAGAAAAAGTTGATCATGTTCCTGCCATTTTAGCTGGGTACTTAGCAAAATGTACTAAGAATTGTATCCATAGAAGTAAAATTCATCTAATCTATCACTGATTATAAAGGAAGCTTGCCTTAAATCAGAGAGGTAAGATTATGCCAGATTCATCCTACCCAATGTATTCAGGATGCCTGTCTCCACTGATGATAAACATATTAATCTGAATAAATCTAAATTTTAAATGGCTAACACTAYGTGGAAGTTATTTTCATCATACACAACCAACATGATACACTTTACAGGGATCTGAACTTCTGATGGTGAGTGCTCATTACTTTCTGAAAAGCCAAATATTTGGCAACTTAAAAAAAAGGCATAGTTATCACTGTTTTTGAATGGCTGAAAATCATTTTAAATTAACAGTTATAATATAGTATAAAATTTGATATATGGTTTGAAAGGTTTGTAATTTTATCATGAAATATTTTTAGAGAGGAGATATTTCAAATGCAATGTTCAAATTCAGAAACAATTTAAAGTGTATCTGGGGTATGTWAAATTATCTAGTGTGTAGTATTCTGTAGTTATGACCATCTTTCTGTTTGAGGTATCCTATTTCTTCAGCACAATATAATGCATAGTTGTGTGCARCCTAATCTGTGTGAAGCAGAGAAGTATCTTTAGTCCAATTCCATAAGTGAGATCTAAGACACAGAGGGTGAAATCAGAAGCACCAAATTTAGGGCTTAAACAGGACTATGGCAGAACTCGAACACTAGGTCTAAAGAAACAATCCAGAACGTCTACATAGTGGTTGCCTATCCTTGGAGGTAGCAGGGATTTAGCACCTCCCTGTTTACCCTGCAGTTCCCTAGGCAGTCTCACCTGCGCCAAACTACCTTCATCTGGGGAAAGAAGCAACTAGCTTTTACCAGAGCAACACTACTCTCCAGTAACAGGGTAAAACAACATTAAAATCTGCCCAAGCTCTGAGAGAGACCAGTCCCTTAGGTATGCTCAAAGTACTCTTTATACATCTCAGAGGACTGAGTCCAGAACAAACTATAACTGTGGCATTTTCATTAAAAAGCTAAACCTAGCTCTTTCAGTTCCCAGATCAGAGCTCCCACATCTCACTGGTTGCTAGCTCAAAAGAACAGCACCTCTCCCCCAAAAAGAAAAGAGCTTGTAACTATCCCAACTAYAGTCCTAAAGTTGATTTACACAGTACAAGAATTTTGCATCTTTGCACATTTACTAGTAAGTCAGTCCAAAAAGACTGAGAAAGTGTTGCTGGCAAGGAAAAGGGAGCTCCAGAGTTCCCAACCTGCTCTACCAGAATTGCTAACTTTAAACATGTTTTTTTGCTACAGTCAGAGATTTTTGTTCTCTGCTCCTTCACTCTCCCCCATGTCAATAACTCCTTGTGCTTCTTGTGCAAAATTCTGTAGCAAGAGCAAGTCACCCACTCCTACCTGAGGTACTTCCTCCAAAACCTATCTTGTATTCTAAAGTCCTCATTGACTTCAATGTGAGTGCTGTGGGCATGATTTGGATTTAGAGACCTGTAACACTCCAGAAAGAAAATACAGAATCTTTTAAAATAGAACAAAAAGTTTTCCTTATTTTTCTCCCTACGCTTAAAGTGCCAGGATGTCCAGAAGCCTAAGGATGTACTTAGTGGGACTGTCAAAGATATCTCACTTCAGCTGAGATCCAGAAAACTGAGAATCCTCACACCACTGAAAATGTAACTGGGAATCTGTCTATATCTTTAGGTATCAAGGCCCTCACAATTCCCTGCCTCTCTCTGCTCCCCCACCCCCACTATTTCCCTGTCCTGTTCAAGGGAATTTTCCTTTTTACATTTAATGACAATGGAATCAAGCTCTTTTTAATAAAAATATATACAATTTTTTCACTGACAGAGAAATAATTTATAGAGACAGGAGTATAACCCACACTAAAATAATATTTTGCTTTAAATTAAGCTGCTGATGTAACTTCCACAGCTTTCAATACACAGAAATAGGTCAACAATCTCATTTGTAAGGGGACGGGTTGGGGGGGGGCACAGTGCTTTTGAATCACCCACACAACTCTTGTGGATGTTACCTGACACTTTTCCACAGGCCAAGGACAATAACTTTAAACATAGAGATTTACAGTTTCTATTTTAACACCAGAAGTCATCTACCGTAATTCAAAGTACTTCTATGCAAAAGGTAGAACAAAAAAATTGCCTGGGAATAATTCATTTTCACTGTCTCCCTCTCTGAGAGGGAAACATAAAGCAACAGCTACTTTGCTTTCCTCTAGATAAATTAGTTTCACTGTGATCTTTTTCAGAAATATAACACATGAATTTTAAAATGGTTGTAAAAGTCCACGGAAACTCAGTTTAGCATCTTCCATCTGTACCAATTTAAATATTCATCCTGAAGAGCAACAATATCCTCTCCATCCTACTTATCTATAAACTCCCTCTCTAAGCATGTTGATGAAACATTTCAGTACTTTAACTATAAAATTTAGTACGCCAATGCTTTTACTATACAGTTAGTGGAGAAAATACACTCTGTGATTTCGAATGATTTAAGATCAAAACTGTTTAAAACAGATTCACTGTTCAAAATAAAGAACAAGCTTCATAGTCCTGCTGTGAGAGAAGAACACACAATAAATCATTCCAAAATTAAGAGGAAGCTTTAAATTTTTTTTCTCTTTTATGAGACACACTGGTAACATGAATTAAAAAATAATGTCTCTGAGAGTGCCAAAATGAAAGCTATTTCTCTCAGTGGAATTAAGATTTTAATACTTTGCCTTTCATCTGAATTACACAATATTCTTTAAATCCAAGAGCACAAAATTCCAGGCTTCCCTAAATAACCTGGGGTTTGCTAGCACAAATCTGTCAACTAACAAATCCCTCCTCATCTCTACAAAGGCTACATTTCTAAAGGTCATTAGATGGTCAGCTTACACGCTAGCCTCATAGAGCATGTAAATACTGGACACAGAAAAAGACATAAAATCTCTATTTCCCATTTTAAATACCAGTGCTTCTTAAGAGTATATACTCTCTGATGTAAATCAGGGTATTTGCATGCAGGTTTTATTTGTTGAGGATCTGGCTAAATGTCAAGACACAAAGATTCCAGGTAAAATAGCTAACGTACATTGCTGATGAAACAGCTATGCAGGCAGTAAATACACATATTTCCCTCAAATTTCTAAATATTCTAAAAAGTTTTAGCTTTCCTAGTTTCAAGTCACAGACAACTTTGATTCATTTATTTTTTCCATTCAGTACTGTCCTGTGACCATATTTTCAGTTTCAGCAGAAGAGTCAGAGGGATATGGACTCTCGATTCACACAGTGCAAATCTTGCCACTTTTACCACCATGAGCTTCACGTTTATGTATAGGACGTGAGACTTGAATTGCATCATTCTCCATCAGGCTTGACTAGAGTGAAGAGTTAGAGAGGATGGCAAAGAAGCTGTGCAATGAACTTAGATGTACTCTCAAGAAGATATTTTTTCCATGTGTCAATTACTAAACACAGGCAGCAAGATTCTAGTGTGTGCAAATGTACACACACACACGCATGTGCACACACACACACACACACACATACTGATCTCTGTATTAAGTCCTATTTTGCCTGAACATAGGTTGAAACAAATAATCCTTACTGAAGGATGCCTAAGGCAGTGGAAATGTCCCAGTTCAGGAAAGGATCAATAACTTTAACTTAGCGACATGGTTAAAGTTTATGCTTAAATGCTGTCCTGAATCAGAATCTTACTCAAGTGAGCCAAGTAAACTCATGAACTAGATCCACCATGACTATTTAAAATCTGCCCTTCGAACTGAAGTGAATTCACCATAGTTGGAATATCGTATCAAACTTCTAGTTCTACATAATTTCCTCCTGGGGCAGAAATGGTCCTCTCCAAAGACTACTGTTTGTATTCTGGTATATCAGCTGAAGAACTGTATTTCATATCCTCAGTTTCCAGAAAGTAGACAAAAACAGATTTCAAACAAATGAAAAATTAATGCAAACATCAACTAAAAATAAATATATCCAAATTCACATATATATTTAGAAGATTAACTTTGAGTTATAGGACTATTTCTGTAGTACAGAAGTACAATCATGTTTTGTGKGGGTCATTTTACTTTACTGGAGATGTCACTCCAGCCTGTCCTTAACAGAACAAGGGAGGTTTACACTAATCAGCTTTTTCTGAAGTTTAAACTCCAGTGTCACATCACTGGCTGTTACACAACATCAAGAAATACTAGCTGTGCTGATTTACAAGAGCCAACCTGGTCTGATTTTCAGACATCTGAAATAATAGATATTTTTCCCAATAGAAAATCATTTTAAATCAAAGCTTCATGTTTTAGTTTGGAACAAATAAATAAAACAATGCATCATTCTCTTCAAACACAGAACTGTTTTACAGATGGCATCAATCTTTGRCAAGCCTTGAAAAAATGGATTTTAAAGATTTCTATCATCACTTAGTATCTAACAACAATATGATTTTTCTCACAATTTTAATTACATATCTCTATCTTTGTATACTGGTGAGTAAATATTTTCACAGAACAGAGAAAATGCATGCTCCTTTCTTGAATTCCTTTCAAAGAAATACAAATGATCTGGATTACTTTCCTCATAAAACACAGACCATACAGCTCAACAGCCAGTTAGGCCAAATTTATTTTCTTCATTTTTGTTATTCAGCAGTGATAAAGCTGTATGGCACTCATATCAAGATCTGAAGCAATACTGACGGAATTTAAACCTTTCAAATTATACGAAAAATCTTTTCACTAATCTAAGTCTTCTTATGAGGCAGGAGAGGAGGGAGCACTCCCCGCCCCAAATCAAGTTCAAATATGGGTCCTCTCAAAGCACGCATGCATTCACACATCAGACTTCAGGCAGAATCAAAACACAGAGGAACTCTGGTTAATCTCATAATTGCAAGAGGCTTTTATCCACGGCTGTTAAATAATACGATCCAAGTTGCCTCTCCAGATTAAAAATACAAAGTCACCATACAACTAAAATAGAAGGCAGTGAAGGGTTTACTCTACCATTAATATAAATAAAAACTGTATTTTAGTCATTACCAGTGTAAAAGAATTACTGTAGTTTCCATAGCACATAAATGCATTTATTTACAGAATATATATGCATTCTTTTGGAACACAATCAGTGTAAAACTTTGAATTTCTACTCCTGTAATGCATTATTTAAATACAAACAATCCCTTTTTCCTCCATATTAAAGACAATTTGTAAAAGCAGAAAAGGAGGGAAGGTATTTTTGCAGAGCTTGGGGTAGAGAGGAGAAAGAGAACACAAAAACATAAAATAAGAGCAATGAACTGAAAAAAAGGAAAAAAAAAAACAGATGCCTTACTGATTTTTAACAAGCTATACCATATTTATATTCACTCTAAATCAGAATCATATTGTGGCATATAATTAGGTCTAAATTTACTACTAGGGAAGCCAGATCATCTTAATTCTCTGCAGGGAACAACAAGGCTTAGCACTACCAAGATGCTTTACATGTTCAGAGCTCAATCTAACAGGATAATATTTGTAAAGGAGTCAAAGGGATCTAGATTATCAACTGGTATTTAATTTACTCTGTTTTCCTAGGAAGCAAAAAACAAACAAAACAAATACTATTTTTTTTTTTTTTGTGTATTAGAGGAACATAGGCAAAGTCACAAAGAGCAGTCACGACTGCAGCCATAGCCAAAATTGAGGAGTTCCTGGTCCGCATGCCAAGCTAAAACACTGGACCTGGGTCTCTTATAGTAAAGACCTATGAACAAGGCAATTATTCAGTACTGTATGTTTTACATCAAGGAACAGAACTATCAAGCACAACCTTTATGACTTCAGTTACTGCAGTCAAAAATAGTCACAAAAAAAAAGAAACATATCTGTAACTTATTGATAGCAAAAACAGAAGTACAATTTTATTCCAACTCCCCCACCGTAAAACTCTGTTCACCTAGTACAGCAGTGGAACTTAATTTTCTATGTAAAAAGTAGATTCTGATCTGTTTTGTAACACTATGAGCAAGATTACAGGTTGGGAGCAAGTCTGTAGGCCCTCCAGATTCATGGGATATCATTCCCTACTGCTGTCTGAGCACAAGAGATCACAGGGCTAAATGCCTTAACATAGACATGCACGCAGCCAGTGTCATGCAACGCAGCTATTTTCCACCCTATGCTTCAGATACAGAAGGTCCTTGTCTCTCCCAGAAGTTATCAGATGCACTTAGCTAGCCCCCACACCTGAAACCCTTTCAGAGAAGGACAGAAATGCCCCACTGATCACAGCTGGGCTACTTTGTCACAAAATATCTGACAGAGGTCTGATCTAGGTGCAGCCTCTCCTCTCAGAGCTGCACAGCAGTGCTCAACTCTAATAGTATGGTTCAGAGTCAGCAACGCAGTAGGACCAGAATATTTGTAATCAGTCACTGTTTGGATGTAAGGGAAGAACTTCAGCTGTGAAGGCAATCATTTTTTTCATTAAGAACTTGCATCACTTCTATTTGCCAATATCATCCCAGAACAGGACCGCTAGTGGCGTTTGTATAGCATTCAACCCTGCAGGGGCTGGTATGAGGGAAGGTGGGGGGTGGAAAAAACATCAAAATTTGAAAGTGTCTAACAAAACCAAAATATCCTGAAAATAATAAATAGTATCCACAGAAATCTCACCAGTTTCAAAAGCAACTGAGCTTTCAGAAACACAGTACTTCTTAAAACCATGAAAAACTTGTAGCAACAGTCATTTTCTCAATTTAATACATCTCCTACACATACACATTAGTCTTACATATACATATGTGGGTATGAACTGATAAAGCAGATACTAAGAAAATTTCACAAGTAGTTATCTAGTAAAGGCTTAATTATTTTGTTCTGCATTTTTCCCAGGGCAAATCTGAGTCTAAAGATACAAGATGCGTGCCTTGACTGTTTTGTAAGCAGTTATAAATACTCCTTTCAACCTAAGTAATCTGTGCTAGTTGTACTACCTTCAACACTACACAGAGAGTAATATTATTTCTACTGTCCAAATCCTGTAACACAAAGTTGGATGCTGCGTAGCTTTGGAATAGACTGTGTTATACAGCAGGTAACATTCAGTCAATCTGATTAATTTCCATTTATTAGTCTTGTTGTCTTGCAGAGAAAGCAGCCCAGCTCCAACCTTTAATTACCTAAGTAGTACTTACTAAACTTAGTTGCCCTGAATATCCACAGATTAAAGCAGTTCTGGAGATGATCCCAGATAGTCTTTCCACGTAAGAATTCCCCCATCAGGTGCTGTTACACTAATCAACCCTGTTTGACCAAAGAATAGTGCTAAGCTCACAGAATTAAAAAATATAATTGACTAACTTCAAAGCTGGACAGATTTGTTCACTTATGAGAAAATACTGCTGCTCTTTTAGCCTGAAAGCAACAGAGAGCTTCATTTTATTCTTGGTATGGCAAAGGGATATGATCTTTTTATAGAGTCCCTCTCACATAGCAGGCCCCAACCTATTTTCCATCCACCAGCAAACATTGCCTCAATAGAGGAACCATCAATGCAGCTGAGACATGCGATATCTCTAGCCACTACTTTCCATCTCTCTCAGGATCCAGATTCTTGCCTCCAGCCTGAAAACCACTTAAAGGCATCTCCAGTTGCTATGGGCAGCAGCCATAGTTCTGTCCCAGGGATGTGGCAGCCATGCTTCTCCTCACCTCGTCTGGGAGCAACTGGAAAGATCTACATGCTCCGGGGTTCCTCCTGACCTAGCATGGGTCCCTTTTTCTCTAAGTAGATAAGAAGAAGGGGAAATGATAATCACTCTGTAACGCAGAATTCAGCTATCTGTTACAATAAGCTGAGGAGGCAAGTTGGATACTTCACTGACAACCTCTAGGTATCATTGTAAATCAAAAACATTCAGCATATTGAGGTACTGGGCATACTCTCATCCATTTCTACTGGTAACTAGTCTTTGTGCCTGCTTCTGTTAGACTTTTTAAAACCATATAGAAAAAGATTTCTGTTGTGAAAAGTTACATTTCTCATGAAAAAGTACAACAGAGGGGTGGAGTGACTATGAGCTGATCAGGAAGCAGGGCAGAGAGGCTGCCCTCACAGCAGCAAAACCTCACTATTCAGTGAACTTACTGTAGGTACAATTTATGATTAAAAGAAAAAAAGCCACAGATTTACTAATGACTCTCTCTACAGACTTTAGGTAAATCATTTGGGACAGGCTACTTGGGAGAATTATAGGAATGCAGTCAGAGTATGTAGAGATGCAGCAAGGAAGGCTAAGGCCCAGTTGGAATTGAGTCTGGCAAGGGATGTCAAGGACAACAGGAAGGGCTTCTTCAAATACATCAGCAGCAAAAGGAGGACTAGGGAACATGTGGGCCCGCTACTGAGTGGGGCGGGGGCCCTGGCGACAAGGGATACAGAGAAGGCAGAATTACTGAATGCCTTCTTTGCTTCAGTCTGCTAAGGGCAGCCCTCAAGAATCCCAGAGCCTGGAGACGAGAGAGAGAGAGAGTCTGGAGACAGGAAGACTTTCCTTTGGTTGAGGAGGAAAGGATTAGAGACCTTCTGGGCAGGCTAGACATCCACAGATCCATGGGCCCACATGGGATGCACCCACGGGTACTGAGGGAGCTAGCGGATGTTGTTCCCAGGCCGCTCTCCATCATCTTTGAAAGRTCCTGGAGAACTGGAGAGGTGCCTGAGGACTGGAAGAAAGCCAATGTCACTCCAGTCTTCAAAAAGGGCAAGGAGGAGGACCCAGGAAACTATAGGCCAGTCAGCCTCACCTCCATCCCTGGAAAGGTGATGGAACAGCTCATCCTGGATGTCATCTCCAAGCATATGGAGGAAAAGAAGGTGATCAGGAGTAGTCAACATGGATTCACCAAGGAGAAATCCTGCTTAACCAATCTGAGRGCCTTCTACAATGGAATGACTGGCTGGGTAGGTGAGGGGAGAGCAGTGGATGTTGCGTACCTTGACTTCAGCAAGACTTTTGACACCGTCTCCCGTAACATCCTCCTACATAAGCTCGGGAAGTGTGGGTTAGATGAGTGGACAGTGAGGTGGACTGAGAACTGGCTGAAAGGCAGAGCTCAGAGGGTTCTCATCAGTGGTGTGGAGTCCAGTTAGAGGCCTGTGGCTAGTGGCATCCCCCAGGGCTCAGTACTGGGTCTCATCCTGTTCAACTTATTCATTAACGACCTGGGTGAGGGGACAGAGTGCCTTCTCACCAAATTTGCTGATGATACCAAGCTGGGAGGAGTGGCTGACACACCTGAGGGCTCTTCTGCCATTCAGAAAGACCTGGACAGGCTGGAGAGTTGGGCAGAGAGGAGCCTCCTGAGGTTCAACAAGCGCAAGTGCAGAGTCCTGCACCTAGGGAAAAATAACCCCATGCACCAGTACAAGTTGGGGGCTGACCTGCTGCAAAGCAGCTCTGCATAGAAGGACCTGGGAGTGCTGGTGGATGACAAGCTGACCATGAGCCAGCAATGGGCCCTTGTGGCTAAGAAAGCCAATGGTATCCTGGGGTGCATTAGGAAGAGTGTTGCCAGCAGGTTGAGGGAGGTGATCCCTCAGCCCTGGGGAGGCCTCATCTCGAGTACTGTGTCCTGTTCTGGGYTCCCCAGGACAAGAGAGACATGGAGCTACTGGAGAGAGTCCAGCATAGGACTACAAAGATGATCAGAGGGCTGGAGCACCTGCCCTATGAGGAATGGCTGCAAGAGCTGGGCCTCTGTAGCCTGGGGAAGAGAAGACTGAGGGGGGATCTCATCAATGTGTACAAGTACCCGAAGGGAGGGTGTCAAGGGGATGAGGACAAACTCTTTTCAGTTGCCCCATGTGACAGGACAAGAGGCAATGGGCAGAAACTGAAGCACAGGAAGTTCCRCCTGACCGTGAGGGGGAATTTCTTCAYTGTGAGAGTGACGGAGCACTGGCACAGGTTGCCCAGAGAGGTGGTGGAGTCTCCTTCTCYGGAGATATTCAAGACCTGCCTGGATGCAACCCTGTCTGACATACTCTAGGTGACCCTGCTGAGCAGGGAGGTTGGACTAGATGATCTCCAGAGGTGCCTTCCAACCTTACTGATTCTATGATTTTGTCTCTTCAAGTCTTTTTCCTCCTCTTTGCCTTGTTTATTTCTATTATGAGCTCTCTGGAACAGAAACTGCATCTCATAACAAGGACAGACAACACTATAGCTGCGTAAGGATTATCCTTACTTCCCTCCACCCTAAACTGGCAGGTGACTGAAATATGAATAATTAATGCTCTAACTCTGACTTCTTCCCAGTCTAACCAGTCCTGGCTGGCTGATTTCCTGTGATGCTATGATACTAATGGCTCACGAGGAGAGATTTGAAAAGGGAAAGAATTATGATTTTCCAGATAGTTTCTTTCTGCCCTGTGAGAAGCAGCATCAAAATAGTAAGAAAAAGCACTGGAAACCCATCTCAAAGCCTGCTGTACAGGCAAAAGCAGCAGATATAAGCCAGGAGATGCAGGGAAGGGGAAGGCTTGTGAAAAGCCTAAAAAGGTAAGAAAAAAACTCTACAATTTGAGGTCACAGAAGCCAAAGATCTTGTGCAGGATATTAAAGAGGTATAATATATTTAGGAAAAGAATGCTACCTTTGCAAAGGCATGAAAATATACTCAAAGAGAGTATTTAGTCATCACAGACTAAGGATGTTTAGAGATCTAAACCCGAAAGGTCTCACCATCCAGCAACAAATCTGTAGTGCAGAGCCTTAGCTGCTATAAACTGTCATAGCCATAATGACACAGCAGAGTTAGGGCAGCGTACATCAGTGAGGATTTGCTCTCAGAAGTTTTGAAGAAAAAAATGCCTCTGTGAGTCTTCATTTTGGGCAAGGAACTCAAAATTCAAATTACATGTTGATTCACAATAAATGGAAAGAGAAAAACAAAAACCATTTTTTTCACAGTTCAGTTTCTTTGAGCTTCTAAACATAATTTCTTCAATTTTAACTTAGCAGTCCTAAAGTTTAGAAGTTCCCCTCCATCTGTGAGTATTTACATCTTGCTATTCATATGCTTTAATACCTCTGTGTGGTAGATCCAGTCATACTACCCTCAGCCCACTGAACAAGTGACTACAGCATATGCAAGGGAGAGAGGGAAAAAAAAAAAAAAAAAAAAGTCATCCAGTGTCAGCAATCTCAGAAAGACAGACCAACAAGCAAATATGCTTGGAAATCGAACAAGCAGAGTCTAAATTATCTTCTTGCTCTCAGAAGGGATAAAGGCACCTTTGCCACTGTTCCCTTCTGTGGGTAGAGAACACCACTCTCTTAAGACTGTTAATCCAGCACCTGTCATTAACATTATACTGCTAGTTTAATGTTGTAAAAAGGGGAAAAAATGAACAAGGACATATACACATAGCCCGTGTTCTACCTGAAGTGTCTGCTCTGCTGTATTCCAACTCATCAGTATAGTCCCAGTAGGAATGAATTTGAGTCACAGTTTCTAAGGCTATTATGTTTTCTACTACAATGCCTTCAATGTCTGCCAACTTTAAAGAATAAAGGAAACCATCACTCTTTATTGCTTGAAGCTTCTGCCTTCCTGTAAAACAGCAGTGATGCCAGTTTAATTGTCAGTGCCTTCATGGAGTTCTTTCAGCAAACTAGGTGGATAACCACACCTATTCTGTAAAAAAAATCTTTGGCATTAATCAATACAGTAATAGAAATGTATAAGCAAATCATGTAACTTCTGAGTTATTCAGTAATAAGGGGATTTATCAGGAATATGAGTAGAACAAAGTGATTTACTACAATGAAACAACACACAGTGGCTAAGAGTATCTTTAAATCAGTAATTTTGACTTTTAAAACAAACAGACTCAAGAATGCCTATTTTTGGTGAAGCTTTCTAAATTGCTTTATATCTACATGGACTCATTAGTACAGTCTATCAAAATGCTCTTTCCCGATCCATGTTAAAAAGCAAAAGAAAGGAATATAAATTGCTGATGCTTTTATGTACCAAACATAAGGCTGAAAACAAGCCTTTCTGTAACTTAACCACTTTTTAGAAACCCCACTTGCTTTTTGTTCTACGCTCCTAAGCCAACCAAAAATCAAGTATCTCATTGCCTCTTTATTTCTTTTCCCTTTTTACTACTCCATCAATTTACCAGTTCCCAGGGCCCATCCTCCTTGGCCTCCAGCTTCTCCCTGGATTCTTTCATGGTTCATTATCCAGACTAACCCTCCATCCACCCATGACTTTGCATCCCTTTTTACCCATCCTCCAACTCCACTCTCCATGACTGAATAATCTGAGTTACCTACCACCCAGCTCCAACTCCAAAGTTCCTCTATCCCTCCTGCAACTTTTGGTGACCATTTCCCACCTCCAGCTGCTTCTCACAATTTACTTGTGTGCTTGTTTAGCTTTACCTGAATCTTCCACACTGTACGGTCCAGGCAAGTCTAATGAGAAACTGAGAGCACAGAGAGGACATCTCCGCTCTCCACACTGTTCTGCAACCCTCAGGGACAAATATAGATGCAGAAAATGTGGAATCTTCAGAAATACTAGCTACAGTCTTGCAGGTCTCAAAAGAATTTCCAAGCTGCTATTTGACAGTGTTTATCTAAAATCATGCAGGTGTCATAGACATAAGTGGCTCTCTGCTACCATGTTTCCAAAACCCATCTGTTTGGGTTTTTTTCGATAAACAAAGCAAAATAACTTTTTCTCTCTAGCCACGCTGTGGAAAGTAGCTTGGTTATTCTGGTCTTCATAAAAATGGCCTAAAATTCATCAGCTTCAACACACAAAAGCACTCAGATTTTTCTTTGCAATTTTCTATTAAACTAATAATCTGAAGCAGATACTCATTATTCCAGATTCAAATGTTTAAAGTTTGTCAAAATTACAAAGAACCCAAACAGGTTCTTGCAACGGGACATGTCAGATAGCCTGAAGTCAGCTACAAACCACAGCCATCTAAGAGTTGCTAATATCCATTTAAAATTTCCAGTGCAAATTTCTGTCCTTTCCTTCTACTCAGTCACTTATTTAAATCATTACACTAAGAAAAAAATTAATGCAGTGTTTTAACATCTATCAAACAACCCAGTACCTGCTAAAGAGTCTGTCCTAAGCAGACCCTAGAGCACAGATTAATGCTCACCAGGACTGATTTACAATGCCTTCTCAACCCCCATTTCCTACAATAGTAGAGCGAGCTATGATAACAACTGTACATGACAAGAAGCAAGATGGCAGCATTTTCTGTTTCAACTGCAGTACATGGCTGGGTGTCACAGACAAAAAAATGAAAAGTAGAAAAGCAAGGTGTGAAAATAGAACAGTCATGAATAAGAATCGGTAAATTTAAATAAGGATTTTATACCAATAGCAAGACTTTCTGTGTGTGGAGAATGCAGCACTAGTGAATAAGAATAGATCTAAATACATACAAACAATCTYACATTAAGGGCAAGATATTCAGCTACACCAGGTAGATCTGGATGTCCAATTCTCATTAACTTTGATTTTGAAATCCTTAGTTCAGGAGTTGTTCAAATATATTGCAAGTGAAATGTAATTCATTTCGTTTCCATAGCAAATTATAGGGTCATAGGAAAATTCAGGTTGGAAAGGCCCTTAGGAAGTCATTTTAGTCCAACTTCCTGCTCAAGCATCATCTTTTTGTAAGCCTAGACTGGAATGGACATGAGATGTCTAGATTTGATTCTTTGTTCCGCTGCAGATTTCCTCTTTGAATTTGCTAGTAACTTACATGCTGTTGTCTGCCTGAGTTGCCCTCAGTCATAGGGGAATATGTTGGAAGTGTTACTAGCTTAACATTTGGGAAAAGCTTAGGTGTTATGATCTGAAATACAAGAAAACAAATATCTAAACACAGAGCTTGGCTAATATGGAAAACTTTAGATCTTAGTCTAGCATTCCAGAGCATTCAAACATGGGCTTTTTGTCCCATTCAGAGAAAGTGAGGGCCTATGACCACAGAGGTTAGATTTGGTTCTTAAGCTGCTACATTTCAGAGACTGTAGTTTTGTTTCAAGTCCCTTTCTTGATTTCAGAGCAAAGATTTGTCTCGTAAAAATTCTTATCTACAGTGTGCTTCAACTGGACAAACAAACTGTGTGAATCTGAGTCATATAAAAAGATTTAGTTACGTAACATTTTTACTAGGTTTAAGACTATATCAAATGACATTTTTTTTGTTCCATTTGCCCCATTTACTACACCTCTAAATGACATTTTAGTCAGATACCTATTTACCATGTGTTAAGCTCCTTCTTGCAAATTTGGCACCTACACTTGGGGAAAAGGATAAATTACTCTGGAGTTTGTTTCATATTCTTAACTCTCCAGGGGATTYTGCCAGCAGGTTGAGCCAAAGCACAGAAAAATGTTTGTCTCACTTTTCTCTACTGCTTTGGATGCCAGTATTAATATACTCCTAGAAAATGAACAGCTCGGGCAGAAGACAGGTTATTTTTGAAATTTTAACTTCAAACAAAGCAATTTTCTAAACTGGTTCACAAAAAGCTAAAATGTGAACAAAACATTTTTCCCATATGACTTCTACTCATACCAACTCTTTTAATACACCCATCAATAAGCTTGGCAAACAATGTCAGAATTTCAACCTAAATTTAGGTGTGATTCCAATTATGAGACTTTGAGAGGCCAAACAAAACTTATCATTAAAGGCTTGTCATCTGCCTTCTATTAGTCCACTTAATGTGCTTTTAAATGATCACACATCTGTCTCCCCCAGAGAAACAGAAACCATCCAGCTGAGACGACAATCAATAAAGTTTACCACCCAACATCTAGAGGAACAATATTAAGTCTAGAGACATCAAAAAAATCATAAATATGGGCATATGTGCATATATGTGCACACATATTTGCTGGACACAGCACCTATGCATTACATGAATACCATATGCATATGAGCAACTTTTAAAAAAAAAAATCCTCATTTTCATTTTCTTTTAGACTGCAAGGATAGAATATTCAAGTGTGACAAATCTTCTGGGCTTTGAGGGCATAAGGCATACAAATAAAGAAACATTTCAAATCAAAACACATGCGCTATCAATAAATCTATCATATTACAACAATTGCACATTTTCTGCAGAAAGAAGAAAAGAGAAGTCTGACTGATTATGAAAGATTGGGTAGAATATTTCTAAATAACATAACACAGCTTTTGTTTGTATTACCTCAGTAAGATCACAGTTTTGCTATGCTAGATACTGCACAGATGACTAGTGGAAGAAACTGTACATCACCTTGTGTTTAACAATTTAGACCTATAATCAAACAAAAGGTTACAAAGCTGCTATTAATACTACCACCTTAAAATGGGGGTTTAATACATTTATTCCAGTTATAGAACGAAAGTTTGATCTAGGGAAGATCATTATCACATTGTTTAAAGAAAAAACACCAGCACAAAATGGCAGATTCCACCAGCAAAACAATTCTGTTTAGATCAGCATTTAATACACAGAGTTTATGATCTTATATATTAACATGCCTATGAGAATTAAGAAGAATATATAAATTCACATTGAGAATGGTGTATTTAACTAAGCACCATGTTTGTTAAATAAAGTTGATTAAATTGATGCTTCCTAGAACATTCTTCACTACAAATGCACAAGAAATAGCTTTTTTTTTAATCTGTTTTTGTAAAATTACTTTGAAAAGCCAGTCCTGTTTCCACTAATCAGTGAAAACATCATCACTGACTTCTGTAGAATACAAAAGCCCAGCACTTTTCCTATGTGGTACATTAGCAATAATGTTTAAGACTTCTGCAGTTTCTCTACTGTGCATCACATTCCCCATGAGTCCCCAAGGTCTGAATAACTAACAGTATAAAATATACACAGATTTAATGACTTTTGATTCTGACTCAGAACTCAGTTATACACATGCTGCTAGCAAACACAGTGTATTTCACTGTAAAGGACTGATTCTTTTTCCTTCACCATAAGAACATAAAGCATTGTTACAATGTGCCTTTTAATTCTAAAATAAAAGGCAGCATGGCTCAGAAAGAAATGCTGACCCCTGCCTTTTCCCCAGCCCACAGCTCATCTATACCAACTGGTAACAATGGAAGAGCACACTTGAATGAGATCACCTTTTAGTTAAAAATCAATCAATGTAGCTCACAAGCTGTCCGTGGTTGACAAACCTCTGGATAGAAAACCCCACAAAATTCTTCCAGTTCAAAGTAGCCCACTGATGGGTGTCAGAAGACTATAACAAAAATATATTCTGATATATTTCTAATTTACAGCAAAACATTTAAATGTTCTCACTACTATATACATGGATTACTTGAAAATATTCACAACAGGAAGCACTCCAGATCAATTACTCCAACAGACTAACATGACCCGCTGGAGTCATATGGTTAGACACTGCCTACCTGGTAGATACACCATACCGTGCAATCACCTCTGCTTTTAATTGCTCTTGAAATGTTACTTGAGTGCTGGAGAATATGGAGATCGTGGGAACATTCTGAAACAAGAGGCAAGCCATAGGAGTAGAAAAGCTATAAATCACTCTTGCTGGGCAGATGGCACTGCAAGCTAGCGAGCTGTCAACAGATGGAAGTGAGAGTTTGGATAAGGCAAAAAAAAACTGGTTGCAAAATAATGAGATCTGTTAAGATGTTAATGACCACTAACCCTTTCTGATCATTTTGCTTTAAACTGCAGTTAGATCACCCCCCTCCTCCAATAGAAATTTACCCAGGAAGAATTTTCAGAGCTGTGAAGAAAAAAAGGTTTGGTTTACCTCAAGCTAAGCACAGCAGCCATCCAGAGAGGGTAATGGAGCTACTCAACATGAAATGAACAGAAGATTCATAATTCAGAAATCTCAGGCTCTCATGAAATTTTTGAAGTCTAGAGTCTTCTGTATACAATCTATAAATCTCCAGCGYGGCTCTACAACAACTTGCCTCTTTGCATGGCACAGGCACTTCCAACAAAGGGACAATTGCAAGCCAGGAAGCATCTTTTACTGGAAGACTGCTACAGGACACACTAACTTTGGTGAGAACTTGGTCTTAGTCCAGACTAGATGCAAGGTTGGCTTGGTGCTCACAAACACTCCACCTCCTTCCAGCTGACCTACAGGTCCTTTGCTTCCTATATGGAATAGGTGGTATCTTGATGTCCTTATGACTGCGAAATAGTTACTATCAGAAAAAATGGCAGCAACCTTTAACACATTCATGAATATCAGCCCCTCTAACCTCCAGTGTTAGACAAATCTTTCCATCTAGCTCTCTACTACTAGGAAATAAACTACTTCTTTTTCTTTTTTCCTTTTTCTAAATAATATTTTTCTTTGTCACAGCCTCAGGGTTCTTCTTTATAAGTGACATTACCAAGAATTCAATTTTTTTTCCTATTCTGATACAATGGCCCTAGAAGGGTTAATATTGTTTTCAGAAGAACACAATACAAAATGATCTACTTCTGTAAAAGAGGCAAGCTCAGACAATGTAGGCTCCTCCACTCTTTCTAGAAGCTTGCAAGATTTTCCCCCCAAGATRTATTGCCATGGGTGAGCTCTTATCACTACTGTCATGGACTGCAGGATTCTCATGGTCCTATAAATCTCTAAAGCTGCAAATTCTGACAACTGGGAATTTTTTAAAAAAATCTGCATGCACGAAAAAGGAGATGAGGTGGTAAATAAATTAACTTCATTGAAAGCCTTTGGGAAAAGGGAAGTAAAACTGCAGACTTGTGTGGGAAGCTAATAAAGTTGGAGCACTGCAACGACAGAAAGGACTAACAGGCTCTCAGCAAAAACTTGCATTCCCCAAGGTGTTATGAAGTCCTTGTATCCTAAACACACTTACAGGATCCAAGATCCACATAAGGAAACTGCTATGTACCATATACATACACATGCCCTTAGTAAGTTAGTAAGTTAAGTAAGTTTAGTAAGTTAAGTTAGTAAGGGCCTTAGTAAGGCCCTTAGTGCTTCAAGCAGATACAGAAATGACATAGAATAATAAGCATATTCCATAATGGAGTCTACCCAGAGCACCTAAGTATTAATATAGCATATATACATACTAACAATCTGTTATTAAGATATAAAAGCCAATCACCAAAAATAAGGTCTAGTCATTTAAAACAWGTGACAATACATATCCAAGATTTCCTTTAAACTCAGGAGGATGTTTTCTGGGGTAAGCGCATAAGTGAAAGCTCACACGTTCCAAGGGAAAAACCATACTTTCTCACCAAATTCCTGTGTGATCTTGATCAGATCTCTCAGCGTTTCCTGTCACTATTAACCCTAGATGTAGTTAGGGGGGTTACACTAGCTAAACATCTCTTGGAGATGATGTGCTACTTGCTCCTTTTTGATCCAGTTTAGGTCACTATACCTTCTTCACGTTACAATACAGATCTCAATCTCCAAAAAGCAGAAAGGAACCAAAAAAAACCCTACAATTGGCTATTATTAAGCAATAATGATCACTGGTTCTTACAAACGCATTCCTGTTCAACAAGCATCAGTTTCAGATACTTTCAAGTGTTCTCTGTACTTGCAGCTGTCTATCTTTTATCTAGCCATTCATGCAGCATCTGTTATCTACCCTTAGCTATAAAAGATCCAGAAAGATAAGTTGCATTTCAGTATAGAATAACAGGAAGTGAATAAAAAGGCTACCATTGCAATACTGTGATACATTTCATCAGTAAACCTGTGTTCTAACTTAAAGTAACATCTTTTAAAAATAAAGGTTAATTCCAGCACTGTGGCTAGAAGTCACGAATTAAATGCAAGTTTCATGATATTTTTCTTAAAGCCTCAGCATGCTGAAGCTTCTGCAGGTTCAGCCCTTGTGGTAACAGAGAAAAGCATACCTCAAAGATTCAAATTTCAGAAACCAAATCAAAACGACCCAGCTGTATTTATTTATTTAATCCAATGATTTTTAAACTAATCTTACAATTTTGGAGGAGGAGAGGAAGCCAGCTCATTTGTTTTAAATATCTGGGGAAGTCAGCATTGATCAAGGTACTCCAATGCATACATAAGCATATTGAAAATGTTCTCCCTTGGCAGTTTTATCATATTAGTGTAAATAAGTTCCCATTCATCCTGAATGGGAATTCCCACCAAAAACTTTGAGAAGTAACTTTCTGATCCAAACGCTATGATTTTGTGCTTTCTGTTGGCTCGGTTCTGCATGTGCGTGTGTGTGCGTGTTTATACATGATCATATTGATGCATCCAAACACATGGAGAAAAACAAAAGAGGAGTGGGAAAGAACAGTATTTTCTGATTAATCATCAGAATAATTACATCCTTCCAAAAGGTTGTTTGCTTTTTATTTCTTCTCTGCGAACAACTCTGATGGATAAACCAACAGTATCATAGGGTTACAGGTCCAAACAACAGCAAACTAACTCAGAACAACTTCTTAACAGAAGTATACAGAAGTCCAATTTAGGAGTATAGATGTCCTGGGCATCAAGGCAATTAAATTTAAACTTTTGGACCCTGCATACTTTGAGCAAAGTTCTTCCATTCCACACTCAAACTCACAAGCACAATAGTGATAGAAATCTATGTAATAGGCATCTCACTGCTACAACACATAACTGAAAGGAGGGAGCACTGTTCCAAACTCCTCTACTGCCTTGGGGCTGGCAGCATCCCAGAACTCATGCTGTCATTGTTTGCAAGAAGGTACAGACTCTGCTGTCATCCCCTGGTTGATCAAAGAGTCATATTGTAAAAAGAAAAAAAAAACTCTGAACTTTAATTTAATTTGGCTGGTGCCATTGGCAAAATGCCTCATCTCCCACACACCATAAACCACCAAGAGGCAAGGATAGAGAGGAAGGAAACACACTGGAAAGACAGATGGCAAGATGAAAGCATCGTGGACTAACGCTCATATTAAAAGGCATCATCCGTCCTTGCCCACAGTCAATTACTATCCTCTGGTCAGGATGCAAATCTTGAAATGAATTCCAGGGTTTTCACATCAATTACCTCACCATCATCTTCCATAAAATATAAAGTCATACTCTGAATTCATAGCAAACTGTGTATTCAGCAAAAAAACATAGTAAAAACTAGTTAAGTCTGTAATGGTAATGAACGCAATACTATGCTCAGTGGTATCTCAAACACTGTATTTTTAGCTACCCAGGGTTTCAAGAAGAGTGCACCTCTCATTTCTACTGTAGTAAACATAGCCTCAGATATAGAGAAGCAATCACCAAAAGAAAAGAAACTTGCGCAATTGAATTGTCAGCTCAAGCCTCATAATGACCCCAGAACATAATTATGTCCAAATATTAACTTCTACCTTTGGTAGAAAAAGTCATTGCATTCCATAGCATTGTAAATCTTCTTTCTGCATGGTACAGTCTTAATTTCTCATAATTTTGACACTTTTATGTTTACCCTAACACATCACTGCAACTTGATCATGACTGCACAGTGCAAGACATCTCAATAATAAGAGATCATGAAGTTTTCCCATCTTACCTGGCTCTGTACAATTCTTTCTTTCATGTGTCCCATTAGGTGATGCCATCAATCTTCTATTCCTCCATACTTCTGACAAAACGTGTCTGTCTGCAACAGCTGATTCTCGGCCTATATTAAATAGAAAGGGGTTATGTTCTCTCTCAGAAGGTATCATCTTAACTGGATTACATGCCCCTACTAGCCAGGAACACTGACAGACTACTGGTATGAACACAGCAAAATGAAAGTCTGACTCTGACACACACAACATACTAAGTGCACCTAGCTACAAAGGGTGAAACTAGTTGTGAAGGTGCAGTATGACAGCTATCGGCACGTTCTGGCTACCAGAGTACCTGGTTGCAGCCCCTGACAGACAAATCTTCAGAAAACACATGCTAAAACATGCACTGTTGAATCTCAGGCCTTGCTGCCACTCTAGATGAACTACCCCAGATATGCTGACATGCTCAACAATCACACTTTCATTTAGACATTCACATCATTGATTTCCCAAGAGTAAAGATGCATGTAAACAAATTTCAGCTATATTATGATTTAATCTGAATCTAGGGATGGGTCTTGTCAGTATTGGGTATATTTGCTTATATCAATCTTTGCATAACTTGTGGACTCTCACAATGCAGTTATTTTTAATATTCCTCAACAAGTCTCAGAGAAAAACTTCTTTACAGGTCAATGGAGCTTTTGCCTAACCCAGTATTCCAGGAGCAGCCTCAATGGAACTTACTGAATATGGTACATAAGGGGCATTTGTAATAATGCAGGATATGCAATTATACTACTTAAAGAAAAATAGACCCCCTTAATTAAATCACTTCAATCTCAACTCTACCTATTTCAAATGAACATCTAATAATAAAACTTCTTCAGCAACTGACCTCAAAATTTATATTCAGTCATCATGTAATATTTGTGCTTTGCTACAGTGACTCTTGGAAAAAAAAAACTAGCTTGGAAGTTAGTTTGGTTAGTGTCATAGCTCAAATGTTCTGCTGCCACCACTATAGGAAACATAGAGAATAGATGGCCAGTGTTTATGGATACAATGTAGCATAAATTAGCAAGCCAAAAAAAAAAAAAAAAAAAAAACCTACCTGATACAGCATACCATCGAAAATTAGGTTATAGGAGATTTAGTTGATAACCCAAGAGATTAAAAAAGATAACTTTCATAAGTCATGACATTTCTGATGCAGACCCCAAAAAGTTCTGGAAAGTCTTTATCTGCAGCAAAAAAGCTCATACCACGTAAACACAATCACATCTCAAATCAGTTGTTTTCATAAATCAGTAAGTTTATGAATATAACTAGCTGGTGCAAGAAAAAAAAATCAAAGGCATAACAAATGCTTCTGAATGAAGGAAATAATAATATATTCTAAAACCACACGTAAAAAATAGTTTCAAAGTTCTGAGGTGAACAAAATGGTACTGTGATGTATAATACTAAATCCTTACATGGATGGTTTGTTCTCATACTAGATTTATTTCAAACATCACAAGTAATGATTTGAACACAAGAGCTATAGAAAGTGCGAGTTCTGTGAGATTTTCTTTTAAACACATCTTTTAACTTCATCTTTAATTTAAGAAGGAGAAGACCCATCCTAATCCTTCTGACACCTGATGGTCTTACACTAAACGGCATGGTAGGAACTAGGCTTAGTTCGTTTTTGTTCTTGAGGAATGCTGGCAATGCTTTCTAGAGACCCATATGGCGTCCACAAGCTCAGGCTTCATACACATGAGGGATACAAGCAGCTTGAAGGAAAAGGGCTTAAAATTGCACACTTGGACCCCAAACTGTGCTAGCAGGCATTAAACAAATGAACTGGACGGACATAGCTGATTATAAATGCATCAGTTAACAAACAAGGCACTTGCACAAAAGATGCAACAAACTGTATACAACATGAGATGAACACTGTTCCTTGTCTAAAATATAATTTTTTTGTCAAATCCACGCTGTCACTTAAGGCGTTTTGGAGGAAGAAGATGAAGAAAATAAATAGTTTTAGTTGGTGGAGGTTTTCGACTGCAGGTAACCCGGAGTTGCAGGTGGGACCAGAAGCGATCATCCCTGGCTCTACTGCAGCGGCAGCGGGAAGATACTCCGGCACCGCTACAGGCGTGCAAATGCCGCGTGTCTCCCATTCCCTCCCGACTCGAAGCCCCTCCGAGAGACCGCGGGGGGCGTCGCCAGAGCTGCCTCGGCGCTGGAGAGCTCCTGGGCGCCAGCGACGCGAGGCCACCGCGCTGCAGACCCGCACCTGCCCGGCGTGGGGGTTTCGCCTGAGGAACCCTCGCTGCTTCCCCGCCTCGCCTGCCTGCAGGCGTATTTCCACGGAGAAACTCAAAAGGGGAACAACGCTTGACCGCGGCACTCTCGCTCTTCAGCCCCGCGGGACGGCAGCCCGGCCGCTCACCCCCGGGCCGCCGGTCCCGCCGCCACGGCTACTCACCCAGTCTGGAAAGCAGGCTGGACATGCACCACACGAAGAAGAGGATGGCGCAGATGAAGCCCAGCTGCTGCAGCAGCATCTCCCGCCTCTTGCGAACTTTCCTCAGCGTTAGCAGCATGGTCTTCGGGGAGGCGAGCGGCGCCTCGTCCAGCCCCATGCGGCGCGGGCGCTGAGGGGCGGCGAGCAGGCGGGCGCCGCAGGTCGGTCGGTTCGTCTGAAAGCGGGGCTCACTCCCGGCGGCTTCCCGCGGACGGCTCCATGTCAGGCGGGCTGCAGCGCGGAAGAGAAACCGGTGCCCGGCAGCTCAGGTCGGCGGCAGCGATGCGGGTGGGAGGCGGGCGGGGAAGGCGGCGGCGGCGGACGGGAGCAGGCGGCCGAGGCGGCGCTCTCAGGGGCCGGGCTGAGCCCCGCGCCCCGCACGCACCATGGCCGGCAGCGGAGGAAGCGGCGCGGCAGCGCCCGGCTCTCCTCTGGCAGCAGCCGCCCCCTCTCGCCGCCGCACAGCGTGCCGCGGGACGCGAGTCAGCGCCGAAGGACGGCGGCATCCATCCGCCCGGGCCAAGTTTAAAGTTTCGCCCCTCTTGTCCCTCCCGCTGCCAGCCGCCGCCGGCGGGCAGGCATGCCAGCCGCCGCCGCGGGAGGAACTGCCCCCTGGGCTGGCAGCGAGGCGCCGAGCGGCCCCTCAGACCGGCCGGCAGCGGCTCCCCGGGGCGCCCGGCGCGGCCCGCCCCTCTCAGGCAACTTTCTGGGCGCTCCCCCAGCGCCCATGGCAACGCGCATGTCCCCTCCCCGCCCCTCCCCCACCTCTCCTGGGGGGATTAACCGGACAAATTAATCCTTGCCCCTAAACGGCGCGGGAATTATCCGCTCTCCGTGCCGCGCTTGGCCGGGCTGCCCGTGCGAGGAGGGCAGCGGGCAGTGGCGGCGGCGGCGGCATGTGCCG
>NW_028186645.1:6817217-6897309 GCF_003343005.1 Rhea americana
GGGGGGCGCCGCGCGGGCGGCCGCTGGGACGAGGAGGAGGGCGAGGCCGGGGCGGGTGCCTGCCGCGTGCTGGGCGCTCCCCGGCGGCGCGGGTGTGAAGGGCCGCGGCAAGGTGCCCAGCTGAGAAGGTGACCGGGTATTGATGACAGCTGAGTGCCTCTTGTCTCCAGGATATATATTTTCAGGTGTACTCCCTGGGGGGAGGAGGGAATGGCATTTTTGTTATCCTTGTTATAGGTAATTTGCAAAGAACTGAATGACCCATTTTGTGAAACAGCAGTTCATCCCAGACTGTCCYAAAGCAGATGTTTTCCAGGTAGTCTTTATGATTACATTAATTAGTTACTGCTATCTAACAAGAATATTTTTGAGAATTTCCTAGAGCAGCAGAGGTATTGGTTCTGTATTCCTTCAGTGTATTCAGAAATGTTGTACATGGTGGTGAGCACATGTAGATAAAACAGAATTAACTCCTCTGATCTTCTTTTCAGTGCAGCATTTGGTTTGCTGTGGAAAAACCTTTCTGGTTCAGCTCTGGATTTCTGTCTTTGTACTTCAGTACATACAATGCTTCACTTCATCTGGTGTAAGTTCTAGTGATGTTATATATAAGAAATATCCTAGCCTATAAAAGCAAATCTTCACAAATAAAATATCACTAAACCTCTGCCTTTTCCCTTTGGCCTTAAACCTTCCTGCTGCATTTTTTTTTCTTATTTTTATCAATTATTGCTGTTACAGTAAGATGCAGTAGCAGAGTGTTCAGGATGTTCTTGTACACATCCAGATGTGAAATGGCTCCAGAATCACATTAAAGGTTGCCCAGGTGTCTCAGGTGGAAAGAGATTGATTACTCAAGCTGGAAATCAAAGAGAAGCCKTTTTAGCCTCTTTGCTTCCTTGCATGCAAATAGCTACAGAAATTGGCATGCCTTAATCATTCATGCTCAAAGGGGCAGCTTGATTCCAATAGATCTTTGACTCTTTGATTTTACATTAAGGCACTGATCTAAAAAAAGTAGTAAAGCAGGAAAACTGCATGTTAGAAGAATGACACTAAGATGCACCTCAGTTTCCCGTCTGTCATTCGCTTTCTACCTGCTGAGAAAGGAAAAGTAACTCTGATAGTTTTTGTCTACCACAGAATAGGTAGTACGGAAGATTACAAATCAGCTTACGTACCTTTATTTCTCTCCATGGCCATGCAGGAAATCTCACTATTGAGTCCAGAATGAAAGCCATCCTTGACCTGAAAAATTTACAGTCTAATGAGCTAGCAGAGGCATAGGAAGCTGAATAGGAAGCACTTTTAACACATAGGAGGCCATTCTCACTTAGCTAACCCTACCTCATAAGATAAGCTCAGCAACTGAGGCTGATTAGATCAGGCCTATTGTTTGTAGCGGACTTTTTTTCCATCAAAGACCTTTAAGCTCCACTGAAGTTGTTTGGCTTTATGTCAGTAGAAATGCCATTGTGTAATTATGCATATCTTATCTGCTATCACCATGTCTCAGAGCTAATCTTTCATATTGCTTTTCATCACCTCTTTTCTGGTACTAAACCTCCCCTTCTACTCAAAGTGACAATCTGATTTTCTGTGAGGGAAAAGCATCCCCCCTGCCTTGACATCCCCTTGCTCTGTGTTTAATAAAAGCTGCAGACAAGAGTGTGATCTTCTGTAGGAAGATTTTAACTGGGAATAGAAGGATGGTGACACTGGAAAGATGGAAAGAGAATCACTGCTCTTGCAGTATACTCTTGGCATGTTTGTTAACTTCTTCACTGATAAGATAGATCAGAGCCATGGGCTTCTGAGAGGCTGTCCTCATGGTTGGTCTCTGATTAGGACACCTACAGTTAACTGTGGTTGCCTGTTATCTGTATACTTATGAGGTTTGAACTCTTACATGAAATAATGTGGCAGTGATTCTGTTATTGACAGGAATTAACATAGTGAGAGGAGCCATTCTTAATCATGTCTTCCCAAGGAGCTCATGGGGTGTTATAACACTATCCCAGTTCAGATGTTCACTGTCAAAGTTTTCTTTGTGTAACCATGAACCAAAACAAGAGACAATGCAGTAATGATATTTCAGAATGGCATATACTTACTCTTTATATGGAGGACATTGTCTTTTGCTCCCGATCAAAGCCACGGGACTTCTGATTTGAAGAGTTACTGACATTTTAAGATGTACAATGACAAGTTTGTTTGGAACTAAGGTAAATTTGGGTCTGGAGGTGAGGCTGTGGTTCACAGATACTCCATATCTGTGTTCTATACATTCTTACCACAAAAAGCATCAAATTGAAGTATTATTTTAAGTCCTAAGTTTCACATGTGGAGGATTTTCCTTAACACTGTCAGGTCTTATGAAAATCACATGGATCAAATGAAAGCACATGGTTAGTGATAGGAATGCAAGTTCCATATTGCGTTTTTGGTCATAGGTTGTTTATGTGGCTGTTAAAAAGTTGCCTGTTACAGAGATAACAGTTAGTGACTATAGAAACCCAGGGGCCATCCCTGTGAGGAACTGAAAGCAAGAAAAAACAAAAAACAAAAAAGAGAAGAGATCTTTTGTGAGTCATTTCCAAAAAATGAATCTGCTAGCCATGAAAGCAATTCTCAGAGTGATTGCCTCTGTGTGCATATGTGTGTCTGTATACACAAATGAGGCAGATCAAAGTTCATATGGTACTAATCTCCTAATCATAGAGGCTTTTGAATAGCATTTTTAATCAGTCTGGTGATCACAAGGCAGCSTCAAAATTGTTCTTGCTTTACCTTTCAGATCAGAACCCTGAATTACACATGCTGTGGCAAATTGCTGAAAGATGTGTTATGTAACTTTCTATATATGATGTCTCAAGGAGCAGTGTGCCACAGAATTCAGATCCAGTTCTCTCCCCCCAGCTGTTAGCAGGACCTCTACCTGAGGGGTCTATTTGAGCACATTCAAGCCGTTCAGACAGAGATCATTACTAGAATTCTGAAAGCCCTCCACCAGAGTCTGTTTTGAACACCTACTGAATTATACATGGATCTTTCATGCCCCAACTCTTTCTGTTGATTTGCGACACCCATATTGTGTATGAGTGATGATACAATGTAGCAGGCAAAAAGAAGCAAACAGATTGTGTGTAACTTTTGAGACGCTTACTATTCATTTTTTAAATCTTAAATTGTTGCCGTCTCTCACTGCAATAAGAACAACTGCTTATAAATTCAACAGGGTCTTTCCATTAGTATTTTCAAAAAAGGGGGGRAAAAAGGTATAAGATATTTCCTGCTAGTTTATTGAGCGATATCTTCACAGTGAATGGTTTGGTGATATTCCAGATGTTCACTATCATCTCCATTGTAATCAGAAAAAAAAAATGCTTTCTAGACTAGATCTAGGAATTCTCCTGAAATAATTTCATGTTGGAAATCAGAGGCATTTGGGAAATACCGTGAAAACAAAGTGCAGAGGAAGTAAATACTAAACAGCACTTGCTATCTTAAACTAAGCTAGACGCAAGAAATCTATCCTTGCTTATCATTGTGATAATTTAATGCTCATGTATGTCCCACGCTAAACTGTCTCACTAGAAGCACAGGAAAACGTTAGCTTCAGCTAGCACTGCCAAATTTACTTGTTTTTCATCTCAAGCACAATTAGTATCTTGAATTGAATAACAGCCAAAAGGCTTTGAATTAGGGAAGTGTCTCACAGGAGATAATCAGCTCATCTAAGGAGAAAATATTGATGCTACTAAGAGTCAAAGGGGCAGTTTAATGCTTGGATGAATTTTCTATGGCACCTCCTAAAAGCTCTGAGCAGCAGGAAAAGTAGCAGCAGCAGTAGCACAGCAGGGTAGCTGGAAACTRAGAAGCTGTTAGTCATGGAGACTGTTCCAGCACAGAAGAGCTGCGATTGCATCAGCTGAGAAGCCCTGAGGAATAGGAGGTGATCGTATATGATAGACACTCAACCAGTCCCCAACCAGTCCTAAGAGCCTGTGGCTAGGCCAGCTTTCCCACTGATGCAGCCAGCATCCCGGTATCACCACCACTATCCTCCAGGGGGAAGAGATAGTAAGGAAAGCCAACAAAGCCATTAAAAACTTAGCTGAGAGGAAAAGGACTTTGATCCTGCTTTGCTATTTGGTCAAGGTGGGTCATACGAGGGAACTGTTGAGAGAACCTGAACTTGGTGCTGTCCATAATCATCTGTTTGTCAAGAAGGAGCCTTGTCCCTGAAAAGGGGGCACATAGAATCATAGAATCGTTAAGGTTGGAAGGCACCTCTGGAGATCATCTAGTCCAACCCCCCTGCTCAAGCAGGGTCACCTAGAGCATGTTAGACAGGGTTGCATCCAGGCAGACTTTGAATATCTCCGGAGAAGGAGACTCCACAACCTCTCTGGGCAACTTGTTCCAATGCTCTGTCACTCTCACRGTGAAGAAATTCCTCCTCATATTCACAGGCAAATATGGCATGACAGAATAAGATCACAGAAAGCAAACAGTAGCACTTTACTATTCTAATGCTGGACTTTAACTCAGGCCACCACAAATCAGCAGGTGTATGCCCAGCTGATTCCTTAAACACTGGTAAAAGGTGCTATGCTGAAGCATACTTGCTGCTTACAAAGCAGATACAATGACATCAGCACTGAAGCTCCAGGGTCTCTGCTATGGGTAAACCATAAGCTGGAACCACTTCTGGATTTAGAGACAAACTTCAACTGTAGTACCCAAAGAACCCATCTTTTTTGCTGAGATCCTCAACATCTCTCTACTCGTTATCAAATTTTTATCTCCCATCTATGTTCCTATCCTAGTGAACACTTGCTGGCTGTGCTGTCGTGTCTTACTTTTGCATACTTCAAAGGCAGAATTTTTTCTCAAGATACAGAAATAACTCAGACCTTTGTTTTGCCTCCAAGGAAACTCAACCTTCAATAAAAATGTACATGCTGTGAAGAAGTCAGTCTCACACTGTACATGGAACCACATCCTCCTTTAACTTTACCCAGATCTTTCCTTGTGCTTTGTATCTTGCAGTCTTCCTATCGCCGATTTCTCTTTAATAATCTTGGGTAATGCTACTTTCTGCTTCTGATGAGACTATGTGGTTACATCCTGTATTCTATGTTTAACTAGTGACTATACACTTATGGACACCCTACTTCTGAGCTTCATTGACCAATAATGGGATTCTCCCACAGCGTGCAGGATTGTTGCAAGCAAGAGTTTCTCATATCCTGCATGCCATAAGCAATCTCACATAAGCTCAGGAAGGAGATCAGGCTGCTACCTCTAATTTTTTTGCTAGACAAGAAGAATAAAAGATACCAGCCAGATGATTTATTTTAAACTACACACCAAAATAAGATCACAGTGGGACCTGATATCCCACATATTTTGTTAAACTATTATAATTTAGTTACTCTATTCATTTGTGTAAACCCACCAAAATGCCTCCCAAGTAGAAAATATTTTGTTTGTGTACCTGCCTCCTCAGATCTTACATTGGATTCTTCAAAAGACAGACACTCAGAGAGATGATAGGGACAGAGGCTGGGCAGCACATGAGCAGGGTGAGGATGTTAGCTGTCTGCCACACTGCACCTCAGGCAAAGGCAAAACACAGCATTTTCTTGCAGAACAAAATGAGGGACGTTCTGCCTATCAGTAAGGTTCAACCTGTTCTGCCCATAAGGTTTCAACTCATATCTACCTGAAAAGGGGAAATTGTTAGAAAGAACACAATTGTATATAGGTGTCTGCTTAAATGCTTGCCAAATTGGAGGAATTCATGCACATGCATAAAGCTATATTGAAATAACAGTTAAATTACAGGGACCCTGTTATACAGCACATCTTCCTCTACACGCATAACACTTCTATCTTTCTCAGGCTTGTTACCTCCACTAAATTGTACAAGTTTTGACTTTTTTTTTACTTTTGCATACTTCAAAGGCAGAAGTTTGTCAGTGTTTTTCTATTCCTTTCTGCCCTTGTAATCACTTTCTCTTCTGACTGTTTCTCTGCTTTCCCAGTTCTGACTTCCTCTCTGTGGCACAGGACTTTATTCCCCACATCTTGATCTTCTAAGCCCAGTGTAAATTTTTCATTTGTTCCTCTCTCTGTAAGCAGAATTCCTGCCTCCTCTTCAAATCTCCCCTTAAACCTACACATGGGTTTGAGCTTATTATTGATTCTAAGCCCTATTCCCAGAGGCTTGGGGAAATTTGACTGTGCTTAACCATACCATGAGGAATCTAGTTAGCTGACATCACGCACAACATGAGTGATCCTGGCTGGTGAAAGCTCTGCAGGTTAACTTTAGCATTCTCTTCCATCCCTACACACCAGCTTTGTTTGCTGTCCATAATCCTGTTGTTTTCCCAGATAAAGAAACTAAACTCAATTCTGTAAAATGCTCTCCATTTGTTTTTGTTCTGGCAAGTTTTTGTAGGTCTGTGAAATACAGTGAAATGCTAAACTACTATGGAGACACCTTCATACACCTTAATCAACCACACTTCTGTTCAGCTTTCACACCTATTGGGATCTGCGTCTAAATCCCATTGCTGGCCCCCTCAGAATTAGAAGGATCATTAACTAAGTAAAAATTGATTTATTGCAGTGAGAAGAATTTTCAACAGGTATATGTTTTTAGCTCAAGCAACTGTCTGCTATGATTTTGTGAATATACAGGAGGAAATCATGGAGAATTCTCACAGAGAGATAACTTGGTTGATGTCAGTGCTTGAAAGCCTAGAGACTGAAGAGGTTCAGTGACAGTCCTATGGGGGTGGCTGAGAAAGGTTCAATAGAGCAGCTCCATTCTCTTATTAATTTTGTACATCAGCATCACTAAGAAAATAAAAAATAAGCATTCTTCCTTAGCGAGTGTGGAAAAAGCAGACTACATACTGCCAAGTCTATAAGCAAATGCAAGAATGTATGTCCTGGCAATTGATGTCCTTGAAACAACACTACTGAAAAAGGTGAGAACTGTCTTTATTCAGGGACTCTTAGAACATATGCCTGAAGGAACCCTGAGAAGTCATCCTGTTCATTCCCGTATTCTAAGGCAGTATCAGCTCTCCCTAATGTTGAGTGGGCTTGCTCTGAAACTTAATATCCATCTTGATACTCAAATTGCTGTTTGACTGCCTATCAAAGCTTTTAAAATAAAAAAGATAGTGACTAGTGTTAAGAAAAATTACACCTCCTACTTTGACTGGCATCTTTTTTTTAACATTGTTAGTGAACAGGGCTCAGAGAATTTGGGGAATTTTTTCCCTCATCTGACCACAGATTTTCAAAAAAGAAAATTTATTCTATAGAAAAATTATGATGTTAAAACTCATAAGAATTGTTGCTGTCAGTCAAAGAAGAGGGACAATATTCTTACCATTTATTTCTGTAAAGCTAGTAGAAATCATGTTGCTTTACAGACAAGCAGGAAGAAAACAACCATGCCCTGGGAAGATAAATTCAGTGTATAGACTCACATGAAATGCCAGCTCTAGAGGGAATGGCAATCAGAGAAATCAAGTGAACGGGAAGAGTGCTCAATGGAGTGTTTTGTATGAGGAATTCAGGTCATTTATTTCATTGCTGTTTCATGTTGTCTTCTGTGCAAGGGATGGGGGGTTAATTTGCTCCCCATTATGATCGAACAAGAGAGAGGAGGGCAGAGAAAGCTGGGTCAGTCTAAGTTCAGAACTGTAAAATGAAAGGTGTTTGCCTAAGGAGGGACTTCAGAGAAGGAAGGAGAGCTTTGGTACACAGAAACAGGGAGATGGTTCTAAGCACATGGGTTAGGCACAGCCATCTGTGGGAGCAGAAAAAGGGAACCTTAATCAAAGCAGATCGGAAGGACAAGTGAAGCAAGAGCTAAAATAGGGACATGAAGAACACTACATCCGCTTTGAAGACCAAGTCTTGGACTGTGAATTTGAAAAGAGCTGGTGTAGCAGAAGAGAGACAGCTATAGCTGCAGTACTTCAAGAACGTTCTCCCTAAAAGCTCCCTTTAAGTCTACAAAAACTGCAGTGTCTGCAGCACAGCCTCCTCCAAACCCAGATAACTGATATTCATTACAGTTAATGAAAAGTCATGGTCAAAGCAGATTTTGGCCTATTTTCAAGCATTAGCAGGAGTACTATCTAGAGCAGGAATACTATCTACAGTGCTTATGTCTGACTTTCTAACACACTTCACAGTAAAATACCAGGAGAATTAGTAATTATTGCTGATTTTAACAAGAAATGTTATCACTAGCAATTAATAAATACACTATTCCTGCAAATCTACTACTTTGCCATCCCTAAGTCCTTGCAAAGGCTGTAGGCTGTCGGCTGCTGGCCTTGGCCACAGGTGTGGTCAGGTGCCTTTCAGCACTGAGATAGCCGATGTTCATTATACTCCTCTAAGCTGGCTGCTCTTTTTACCTTATAGTGGACATAGATTAGAACCACCCCAGAGCCCATTTTCATAGCAGCTATTGTGGGTGTCATCTACCTGTCATGTCCAACTCACCCCATCATCTTTTTGTTGTTGTCATTTAAATACTTAAACACTGAAATGTTCTTGCCACTTTACATTTCACCTCCTCAGAAGGAAGCAATGTTTCAAAGCTGTTACCATGGAAACAACAGAGTGAGGAGGTAGCTAAACATGAAGGAAAGTCACCCAACATGAAACACGCAGAGATGCTTTGGAGTAACTTGAAATTAAAAAATGCATAGTTAATTGTGCTACCTCTGAGCATGTGTTTTTCCTTGTTGCTTTCTTAGAATAAGTGACATGAGGCTACCTTTTTTTCCTGTGCCAAGCAAAAAAATCCCTTTAGAGATATTTCAATACATAAATTTGTACATTTTTGACATAAGAGACAACATTGTTCTTTGGAGATGGCCTACTGTCAGCAAGGTCAGGCATCTGAAATAGTATTGTCAAGGGCCAGCAATACTAGATTCCTCAAACAAATCATTCCCTACTGATAGCAGTGGTCTCTGAGCACTGGGGAGTTGTGATCCAAGATATCTGCAAAGTTTAATCAGCCTATGGGAAAAAGAAGATTAGCATTAGTGGAAGTCAAAATGCAGCTGGATATGGCATGCCTCTTCCAATTATACAAATGAGTACACAAAGCCATTCTGCTCCAAAGTGGGAATTAAATTATCCTTGTGGATAAATATAAAAGCCTACCTTTGTCAATCTGTCACCATATATCCTGAAATATCATGGTCACCTCTTTCAAGCATGAGAAGGAATAACCCTTTGTTATTGTCTATGTTTGCATCTAAAACTAWTTTCCAGCATCTCTAGTGATATTAGACAGCCTTCGTTTACTGAACTGTATGTCATTCATAGTTAAAGTAACAAAAAAAGAGTCAGTGTTTCAACTGTGTGTTAAGTAGGGGGAGCTCAAAAAAAATCCTTGTAATAAAGATCATAGTTCGCAAATTGACCACAGAAACACTTAGGATGTTTACATAAGGCCACATAAAATATTCAGAAAGAGAACACTAGAGAACTGAGCTTTAGCTGTTTTTCAAAACTCTTTAGATTGTTGCTCAAAACTATCTTACCTCACTTATGGAAAGGAAGGGTCCCAAAAGATGACAAAAACCTCTCTGAGGGCTGCAAATTGTCTTGATGGTTAAAGGAAGTCTCGTTCCTGCCATCACTGGCCAGCAGAAAAAAAATCTGTCATTATAGACCAGCAGAGTAGGACACACCTTGAGCAAACTGGCACCTCTGGTATGAACTGTACACTGAGCACCTAGTGGGAGATGCCTACAGTAGCCTATTGTATCCCCTCCAAACTGCTGCTCTCCTCAGAAGAAGGTGCCCAACACCTGCTCAGAGGTCATCCTTGGTACTAACTGAGTTTTTGGTTCACTCTCAGATTCTAAAGAGGCTTTTTGGAATGGAACGATATTTTTTTCAGGATAAGGATTCACAAGGAGATGGAAGCATTACTAGTGGAGACTTTGCTGTTTGCTGTGTGAGGGAAACAACCCACTGTGCATTAGAAGATCCTGTAAGGAAGAGGGCAAGCCAGATCTACCTCCTTGAAACACTGATTTAACTGTGGGCTATTGAAAGAGGTAACTTAGGTTTTGGAATGAACTTTGTGATTTTCTGGAGTGCATTAACAAGATATTTATTCTGAAGACAAGAAACTATATTGTCAGTGGCTTATTGTCACATCCTCCTGGAAGGTTGCACAGAGGGTCAGATATTAAATGAGCTATCCACRTAGCACCCAACGTAGGTAAACAATGAGGGAGCAGGAGGGAAGGTCTAGTGAGGTTTGGACACTGGTATGGGATCTGGATACCAACATAGCTGATCCCTGGAAGCATGAACAGATTCTACCCAAACCCAGCTGGCTTGGAAAAACATAAAAGCAAGCAGCTTGGCCAACTCACAGTAGGCTGGCAGAGCGTTAAACAGTTTCTAACAGTCATTATACAATATATTCACTTGACAGSTTTTAATAAAATATTATTTGTACAATTCTCTGCCCCTAAAACATTATCAAATCTTTTTGGACTAGGGTAACAGTACAGCCAAATGAATGTTTATCTGGAGAAAACTGATCTTCTGTCCATTTCATAATCCTTTAAATGAGTACTGAGTTGCATTTAGCCTTGTGACTGGTGAAGGAGTTTCACAGAATTAGTTATGCTGTTAGTGTTGACTGTGTAAAGGAAGAGAAGAGATGGGCTGTATTATATGCAATTTGTTTTTCTCACTGTTGGAAATCCACCTTATCTTCCCTGCCCAAATTATCAAGATAGTTGATAAGCTGGAAAGAAATCAGATCATTAAGGTGAATGTTACATAGCAAGCTATTGTGCAAATGAACTGCATTTCCTATCTTAGCCTTCCAAACACTAACAAATTAATTAAGAAAAAAGACAAGTATCCTGAAAGATTTAACTGGCCTTAAAATTTGATTTTCAGTTTTTAAATTAATCCTAATTAATGAAATCTTTAATTATATGCAAAGCAAGATCACAAAATCTCCGGGGGCTCAGCTCTGACTTTGCCATGAACACCAAGCAAAGAGCACAGCTTTGTTTTCGCTGTTTTTGTCTCCCCGGAGCAGATCAAAAGCTTCCAGAGAGAGGCTGCCTCCTGCTTTGCTTGTGCTCTGGCACAGTCTATTCCCACCGTGTACTGATGGCTGTGTTAGCTGCCATGGCAGGATCCTGTCATGTCCATTTGTTGTGGCGGGCAGCAACCCACAGCCCTCAGCATTTGCACTACTCCACTGCTTGTGGCAGTGAGAAAGTCAGTCAGGACATGCACTGCTACTTTTTCTTGAAAGTTTACATCAGTTCCCTCCTGGAACAAACATCAGTTTCATCTCTTATCTGAAAAATCTCTTTGCCCTGTCTGCGTTGCTGCTCACTGACTCCAATGGACTCTGGACCAAGCCCTAAGAGGAGAAAGGCCCTTCAGCTCGTCATTAAGTCTCCGAGCAAGCAACTCACCCAGGAAAAAAAAAAATAATAATTTGCTTAAAGCCACTCACAGAATAATAATCATGCCCAGGGTCTGATACTTTCTCCCACATTTCAGTAGGTAGATATACCAACTAGTGCAAATACAGTTACATCAAAGCCAGACTTGGTTTTCCTTTCATTGACACAGTCCCCCTGGTCCAGGACTTTGTGGAAAGGATTATGTTGAGTAACCTGTGACCAAATAGACACTGAGTATTAATACACAYACCAGCGATTTTCAAATGATAACTATGTTAGCTACTGTTTTTCTTATTTACAGGCTGTTAAGGAAAAAAAGCTATAACTAGAAAAGAAAATCTAAATCATTGTGGCACATTCCAGAACACTGAMAATCTTTCTCTTTGCCATGAGAAAATAGTGTGCTAGTATGAATGCTCATGATCTCTAGCAAACTGAAAGATACCAAGGCATCATCACACTTTTAAAAGATCTAGCGCTATTCAGCGAGCAAAACATTTTCCAATCTCAGACTATACTGAGGAGCATGCTTAGAGAGGGAGAAGATAAAATGCTTTGGCTCTAGCCCTTTTAAACTTCTCAACTATATCTTTTTTCCTACCTGAAGAATTTTGAGGAAGTGAAACCAAAAGTTTATCTGATTTTAGGTCATGTACAATATTTGCTCTGAAGGCTCATGCAGGTTCTCTCACCCTTGAATTATTTACAACAAACACACGCTCCTGTCATAAACGCCTCTCAATAGATCACTSTATAACTCTGTCAAGTAAAAATGTCTTGGAAAATGGAAGTAATTTGCACATTGTAAATGATATATATAAATGTGTGTGTGTACATATACACACACATATGTAAATAAAATATATATATGCTTAGTAAGAATCAGTATTAGTTATCATCCAGCCATGTCCAGGCTTGAAGAATGTAGTTTATTAAAGACAGGAAAAGGCATTGCGGGTGGAAACAAAAAGTCCAGCTAGTCCGGCATGAAGCTTGAGCTTAGTACSACAGGCTGCAAAAGAAGGCTAAAGAAATTGAGTCTCAACAGAAAGACTACTTTTTAATTCCAGATWGCTGGAATTAAAATTAGCTGGAATTAATTCCTAAAATATGGAGGAGTTATATATATATATATAAATACATCTGTTATAAATACCYGTTATATTGATATAAACATCTAGCCTTGCTATGAATTTTGCTGATTTCTTAGTCTTTTCTTAAAGACTTGTACAAATGACCTGGCTTTGCAGAATTTTTTCTTTGTGCTGAGGGCTTATAAAGGTCTGTGTGTATTTGCTTATGGAATGTTATTTACGTTAAATGCCCATGTGGGCAAAAGTATTTGGTTTTTGAGAATGTGGCTAGAGTTTTCTCCAGATGTATAATTATGCTTCCAGTTTTAAGAYTGATGTCATGATGCATTATAAGACTAAAGAGCTGCCAAAGAGATATGTTTATTTTCTTTTATTTTTAAAATGTGTGTGCAGGAAGATACACAACCTTTGGGAGAGGAATATACAGAAGAACAGCACAAGGCAGAAAGAAGTCCAGACCTGGGGACTAGAGGAGTGGTAATTCCATCATATGCTATTCCTAAAGAATGTGGAAACCTACCTGGGCAAACAGAGCATCTGTGAGACTGAGGATCTGGGAGCAGAGTCTGGCAGCATCTCCCTGCCTAGCATGCTCCCTCCTGCCCCACAAAGCCCCAACACATGGAACAGCAGGTGAGCAAAGCAGCATTCATTTTTTATCTGAATCTGTACCTCCCTTCAGTGAAGCTTTCTACACATACAAGGAAGCAGAAGAAAGGGCAGTCCAAGTGCAGGCTGAAGAATACGGGGAAGCAGAGAGAGCCAAGAGCAAAGTCAGAGCAAACACTAGAAGTTAGGGAACCTAATCTCTTGGAGGTTTATAGAATTGTCCAATGATTGTGTCTAGAGGCTCTAAACATCTCCTCCAGGACTGCATACCCTAGGAGAAATATGGCAAGGCTATCTCCTGCATGGTCTGCTGGTCATGTTCCTCTCCAGTACATGTCTTTTCAGGAAGAAGCTGAAGTCTTAGTTTAACTAACTGCCCAAGATGCAGCATATGCATTTCTGCTGGGCGTAACAGTCCACAGCGTAACAGAGTACCAGTTTAAATGGGGCTGATATATCAAAGACTTGGTTAGTATTTTTGAACCATTGGGATCAACAGTGTGGCAAAATGTCCTTTTCACTAATGCATCAATACTAGTAACTAAGCAACTGTATTTTTCTTTGTCATGGTTACTCATGCCATTTTCTCCACTACTGAAAAAGAGAAATAGACATTGAGAAATCATCACTGAACACTTGCCTTTGTGGTTTGGAGAAGATGGTTGTGAGTTGGGGTGCAGAAGGATGTATTTTGGGCCATTGTGATGCTATCCCTGAACAAGAGGAAAAGGCATGCATTGTTCCAGGATGTGTTTGTCAATACCAGTGAGGTAGAGAAAGTTTAAAAATTTTTAAAAATACTCCTTCTATTCTTGGAAGGCTCCTTTTTTATCTTATTACTTTCACAAGTACAGATTTTAATTTTGTAATTTTSCATTTCAGTGCACAAACTACTTTTAGATGCATTTGTCTACTGTCTAGAATGCTGATCTAGAAGCCTTGCCACTCTTGGCTCAACTGATGCCATTGGACTTGGAGAACTTAGCGTAATACGTTTGGACAAGTAATAAATCAACTGCAAATATTCACAAACATTTCAAAAGTTCATTCCAGACCTGAGCCTAATGGTAACTTTAGATTCTTCAAATATTGTAGATTGTAAATCTCCTGGAAAAGCTACTGAAATATTTTAACAAATGCTACATTTTTATTAAAAAAATGTACAAAGAGTATCCTATTGTATGTTGTATTTTTTCTCTTCCACACTCTTTGTCTGCAGTCATTTGCTGACGTTCAAAGTCTTCTAGATTTACTTACAAAGTTATGTCAAGTTCTATCCTGCTCGTCGCATCAGAACCCCAAGCCCCAGGAAGCCAGTTCCTTCTGCATCTGAGACTCACCTTTCTGGCTAGCCTTCTGTCTCCAGAGCCTTTCTTGGTGTCACTCCATAAGCAATCTTGTGAGATATTTCTTCATTTTTCTCTTCCTCTTCACACCATTTCTTCATTTTTCTCTTCCTCTTCACACCACCTTCCTGCTGCTCACGTGGAGAGCCTCTATATTCACAATTAGTCCCCATGCAAACCCTACTTTTTGACCTGTCATGTAAGCCTGCATTCAGGCAATTTCACTTACAATTTTTGTTGTACTATTACACTACGAAACTTAATTGCTTCCTACATTTCTCCTAAGTTAGAGTGGCCAGAGTGTCCTTTACCATAACAATACTGATTTTGGTCTCACACTAATATTAATGAGGATTAATTATGTAGAGGCTGATGGAAGCAAACCCAGATGAACGCAGTGAGTGCCCTTCAGCTTCAAGAAGTACCACATAAATCACTTTCTTCTATGGGTCCACTCATCAGAGATTAAAGATATTATAGAGTATCTTAAAAATAGTCACAGGATAAAGCATTACTCACTAATGCACATAAGAGGGAGGCCTTCTTGTTTATGAAAAGTAAGATAAAAAGAAACCATTTACCTTTTCTAACATGTTATTTCCTTTGGCTAGACTAGACTGGCTGGGCTAAAAAGAAAAACAAAATAGCCTCAAGGCTATCAGGCTCTGCATCTGTATCTGTTGCTCCACTTCTCTTCCAAAAGTGATTTCACAGTAAGAATTCCACTAGGAATTAAAATACTYTCCTACAAAAGATGCAGAGAGAACAAGAGCTGCGTGCTGCAGAATATAGATGGGACTACGAATGTCTAACRAAGTTGATATTTTCATTGGTCCATATTGTCACATAAATATACACAGTATCACACACATTCATACAGCTATAAAAGCTCTCCTTAGCCAGCAATACACTGAAATTTTGAGTGACTCCAAGCCCTGTATTACAAATTTTTGAAGAACGTAAAACCTGAGAATTCATTTGTCAATTCAGCAACTGTTTTGGCTTTTATCATTTCAACACTATTTTTAGGGCTCAATGCAGCAGTTTTTGTGATCAGGACCATGAGGAAGTTATGACTAAAATGGGGCAAAGAACCTGGGGAACAGAATCAACTCCCAGAGAAATCAATGAGATTTTTTTTTCTTGCTGACTTAATCACATCATTGTTTCCTTGCAGTGTAACAGGCACTAGAAAAGAAATGAAAATGCAGAAGGTAATAAGAGTAATAAGTCAACTGKGGACAGGTTTAGCTCRGTTGGTTAGAGCATGGTGCTGCTAATGCCAAGGTTGTGACTTCAATCCCCATGTGGGGCTATGCTGAGGGTTGGACTAGATCATCTCCAGAGGTCCCTTCCAACCTTACCATTCTATGATGATAATTCTGCCCAGTCATCATTATCCACCTATTCCTTACAGAAGAATAAGAAGAATAGCTGTTTTGGATCATTTTGGAAATTACTCTCTGCAGGCAAGAGTTGACAGAGATGAAAGCAGAGACTTGGAAAACCTCGACTAATGATGCCTGTGATGGATCCAGGCCTCTGAAGTCACCACCTGATTAGATAACCTTGTACACAGGGCAACATACAARATCAAAGATAACATGCCTCACAAATTCTTCTCAGTGCTCTATTTGAGCATTTTGGAAGCTTATATAACAGGATGAGAAGTGGGAAAAGGAGGAAAACTTTTCAAGAGAGGCCTGGCAAGACATCTGGATAATAGCCCAATAATAAATTTATTTTTTTATTTGGAGAAACCCCAGGAAAAATCAATGGTATGCATGAGGAGAGAAACTGCAGACTTTCATTCCCTTTCCGAAGAATTCCCTATACAAAGAGTTTTCCATACCTACAGAAAAAGATGCTGCTTGTTTATACAGTAGATTTCCCTGTACCCCTCTGCAATACTTGCTTCATATTTTACATAAGGAAGGAAAAGTTTAAGATCACATTGAGACAACCTTAGCTACAAATAAAGGGAGCAACATAACTATTACAGAGCTTTTATAGCTTGGAGAGAAAGTTGTATAATCCTGATAAAATTAAATGGAAAGAGGTACTTAAACCAAATAATGATATCACTGTAACCACTAGTGAGACTCACTTACAAAATGGACCAGATTTTTAATACAAAAAGGAGGAACAAACTAGGACACTTACAGCATGAGTCTGCACGTTAGTAGAAGCCTCAGAGGAAATGTATCAATTCCCCTGAAAACTGGCCCTCGTTTATAGGATACGTCACTAATTAACTCAGCAACTACAACGCATGAGGGGAACAAGCCTCTCTAAGTCACATATCCAGAAAATAAGGGAGAAGGAAGTCTCTTTTGTATGATGTCCATCAGCTTTCGTTACATTTCTCCATTCCAGCAGGAATTGTTAAAGAAGAAAATATATACATATATATACATATGTATGTACATATATATTTAAAAAATCCCTAGGACATCAACAGCATGCACCAAAGCACTCAGCAGTGTAGAAAACACTTGACAATTCTCTAATTACCAGAGCACACCTAGCAAGTTAACCTTTTGTATTCACATGCTAGCTACCAGCCAGTAGGTGATATGTGTTTGTCTTTGTAGGTCCGAGGAAATAGGGGTTGTATAATTACAAAGTGAGACCAGCATGCCATCTGCCTATGTAGATACTATCCATACTGCAAGCACTTTGCTATTTTAAGCCTCAAACTCCACAATACCAAGGAGGCAAACAACAAGATTTTGCATTACACTGTAGTTATATTTATGGTGTGTGTACATTTTGCCTGGGAGTGAAAATCCAAGATTAGCAACCAAAACCATTTGGAGAGTGATCACAATAGCAGTGCTTTAGACCTTTCACTATACCAGTTGGTACTTTGCTATCTCAGAAAAAGTTAAATTGTTGCTCAAAATTGACATATTTTCCCTCAAATGCCAGAGCTGCAAAAGAAGCATTCTCATCCGTCCCTATAAAGATTGATGTAAGAAGGGATATCAAGAAAAAAGACCGTCCAGTGGGTAAATGTAACAACTTGTGTAAGAAGCCCAAAAGTTCCCAGGTCAGCTGGCACTGAACCTTATSCCGTGTTGCTAAAAGTATCTGATGTCCAAAGCTAGGAAAGGAACCTCTCCACATGCTGTAGCTAAGAATGGCAGTTACTAGAATTTAAATAGCAAAACTAAACACGAAGATCATGTTTTTGATTATGGTTATATATGAAAGGGATTAATAAATCCATGTAGCTTTGTTTCTATGAATGGGCATCATGAGGCACGTTCTGTATTCATATATATATCAACTATGAACGAAGTATTCATAGAGATAACTAAGTCCTGGCTTCCCTTAGCAACAGAGAGTATTTTCTTCTTTGTTCAGAACAGAAGTTCTTTCATGCTTTACTATAATATAATTTTGCAAATACTTTACTTATGGTAAGAATGCACATCTGGAACTGCAGGAAATTTCTGGGGCTTGGTCCTGCCTGTGCCACTCTGGTTTCAGTGCTCCCTCCAAAAGCTATTACTTGGTCTGTACTTTTTTTTTTTTTTTTTTTTTTTTGTTGATGATTAAATCTCAACAGAATGAATATTTTGCAATCTTCCACCTCCAAGTTTATTACTGATTACAGTAACTATACATATATTCTTGTCCCCATGAGATTCAAATCTATCCTCTTCCCAACTGCATGACTAAAAAAGAGTTGGATCCTTACATGTCCCAGTTCCGAGACTTTGTCCGTCCACAAGTGTCCTCTTTGCTATTTTGTCTGTTACTTCTTCTATCTTTGCCGGCTGTAGCAATGCTGATGCTGCAGCCTCAGCTATGTATCAGACATTGTGCTGGSTGGCTACTACTGAGATCTATACAAAATGATCCTTTATGGCTTACTGACCTTTTTCTTTGCTTTTTACAGCATTCTTTAAAAATCACAGCAATTTTAGCTGCTTGTTCAGCTTTGTCATTTGACTAACTGTGATGAGACTAGCTCTAATGACGCAATGATCAATCAAACTCCTGTTCCTAGGCAAAGTGTATCACTGGCCTGTCATCTAAAACAACAGTTTAAGACAAAACCTTTCAGGGCACGGACCCTATTTCTTGCTGCTGCAGTCCAACATTTTGTCCAGTTCCCACAAGTCTCACTATGAGTCTGCAATAACAAAGTGATTTGTGTGGTCTGCAGTAGCAAGGCCCATTCTTGAGTCAATGACATACTTTGGAAATGTGGGATTTTTTGCAGCTTTTCCCTTTCAAAATGCCATATAACATTTTGCCACATACCCATAGAGTAGCTCATTAGAGCTCTACTGTCTTTACTTTTATTTGTTCAATAGAGAATTTATCTCCTTTTCCAGATGTAAGCATCAATGTCAGAGTGATCCCGAGGTATCCTTGAAGGAACAACCTGGGTACAAAGGGTCAGTTGGGTTTGTACAGATACTGTCTGCATAGTTCATCTTAATGGTTTAGCAAAACTTTGGGAAGTGGTATCTGTACTGTTTGCATAGTTTATTTTCAGTTGATGTCTTTTCATGCTGGAAGGCTGCTCTAGATAAACAATAGTTGTCTGTCTCTCACCCTTTCTCGTAAGGTAGAACTAAGTAGTAGTTTCATCAGTGTTCACCAAAAGCATTCTGGATTTCTAGTGCCAATGCTGAAGAACTTTGAATTGCTTCTTGTCCTTAGACATGCAAGTCTAATTCTCCAACAGAAATATACTATTGCAGGATACCCTGCCTCACGTCAAGGTAATTTCACTCTGTTGGCAACAGTGAACCTGAGGTCTACAGCTCTTTGTTAAGTTCACGCAGATTTTCTGAGAATTCCCAGTAGACTGCTTTTGCTTTGATGTGAAAGTTACCCATCCACTCTGTGGTGCAACATCCATCTCAGTATGTTCCTCTCTGTATTAAATGACTCATTTTTGCTGGGTGACAGTTTCTTGATACTGAAAAAGCTGAAACATTTTGCTGTCTTTTGGCATTCTTCTGCTTTTGCATGCATATTACTGCTTGATCTCTGCATATGAGGCCATCAGAAGTTTGTAGACTATTTACTATTTAACTATTTTAACTATATTTTAACTATTATTTAACTACATTTTACTATTTCACTATTTACAGTATATCATATACATGTCAGATCTCACCTTTGAAGTCGCTGCTTTCTGTCTCAGTAAAAGTGCTTTTTAAATTTTCAGTCTCGTTATCTATAAACTCTGCAACAATTATTGCATATGACCAATAYGCAGGACATTTTCCACCAGCATGATTTCCTCCAGCATACCTCCATGTATTCTTTTACAATCTGTTTGTTTTCTCTGTCTTTTTCATTTGGACATATACTGGTGCATTTTTCTTGTTTTCAATAAGAAAACTAATTATCTCAGTCTCTGCACCACTTATGCTCTGCATTGGCAGATGAATGTGTTCACATGTACCTGTCTTCAGCACTTTGTAAAGTTAATGTGAGCTCCCTAAACAATCTTAGTCAAGCACATTTGTCTTTTCTGTATCATTTCTGACACATTCACCTTTTGAGAGCTGACAATCCTTGAGTTCACTATTTTGTAATATGCGGGTCTATAGTTTCTCCAGATCTTCTATCACAGTGAAAGCTTTTATTTAAGATGTCTCTTGACAGATTAAATGAGTTTTAAATCATCACTAAGTTTTTACATGGTTTGTCTTGATTTGGTGCTCCTATTAAAAGATATAGTAGTTTTTACCAATCACAGCTTATGGTGTGGCTGATCTTATTCTGATTTGCATTTTATCTACATACCAGTGTTACCAAACTGAYCCTCTCTTATGTCCAGTTCTACGAGAGTAGCAAATCTATAGCACTGCTATAATTATTTGGATATTTATGCTTTTATTCCTTTGTGCTATTCAGTATTCAGACTCAGAAAGGAAGATATCCCAGGCCATGAAACAGGCTAGCTGAATGAYCAATTACTCAGCTTTCTGCTAGTGGAATTCCCTGACTTATGTATAATCTTTCAACAGCTTTTCCTACAAGGTAAAGTGCCTGTTAAAAAACACAGGTCAGTACCTTGCTCAGTTTCACACTTCCTGCATGACCCCAGGATGATCATCCCATTTGGACAGTGATCCTCTAGCTATGAAACACATAATATCATGGTTCTGCCCCACAAAGCTGCCTTGGGGAACACTGTGCTAAGGGTCCAGATGCTATGTTACAGGGAGTCATCTAGGTAGCTAAGATGACTAAGTATCTAGTTATGGTATTTACGCCCAGAAAAGACTGCTCCATAGTGCAACAGATGCAGAGTGGCTGTTACTAAATCCAGAACGTTCACACCAGAGGAATTACCAGTATCCTGTCCCTGAAGCTGAATTGAATCCATTACCAGACAGAGGACTTCTTACCATCGCTTCCCTCCTTCCTCCTCAAGGCTGCAGAGACCAAACCAGAGCTCAGTTCTTTGTCACATTAAAGATATTTTTAAAATATGCTTTTAACAGAAGTTGCAACCAGGCCTGGATGCAAACTCAATATAGACACATATGAGTGCTCTATGTGTGCGTGCATGGTGTGCCCTTACCTGGCTGAAGGCACTAGCAGCAGCATTCCACACTTTCCCTTTAACTGGAACCACTGTGATGTAACTATATTAAAATAACTTCTCTGCAAACAAGACATGAGCTCCTTCCATAGCAAGGCCAGTGAAGAATGGCTGAAGGAAGTGACACTGTAAAAGTTTGGTCCAGTATGTAAATCTGCATATGAATTACCCTCCCAAAATGGAATGAGGAGGATGTTCAAAGGCTATATAATCTTATCGAGCAGTCAGTTTCTGTGGGAGGAACTAGTTTTACTTACAGTAGGTCTAGTTGTATGTGAAAGAGCTGGAATGGTCACAAAAGCTCATAGGCATTTTCTCCAGCTAATATGCATTTTCAGGTTTTAGCCTTAAGCAATGCACAGACRACTTGAGTATAATCGTGAATTAATTTGTCTTTTCAAGTCATTTCATATACCAGTGGGGATAAGCAATATGCAAGAGCTTCCTGAGCGACCAAATGAACAAGGAGCTCCCTTTCTCCTGGCAAATTTACATATTTTTAAAGCTATCTTAAAGATAACAATACAAYCCACAGTGTAGGGACTCTCACTGGATTTCTGGCAATCTCAGAAGAACCACAGCTTGATGAAACAAGAAATGGCTCATACCCAGCCAGAGAGATAGTCTTGTCGCATGTGGAAAGTCATTTCGTCAACCAGCCAAGTAGAACTGAGTGCAAATTATGGACTTTTCTCAGAAGGAAAAGAAATTCTGTTTCATGTGACATTTTCTGAAATATGTAGAGAAGGACAAAAGGGATCAAAAATGCAGTAGCTTTCAGTGTCATCTAGCTTGTATGTCACATTACTTCTAAACTGAGTAGCAAACATTATCCCACCTGAAGATAATGTCAATATTGCTATACCAGACCCATGTCACTCTGTTCTGTTATGCCTAGCTTGCCTGAATTCTAGCAGGATTTATGCTCTAATGCACAGTCTCCTAGAGCCTGATAGACTAGATGGGACTGAAAGTACTTCTAAGTCCATGTCCAGAGATCTGCTGGCCTTTATCCCATAGAGACGAAGGTACCATGAAAATAAAAACCAAAGTTAGTAACCCTGTACAGAAATACCTTGCATAAGTGAAGTGCACRTGACACTTTTTTGCTCAGTGAAGCTTATCAGAATATGGCTTACATGCTATGTAGCAAAGTCAGGATATCCCTTTCAGTCACGGATACAACTTACAAACAGGTATACGTGAGAACTATTTCTGTGGGAATTAAAATACAGTGAATCAAATCATTTGGGAGAACTAAAGAGCTTGCAGCACAGCTGAAAAATGGAATGTGAAAGTGTCTTAAGTCACCACTGCTTAGGCACAATTTTGAGTCTCCTGAGATATTACTCAAGCCCCCAGTTCCAAACCAAGCAGCCTTCAAGCTGGGCTTGTTCGTGCTAGTGGCTGATAGCCAGAATATGTCATTTTTTTCCCCAGCTAGATATATCTAGAGGTAGTCACTACACCTGTGCTGAATTTCTCTTCTGACTTTAAAAATGCCTGGGTACAATGCAGCTCTGCTACTTCAGAGGTGAGTGCAGCGTAAATCCTTAAGGCAGGCAGTAACTATACTGAGAACACACAATATCATGAATGTTGCTTAAAATGATGGCATTACACCCAGTGTTTGGCTCAGAGATGATATGAGTCATGACACAGTAAAATGGGACTTAGAAGAGTCAAGGAGTTTTTAGAGAGAGGAACAAATCTCAGGTGGCAGGTAAACGTGCAGCACACTCCCAAAGCTGCATAGCAATGAGACGTTGAACGGTACAGAGTCCCACCAGGAAGCCAAATGAGCGGATCAGCTAGATACGGCACATGGACTGTAAGGTCACTATTAGAATATGAACCACATAGTAAAGGCCATGAGAGATTTATATTCATGTGGCTCTTTGTAATGGTAATTTGCTACTGACAATAGCTTTTTCATATGTTCCAGACAGTTGTTTCACTGAGACCATCAGCAGTAAAGAATGTTTGTCCTTCATTAATTTCTGAGGCAAGTATTAATTAGCCCACAGATTCTAGTAATAAAAGGCTAGGGAACTGATATCTGAATGTACCAATAACCTCTGCACTGAGTTGTGCCATTCATCAGCAAACCCAGGAAAGTAACTGCGGAATGAATGTACTCTTAGAGAGTTTCTACCAAGACCATTTTCCTGCYCCATAGAGTAGTTGGAGGAGGGATTGAGGAAGCCTGTTTTCATTTTCCAGTTTCACATTTTCTCTCAGAAGCTTTTAATCACTCTGAAGCTGAGTCACCAATGTCTTTAAAGTCAGACTCAGGCTATTTAGTGTACATTTGCTATGCAGCCCTTCTGAAACAACATCAAGCACTAAAGGTACACTCTCCTCTCCTGCCTATTCCTGTGGCTGCTATTATTCCACAGTCATACTGTGGTGGAGCCAGGGAGCACTTGCCAGCAGCCAGGATCTCACAGAGTTAGGCACTGTTAAACACTAACCATCAAGACTCTACAGGCTCCTAGGAGCTATCACAAGACAGCTGGCAAGATGCACCCAGAGAGCAGATTATAGAGATCAGGGAAGCAGCACTGGTCAGTATGACAAGCACTGACTTCAGCAGACGAGCAGCATCAACTCCTAGACTGATTACTAATGGCCCTGGTGCTTGGAAGATGCTCTGTATGGCTGGATTGCTGCATCTACAAGGTGGCCTGAGATTGCTGGAGCCTTATGCAGCCTCAGTGGTCTGCTCAAAGGAAGCAGCTTTCAGGATCAGGTCCCCTGAACATGTAAGAATGCAGAAAATCTCCCCCAGTCTCCACGTGACCTTTGGATGGTACATTAAGTTCACTGTGTAGCTGAAGGAGATATTTCCTTGGGGAGAGGTAAGGGAGTTTATTTCCTGTAACTGTGCCCTATACTTTGGTTGATGATGTCTTAACCCACGGTGCCAGTTTTCCAGTAGTCCACAAGACCTCAAGACATCCTTCCTGTAGTCAGAAAATCTGTCTTCATGCAGACTGTGGAAGAGGAATCTACCAGTGTGTTCAACAAACAAGTCCTCCCTATTTTAGCTAATGTTAAATGCCATAATCTTGGAAGAGCACCACTTTGTACTAGGGACTGTGGAGTTACATCTCAGCCCTTGTGCTAGCTCTCCTGTTTCTAAAACTCTCAGCAGTTCATAAGTTAAAAATACTTGAAGCACCATGGCCTGTCTAGTCAKCTGTACAAGAAGTGAGTCCTGTGCTAGCACCACGCAACAATGAAATCTGCAGTGTCCTTATTTTAGTACGCTTCCTGGCTCTGTGATACAGGCACTAATGAACTGTAACCTGGGAAACCACTGAAAGTCTGGTGGCTTGATGCATGTGGGAAGTTTGGCTAGATTAAGATGTCTTTCACTTAAGGAAACTGCATAGACCTTCATCCCCCTCAGCCTCACAGTTCTCTTAGACTAGCAAAGTTTCTTGAAATTCACAAAGCTTTTTTTTTTTTTTTTTTTTTTTTTTTTAACCTGCAATGAAACAACAGCGGGTCTTGGGAAACAAAAATTTCAGGTTAACAAAACAACTTCAAGAATAGGTTCATGCACAGATTTCTAAGGACTTCACAAGTGTCAGTTAAACCTCATACCATCCAATTAACATAACTTTGCCTTATGCAGTAGCTGAATGAGAGGGAGGATAAAGGATTCACTCAATGAACTGGACTGGGACTAAAACTGAAGATCCCAGGCCCCTCCTTCYGGCCCTCTATCCACAGAAATGCTGCCCTCATGTTCAGTAGCACTTCACAAACAGTCCTGCCCACTCATCCATCTCCCACCACGGTCCTTGTCCACACAGCAGCTTTCTGTGGACAAACTTGCAGGAGGTAGCTCTGTTTTGGGCAAACCGTCTGTCTCCGATTCCTTTCTTCTTTCACAGGCTCTTTCTAGCACTCAGCTGGAGAAGAGAAGAAAGGAATAACTTCTGCCGCTGGTGGTGGCAGAGAGGTGTGAGAGCTTTGCTGCGATAACTCCTACAAGATGTCTGCTAGCTGCGGTGGTTGGCTGTGCCCTTAGGACAGCGCCTCTGCTCCGGCTCTCTGCATGAAAAAAGGCCTCACCAGCTGGCTGTTCCTACTAAAAACATTCCCAGCAGAACACAATGTACCAGAACAGAGAAAGTAACTGGGGAAAAAATATGGCAGCGCTACACTCACCAGGATGTTTAATGATCTGCTGCAAAGCACAGCTCAGGAGTAGCTCTGAACCAGCTTCTCCACTGCAACCTGCCAGCTCCTGCTGACCACACTTTTCTTTATAGCTTTTCTTCCATGATTTATGATTCTCCCCCTCCTTCCCTAATTGTTCCTCCTTTCTATCACCCSCAGCAGCAGCGACCTCAGAGCTTCGCTTGTGACTGTCAGTCCTCCCTCTGTATGTGTTCCCTGGTAATCAGATCAGCTGCTAGCCATACCACTTGCTGTCTGWGCATAGATATTTGACAGATCTATTGCTCTGTTCTGTCTGGGCCTGCATTTCATTAGTCTGCACATCTGCCTGTCTCTCTGGTACTTCCTCAAGCAGGAGTGATCACTAACACAAAGTCAACACGGCTACAGTCTTTCCCACCACATATCTCCTTCCTCTTTTCTAGCTCAGCCTGGGTAAAACTGCCATCCTCCTACCGCTGCAGCTTTGAGTCTTATCTTCTGTCCCCACATCCAGGCCATCTCAGTCTGACAGACTGTTTTTGCCAGTATCTCTGCTGTCTACTTGTGTCATTCAAAATCCTGCTAGAAAATCATTTTACTAGGCTGTTGTCTGGATCATTCACTTTCTTCTCCTCTTGCACTGCATCCATGTCTTTTCTTTTTCATCTTTTCACTCCCCGCCCTTCACTTTCCCCATCCACTTCCCAGCTTTGTCTTGCATCCCTTCTCATGTGCTTCTAATCAGTCTGTATGTCAGAAACAACTTATATGGAGCCTTAATATGCATTATCTCCCTCTACTGTGGCACTCATATAACATAAGAGCTGTAAAAACATCTACAGACATACTTATGTCCTCCTTCAAATATATCTTAAATTCTTTTTTGTTATGATGTTGCCAGAATGCTACCAGCTAGCTAGGCTGCTGGTAGCTTGAGCCTTTTGCCTCTGGTACTAGGTGTAAGGTCTCCACTGAATCCCTTACATTCCCATTTAGCTGTCTTCATCCTGTTAGTTCTTATCTTATTCTCAGCTGGCAGTCCTAGGGCTGAGAGACAGAAATTGCCTTTTTGTTCTGTTTGCACAGTACCTGCTACACTGGGAAGCTGGTCCGTCATTCCCAATTCTTCAGCATCATGGCAATAAGAGTGGAATTACAGTAACAGAACTGTCGCAGGGGAGCCGGTGGCAGCACTGACAACAGAGTTCAAGCATCCTGCCTCCCCTCCTTTCTGTTCGTCCCTCACTATTCATTTCAGTACCTCTGTGATTCTGCATGTACATGCAATGCTGCCAGTGGGGGTAGGGATTGTCACTATCTAGAAGTTCCCCTCTAATTACAAGAGTAAGAGCATACGGCTTTCTGTCAGTCAAATAGTTGTGAGCTCTTCATATACAGAAGCTTTCACCTGAACTTTGCAGTCACAATCTGATTTGCTCTATTGCAGGAAGGTTCAAATTTTTCTTCCTGTTCTTTTTATGCCAGCAGTCATAGAACAAGTATGTTTAGAAGATGCAGATACCCTGCTTGAGAGAGATTTTCAATGAGATGTGCTAAAATTTTCCCTTTTCCCCTTAAAAAGTTTTGGCAAGAGAAAATGACAACAAGTTGTAGACACGTGTTTCTCTCATATCTATCAGCAACCAAGCTAAGCCGATTTGCAACCTTGGACACTAACCATCACTCTACTTTCAAGTTGCTGAGAACTTATGATATGTAAGGACATCAAAAGCTAGGTTGCTCCCAGAAGTAGAATATGCTTTAGGATTTGTCATTTTTAAAGCAGAACATTTAGATGAAAAAACAAAGAGTCTATCATATTTGCCGTAGTGTGTAACAGCATCCAAGAGAGAAAGAAAGGCAGGATTTGTGCATTTAATACACAAAGAAAAGATTGTTGAATATCTGTCTGGTTTATTTCATTAAGGACAAGGAAAGTCACCTAAATGTCATGCAAGAGAAGATCTCTTGCTTTTGTGGAAAAGGAGGGAGCAGTGGGAGAAACAGAACTGAGAGATCACTTGTGTAGAGGGCAGGAGAAAGAAATGCACTTTCTTTAGCTTGAAAGCTGTGCTGTAAATGTAACCTGACTTCTGAAGACTAAGCAAGCTGTGTTTGTAATGAATATTTTTCTTTGATGCTTCTTCAGAACACCTAGTCTAGGGCACTGACCAGTGTAAACCTCTTAAATTTCAAGTGCTATTTTTATGGCCTCTTTATGACTGGAGTAGCCTCACTTAAAGGATTACAGGGGTTACTTCATGTCTTTGTAGCCAGATGCATTCTGGTAAAGGCCAGATTGATATGAAGTCAGCTGTTATCTTTAGCTTTTATTGTTAATTATTCCCAAGACCTCTGTGCTTTGATTGTCCCYGGAGAATCTTACATATAGGGTATGTTAGTACCTGGTTTGTCAGCAAGATGTGCATTACCCAATACAGGAAATACACTCTTAATGTTGTTAGGAAAAGTTCCTGAAAGTAAGTTCAAAATAATAGTATACAATTGATCATTCCTATAATATTTTGCTGATTTGGCTTCAGTATTTGCCACTGTTTTATACTAGAGGTATTTAAAAGGGAAGGTATGTAGTGTAGGGTGCCYTATTTTAAAAGGGATGAATGCTCTCTAACTAAAAGAATTCCAGTCTATATTGAAGCTTTTGGACAAACTAAAGCCAAGTAAACATGTTAAGATATTTGTCAGGTTGTTCAGTGCCAATCTATAGTAGAAATGATACAGAAACACTTGCAGCATTTCTATTAAATAGCATTTGTCATAACTGATCATTAGCAAACATCAGAAAACACGGTAGTAATTAATTGCACTGCTATACTAAAGCCCTGTACAGCTTTTCTATGGAAAATACAAATATGGAGAGTGTATTTTGAAAAGAGCAATCCAAGTATCGTGCCATGAGACCTTTAGGAGTATAATGAACTACTTAGTATCTGTGTGCGGCTCTGCCCTCTGTACGACTGACTACAGTAGCCCGTTATACCTTGCRTCAGAAGACCTGCCCAATTATCAGCTGATGAAGATTCACCTTTTGCTTATTTACTTCACACCTTTAACTTTTGAAAAAGAAGGATCCAGCATCTCCAGTGCTGCTCTGATGTTGCACAAGCCAAGGTGTGCTTCCAAGGGAAGTCGTGGGTGGCAAGGGATGAGTGTGATTATGTAACATCTAATCTGGCACCCAGCAATGTTCAGGTTCATCTGCCACATCTATTTTTAGGCATCCTTTTTTTCTGTGGGTGGTTCCTTCACTCCCAAAGGTCTCAGGTAAATGATTCCTTTAATGCACTCAAGTTCAAACTCTGATCTGGGAAAAGAATTATTCCAAGAGATTATTCTCGTATATTAAGTTAGTTAGAGCAAATATGTTCAATGTTAAATTTGAGTCTAGTGCAAAGCTCACCCTTTGCCTTCATGATCACTTACAGGGAAAGGACAGACCAGCCTACCTGTGGGATTAAAAGCTACAGCAGCAGTATCAATATCCCTTAGCAGCTCCTCAAATCTTATCCAGGCTCAATTCATTTTTCTTTCAAAAGCATTGGTAAAGCACCTTCCTTCATTATGTATAGCTGGATTGGGCCCTTCATTAAAGATCTTTTCTTGCATTTGGTTTTCAGATCTTCCATGCCATTGCCATTTTCCACAGGATAAGGGATAGTTCTTAAACATGCAGAGTTTTCAAGTCTGTAGCATTAAGACCAGTAGGCAGGTATAGGATCATTACAACATGTTCCTTCTGTGTATTTTATGAGCTTTTCATATACTTTTTTAAAAGGTGATCTCTATGTAATGAAGAAGAACCACCCTTTACATGGCACTTTTTTCTTGTGAGGGTCTGAGATCTGTTTGTGAAATGAAAGGGTGTACAGATGTATGCTTTTCTGAAATCCTTCCTGAGTATGTGCCATTACTACCTCACTGACAAAGCAATCTACAGACTCTGTATTAACATTTACTTTTAAGCTTACTGGCAGCTCACAACAGAAGTCTATTACATCAGATAGGTCCAAGTGAGTGTGAACTCTTACCAATTTACCTCAGACAAATGGACTTAGTCTGCACTTGACCCAACTACAGATACACAGCTATAACTATTACCAAGATAGCTATTACTTGGCAAACCACTCTACTTGTGGTTTTCTCTTGCTACTGATCACTGCAGGATCTGAATGCCTTACAAAATATGGAAGCACTAACAAAGTCCTGAGTGGATTTAAAACTCCCACTGACAGCATTTAAACCATTTCTCTGACTTCCTTCAAGGATGTGACCTTGCTGCTTGGGAACTAAAATCGTTTATTGCCTTTGAGTACAAGGTCCCCAGATCATTATAATCATTCTCAAGCGTACCTCTGAGATCATGTGAGAATACATAATAAGGACATTTCCTACTAGGTTTTAGTCAGATTTTATCATTTTAAAACCGTTAAAACAGTGTCTTTGTATCAAAGAGGCCTGGTAAATACTATTCTAATTTACGAGAAGCCAAATTGAAAGTTTTCTTCCTGTCATTTAACTCACTGCTGAGGATTTGAGTTCTGAAGAAGTTTTGAGTGCACTCTGCTCTAAGGGATTCTGATGCTGTGCAATAGAAATGCTCATCAATATTTTTATCTATGTAACCACAACATGCATGCCAGTGGAGTGTTTTGTATTGGCTAGAAGAAAGCACATCTCCCTGCAGCAGTGCCAAAACCTTTTGCACAACTGGCACAGAGCTCTAGAAAGGACAGCTACAGGCTAGCAAACAGCCTTGTTGCAGCAGGATGGTTATATGTATGTTACATCTTGGGAGGCTGAGTTGTTTCTTATAACTCTTCCTTCCCCACCTACACATTTGCCTCCTTGCTCTGGATATACCTGTGAAGCAGGCACAGATGAAGTTGTGCAATTCCAGACAAACAAGGACATATATTTAGATGCTTACTGAATGGCATGAAAGTACAATGACATGTTTTGGGAGCCACCTATATGGTAGGGAAAGAAGTCAGGAGATGAACTGCAGGTAACTTGGCCTCAAAATCTTCACCAAAACCGCAGTTCTAAATATCTCAGAGCAAGGAGGAAAATCACAGAAATATGTTTCCATTCTGCTTGTGTGCCTGCCCTTCCATGGCACAGGCCATGTTACCTGTGGGATCCCAAGGGGATGCCCACAGTGAGACTCAGTTAACTCATCTGTCTCCTTCTTTTCACATGCAGCACTGTGAACTGTGTCAGGGAATAGAAAAGAAGAGAGGCATAGGCATGGCAAAAACTCTGCTAACTACTACATACCATCCCTAACAGCAGCTGTGAGTGGGAAAAGGAAGAGGAAGGAACCAGACAGCATTACCAAGTCCAGGGAAGGTTCCTGTACAGCTAACCTGAATTGCAGGTACAGCAGGTGATGATCCTGTGATGCTGAGGCCTTTATCTTGTGCATTTATTTTGCCCTTCCCTCCTTTTCTATCCTGCTCCTCTCTGCAGGTTTGTGCTTATCAGAAATAGCTTTTGGGGGAGAGAGTAGGCAGAATCTGTCGGCACAGATTACCTCCATCTCAAAGGTAATGCTAATGCAATCGCCAGTAATTACCTACTTGCCTGACAATCCAGACCACTGGCACAATTTGAATAATAAATTAAGTTGTTGAACTGTGGTTTACCCTGCTCACAGCAGTCTCCTCCCAAAGGACAACATCTTGTCCTAACCAGCCTGCAAAAAGTAAGATTTGGTGCCTGAAACACAGTTTAACGCCAGAAGCTTGGAGATAACCGGAGCTTTGTGTTTCCAAGAACAGGAAGAATTCCAGAAATGTGGTCCTGGTATGTGAAAGTCTCAAGAAGTAAATAGCCTGAGCACAGGCACTGACTTTCTGCTTGGTGCTGGATTGAGCAGTGGTAAATGTAAAGACTAGACAAACTGAAATATTCCAGGCTAGATAGCAAGAAGTAGGTAAATTCTGCCCGGCTTAGAGGTGAAGAAAATTCTTCTTGCCTGTTTTTTCCCCTCAGCTCCAATAAACTCTCCAAGGTATAATTATTCAGGTCTTCCTCACGTGAGCCGAAAATACCAAAGCTGCTTACAATCGCAGGGTGGGAAGAGCAAGCAGAGATCTGTAGCACAGTGAGACAGGCCCTACACTACCCTGGGATCAAATGGAATAGGGATCGAGGGAAGCTGAGACACGCAGCACAGAGCAGCGCCAGCAGGCACAGTCTCACAGCCGCAGAGACTCAGCAAAAGGCTTTTCATTTAGTCAAAGCACTTCCGTTGCTGCTTATTAAATTGATTACAATTGATTGCTTTTTAACAGAGTTATTGCTTTGATCTTAAGCTCAATACAAATGAAATAAAATAAGGAAACAGTTATTAGGAGATAAAATGAAACAATGGAGCTCAATGAAATCATGAAGGCTTCCCTTCTCCTGGTATCTGGTTAGTGGTAACATTTTAAATAGAAGCTCACGCAGAAACAGTTCATTAAGTTTCAATAAGACAGTCACCATGTGTTTTTAAATAATATATTTAAATCATCCTAGCTTGGCCCTATCTAGGTCCTCAAACTGTGTTTACAAGGTGGAAAGGAAGAGCAGAGAGCCAGGACCCCTGGTTTCTTCTGGTGGAAGTGGTGTGAGCATGGGTGATTCCCCAGCATCTGAATCCAAAACTCATTGGCTTTGCTCAGATGGACAGGACTCCAGCACAGCCATATATCCACATGTCCTTCCTCTGCCTCTTATTCACTAAGTCCTCCCCTCTTGGCAGCCACATAGGAGTCTTCAGGTGTGCAGCCTGGGGTTTAAGCCCATACATTCTATGTATATTTACCATGCAGGCACCTACCCTTCTTTCTGCATGGTCAGTTACCTCTTCTCTGCCTCCAATCTCCCATTTTTACCTTGGGATAAAAAGCGCTTTCTTGTTTGCTGAGAATTAAATTGTTGTCGCCCAAAGATAGCATTTAAGAACTAAAAAATCAAATCAGATTAAATTAGAACAAGATTTAATGCAAAGGATCTTTTTAACACACAAGTAAAATCAGGGAGATGTTTGTATATATATACATATATATATATGTGTGTATATATGCAATTAAACACAGTCAGAAGGTGGATGGTGTTGTCACAGCATTGCTTCGTATTTTAGAGAAAATTCCAATCTCCAAAACATTCACTCTGCCTTTTGGTACAAAATTACTGCTATAGTCTGAGGAGTAGGCTCCATGAGCTTCATGTGGATGTGCCAAAAGAATTTGCTATCAACCAACATGTGCAGGGCAATAAAAGAAGTTTTCAACCAACCAAGAGGGACTAGATGAAAGCAAGCTATTACCAGCATGAGTATCAGAGCTGAGTTTACACAACATAGCTGTGAATGTAACTATCTGAGTATCAACTAAAAGTGCAGTGAGTATAAATTACTCACTACAATGACCAAACAGGGCAYAGACCTGCAAAATAAATACAATATAATACAATAAATGTAATACAGATAGGAGGTTTCACTTGTAACCTACCTCTGGCTTTCAAAGTAATTCAGCTTAAACAAAAATATTCACCAAGGTAATGTGACAGAGGTTCTGTTATTCTCCCACATTCCCAAACTAAAGAGGCTAGAACATAGGTTTGAGTCAAAGGTCCAGGATGGGTGTGTTTGCTGCTGCTTATATAGCAACATATCTGACTAATCAAAGTCAAGCAAACAGGCATGATGACTACAGAAAAAGTACTTACAAAATCAGGACAATTTAAGAAGCAAGAAACAGGACTTGTGGTTACAGTAGAAAAAGTTAGTTGCATTGCTCAGCACTGCACATTTCCAGAGAGAGGGACTTACRCTATACACAAAATTGAGAACAAGGTTTTCAGCCAGATATGTTATTATTGAGGAAGCCTGACAACAGAGATGGACCAAATGTTTGTGCTCACCAGATTAATCACCAAGAGTTGTTGGAAGGTAATTTTCTTGTTTTTACTTATTTTCACCCAAGCTTTCCGGACTTACGTAGAGAGGCATTGCTGCTGAAAGAACAGAAAACTCAATACTTCAAAATACATTTTATGACTTTTGTTAGTATCTGAATAACTGATAACTTCTAAAAGGACAATTTAAAAAATTAATCTGAAGAGACTACAAGACAACTGTCACGATCTCTGGTTATTTCTTCCAGTGCTAGCTGCTTTACTGTCCAAGTCCTCAGGACTCAGAGGAGACTTACAGAAAACAGACACTTACTACTTCAATTAATGGTCTGCAATCAACAACTAAGCTGGACTTAGCAGCTTGAAAGTAAGACACAAACAAACAAACAAAAAAAAAAAACACCCCAAAAAAACAAATAAACCCTGTGGGTGGCACAAGCACATTTCCTCGCCAGACTCAACTTCATAGCTGATCAAAGGGACATGAAACTGTGATGATACCAGCCTATAYTGCCAGGTTTCCCAGAAAGTCTTCACAGTGATTTATATCTTCATAAGGATACACCCAGGTTTGTTTGCCTGGAGAGGAGAAAAACCACGTCTGCCTACTCTGCAAGAGGAATGATTCAGTTTAGCCTTTCCACATAAAATATAGTCTCTTCTCAAGTCTAAGTGCACTTCTTTGTGTGATTATGAGTTAATGTGACATTCAATTAAGCTAATTAAATAAAGATAAATCCTAATATAGCTATGGCAAAAGTAGTTTGTTAGTGTACCTTGTCTGCTTTATTTTTCAGGAGTGCTGGTAATCCAAGAGAAATCTGTTCTTTGTCCATGAGAAGCTGACTGATCAGGTAGAGCCCAGAGTGTTAAAATGCAGCATGGTTAGCAGAGTCTTGCTGGGATTGAGAGAAGCACAAGCCTTCCAAATTTAGTAAAAAWAAAWAAATAAATAAATAAATAAAGGATTKTTAGGAAGAGAGGACTCTGGAGGAGACTTTGAGGATGCTCTTGTGTCTCTCCAAAGGTTTGTCTCAGATTTGCTGCAGTCTCCAACCTGCCCTTGTATGATGTGCCAAATACAACATATTCATGTTTCATCCTTCTGGAGACCTGTTTTTAAGCCTAGGATCAATCACAAGGAAGATGAAGTTGGTATTTCAACCTGAAGACTAAATCTGAAGGGAAAGTAAGCTAGTTAGACAGACTTCATAGTCCAGGCTAGGGTGTTTGGAGCTCCCGAAACAATACTGTGGAGCAGCAGAGACCGCAGCTGGCTTCACTGGAGGGAGCAAACCAAGTAAACGGCTGCCTGAGCCTAGCCAGCAGGAAGGCCAATGAGAATAGCAGAGTTTTAGCTTAACTGTAATTGTTTCTGCCCAGAAATATCAGCTGTGAGCCCACTTCTGAGACTGGTTGTTTAAACCAGATGGAGTCTGCCTCATGGAGAGCCAGAGAGAAACAGGTCCATCTCCAATGGTTAGATAATTTCAGATTACCACTTTTGCCTGAGTTGGAAGAAGGGCTTGAACTCCATRTTACAAGTCTGCATGATCTCTTTGAGGTCTGTAGCCTTGCTACATGCCAAAGATACTTTGAGAACTGCTAGTCTCTGGAAGACAGAGTCCTTTTTCCCCAAATAATTCCTCTACATTATTTACCCTCAAACCAAGGAGTGTCATTATAGAATACCCTGGGAGACAAAAAGGGAGCCCTTTGTCTTTGGTCTGCTGAGCAGATCTGTTGTGCAGGTGGATGAGGGGATCCCCCAGACCCCGCTCTGTGAATTGCTTATACATTTCATTTAGTGACTGCTGTGTATGAAGCAGTTTGTCTGGACAGTAGCCCATCAACCTGACAGGTCATTGGTGCACTTACTCATCCTTGCCATCTCTGCTCTGGAAAACACCCATTTGTTTTTTTAACACCTTTAATAGGAGGCGGSGTGGGGACTGAGCATGTGCCATGGACAAACATTCCAGCTGCAAAAGGAATGATTTTGGCAGAAACCCATTCTAGATATGTGCTCTGAGGGTGCCACCGCAGCAAGCCTCTGAGCAACCTGTTTTCTGGCTCTTACATGAAAACAGCAATTTTCCTGCATAGCCCTACCAAAACTATTTTTTTAAGGTATCCGAAGAACATTTTAGTAACAGATATAGAGCACCTATAGAGGTCAGAATCCTCCGGGGTTAGGAAGGACCTTAGTGGGCAGAGGGAACTGCCAGAAATGCACCCCAGTGCTGCAATTTGGGAACGAGGCACCAAAATTCTGCCTCAGCTTTCTGGGTCTTGTCCCTGGATCCCTCTGTAGGTGCAGTGCTTATTCATTAGCGGATATTTGTATAAATGCAAAACTTCAGGCAGTGATATTTGCTCGCACAGCAGGGCAGAGGTTCTTTCAGGTGAGGCTCAAACCTGATGCCAGAACCAAGGGTAAAAGTAGGTGAGTTTTTCTCAGGCTCATCTGGTGCATCCTGCGCTGCTGGCAGGGAACCAGAACAGCCAGCTGAACCCCCAGGACCTCCCCAGGGCCCAATGCACTAGCAGCCACGCTGCTGGAGCAGGAGGCTTTGGCATAACATCTGAGTTACAAGTGGCCAGTGTCTGCATTATATGGCTCTCCCTGAAAACCTGCAGAAACACCTCTTTGTTACAGTCCTTTCCACCTCCTTTCTGGGAGCTTGAAAAGCTGAGTAGCTATTTGTAAATCAGCTTCCCTGGGGAGGAAGACATGAACATGCAAAACTAACTAAAAATGAAATCTGTTTCTTCTTCACAAGTGAATCAGAAAGCTATTACTTTCTGTGCTCCTGGAGGATGCATTTCTAAAAAGGAGATGAATTTCTGAATTGTCTGAAAGGCTTGCAAATAAATTGCTCGGTTTCAGGTTTCATTACAATTTTGAGGTTCAGTATCAAGTTGCTAAAACATCTAAGCAATGCTGATAAATATTTGAGTGAACCTAGTGGAATTTAGATTCTGAATGAAAGTCACATGAACATTGCTCACACTCAACTTTTGTGAAATAAGTAAAATAACGGCATTGGCTTTTGCTTTGACATTTTGGGTCAAATTCAGATGGAAGGAACTGCCACAGTATCTAGACAATGAAAAGATCAAGGCACATCCACAGAGTGATTTGAAGAACCCGGGCTGAGTGGAAACCCTCCTAGAGTTAGCTAATGGTTTACTACTGAAAAATTCAGATTTATCTCTCCTAGTAAGAATGAAATGGGTTGTGATCTACAGACATCAAGTCTGGTTTATTTGCAAACATTGTTACCTGCAATTTTCTGTTGACTTCTCATGTTGCAGACAGACTTACTCTCTTCCTGCCTGTATTACAAGCTATGCTTAGCTCACAAGCTACTGGCTTCAGTAGCTAGTTTCAAAACATTGCAAAAGCTCTGCCACTACTGTTTCAAAATTTCAAAACACTACACTGTTTTTTTGCTCTGAATTTGTTSCACCATTTATATTTGGGTTCTAAAAATAACAATAGAAAATGGTAACTACTAGCAAGTAACTAGGGTTGTAAGGAGTCCAAACCACAGGATTTATAGAGGACATGTACAAGCAAAAACTACTTCCCAGTTTGTGTTTCTGTGGGGGAAAAAAGCTTTTCAGACTTGCATGAAGGAAAATTATCAGAAATATTTGCCTTTTTTTCTTTTTTCTGATCGAAACAGATATGCCCTTCTGTGATGAACTCCCATACATCCTAGTTTTGTTCTAGCTGTCAGTGCCAGAGCTAGGAGAGATGTCAAATGTGCAGAAGTTCCTACGAAGCAGAAAAACTGCTGTATTTAGCTCTGGTATCAAATAGTATTAAAAAAAAAAAAAAAAAGGTCAAAATGAGCTCAGGCTGTCAACTTCCCCCACCAGTGCCAGCACAAAGGGGAGAGTCATTCATCCAACTGCAGTTGTCTATCTACTTTCAGAGTATGCTTCACTTCACTAAGATCTAAAGATTTTTCAGCTATCTAAAATAGGTCATGTGAATCATATACCTCTCACCATAGACTGCAAAGAGACCCTGGACAAGTAGCATAGACGAACTCCATCCCAACAGGCAATGGCTGCTCCAACCCTCAGGGCATCACTTCTCAGCTGCACCATCAGCTTGCATAAATCTCCAAACTGCTTTCCTCTTGGCCCAAGAGCAGCCTTCTGCCAAAGCCTCTGTGCTCTGGTTGACTCTTACCCAGTTCTCCTAGACACCAGGAGCTCCCTCCAGCCCCTCCAGGTCTAACATAAGACTCGGTCAGCATCCTATCACCTGCCCCTTCCCGCAGAGCTGCTTGGCTCCAGACCTCCAGCATCTCTGCCTCTCTCTCTCTCTACCGTTAAATAAAAACAGGGTCAGGACTGAGGCCAAGTGCCCCTGCATAGAYTTAGCTCTGCATCTCATCTGAGGCCCATGCAATGCTCTTTGTGGCCTCAAGACATTATTAGGACAGGAAATGGTGTTTAACTCAAAATGTTTGAAATCATGGGACTTAAACACACCATGTGATCTCAGYAGAGTAGTAATTTTATGGGAAGTGCGTGTGGAGTTTACATACCCTGCAGTATGGCCCAAGGGCATTTAAGAGTGTTTGAGGAAGCAAAGCTTGCCATAGGGTGTCAGAGGACCAAGGAGGGAGCCACGTGCTGTATGTGGTGTCACCATCCTGCCCATGAGGGATAATCTCTGGAACATGATCTTCTACACAGACTTCCAGTTGGCACAGCCTGACCATGACAGATAGTAAGCTGACAAATAAGCAATATCAAAATCACTGTCCACTGCTTAAGCTCTGTACTGGACACTGTTTTATTTAGCTGCATGGAGACCAAGTCCCATGCCCAGACAATTTTCTACCTGAAAGGGTCTGTCTCTCAGGAGCAGATGGACCAACCCTAAAAGTATAGATCACATTGCAACAGCAAGAGCCTAAAGCTTGTGGATATTTTTACCCTTACCTTCTTCCTCCCTCAGTTTCTTATTAGCAAAAAGAGGGAAACAGCAATCCTTCATCTCCCAGARATGGGGCAAAATTAGTTCTCTACAGTCTGCAGAGCACAGGGAGGGCAATGAGCTCAGGAAAAAACCTGCCCAGAAAACACTAGTTCTGCTTTCAGAGTGGACCAGAAGAACACATAGGAAACAAGGCTGCAAACCCCACTGTGAATAACAAGGGCAGCCTCCAACACCTGGGGCTGCGTCCTGTGCTCTGTGATGCTATTTTTAACTCCAATACAGATGCACAAAGGGCATGTGGCAGTGACCTGGATTCATCTCACCACACTTCAGACRTGTAACTGAGTTAAAAAAGTTGAGAGCTCCGTCATCCTTGGCTTCCACTGTTAATGGAGAGAAAAGGAGGACACCTTTGTAGGATCCACCTTAAGCCTCATTTAGGTTAGTTACCAACAGTGGAGAAGGATGAATCTAGGGCTGGAAGCTTGATTTTGCAACTGAAATGATGATCTTTTCAGGTGGTTTTGCTGAAAGGGGTTATAGTTAAATGACACAGAGCCCACAGCATGCTGGACGTGAACGTGYGAGTGTATTTGGCCCTACAAAGGAAACAGACTGCAGAGAGGCTATTTTTAAAAAAAATTAAAGAAATTGATTAATTTTTTTCTAGGCAAAGAGCAGCATGAAAAGCAAACAGTGAAAATCAAGTGAGAGTTTCTCACACAGTCCCATTTTCCATAATCTGAAGAATTATTAGCAATTGCAGGCGAGGGAGGCATTTATAAAACCCAACACTGTCTCTGTGATAACAAAGAAGTCACTGAATAGAGTTAGCAGAAAGTTTTGAGCAGTTCTTTACTTAAGAGCAGGCCCACCTCAAAGCAGAGCTAAGTAGGCTGCTCTGTTGCAGGTCGTCACAGATTTCTTCACCTGATGTAGCTTTTAAAAAGACGAAAAGCGGGTATTGGTGTTAACAGTGAATAATATATGTGAATGTTCCCTGTCATCTTTTTGATGCTTTTCTTACAAAGAGGTTTCTAGAAAACAAGAGAAATCTTTTCAGAGGCCATCCCTTTCTCTGTCAAGCACAACTGGGGCACTGAGCAGCTGATGTCTGTGAGAACAATCAGTGAGGTAGAACAGAGTTTTGAGTGAGATGGATTTTTAGGTTTTCCTTTTTCTTCTAATGCCCACAACAGATTCGTGATAGAGTAAAGAAATGATTTACAACAAGGTGATGGGTGGAAGAAGAGTATAAAGTAATTACTTTAATTATCATAAATAACTCATCGCTTGCTAGGAAAAGATACCAGGCTATTAAATTTGATTCAGAATATTCAGAAATGTGTTTTCATGATACCTGTCAGCAGATCTGCTCATCTCTTCAAAGATTAGATGCAAAAAAATGTCCTCGTTTGAGAAGAACCATGAAAGACCTCTGTCACCACTGACCTCACAACAGGGCTGTGTTTCTAAGCACACAAAAGCTTTCACCCTAAGCCACATATCTGATGAAAATACACCAACATTAATATAAGTTTCTCACCAGAAAGAGAAGCTGACCTCATGGCTGTCTCACCAAGTTCCTCTGCAAGTTCCTCTACATCAGATCTTGCCTGTCAAAGTAGGACCTGTGCATAGCTCCTGTAACACAAAGAAGCTGTAAATCCATCCCAAGAGGCAACGTGTCCCTGCATGGTGAAATCTCCAGGTAGCACTGGGAAAACAAGATAAATTCCCTGTGCTGCTAAAGCCCACAGTACAAGCACTGCAGGGAAAGCAGTTGTAGAAGTGCCCTGGGGAGATCTAACCCAYCTAAGTCTGCCACTGCAAGCACTCATGAGGCAGGCCAAGTCAGAGCAGCACTGAGGCTGCTCTAATGCTTTCTAGAAGAACATCAGCACCCTGCGAATCACAGAAGCTGCGTTGGCCGCTTTTGTACATGTTAGATTTCTCTGTCAAGCACAACTCAGCCTGAACCGATACCTGAGCCTTAGGTTTTCATTGTCTTAGRCAGGCTACTTTCTTACCTTTAGAGACACAGTACTCCAGTGCTAGCTATACACATCCCAGAAGAGATGCTTTGGAAACACGCTAAAGCTGCCAAATACCAGGAACTAACAAGGCAAAACTATTCTGTGAAAAAACAACCACCTTCGGAAAGGCTRGAGGAAGGTCATTTGCTGCACGACTGCTGTCTGTGCTCTGTCTGATATTAAGACCTCAGATCAGCCAAAGTGCTGAGTGCAAAGACTGAGGTTGGCCAGAAATTTTCTTTCAAAACTGTTTTTCAACAGACAGTGTGTTTCAGCCAAATATTTCAGGGTAAATCTCCACTGCTTTGAAAAAAAAATTTTTTTTTTGAAAGCCAGACTCTAGAAAAACTTGACTGAAGTGAAAAATTGACAGTTTCCAGGAGTGCAATTGCTGAGGAAAAAAAAACAGTGCTTTTAAAAAAAAATTAATTAACATTTTCTATGGAGGGAACAGTATATCTAAGTTGGCGTTCACTTACCCAGCAGCCTTCTGGTCCTGTTCTCCTCACTATAGCCCTTATTTCTCCTCCTTCCATGGCTAAGATTGTCACACAAACTTCTAGAGAGAGAGCCCATAAGAGACTAAGTGGAGGTTTTCTTCTGAGAAACCATATGTGACAAAAGTAATACTGAAAACAATAACATTAAAGGAAAAAAAGAAAAGCACCTACTATGTTCCAAACTTCTTACATGCCTTTCCGTTATTAGCAATCACAATGCTAAACTCTCCTAGGTCATCGATCTATTTGCAGGTATGAACATTCCCAGCTTTCCAGGTTCCTCATGCACACACGTAATTCCCATTTATGTATTACTATTTTCAGGAACTGTGAAAGCATATGGGCATAGCTTCAGCTCTCAAAAGTGTAATATAAGGAACTTCAAATTCTTTCTCAAGGACTCAAACAGTGAAATCTTAATGAAGTAAAAAGGACTTCAAAATTTGCAGTGGTTTAAAACCTTTAAAAAAAAAATCAAAAGTGCCAGCAGTGCTAAATATTGTTCAGATGACAAAACATACATAAATYTATATTTGTATGGTTTGGAAACCTACCCCGTGAATTTGAAAGAGCAATATAATCAAACGCAACATGATCTTTTTACCCATATTTCATGTGGATGAACAAAGGGATAGCTTATGAAACATCAACATGAATCTCATGATCTTGCARGTGGTCAGCCTCTCCTTCAGCATCATCTACAGCATCACTTCCTGACTGAGGTCAGGTTCCCAAGGACTTGCCTCTCCTTGCTTATTCTTCAGTAAAGCGTCTCCTATCTGATACCAAATCATAAAAGAAAAACATGATTGCTTTCTCAGCAGCACTGGTGAAAAGGAAAAATGCTTGCTCCTGAGCTGGGTCTTGAAAATTAAACTCGATGAATCCTACAAACCATATGCCCTCCTTTAGAAGCAGAGCTGCTGCTGAAAGACATGTAGGGTAAAAGTCTACTCCTGTTGCAAACAGCACAAGTTGGATTCATGGTGTTGAAGACTGCCCCCCCAGATGGAGATACTGAGGAGGACTAAACCCCCAAAAGATTGCATCACAGCGGTAATGTTGAGTACAGCCTTTACCACAGAACTGTTTATACAAGGTGCAGTACAGAGCTTAACCCAGAGCATATTAATATTAATAATCAGACTTCCAACAAGAACTTATCACTCATATATTCCAAAGTCCACATTTTTGCCCTACTGTGGCTTTCTACATCAGAGTGGAGCAAAAACCAAGATTATCCCCTGTTCTCACTTAGAAGATAACGATATCCTTGAATGTGCATCTGTTCAATTCTTATACATACCACTACTAGAAGAACAACCCAGTTTAATATTGGRAAGGTGCTATATTAGACTGCAAACTGTCTAAATCTAGTCAATAGCAACTGTGGGATGAAACTCAACAGTTCCCAGTAACAGCATGTCAAATGGAAATACCAGGAAAAAATTCAAAGAGCATTTAGGGTGATAAGGCTGCAGTTAGAGGATGTTGAGGAGCAGCTAAGACACAGCCTAAAAAGGCTTATATGGCCATTCAGAAACATCACCGGGAAAAGGTACGTACAAGCACAGACTAGTGGGGCTTTGGAGAACTAAAATCAATTTTCTGTACTTGATCATGTGGGAATCAAGAGACCATCTGTGACTCGTGAGCCATGACACACCAGCCGTTACTGAAAAATGGCAGAAAAGATTTCAGAGCAACAGGGCTGAATCTGTATATTTGAAAGTAATTGCTCACGTGTCAGAGGGGACTCGCACACAGGACACACTTCGAATAGCAGAGCCAAGAAAACAAAATCACAAACTGCAGTTGTAGCCCCCAGGCAACACACTTCTCAGTTACCGTTACTATTGACAAACATTTTGACAACTCTTCAGCATGAGAAATTTCAAAGGTGAGATGGCAAGGCCCTGCCAGAAGTGTCAGATCAGGCACAGCTCACAACCAAGAGGTGCGGCGGAGGCAGAGACGGTGAGCGATACAGGAGGAAGCTTATGGACCAGCTCCTGCACTTTGTGACGGCGACGGCAAAGCTGAGAGATTCCAGCAACTGATTTCCATGAGCCCTAGAGCAGAGGTCCCCTGGGACGTCTGCACTGTGAATATTGCACTAACTTTGCTTCTCCATCTCTTTTTTTCTGAGGCAGTTATAGCAGGATTCAGAGCGGAGGCCGGTGATAAGAATCTGCCGAAAGTGAAGAGTTTTAAGGCATACATTAAAAATGAGAGGAGGAGGCTAAAACAGAAATAAAAGGAAGTTTGAGGTGTGAAAATGTGCGTGTCTGCATATTTATATAGATGATATTAGCAGGATCTAAAAAGAAGCAGCAGAAGCTGGAAATTCCTGCACCCATTTCAGAATATTGCACATTCCCAAATGTTATACTCTGTAGGGGGTTTCAATGCCTTCACCTTCAGCAGGAAGAAAGTTTGCTGTAACTATTGGAAACGCCAAAGACCCAGTCAACTGACTAGGAGCAAAAAACAGCTGATATTCTTACTAGATATTACGTAAAACTTTAACGCATAGGCTTCCCATGTTAAATCATCCCTCAGGGGACTGACCTCACATGTATTTGCCTAAAGAAACTTTTACTGGAAATAAATGAGGCCAGCAAGTCTATCCTGCTACAACACCCGAAAGCTGAAACTCTAATAAGGCTCTAGCGGACACTGCAGTCAGCTACAGCAATCATCTGACTGCATGGGCCCTCTCCCATCAAGGCTGGGTTTTAGACATAATGAATTTATGCAATCGGAAAAAAGGTGTCTATCTGCAACAACATAAGGCTTTCGAAGGAGGAGGCCCTGGGAACAGCGAGGGGGACACTACTGCGATGGCTCCCGCCACTCAGGGGTCTGGGAGTGGAAGAGGAATGGGGGAAATGGGAAGAGATTGCAGGCACTCAGGAGGTGAAAACCCACAGCCCTGAGAGGTAGGAAGAATACCCCAGCTCACTCCTGAGAGTGACGGGGAAACACGAGGAAGAAAAAGCCAGGCCTCAGAGGAGGGAACAGCAAAGGGGCTCCCACACATTCATAGGAAAACCATGACCCAAGCCACCACCTGCATACAGYGCAGAGAAGGGCCCAGGTCCCTCGTGGGAGACAGCCACGAATGCAGAAGACTCCCAGACAAGCTACCAGAAGCTTGCAGATTCTCCAGTCATTCCTGCAAGAGGTCAGGAAGTCTTATCCCCATTCCTTCCTTTGCTACCCTACCATTTACCCAAGGTCCCAAACACAGAGCTCCAGCCTCCCCATTGAAATCCTCATCATTAGCTGTAACAGTGAGAATATAAACTCGTATGTATTTTTCAGCAGCAGCTCTTTTATGGAAAGAAACAACCAGTTATTCCCCGTTTGCAGATAGAGGTGCAAAGCAGTGAACTGGCTTTCCTAAGGTAAAGGAGCAAGAGAGGAGACAGTAGGAGAGCCCYGTGCAGAAATGCCCCATTCAGGACTGCCAGGCCTCTTCCCTGCCAGGGAGGAGGTAGCCAAAACTCAGAAAAAGGCCATCSTCTTCCACTGCTGCAGCATGCTGTCATGTCCTGGTAGGCATTAGATATGATCACCTGTGATGCTAACAGAGCCAAACGAAGCATAGATTAGCTTTGATAGCAAGGATACACCTTTTGCAGAAAACACATCCTACTGCTTTGCTGAACAAATATTTGAATGGAGTGAAACCAGTTGGCAGTTGTCATGTGTTATTTGCAAGTGAATACAGCAGCTCCTTCACTGCACTGAGAAAACAAATAATCAGACCCCCAAATTCACATTCTTTCCCTTYAGAAATAGCCACATTGTGTTGTTACATCAGTAATTGAAATATGACAGGGCGCTTGTGTTTATACTCAGAGAAGTCGTATACGGATTCCATCTGTTCAACATTTGGAGCAAATTTGCAGTGATAACTCAGGCTGAAAATTGCTTTGGAGTTTTGTCTGCTGTTGCTTTATTTGAAATAAATCACTGATGTGGTACCTCACCTCTAAGCACACTGACACACATGTCAGAGCATGAAGACAGCAGCTGCTTGCCTGAACTTTGTCTGTTTTGATTTTCAAGCCATAAAGGTATTGTTGACATTCATGGGGAAGGGAGGTTCCTGTAGATTTTGGAGAAATACAAGAACAATGAAGCTGCTGATGAGCAGCTCCTGGAGCTCTGCTCTCTTCTAGTTAATGTTGACTCCACTTTGACTGGACAAAGTCCGTCCCTTGCAGGAGTTCGAGACCTCTTTGCCATGCATGGGCTCTGGGACAGAGCTGTCAATAGTGAACATCACTCAGCATCACTGGGTTGCAGCTGYATCACTAAACGCAGTTGCCCAGTAGTTATAGAGCTCAGTTAAAACGAGGCACAAAATTCCAGCCTTTGAGGCTGCTGGGATCTGGGCTCACATCCAAACTTTGAAGTAGCAGCCTCTCTGAACAGGACACAGCCTGTTCAGACACACACCTGGGACACAGGGGTTTGCATTTATACAACAGCTGAGACTCCAGATCTCRACAATCTCAAAGAGAATTAACAAACTTTGGAGTTTGTTCCAGTTTTGCTGGTTGGGCTCTAAATCACAGAGGGAAGACTGAATCACAAACTAATATGGGAAGGGTGAAACCAGGAAGGAGAAAAATGACTTTCAGTCATTCAAATGCAGTTGAATACACTCAGCTGCAACTTCAGACAGAAATCAGGAGAGGAAGAATTTAGCTGATTGGATTTTGGACCAGAGAAAACTCCTATTAAAATGCCAGATGTTCATCACTAGTCACAAATAAGGGTTAATCCCTGCATCAGCATTATCCAATCCTTCAGAATCCTTGACTGATGGGAGGCTTTTTATGTGAAGGTAGGCTACTCTTCCAACTCCCTGCCTAGCCTGTGGGATCAAGTGGAGTAAGACAAGATGACTAGCTACCACAGCTAATAAATTAGCAGGATGAGAGAGAAAGCYTGTGTTGCTTTGAGAATCTGGGTAACTGTGTGGGTGGTGAAGAGACGGGAAATGGGCTGGAGGGAATCAGTATGCATTACCAACCCCTGATCCTCTGCAAAACTTGTTGACAATGGTATTGCAGCCAGGCAGCTTTGGAAGATGAACAGCTTGGCTCGTGGAAAAACCTGTTCTCTGACCACCCACGCCATGGAAACCAGCAAGCAGTTGGCTTCAGATGGATAAAAGGCTATTTCTATGGATGAAATGGACTCAATAATTTAGGGTAAAGTGGCAAAGCTAGGCATCAGCTGAGCCCTAGCTAACACCCAATGACTGCAGCATGACTTGTGAGACACTGACACTGTGACGCCATCTGTTTATGGTTTATACTGAACAGACTGCATATAGAAACAGATRGGAGGTGTCAGCTTTGATCAGAATTRCTATGCTGGTGATTCCACGGCATGTTACATACTTTAAACAGACAAAGGGGTTTGCATTCATACAAGCTCCATGTTATTCAGGGAATTATTCTTGCTGTTTCTCCATAGAACAGAGTCCTAACGTTATGCAGCTGTGCCAGAGATCTTGGTTATTGTACCTGATACTATCAAAGCCGGTTACTTTATGCTTTCAGGACTTCATGTAATTGGTAAACGTTTGTTCAAGCTTTCATGACCATGAATAAAGCTGATTAATGTAGCTCAGATATTAAAAAAAAAAAATGTGAGTTGGAATGGACCTCTGGAGATCTCGAGCRTGATCTCCCTCTCAAGGCAGGGCTATCTCCAATGATGGAGCAAGTCAGCCCCAGCTTTGTCTAGCTGAGGCCTGAAAACCTCCAAGGGTGGAGATCACACAGCCTCCCTGGGCAGCACRTTCAGAAGCCAAAATGCAATCATAAAAAACCCAAAACTGTATTTTTAGCAAGCCTGACTTAGGATTACTGACATGAACACCTGGCTTGGATACCTCTGAGAAGAGCTTTCTGCTATAGATAATAGACCATAAGGTCAATTTTGCACATTCCTGCTCTCTATGGAATTGTACTGAAATAACACAACAGACATCAGACCTCCACCATGCAAACCAAAGCCCGTATACTACTACCTTACATAGCACTATTCAGACAGATGCTGGCCTGCTACACAGTTGCTAAGACCCAAGTCAATAAATATTAGATCAAGACAGACAAAAAGAACACTGCACACAAAGACATCTGTTAAAATACAAACTAGATAACTACTTATCATGTTTGTCTGAGTGTCTCAGACTCAGTCTGAGTCTGAAAGTCAGACACTTTCTAGTATTCCTGATTAGCTGGAAATGTGTGTTTTATTTGGAAAGCCAGTGTAATGGAAGACTTTCAGTCAGTTCTCAGAGTCAGAGGTCTGGGTTTTTTTTTTTTTATTGTTATTATTTTTTTTTGAATCTGATAGTTCAGGCATGTGCTCAAAGGAGCAGCATACTCAAAATTAATCTTATTTGAATAGTGATGAACTACAGAAATGAATGGGGCATCAAGCTGTGGGAAACTGCACCTGTGAGGTCTTTGATGCAATAGTTCATCACTGTAATTTCCYGTCAGGATCAAAATGGGTAAGGCCGAGGTGCAAACCTCACTGAGTGACTTGGGCCAGCACACAAGTCCCCAGGTCCCCTCSCATCCACTGTTACAGTGTAAATCAGCTTTCCTCACTGCCAAGGACCTGGGCCAGTTCACATCAGTGGCATAACTTGTGGAACGGAGCCCGGCCTGGCGCCGATGCCACACGGCTCAGGACGCGTCCATGCCAGTCACAGCTGCAGAAACCAGCAGCAGGCTTGGGAAATGCTTGTTTTGGAGGCGTTCATGTTAAATTTACAAACAAGAAAGGGGAAACGAAGAAGTGGTCTAGCTTAGGCTGAGGGATGCTTTCATAAGTTTCCCCAGCCTCAGGGGGAAACCAGCCGCTGGAATTCCCAAGCGCTGCCGGCTTCGCGCAGTCTGCGCTGCCTCGCCTGGCGGCATCTGCAGGGCCGGAACTGGCCCGGGAGTGGTTTCAAACCTAGGCAGGCGTTTCAGAGGAGAGCAAATGCTTTCGTTTCTTAACTTTCCCTTCATCATGCACAATCTGTTCTGGGGACACCCGCTCGGTGAAAATCCCTGCAGAGGCTGCCTGCCAAAGCCTGTGAAAATCCCTTCTGGGAGCCTTGTCCGCTATTTCAGACACAGCTTGTTCATGGGAATGTAAAGCTGCTGTCCTCACCGATGGAGATTATTTGAGCGGGATTTAATGGGCCTAGGCACATCTTTCTTAACTTGGCTCAGACAACCACCTGCCCCTTCACGTGCCTTTGCGGCTCAGTACAGATGTCTGAGCAGAGTCGCCCATGCCGTGGATAGCAGCTGCAGAGGGCTGCACATGCCACTGCTGAGCATGGCCCGCGCATATACCAGGGATTAACAAAGATGCCGTCACTCTCCACTCCTCCCGGCGATTTACCTTGGGAACCCTCCAGCCACAGCATTATTTCAATTTACTGTCAAGTCCGGAGCGGAGAATACCTGAAGTCTTGGAAAGAAGAGATTGTACTATGACAGCTCCCTAAAAACATAACAGCAATGAAACTTATGGAAATTTAACAACAGCTCTGGAAAGTTATGTGATAAATCTATAYAGTTCACAAAAAAAATGCTGAACCTCTATATGGAAACACATGCCAGGGCCAAAGAATCTCCTGTATTTCACTAGAGGATTAAAACCACTTGAGGAAGATTCTGCTGAATTCTATAGGGCTTCTCTCCACATTATAGTAATTCCTATATTATCAGGTGGAGAGCTGGAACAAAATCTGTATTTTAGTGCTTTTTCTCCTGGCAACTCACTGGATTGTTTAAAACAAAGGAATCCCCACATTTCTTGGAGCATCAGAACCTCAGCACACACAGGCCTTTGTAAGTTTGGGCACGATAAGATAGTTTTCACCCGCTACCAACATCAGAGTGCTGCATACTGCCAGAAAACCAAAGCACATTGCCATTTAAACATGTGGCTGCCACCTACACCACCTGCAGGAAACAATGCAACTCCCCAGTTAGATTAAAGTTTTCTGAATGCGATTCCTGTATCTGAGAACTTAACTCTGCTAATGTCCTCTGTGCTTCTTTGATATCACTCCCAGAATCAACCAGTTCCTGCTGCTTTAAGGTTTCCTGTCTTTCCGAATTAAATACAAGTCAGCCATTGTTCTGGTGCAACATTTCAACTCTGTCAACATTCCTGATGATTCTCCCTCTTCCCATATATACAGCAAAAATTAAAAGTATGGAAAAAATTGGAAGTTTATCCAACTCATTTAAAAAAAATAGAATGCGATCAATTCAAACTGATTCAGTTTTCCCAGTCTGAAATAAAAATAGATGAAATAATCACAATGAACGGTTTAGCCAAGACTCTTAGAACACATTATAAGCATTATGCATAATAATCCCCATTCACAATTCCCTACTAAGGGACAAATCAGATACCCACATTACCATTTTCTTATGACAAGTACGTAGCGCACAGAATTTCACCTGGTTGTTCCAGTTTTAAATCTGCTATTTATAAGACTCAGAACTTTGAGTTGAAACACAAGCTTTCAAAAGACATTCAGCATCCAATTTAAAATTCTACCCAGCGGGGAAACCACCCTGTCAAAAGCTATTGCACTCAATTGTTAATTACCTTCACCGCAAACGTTTTGCATCTTACTTCCAGTATAATTTCATTTTGAAGAGATGATAGGCTATTATCATCCCTTTGGCTGCCAAGCAAAGCACTCTCTATTAGCAGAAGTGTCACAATGTGGATGCTTGTCGGCTGAATAAATTATTGCTTAACCTTCCTGTTAAGCTAGCCATATTTTTATTACACTTGCCTTCCTATATCCTAATTGATAAAGAGGAAAATGGGATATGGCTGAAATCTAAATGATTCAAGAGCAGAGTCAAGCAKGCCCTGCAGTATCCTTGACGCCCAAATCTCTGTTCCTGACACTACTTTATAAGTGTGAACTGACATTTCTGCTTCTCTCCCATTGCTATTTAACAACCTGCTGCTGTGTGTTAGAAAATCCAAGTACATTAGGGGGAAAATGGTGAAAGAACATATGCACTGTAAAAATAGTATTTTGAATAGCCAGGGAACTGTTAATTCAGATGAGCTCATAATAAGGTATCTTGTTGTGCAACTCAAAGAATAAGAAACTGTCATTATGAGTTGTATAGTACATTATGGTCAAATTGAAGTTAATTACATGCAGAAACAATTCTTTGACTCTTCTAATCTCTGTGGGAACAAGATGTAACATGGGGGGAGTTTGTTGTTTTTGTTTGTTTGTTTTTTTAAACTATCAGAAGTGCTGTATCTCCAATTTTCTAGGTCTCTGATAACACATTGGCTGAAATTAAATGAATTCAACCATTAGAGGTATTTAGAAGACAGCTATATTTGTTTTTTCTTCCAAGAATTTCAGAATAAAATGAATTACCACTTTTTTACAACAGAGAGATTAAATTCATGCTTCACGAGGATGCCATCAAAACACCATCATTAACCTTTTCTGTGATTCAAAGTCTCTCTCATTTGTCATATGACAATTCTGCTGTAGCCATGATCTAACAGCACAAGTAAAGCTTGTTGGTAGAAACAGTATCTTTGATTAGAAAAAAAATGTATTTGGGAAAAGTTTGTATTTTCCAAAGATATAAGTCTAATAAAAAGAACTGCTCTTTCTACCAAATTTCCCATAACAAATTAATTTTAGAAAATTCAAATATCACAAAATTTTGCTGGTAAAACAGAACTAGTAGGAAACACATTCCTCAGCATATTTCTACCTCTATTTCTATCAAACTTTCTCTTCAAAAGTGTATGTAACTTTCTGTAACTTTATGACTTTAAAGATGTTATGTTTTCTCAAAGATAAAGTTTGACTTGATATTAGGTGCCATTATCTGCAACTGTAGCACTGTCATAAACACTCAAGATGTCATCCATTTCCTGTGCGAGTGGAATGACTAACACTTTGTTAAAAAAAAAAAAAAAAGCAAACAAACTTGCAATTTCTCAAGAGCAAAACTTTGCACAAATTTCCTTTTCATTAGTCTGTCACTTTTGGAAAGGTAATTAAGTTTTTATCAAGGCTCATCACCCTGGTATCATCAAGGTGATACTCAAAGTGAGATTAACAGTATGCACAACCTTTTGCAAATGCTTTTTGGATTTTGTTTCAATGATTAAAGTCTTCAACCTTTTGCAGGAGCTGAACTGCTGTGCAAGGAACCTTGGAAGGATGCAGAACACACAACAGCTTAGAGTGCACTCGAGTGAGATCCTGAGGGAGCTTCCTCAGGTCTCACACTAAGCCTGGACTGTCCAGCATATATTTCCTTTCTATAACACTGTTTAGCAAAAGGCCCAAAGTTGAAATCTTACACTGTATCAACACTTGCAATACCAGACAGTGGAGTCTGTTACCGCATCTCTTCTGGCATGAGCATAAAATAAGTGTTGCAGTAAGGGTTGAACTGCTGGGGCTTCTTCCATCTCTGGAGTCTTATCAATAATGAGAAAGTATCGACAATTTTGTAATGCTCTATTACTACCTGAAAAAAAAGGAAATGACACAGAGGGAAAGTAAATATCTGGCAAGTGGAACTAAGCAGAATTCTCTGATAAGTCATCCAGAGTATCTGCTGTGGGTCTGCTGCTTAGCATCTACAGTGTACCCATGTTTCCATCAGGGGTTACAAAAACTTTTTCCTCCTTTCATACTGCTATTTATTCTGATGCAACTCAGACAAATAACTGCTCTAAAATAGTTTACTTACCAGCCACTGCAGCACTATACTACACATACATCAAAATCCTATCATCATCTGTTACTGCACATTCTTTTTTCCCCCCTACACATTTTTTACCTCAAAGTCCTTTCTCCTCTTCAGAATGCTTATCTAGTGATCTCCTTTTATGACTCCAACACCAGTCTCCTCACTGTCCCCCCAAAGGCCAAAGTCCTATGCATAATAAGCCACATTTTGCATATGTAGGAAATTATACATATGGCACCTGTTAAAAAAAGTGTGCAACAATACATCAGAACACAAGAACACAGCTGTTCACTGAAAAAACTTCAAAATATGCATTTCTGCACCCAAAGATCACATATAATTCCTCCCTGTCATAAAGAAAATGTTTTGGAGTTCTTTTGTGAATTACGTTTATTGACATTATCTGTCTGTTAAATAGAAAAGTTCTATACAATATTCCAAATAGTATCTGCTGCTTCTTGCTTAGCAATGTGCTCAGTGAATCGTAAGTTTATTCACAGAACTATTTTAAAGCATCCATTCACTTCCTTATTTGAGGTTTTTTTCCCAGGATTTCTTAAATAAACAATAATAAAAACAAGAAAGCAGCAAGCTTGCATTACCCATCTCCATTTTCTGAGATAACCTATGTGATAATAAGCTTCCATTAAATGTTAATAAAACAAATGTTACATAATTCACTACCCAGCAAAGACTAAGTAGGATAAAAACAGATACTAATGATTGTTTGTTTGGGATTAATGGTAAGCATTGGATTAGTTGAGGCTTCTTGGTGTCTGCATTTCCCATCACTCAAAAACTCCAACTGCAAAGGGCTAGTGCCACCTTTAGATGAAAATCAGTATTAGATCTCAGCCAAAGTGATCTGCTGCCTCTACACAGTTTTTTGCTTGCATCTCTGAAAGCATCACAAAATATCTAACCAAGTTTAAGTTAAGAAGAAATACTCAGAAAGGAAGCTTTTTTTCCCTTCATCTTTCTCTCATCTTCCTTTCTACTTTTGCCTCTTACTCATGTTCTAATTTTTAAGCATGGAAGACAGAGTCTTTCCCCTCTTCTTAGTGCTCATATCTTACCTTATCTCTTCAGAGTTTATCCAGCTCCTCAGAAATCTATCAAAAAGTCTCCTAAGGTAGAATTCATGTTTAGTAAGCTACATTCATGATTAGTATTACCAAAGAGAGCAGAGACTAAGCTAAATTCCCACAGAGACGCAAACGATAGTAAAAACCCACACAGAGTTGGAAAAATCAAAGCTAATCAGCAAAATTCTATTACACGTAAGTGTCATTCTGCCTTTAACAGTAGCACTTTCCAGTTCTTCTTGGGTGATCCTCTGGAGATTGTGCTAGGAAAAAAGCAATCAACCACACACTTCATATGTGCAGGTTTACTTCTACAGCAAAATGAAGCACATGCCATTCACACACACACATAAAGCTAAGTGACCACTTGAGAACAAGTCCGGAGTGAGTCAAAAGAACAGACTTTTCTTGRTGATTTCCCACTGCAACCAATCAAGTCTCTTCTCTGCACACTGCATGGCCTTATTTTTATAATTTCCTTTTTGCTAATAATTTCCCTTATTTCCCACAGGGTGAACGGACAAGTGTTTGTTTGCTTTCAGCTGAGGAGATGTTTTGACATCAACGCCCCCAACCAGGCCACTTGAGTTTTTATGCCTCTGATTTCAGAGCAGAGGAGAGTTTGCCCCACTGACTTTTCTGCTCTATACAAGCTTCTCCTAYCACTCTTTATGAAGAGTGAAAATTCAGGCACATCTGCCTTAAAAGTTTTATATGCATCAACAAGTAATTGAGGCAAAATCACTAATACCAGACGGACCATCACATAAACGTTTGCAGGAAAAGGTTTGTATTCCCAGTTCGGTTCAAACAGTTCTTTATCTCTTCCACAGGTTTGGCTCTAGTCATGAGCTGCCATCAGACAGTGTCTCCTTTAGTCATCTCCCTCTCCCCCAAACATACCCACCAAACCTAAGTTTAAATCCCCGCAGTGAGAGCAAAAGTCAGAGACGACAGGTTTACTCTAACCTCACTGTCACACATCCCAGTTGGTCTCTGATGAATGATTTGCTAGATATTCACTGTAACATCATTTGGTAACTTGCTCCATCAGAATAAGTATCTAATTTGAAAATTTTGTGAAGAAAATAGAAAGTAAAGAAATTAATAGGGAGAACAGTCCATTTACATACTGACTAGCATGTGTGTACATGCAATTGGTATCAGGCAAGTCTTTACATAAAKAAGGTTAATTTTTGACCTTTTTTGGCTGTAATCATTATAAACAGGTTTGTTACATTTACGATGCACTATGTGMAATTCGCATGGGCCATTTATAAGGTCTATGACTACACAATTTAATCACATTCTCAAAATTCAGAGTTTCTCCATGTGCCTTACGTTCATGCATGTCTAWCTAACTCTTTGGTCACTCAAGTCCAGACTGTGGAAATAACGGCTGTGTAGGTCAGAAGACTCCTGAAACTGCACACGCTAGGAAGATGCAAAGAGTAGCTAGACATTGCATCTTGCACATGAGCAGCTCCTATTCATGCTTTATTAAGTGAAAGTCAGTCCAGGAAGCCAAATGAATATTCATAGAATAGTTGTACATACATCTCCTTCATATCTATACTAGCAAATTTAGTAAATATCCTGGAAGGAATTCTGGTGCCCTAAGCAGATCTACAAAGGTTTATCTACTTTGGCTTTCTTTCATTTAATTTTTGGCATTTAAAGCCACCTTTACACTCCCACCAACCCAATACTGTATGAGCCTAGATTACATCCCAAGACAAAAGTGCATCTGACCAGTCTTCAACTGTGAGATCTAGATTAAATAATTTGTCAGGTACTTCATCCCTGTCCTGCCAACATATAATACAATGAGCAGGCCCTTTCTGTCAGTGCAGCCCATTTATCTTCTTATCACTAGACCCTTGTGAGCCTGCAGTTCCTGTCCTATACGTTTACAAACACTTAAGCTGACACTGACTCACAACTTGTCCTTTCCCAGTTTTGCTGTCAGTGTGACATATTTGGTGACTGCCAGCTGACATACACTAGTACTCATGGCAACAYTGACCACACTACAGTTACCCCTGACTGCAGCCAACTAGTCTTAAAAATGCTTACCTCATATACAAACCAGAATTTGAATGCAGCAATAAAGTCCATCAGAGATTGAAAAACTCATCCGAAAGCTGAGTAAGTAATTGGCCAGTATATCCATGCAGAGCTCTCAAGCCTCAGAGACTGGTCAGTTTGAAACATCAACTGCAGCAATAGAAAAAAGCATCTTTAGATGCTTGACAAATAATTAATCAGAGCGCACAGCTCCTGACCAAGAGGCAATACTCTACCAGAATTACACTATCTTAAGTCTAAACATAAGTGATACCAGAACTATGAGCTGTGATTGTATTACAGTATCTAAATGTTTTCTGAATTATCTTGCCCCAAAAGTCTGTATTATCCTAGCCCACAGCTAGGATGCTACTACAGGCAGAAGCTAGTAGGCAGAAAGTGAGCTTTGATCCTCTTTTCTCTTCCTCTCCAAGTGGTATTCTTCCCTTCGGTGCTAGGTTTAGCTCAGTTGGTTAGAGTATGGTGCTAATAATGCCAAGGTTGTGGATTTGATCCCCGTATGGGCCACTTGCTCAAGGGTTGGACTAGATGATCTCCAGAGGTCCCTTCCAACCTTACCGATTTTATGATTCTTCAGCATACTACCAGATAACCAGATCTGATGTGATAGCTCTACTATGACAGATAGTAAAGGAGCAGTTTTGTTCAGACAGGTCCCTCAAGGCATCCCTGCTGTGGCATGCAGTGCCTCCTTCGCCAGCCAGGCCCTCAGCAGTCCCTTGGCAGCATGAGTCTGGCTCCATGTCTCCAGGAGCATTTCTCCTGCTTATCTCCAGCCCCTTGCGACTGCAGTTCTTTCTCAAACTTGCCTGTGTCAGGGCAGCAAAGGCTCCTCACTGGGCAACAGGCTGCTCACAGCAGCACCAGAGCCCACAGCACCTGGCTGCAACAGGCATGTGGCAGGTGCCAGTGGAGTCCCACTCAGGGCACCTTGTAGCCCCCTGTGATCAAAATTCTGCCACTTACGCCAACACCTCACACTAGGCTCAGCTTAGGCCTAGCTGCTGTGAAGCAACAGCTTCTTTGTATCACACACGTTAAAATTATTGTATCTAAACCCTAAAGAATTAGCCTCACTCTACCTTTGCTCCCAAGCCACCGGATAAGTCATAACAAAGTAAAGCCATACTAATACTTCAACAGTCTTTGGGGTGATGACTCAGGCCTGCTCTTGCCCTGAGGCTACTCATGGTCACTATTGCTTGCCTCTTCTCTGCCTCAAGTCCAGCTAATACTTAATCATATCAACGCAAAAATGGAACTGTTTCAGATAGAGACACCCTAAAATAACTGAGGTGCTTGCATGTAAGGTAGGTTCAAACTCCTTCAGTAAGTGAACTGATCCAAAACCACATCTTTTAGCAGCTGGTGTATTGGTCCCCCAGGCTGTAGCATGAAGATGGAAAGAGGCAGCAATGTCCTCTGATAGCAGGTCTGAAAATACCCACCAGTACTCATCCTTGCCAAGGGAACATTTGRTTGCATATCTCATCATGCTTCAAAGATGACTGAGAATATTCCTGTTGCTTCCTTTCTGGCCCCTTGCCCTGATGTCTCAGTTGAAAGACTGGCCTGCTTCAACAGTTGACAGGGAAGGGGATACAGTAGCCTACAGAGAATAGCCTTCTTACAGTCCTAAGTTTGATAATAGTAAATAAGACAATTGCCACCTTCAGCTAAAATTAAGTCTTAAACACAAATACTAGAGACTCATCTGAGATGAATCTACAAGTGGCCATTTAGAACCTGGGCCTGGACTTTGCATTCAAAGTTACATTCTTTCATGAAGGGTCATTTAACAGTTTAGAAACAATGATACAGAGTAATATTTCTTCTCTTTCCCCTCACATGCAGTTTTTAGACCATAAGCTCTCCAGGTAAGGAGGTAATTATATAGCACTTGCCCAGACCTGACTGGAGCACATTCCTGCATATAYTCAGGGTGAACTCTCAATCTGCACTTTCCAGCATCTTCCAAACCTGGGAAGCTCTTCAAGGACAGGGTTGCCTATGACACTTTCTCTAGCAAAATATACTAAGTAACAAAAATTGGAGTTTGACCATAATGTAATGACTAATTTGACACTAAAGTGCAAAAAATTCTCATGATTTATATCATCTTTATCTGTTTTAATTTTAGGGGCAGTGGGGAGGTAGCGAGATGTCCCTGCAGATAGATTCCCATTTGTTTCATCACATATACTAAGCTTAGTTTTTTTTTTTTTTTTTTTTTTTTTTTTAAAGGGTTTGCTAGTGCTATGCAAGTTGTTTCATTCAGATTCTTTTGTTTCAAAGATTTACATAACCTGCTAAGCAACTCATGTTTTAAAAATATACATATGTAAAGCAAATTAACATTTTCTGCAGGAAGTTTCAAGTATCTGCACAAAGAGGAGTTGAATAAAAATGTTAATTATCTTTTTAATCAGTGTATCAGAAGTAAAGCTTTAAATTACTTGAAGATTATTAGTAAGGATAGTTTGTTCAGATACAGAACACAAATTTGCAACAAAAAAATGTAATTGTTCAAATGCTTTTCTGGAAAGAGATTTGATGAAGGGCACAGACACACACATCTTTCTTTCCCATACAAGCTTATGACCACATTGAGCAATACCATTGATTCCCCACTATGGTTTTCAAAGCTCGTTTCAGTCCACATCCAAAACAAAATGCATGCTCAAAGCTCTGAAGCACAAGTATTATATTACAGTGCTAGAGATACTACAGCACAGATGCAGGAAAGGAGGAACTTGAAACTAAGGAAGTAAAAGTGGCAAACAAGACACCACACAAACATGGCATATGTACAAATTTGTTGTTTTTGTATGACCAAATAGGATTGATATTCACTGACATTAGCCACATCAGCGTTTATTTCTGTCCAGATATAGAGCGGGCATCAAAAACTGCCCTTCTGAAAGGCAACTCTTAAGATATGTAAAAAGATACCAAAGTAGCCTATTTCTTCATCATTCCTCATGTTGTATGAAGTCACAGCAGAATAAAAGTCAAAGAAAACTTTGTATTTTGTGTTGCACAATTTCAGCTACTGATTGTACTAGAACAGTTCATTTCAAGTTAGAAAACTGGTGAGGTAAAGGTCTAGTCATTTGAACTGTTACAAATAACAGCTAAATATATTGTTTTATTGTAGCATGCATTTACTTTATCTCACTTCTAGAAAGCTAGTATTAGAAAGGTTGCATGGATGACAAAGCTGCAGAAATAGTAAATCAAACTGCTCTTAGAAGTTAACCTTTAAAAATAACGTCATGATACAAACAAATCATCTCCTTAAAGATCTTTAAGTTATCCTCATTATGTTGTAAGTATGCACCCACCTTTGCAAAAATAAGATTTCAGCATTCATTTTGAGGGTTTGGTCTATATACATGATTTCTACTTTTTTTTTCAGTTTAACATCTTCTTTGTGCCTGCTCTGTATGACAGCCAACATAGTTCAAAAGTAATGGAAACATCAAGCTTTTTGTCCCATCATAAAGCAGGAGCCTACAGGAACACCATAACTCAAAGCATATTTTGAAAATATGAAGAATTAATGATAATGAAACAATACCCAAACGTAATTAAACCTCCATTTCACACAAAAACAAAAGTAGTATTTTGACACTTGCACAAGAGACATCAGAATTACAAAAATTCACTACTGAATTTCTATGACAAAGACAATGTTAACTATTCAAGATGTCAATTTACAGAAACACAAAAGCTAGGTTGAAGTCAGAGGGACTGTTGCCATCAACTCCAACAAGAAGAGGATTAGGATCACGGTTTGCAATATCAGAGTGGTTTTTTTCACTGTAACAGAAACTAAATTTAGACCCAGTTACATAAAAATACTAATAGCCTTAACACTTTTAATCAGCATAAGAGGTTTAAAGATGCACAAATGATTTAAAGTCTGTTGACTAGTTTTATAGTGCATTTGCAATATTGTGCATTAGTAAAATCAGAGATTATGAAAGAAACACCAAAACAGAATAAAATTATACAAAATACAAAAAGTAGGCTATACAAAATGACTCAAACTTTGATTCCAATAGCAATTTTATCAGGCTGCATCAAGAACAGCATTCGTCTCTACAGGTTCCTGCAGTTTGGGAGCTAATCTATTCAGGTAATGCAGTACAAGTACCACCTGGTTCAGTAAACAGCCTGGACTTTTTTTTTTTTTTTTTCCTTTCTTTCTTAGTGTAGTGTGATCCTACAAAGAGCACAAAAATAAAGTGCTTGTTATCTTCATACTGTCGCACACTGCTGATCCACAGCTAGCACAACAGCACAAAGCAATCTGGCAGGCTTTCAAATGCCAAGTCTGGCATGGTGATGGGCAATATGCTCTGCCAGCTGTGCAGCCTCTTCAGGAGTTGTAAAATGGAAAAAAAATATCTGATTTTTAAGAGAGTTCATCATTATGGCTTGCAAAGCACCTCCCAATAATTTATGAAATACTGACCATATCACACACTTTTTCCCCCTAGCAGCTAAAACAGTTCCCTGACCACAGAAGATATATTTGTGCTGTCCTAATACAATTAATCACTTCGATAAGCCACAACTCTTGCCCCAGGCAAACTGTAAAAATAGGAAATAGGAGGCAATATTGTCATCTCCCACTCCCTTGAGAGGTAAGCTATACTATGAAAACACCTCCGTGTTCACATTCTGAAGCACCTGCAGCACCTCTACAGACCAGTTACCTAAATACAAGGGTTTTTTTTCTTGAATAGCTCATTGTACAATGTCATTAGAAAGTATTCCTTAAAAGCCTATTTTTGTCATGACATCCTTACAGGAACAGATCAGACAAAAGTGAGCCCTACGGAGTTTTAGTGATGACCAAGTTCTATTGACTTTCAATTTTTCTTCCTTCAAAGATCTTCCAAAATCCATTGTATAATTTTACTACACCATTTCAGTATTACTACTGATACAAGGGGTTGCCTGCCCTCCTCTGGAATAATTTCTGAGAAGTTTTACTAGTACACCTGAGATAAGTGCACCATAAAACTTACCACATGAACTGACTATTATTTTAGAGAAAACAGACCAATTTTGAACCAATTACTGTAAAACATATTTTAAAAAGCAAGCATTATCACTGTTCTCTGGCTAGTAACTTCTGAAGCCAACTGTTCTTTCAACAAAACTAGAAAGAACTAGACAGAGAGGGAGTAGCTTCCCCAGATTAGATAGACTGCTCTGGCTTTACACAGAACTACAGCTTTCAGCAAATCCTGGAAGACAGCTTTCAACTTTTTACAACCATTACRCAAGTCTTCTTGGCAGGAACACATCTGCAGTGATTTATGCTGGCTTTCTCTAGATCAGGGTTGTTCTGATTTGTTAGCAATCTTGTTCTGATCTACACAGCACAGTAGTTTTCTAGAGCCTACAGCTCTGCGTCACAATATTATACAGCTGATGAGACAGCTACACTGAACGCCTTGCACAGAACGTAACCAAGTTAATCAGCTACTCCAAAAGATACCTATGAAACCATCAGCTTGAGAAATCGATCTCTTTTTTATTTATATGCTGCAGTTTATTGGGAATAGTTATTCTTTGCAACTGAAAAACCACAAACTTATTAGATATAACCAAAGGGAAAAAGTTCTACCAAATTAAGGTGTAATGTATGCTATAGGTTAAGTTTGCACATTGGATATGGGAGAGTTACTTAGCTATCAAAGTTCTGACTAGACATTTATTATGCCTTTTTTCCTACCTAATAAAGGTCAGCAAGGGCACCATAGCCATTATCACATGCAGAATTCTCCTCTCCTTGACTTCCTTACATAATTTTTAAAGCCAATTTTAAGAACACTGTTGTCAAACTTGGACTGAGGTGGATAGAAACCTTTTCTAACTGAAATTTCCATAATTCCAAATTTCTTTACAACTGTATATGTCAGAAACACTCTTTAGAAAAGTTTGCAGCACTTCATAAAGCTTGCAGTGAAAATGAGTAAAATCTAATTAAGCAAAACTTTTGCTACTGAAATCAAGTATTTGCTCTTTGTTAAAAATCTTATACACTAGACTTGAAGTTACCAACTACACTTTTTGGCAGATGCTGAGCTAATCATCATTCAGCTTCCATCACTTAAGAGCATTACATAAACTTTAAACAGTAATAGCCTGCTGTTATGTACTGAACTTGCTTCCTCATAACATTTTGGGCTTCTATGTATCCCTTCCAATGAAAACAGCCACTTGGCTTTTTGAAAGTACTACTAAGAACTACAATGATTCATTTTACTTTGTATTACAGTAGTAATATAAATTATATTATCTATGATAGATTATATAATGCACTGCATGAAACATCTAGTCCTCCCAGATATGGGAGATACAAAAATACATCAAACTTGCATGCTTTTGCTATGTGGCAAAATAAAATGCATTTGTCCAGATCAATTAATAGATCATTTAAACACTATTTTTGTGTTCCTCCTCTCGCACTGTGAGGAAGTTATAGAGCTGTAGGCACTGATCAGTTTACTTACCACTGAACTGCAGCCATTCTTCAGCAGAACTTCTCTGCCAGAAGCACTAATACACTTTTTAGAACAGGGAAATAAGAACTATACAAATTTAATTACAGTAATCCAGATAGGTCCAAGACAATGCTTTCTTTTATCCTTTGGTTGATACTGGTCAAGCAATTTGACATACACTAACAGCTGATTATACATACTGTTTTATCATGCAAGGAGGGCGAAGTGTTAGACTGGCCAAAATATTCCATGAAAAATTTGCCCGCTGGCAAACTCTAGAGGATTTTCAACAGAAGCCTGAGTTGTTATACAAATGCACTGAATTTCACCGGAGAGAACAAAAAGCACTATTTAAGAGGAACACTGTTCACATAACCTTCAATTAACTACCCAGCTCTGTATTTACAGAGTGACTCCCATTTACAAATTAAGTTGTAATGACGTGTATTTTGATCTTTGAATCTTATTTTTCTTCCAACCACAAAGATTCTCAAAGAGGTTATTTCAATATTTCAAATATTTGTAAAGACAAATTTCAAGCAGCAATTTTAAAAATTCTCTGTAATGTACAGTTTAATTATCCCATTTTGAGCTACCATCAGTTCCTTGTACATGTTGTTCCCAGATCAGGACTTAAGTTCTACTTACTGGAATTGTCAGATTTGATTGCTTGATCCCCACCCTGGCCCCTGCACACACACACACCTTTTTTTAATCAAAAAAATATCAGCGACTGCCAYGAAACAGAATATTGTGCTGTTTTCAGGTCCCTTCAGTACGGATTCTTGTGCTGAAGTCTCTAAAATCTCATGCTTGACCTTCAAAATGTTCTCCCCWGGCAATAAACTCCTTCTCTCACAACTAAATTATTAATATACTTTGTGTCATGCCTTAGAGTGATCTTGATCCTGCAAAGTGTTTCAGGTAAAACCATCTACAACAATTACTTAGATGGGCAGAGGGCAGCGTTGGAATCTCGTTGCTCATAAAGTGTTTGACTGTAATTAAAGTTAGTACAGATATAGGACAATTCCTACCTTTCCAAGGGAGTTTTACCAGCAAGTAGGTCTCATATGTCCTCATAACACTTATTCCAGTTGAACACAAGACATACTATCTTTCTCTCCATTAATAGCATATTTTGAGAAGTGGCTCTGGTAAATCTAAGTATTGCTCAGAGAAGAAAAAGAGGAGAAAGATTTTCAGCTTCACCTCACCTCAAGTACATGCTGTCAAAGTCAAATGATTAAAAATGAGACTGTCACCCACAAAGTTACTTAACTTCAGGACAAAGCTATATTTAGGTAATGGGAACTGATTAGTTTAGATTTGTTTTTCCTTTAAAGGGTTCTGCTTGTACATTCCCTTAATCTTTGAAATATATATTCACATCTAGTAGAGAGGGACAGCAAAAAGAATGAAAAAGTTAGTATTTTCCCCACAAACACTGTAACCTACAGAGCGCGGTTTGATTTTAAGTTATACTCTTGCTTCAAGAGCAATAAAGCAAGAAATAGCTTAGGGGAGTAATATTCCCTATAGGATTTTTATTCTTAATGGAGACAGCGTACAAGTCAGGAAATACAGCTTACAACCCAGGGCAGCATCAACACTTTGTGGAGGAGAGGGGAAAATGAATCTCTGATTTCTGATACAAACAAGAACCAGATTAGGAACTATAAGTAAATTAAATATAGAGAAGATAGATTCTTGTTTAAATAGAATCACAGTTTAAAAACCCCAAACAATGAAACAAAACCCCAATGATAATCCAGAGAATTTAAATGATATTAAGTAAATTCACCAATACTTGTTTCAGATCCACAATGCTTGCAAGTAATGAATGTATAGCTGAGGAGCACACCTGCCCTACAGTGCAGATGCAGCCAGTGATATGTTTATTACTTATGTCCTGTATTCCCCCCTCATCTCTTACCACCACAGCAGTTTTCAAACTCAGCTTTTCCCCAGCTCCTTGGAGATGGAAAGAGTAGCATTGCCCTGCATGTCCTCCACCCTTGGCCTTCTCATTTCTCCAATATACTGGTGGGGTAAGAGGCAGCAGCAGCCTGCTAGGGCTGATTTCCAGGCACATTCATGGCAAATAGAACAAAAAACAGCAACTAGTCATTTTGCTCGTACTTCAGCTTTTCCCCAGTGAAGGCATTAACTTTACCAGAGGACACAAGAATTCAGCRTTCAATACCATCAGCCTTTTGCTAATCTTAAGCTGCATTTGAATTAATAGGTTAAAAGCAATAGAAGTAGAAAGGCAGATAGACAGCATGATCACAAACATTTTTCTTAAAACTAGTACTATTTTTAGTTTGATATCGTAAGGGTTATCAACAATACATAATACATTCTATGAAGCCACACATTATCTCTCCCCAGCCCAACCCCCAAGGTAAAAGGCCAATATGATTATGTACAAAATAACTCACTTTATAAAAATTCATTTGTGTCAACAATAGAAAAGTAATACAATGGTATTCACCAACAAGCATCCAGTATGAAGCAGATTTACATGGCATTGCTACAAAATAGCTAAACAAAACAGAGCCTTTCTAAGAAATTCTGGGTGCCAGTATAATTGAAAATAAACATTTTCCTAAACTGTAGACAAAAAAAAAGTGTTCAGCTGTTTGGTTAACCCTAGCCAAGATTTTTTTGTGTTTAAATTGTTTTATGTTTTTAATATCTAGTTCTAGCAAATTTTTTTTCAAGAAAAAAGGGACTTCAGTTTTAAGTTACTACCCTAAACAGAATAAATAAGTCTGTAGATCAGATAAAAAGAACTATTAGTCAAAAATGAGTTGCAAAGTAAAGTATCTTTCCACTGATAGCCCATAGGGCTACATTTTGCCGCTTGTCAAAAGATTTTATTTTAAACATACACACATAGACCACATATCACATTGCTGTTGTATGTAAAAACAAGCAAACAACCCACACACACTCCCCAAGCATGTGGTTCACATGTGGATGTGGAAAAAAAGATTAAATAGACTCTCCAGAGGCCATTAGTATGCATAAGTTTGATCAATATTATCCCCTCAACTTTGAGGAATTAAGCCACCCAAAATTGTGCTTAATCTTCACTTAAAAAGAAAGATCGGTTCCTAGCATCAGCAAGTACATTAAACCCATTGTCAAAACATGCAGCTAGTGTGAAACCTGGCACAAAAGCATTAAATATATCACATGAACTCAGATTTCAAGATGAACAATCTTCCTGAACTCAGCTCATTGCACACTGAACTTAAACAGCAATACATAGATGAAGAGTGTTAGTCCTTGTAAGTATTAAAATCAAAAATTGTGAGATTTTACAGTTGGCGTAAGTCTGCAACAGCTAAAAGCTACAAGTTCTATAAGCTTTTACAGTTACTCTGAAGCACACAATTACTAGATTTTAAACTGCTTGACAAATTTCTCTAGTTTTCTCTTTTTATAAGAGTACCTTTTAAAAGTCATTTTTGATCCAGCAGACTAATATTTCTTACAGTATAAGAATGTATGTTATGGAATAAATCAGTAACATGAGGCAGTTGCAACATTAACATGCACCTAGATTAACTAAGAGAAAGTCTAGGTAATTAACTTTCCGTAATCTATTACAAACTTCAACTAAACTCTGCTGTTCCAAAAAGGGGACTCTCTCCCCCTAAACAAAACAAAAACCCCCTACCACAGCCCACCCACAGTTCCCCATCTAATTTTGTTTTAGACCAKAAAAATGACTTTTATATATTCTGTACTCTTTAGCATGGAATCTATCAGACCAAAATATGCCCTGACTAACTGAATCTTTCTTGAAGAACAGCYGATAAACAAACTCGGTTATAATGTATTGTGCAAGACAGAATAAATCATAATGGTTTGAAAGTAAGCAACACAGACTGTACCTACAGATTTGTGCAGAGCAACAGCAGCAGTTATTTACACATTTAGGGTAGTTAACTGTCCATTATGAATTAGTTTTCCCCTATATAAATTAGAAAACTATAAAAAGTCAGAACCGGGAAGAGAGAAATTCTCATTATCTTTTAAAGTTCAAGTAAAGATATCTTTGCAGCATTTCCTTTAGACAATAGCATATTGCTCGTACAAAAGGTCTCTTATCCTATAGAAGTCCTGACAGAGACAGCCTTCCAATCCAATGCGTCCTGTTTCAGTCTGAAACAAAAGACATGTTTCAATTTACTATCTTTACATTAATGAGATGGTAATTTTAGTTTAGAATATATGCAATGGATTACTTGTTGAAGAGTTTAAGACATAGGACACCTACCCTGCGAACAGCCACCAGGTTGTTGCACACAAGCACTCCTCCTACAAATTCGGCTTGAATACCTTCCCGCAGAAGAACTTGCTTGAAGTCAGATAGTCTTGGTTCATTCATAAACACAGACTGATGTCCAAGCACCTTTAAACAACAAACAATTTTAGTAAGTCTGCTACAACCTCACACTTTCACAGATCTCATCGTTATTGGATTAGCAGCAATATGGCCTATGGACAGGCTATAGGACTGTAAGTTAGAAAAATGGTTCCATTTGTCATTTGCAGCAAGACCTCTGCAGAACACAAAGGCCTTAAAAGTCATCCATTAAGCAAAAGAAATATTTCCTGTGTTTACACTGAAGACAACTGTAAAGCTACCCCTGAAGATCCCTCTTAAGAGCCATGAAACATCAGGGACAGAGCTACAGCAAGCATTATTCCTGGCAGCACATACTCCTGTGACACTTGTCATAAATCAGAACAGCCTTTACAGCTCTCTCCAAGTTTATCTAGCTCCTAGAACAAATTACATTTAGGAGTGTGCAAAAGCATCTTAATGTAATGCCAGGATTAGCAGGCATTTTATTAAGTGAAAGAATAGTATCTACTCATACATGTAAAGTATTTTCATTTAAGAGTGAAGATAGAAAAGATTAAAGGAATGAACTCCCAAGCCATTACTACGGAGGTGGATACGCATATATTTCTAAGACATATTTTTCTACTTACAGTATATGGGGCATTTTCCACAGCATCAACAAAACGTACTAAAACCCAAGAGAGGCTAGGCACCAGCAAGCATCCAAAGCTACAAGTACTAACTACAAATATGAAACAAGTTACAATAACTGTGAACTTATATCCACAACTAGATGGTAACTCTATTATGCTTAATACGCAGAAGAGAATCCTCACTACAAAAAGCTTAAAATTTGGACAAACAACAGTAGCATCTTTAACAAAGAAAAAAAAACAACAAAAAACCCAGTTTCAGTTAGACTTACATTTGAATAAGATCCTAATATCAAGCACTAAGAACTAGAAAAGAAATCTGAACACAGAACTCAACAAAATAAAACCCAAACCAGTAAAGTTTCTGTACCTCATGAGGTGGCAGAGGTTCCAAAGTAGGAATGATCTCACTCTCCTCACACATTTCCTTATCGTCATCACCAAACAGGCTTTTCATAGCCTTTTGTTGTGCAATGACACTGGAGTCCGAAGAAGGCATATCCACTTGCATCTCTATGTCTTCATCTTCCCTCAGCTCTCCCTCTTCCAAAATAACTCCAGTGTCCACTTTTGAAACTCGCATGTCCAGGACACCATCTATCCAAGCCAACTCAGCATCTTTGGCTTTACAGAATTGAAGGGAGCTGACGAGTGAATCTTTTAACCTGACCTAGATTGCACAAAAGTAAAAGCACTACTGATTTCACAGAAAATACAATAGATATTTCACAGAGTCCTTACTCCAAGCTTTAGAAATTAGCAGTTTTCCTCTCAATGTCTCTGCACAGCCTTGATTCATAGTCCTTTGGGGAGGGAAAGGAGGGAAATCAGTATCGTCAAGGCAAGATGTAAAAAGCTTACAAAATGTGTGTAGCCCTTATCTTACAACTTGAAAGTAAGAGAACAGTAACTTAATTTTGTGCTAGTTAAAACAAAAAGAAAACCTTTCCGACTACAAGCTTGAACTAAACTTACAGTGAGAACAACCAATTCTTAATTCTTTAATCTTTAAAATTCAATTCTTTAATCTTTAAAATCATCTGAAATATTCCTCTTTGTGGCCAAGGGGTTCTTCGATTGGCCTTTGTAAATTTAAGGGAAGCTTTTTCAGCTACACTCAGCTGAGCAAACTGCAACTACAAATTCCAGCCTTAAATGCAAGTGGTAGTTAATATTTTATTGCAAGGAGGGATTTTGTAGAAATCAGATCTGAAGTGATTAAAGCATCCAATTTACTCTGACTTTTCTGGCAAATATCAAGATTTTAACCCACTGGATAAAGTCCTACTCTGCAAGACCACTATACACATGAGATTATGTATGATCCCAATAGCAGCATCAGGGCTGCAACTGTACAAAGGATATTGCAACTGATGAAACTGTAATTGCTGCACAGTCTGCCCACATGACACTGACATTTCTGATGTCCCACTCATCTTTTTCCTAATTCAGTGTCTCCCAACTACTTCATCTGTTCAGAAAAATTTAAGCAGAAGAATAAAGTAATTCTATGCAGAAGATATAATTTCCTCCTTACAAAAACAAAGCTATTAAAGTTCTACTCAAATATTTTGCAAGAAATCAGAACCTTATCATTTCTTACAAACTAAACACTTTAAAAAAAGCTTAAAAGAAAAGGCAAACAGAAAATATTGCTGTTTCAAGAACAGTAGAACAGGATAATTTTCAATAACTGGAAAGTTCCACTTCTAAAAAGTTACATATTTTGCTCTGGAAGAAAACAATTCTGCAGAAGGACCTCTACTTCAACAGTTCTACCAATGTTTTTCTATTAACTTCACCCATTAATGTTTTCCTCCTTTTTAAACCGCATGTGAGACACTCTCCTCTGAACAACCTCAGAAATCTTACCTGCGACCATACATAATTTTTATGTGCTTCACTCAAATTCTCCAGGTTCTTATTTAGAGCTTAACTATGAAGATTTAATGCAAAACATTATCAGGACCTCACTTTCTAAGAATACTCACCTTAATGTCATTGGGTTCTTGGGGGGGGAGGGGGGAGAAGGGAAGCACAAGGGGAGAGGAAGGGAAGGGCTTTATTCTTAATTAACTGCTCCTAGTTTTAGGTGTTCATTTTTAGGCACTGTTTGGATATGAAGGATTTCATGCATAGACATTTATGTTCTTTAAGGCTCCTGAGATTCCAAAAGCAATCCTAAAATGCAAGTAGTATACAGCATGCTTCAAATATAGACATTAGAAATCTATTAAGGATTCAGTAAAACAAACTGATGTTCCCATGGACATGAGCCTTGCCTTTTGCACCACAAGAAATACTACATTAATCTCAAAATTTTGAATGCTGCTTATAAATAACATTCACTTGAGCATAACTCAAAAGCTTACCCAGGAAATAGAAAAGTGCTACTAACATCTTGATCCCACAAAATCAAATGTACACACATGGTATATTTTCTTCTTTGCCCCCAAATAGACAGGCAAATTAAAAGGTCTGTCAATACAGCTCTACTATAGTTCACACTACTTATACAAGTAAAAAATTCTAATGCCTTACCTGGTAGATGTGAGTTTCACTGGTTGCATCTACAGTTTCATGTAGTTTGGGCATGTAAACTTTAATATCTTTTCCACCAAAAGCTCTGCAACACTCTGCAAGGTCCTGACTGGCCTCAGGTGGTCCATGGACAATGACCAATTGTCTTGGTTTCATTTGGTTAATAATTTTTTTAATTGAGTCGCCATCTGAACGTCCTTCATAGTCGATATATGTAACTCTAGCTCTAGTTTGAATTTAAAAAGTAAAATTTTTTAAATTAAAGATTAAATCTTTGAGAACTTTGAGATATTTTATATAAAATAGAATGTACTTTGAAAATACTACACATAAGCTAAAGGTAGCAGCACAAGGTATATTTCACAACAGCCTGGCCATCATAGATCCGTAACAAAATAAAACATAGTCAAGTATCAGCATGCATGTATAGCTTAACACTATAAAATTCCCCAAATTCACTTAAAGTTATCCAAAACATTACATAAGCATAGATTACATCTGAACAAGTTCAATCTTTTCTAACAAAACATATACATTTGAATAATGGTGCTGACATACTGTTGCGTTGCTTCCTCTTTGTTTTCCAGCCTCCTACCTGTCCCCATCATATAGGGGATTAACTGCAAATTTCTTAAGAGTGGGAACCAAAACAGACTGTGCAGTCCAAGAAAGACTATAAAGTCAGTCAACCAGGATTAATCTGAGGAAAGAAATTTGGACATCTTCCCACTTTCCTAATTCCAAACTAGTCCTTTACCCGTTTGCACACCACCTATGACACCACTTAAATAAAACGAAGGTAGGATCAAGAACGTAAGACTCACTGGACACATCTAACAGTTCCATACAATTCAGCATGTGTACAACAGTTTTCCACTAAGAATTCTGCAAAGATCCCCCTGTCATACTATCTTGCCAGCAACAGCATCTGCATACACTATAAGTATATCCAAGCACCCATCTAGTATCAGGAACTTTGGAGGGCTGCTCCGAGAGATTTGTGGGTTGGAATTCTCCCACTATCCCTTTATATCACACAGGTAACAAGCAGAACAGAGGAGGAAAAAAAATGGCATGCAAAGTATTTAAAATACTAATTAACACCATGATAGCTACATTTGCATAGGTTTCTTATTAGCCCCTCAAAAAAGAAACATAAAAACAAAAAACCTACACTAGACACAAAGAGCTACCATCCTGTTGCATGAGGAATAAATGAATGAATGGAATCACTATCCACTGTCACTAAAAAAGAAAAACAAAACACTTTAATTATTTCATATTTCTCTTCAGTGTTGGAGAAAATATAATCAGAGTTCCTGCCTGAAAAAAAAAATACCCAAAGCTTTCTGGATGTGAATGACCAATAAATCCCTACAGTATAAGGCAGATTGGAAGAGATGGGCAAGAGGATATGCCCATGAAATTCATGGAAAAACGTTTGGGTAACTGATCAGAGCTGTTGCACAGATAGCTGACAATTTTAACACAAAGGGGACCAAAGGGCGGCCTTTACTTTAGGCAGACAGCTATGTCAGTTGAGTGAATCAACTGGTTGTATAAACGTTTCCGCATGAGTTAATCAGGAATATAAGTATCTCCCTGAGTCAGTCACACCACCACAGGGGAAGTATATACCTGGCTCAGCCCAACAACGTAAAAAGCAAAYGACAAAAGATTTGAGGAGAGCAAAAGCTTGGGCTAGTTTCGACCCACACATTCTTTCCAAGCAACAGAGGACACCCAGCACCATGACAGTGAGCACGTTATAAAGACCCGTAATGGAGATCTCGCACTGTAATTGAATTGCATATTGCAATTGTTATATTTTGCTAAGCACAACTTACATTTGCCTTTTGATTTCTGTGCATTGCTGTATCACTTTGCTAAATCAAGTATCCTGTGTAAGAAATATCTTCAAATAAGTAAATCTTATATTACACGACACCCTCCACACATGGAATGTAAAAGAAACCAGAGTATTAGACTGACACTGAAAAAGAGACAAAGCAACTGAACACCGGTTATAATGCACTTGCCTTTTCATTAGCATCCTCTTAGCTACAAAAATACTTAAAACAAAGCCACTCACTTAATTTCCATGGACTCTGTTGCTGAAATACATTTGGTAGGAACATCTGATAAATCCTGGTCCATAGGTTCATCTCCATTTGTCAAACCAGATTCTAATTTGCTTTTTTCTTCTTCTGTTGCTTGAAGTTCTGGAACCAGAAAATCCTCAGGTCTAAAGGACAAAAGGTGTTTTGCTTTTAAATTGTCTTACAGTAACACCAATGGACTACATATTATAGTAATAATACAGTAGGTGTTGTTTATAAGATGTTTCATAAGTCAGTGCTAACAGGTTTTTGTTGTTGTTTTGGGTTTTTTTCCCCACCCCACAATTGCCTTTGGTACAACCACATGTAAATAGAGCTCATTTGGAAAAGATCACCTTTGTATCCTAAAAAAGAAAACTGAGTATCTTGTGGAATACTAGCAAATGGAGGGAATTTAGCAAGCATTTAATATATCAAATTGGCAAATATTGCTAGCTTTTTCTGCGACAAATTATGCTTCTTCCTCTTAATTATCATTTTCATAAGGGGAGCACGTTCAAAAAGGCCTGAACACAGGCCAAGGACCAGCACAGGTCCAAGGATCCTATCATAAGCTTCCCATGAAACTTTGTGGAAACTACCTTAACTTTTCATTTACCGCATTGGAAGAGCAAGTAATAGTTTTGCAGAGCAGAGATGATACTGATATTTTTAGATTTATTTTTATGATTGAACTATTGTATAGCTACTCTATGTTATTAAGTATTACCACTGCTTTTCCCACATACTTGATAATCTCTCCATATTCATCCCATTTAATTCTTTCCTCAGGAGCTGGAAACATGGGATAAGATTTCTTCGCCTGTTTGAAGAAGCTTCCTTTCCGGCTACCTTCACCTTTCATCATCAAATCATGCTTGGTCTTATGTACAGTAGGCTGATCAATGTCTTCTTCAGCATCACTCTCATCACTGGAATCAATATCTGCCCTGAAATGACATTAAAAAAAGGCATTTTTTTTCTTTTTGTGTTTAATATTACATAAACACACTGAATAGGAAATAACAGTCCACATAATATTGACTGTTCTCAGCAGGATGAGGCCAGTTTAGATATATCTGAGAAAAAGCTCACAGCCAAATAGCAGACAAAATAGGTAGATCATAAAAACAAACTTAACACAATCATCAAAAACTCCTGAATGCCCTCAGGTGAATCTATCAAAACTACCACTTGTATTTATCCCTGTATATAGTTGAACCAGCAGGCTGATCACACAGAAATCTCAACTCTGACAATAAAAGTAGAATACAGCAATAGGCAGCATACTTACTCTTTAGATTGTTCCAACTTCTTAGCTGCTTCTTTCTTTAGTTTCTCCTTTTCTAGGTACTCTTCAAGTTCCTTTCCTTCCAACTTGACTCGTTTTCTCAACTACAGATAGAATAAAAATTAACACTAATTTCTGAGTAGCTGATACAGCTTTAATACTTTTCCTATGCACTGCTGACAAGGTAAGTATGACTCTCTTATTCCAATAACCAAACAAGGCAAAGCTGAAGTTGCACACTCAGATGAGCAGTGCTCTTCTACTCTTCCTGACTGTATCATTAATATCAAACAAAAGCAGTTTGGCAAAGGCTAGACTAGCAGACAAAGCAATGGTAAGTTTTATTGCTTACTTTTTACAAGTCAAATTAGAGACTAGGTCACTACGAATATTGATGAATTTTTGTAATAGTGTATTCACGGTAATCTTATGTTTTTACCTCAAAATAGAAGAAAGCTCCATTGTCAGGAATTAAATTACCACTGAGATCAGAGGGATACACACTCCCATATATTAACAAAGTATATCAGACAGAAGTAGGTACAGGTATTCTAACTGAAAATAATTTGAAAGCATGACTAACATTTAATTAAGTTAGCTGTGTTCTGTTAATTTCTAGCTTTCACTTATTTTTCTAATTCTGCTGGAACATATTCTACTCTTTTGACTTGATTTTCCCCTCACCCTGAAACAGACGACTTTCCAGCAGGAATAATCATATATTGTCTGCACATTAACTGCAAGCAGCATTTTTTCTATTATAACAAAAAGACACAAAAGTATTGTCTCTGTGTAAGTATTTTAAAACAACTTCATGTTCATCTCTATGGAGTATTAATTTTGCCACATGACCCAAACCCAACATTTTTACAAGTTTCTTAATATAAGTACTATTTTACACAAATTTATCCACAAGCGGTTAAATATGAAAACATGCTGATTTCAATTTTCTATTTGCCACTAGAAGTGTTTTCAGTAGGCCAAAAACAAAACTAAGTTCAGTTTTGATCACATTCCCCTAGATGACTCACATCAAGAAGTCAGAGGTATAAAAAGAACTCTTACCTCAATATCTATAACTTTTTCAGAAGGATTATCAATCAGGAATCGTGCTAATGTTCCTGGTGTAGTGCGATAAGTTAAAATTATAGAGTTTTTTGAATCCTGGCACCACTGAATGAAGAGGTCTCTAGAAAAACCACACTCTAAATCTGGTTGACTAGCAAGAACAACTTTTGGACTAGGCACTCGAGCCAAATCAGACAGACTATGACATAAGGAAAGGTGGCGGAACTGAAAAGGATTGTTTCTCTTGTCTTCAAAGCACCTCATCAGTTTGTCACTCATCCATTCTACCTAAAATATGAATTAAAGGGAAAAAAAGTTATTTATAGGAATATGAGTTCTCAAATGATAAACATACCTAGCATTAAGTACAGGGATGCAATATGTACATGTTTACATTAATGTTTCTACACATACTAAGAAAGAATGTTGAGTGTAAACAGTAGAGAAACTAGTACTTTATGTTCTCTTCTAAATATCTATAGCTATGCTCACAGGTCTCATGATGAAACAAAAACAGAAATCAATATTAAGAAGCATGCCCAAAGTCATGCTTTGACTTTGTGTTACTTGATCTAAAAATACAAGACAAACAACCATTCTGGAATAAGGACAAGACCTGGTATTTAGCCTACAAGTACCTGAAGGAAGGGTGTCAAGGGGACAGGAACAAACTCTTTTCAGCTGTCCCGTGTGACCGGACAAGAGGCAATGGGCAGAAATTGAACCACAGGAAGTTCCGCCTGATCGTGAGGGGAAATTTCTTCACTGTGAGAGTGWCGGAGCACTGGCACAGGTTGCCCAGAGAGGTTGTGGAGACTCCTCCTCTGGAGATCTTCAAGGCCCGCCTGGATGCAACCCTGTCTAGCATGCTCTAGGTGACCCTGCTGAGCAGGGGGGTTGGACTAGATGATCTCCAGAGGTCCCTTCCAAACTTACTGATTCTATGATTCTACTTGAGCCCCTTTCCCCCCCACTGACCTTTTTAAACTAACAAAGGAAAAAACAGCACACTGTTGGGTACATAGCCTGTTACCCTCTTCATTGTTACATTTTCAAAACAAACCTGTGATTTRGAAAATTCCACTACATTGTAGCTGACATTATTCAGAAGTGCTAGTGAGTAGACTCCTAATCCTGCATCTTTTGTTCTCCATATCTGATCAAGAAGTTGAGCAAGTTCCAGAACTCTGCCTGCTGTATCCACAGCTATTAATACATTTCCATCACCTCGTAATGTCTCCAAAACATTAGCTAAGAAAACAAACAAACAAAATAAAAGACCATATACTCCGTATACTTTGAATCATGATTTTGGCACTTTTTTGCTACATTCCACTAGCAACCACAATCAAAAGCAAATTGAATTCAGAAATAAATTAAAGTTTAGGTTTCAAAACTGTAATATTTTTTTCCTTTTTTTTAAAAAACCTCTATTTTCCTGATTTTTAATAATGTGATGAGGAAAATCATTTTAAAATCTCTCGAGATCAACCAACACTAACCTAAAATACAGAGTTTTCAAAGTTAAAACATGGTGCAAATCATTGCTCTTATGAAAATGTTTTACTCACAGGATTAGCACCATCAGAAAAGAATGATGCAAAGTTTGTTAAATTTTAATGAAGAACCTTAATTTGGATGCTAATGAACTGATTATAGGAAAACAATTTACAATGGTTAATAAAACATTCTATCGTTATTTTGAACCCCAAACAGAATACATACTCAGTAGCTGTTCGTCCCTTTGCTTCCTCCTAGGCTGTATGTAAGTGGCATTAAATGAATCTGTAATAAGCAATGAAGGCCTGCTCAGCATTTCCAGGGAACATCCATTCAGATGGCTGTGGAAAAAAAAGGGCCAGATCTCATTTTATGCAGTTCTATTTTATATGAAAATAGACAGCTAGCTTCCAGATGTTTACATGTACAAACATCACATTCCTCAACTGCTGAATAGAGTCTCACATATAAATGAAGGAAAGAACGACTTAAAAGACTTCAGGCTAAGAATAAGAGGCTGTTCAAGAAAAGCCAAAGTCTGATCAAATAATTGTGAAGAAATTAGTGTCTAGCATTTGTTAAATTGAGTATGAGTAAGTGCAGTGGCAGTTTCACACAGGTTTCCTGTTTCAAACTTACAAATAAAAAAGATCTGAGGGGAGTAAATAAATCCACAGCTGATGTGTTTCAAATTCATTAATCTGAACAAAGATAAAGTATTGGTCTTATGATACCTGAAAAGGCACTGCTACTTCCAAAACTAATTTTTTATGCACTGCCAAATTATGAACACCTAACACAATGTGCAAGCAATATACTTTGCTATGTTGAACATACATCTCCCTCTTGTGGTTGAAATCAACTGCATAAACAATTTCTTCCTCTCCATCTTTGACAATCTTCCAGATTGTGCCTCCTATCATGTGACCAGCTGGCAATGGTGTGATTGACAGGCCATGTCCTTTGCCTACAAAAAAGTAATTTAAAAAACTTTCAACATTTCAGGTACATCACATCTACTAAAATCCATTATTCTAAATACAAAATAGCAATTGAAAAAAAAACTGAACRCCAGAATTATTGGAAAAACAGTCAAATGAACATGAAAAAAAGTCAGTGATCTATCCCTCCTTCCAATCCAACCAATACCTGTATTTATATATATATTTTGCAATTTGCCTCTACTCTGCCTCCAGAAAAAGAAACTAAAAGTGAAAAATCATTACTTCTCTCCCCTTCCCACCAACTTCTAGAGGTATAGCAGCCCAGCTGCTGTAACTATGGACCTAACCAACAGCAAATTATATAACAAACATAACATACCAAAGCAAGTGCACTGGTGAGAGGTAGGCCCCTCTCCCTACAACCAAGAATATTTACTCTATCATTCACTGTCTGGGTACTTACAAAAACACATGAATTATGCAGACTGGAAATTCACTGGAAATTGCAAACAAGCTGCAAAGAGTTCCAGAAATGGCGTCTAATGTGCTGCCGCACAAGTCAGGGATAACAAATCTTTTCAGCATCTGGTAATATTTTTTTAAAAGTACTGTTTCTCCTTGTTATCAGTGCTAACCTAGATATGTGTCAGCATCAGACTAGACCACTCATGACAATTACTCMCTGTCATTGCTGTATTTCATCAGCTTGCATAGAAGTGCACAACTCTGGCAAAAATTAAAACACGTATTATTTTCTTGGATGTACCTATCAAGTCTTTTTGATTCACTTCAATTAAGGAGTAAAGCGTTATAAAATAACAGTTCACTAAAGTATTTACAGGATGTAAAAGCTAACAGCATGGACAGAGCCTTACCACAAAGTTAGTATCTTGAAAAGGGGCCAGCAGCCTTTAAGAACAATTTCCATTTCTATTTTTCTTTTTCACATTACAAGGCAAGTACTTTGGCAAGTAACATTCAGCAACTGCGATATGATGCAACTCAGAGAGAAGCTGCTGGTGGTAAGGCTGTAAATATCTCTGTGCAGGACCAGGACTTCCATTTCATTTTGATCTTTAAACTCAGTGAGAGCAAAAAGCTGCTGATTCTCAGAAAGCTAGTTCTCAACATTAAGCCATACTAAGTGCCATTCAAAGTCTGCCAAGACCTCTTTGTTAAATCATTTAGACACTAACTCAGTACGAGCAACCAATTCATCCTCTGGAAAACCTTTCCTTTTGCTCCTGGTTACTGAGAAGCTGTCAAGGTACCTATCACTTGGCATGAGTAAATGCATTTTAGAGACATAAACAAATTCCAAGAAAAGTTAAAAAAAATACAAGAGAAATAAATGCTTAGAGAGGCTTTGGTATAACCTGCTCCTCATTAATTTAAGTAGAAATTTTAATCCATTTCCAAACACAATTACTGAGGCAAATCTTCAACTGATACAGAGCAACACAGCCCTACTGTGCTGGACTGTTTCAGGGCTGAGAAACACACATTCAAAGACCTACTCCTTTTTAAAAAAGTTGCCTTAATTCATAGTGAAAGGCAACAGAACTATTAAAAGATAAGTCATGTATTGAAACTTTTGCTGATAGAGTAACTTTACCTTTCAAGTTCACAATCTGAGAAAACTTCAGTTGTTGTATTTTGTCAAAGGCTGCATCTACATCATCCAATGTAAAGAGAGTGAAGTCTTCTGTATTATGGCGGGACTAAAACAGAAAAATAAAGAAAATTCAGCCAACTTGAGCATTCTACCATATTGGAGACTTTGTGTATGAAAAAAACTAATTTAAATATACCTGATAGAGATCATACATAAACATCTGTCCCATTTTATAAACGGGAATAGTTGCATAAATGGCACAATTTAAGCCCATTTTTCCAACTGCATATGGAAGTGCACCAAGATGTAGAGGGTCAGGATGAGAAAGAAGAACAGCATCAACCTGGTGTACATGTCTACAAAAAAGGGACAACAAAAGGAGTGAGTGATGGTCTGCATTGTGTTCTATACTCTCTATTTTGCTTGAAGTTGTTCCAGTTCTTTTGAAAACAAGCGCACAACTTGAATGTCAAATGAGAAAATAAATATCCTCTAGCTGTAGAATAAAACTTCTAAAAACAATTAAAAAACCCTACAAATATTTCCAGAAATTCAAACTACGTAAGAATTAAAACATGCATTTTGAAAATGCAACTTCAAGGCCAGGTCACGTAAGAGCTCTCAGAAGTTTCACACTAAATTCTTGATACGTGAACACTAGAAAGTACATTAACTGAAGGGCCAAAATTATTTTCAGAGTAAAGATACATTATAAACTGTTTACACATCAAAAATGTGTTACGTATTAATCCAAAACAGACTACAGCTATTATTCAGATGAGCATGACCAAGTAGAAGTACTCAATAGCTTAGCCATTATGTCTATCACAACTGAAAAACAAACTCCAGAACAGATGCAATACGTGAAAACAGAAATTGGATCGACATACTCTGAAGTCTAACTTTTTGTTCCCTTAGCTACAACAGCACATCCCATTTCTCTTGATGGACATTCTTCTCAAAAAGACAATTTTGTTTAATTGCTTCTCAGGTAAGACACTTAAACAAAAACTTTAGAAGCTATCTTTAGTACAGGATAATCCTCAGTTAATAGGCTTCAAACACTACATGTTAATACTTAGAAAACTAAATCTATTAAAATAGCATCATAAGACTTAAGTTTCCTCCAGGAATTTCCATGTTCCAGGCCTAATTCTGAAATCAATGTGTGCACATCAGGAAAGCTCCTCACTGTTCCTCACGGTAAAACTCTAGACTTTTTTTTTTTTTTTTTTGGCAGGTGTGGAACACTAACAAAAGCTTTTCTCCAGACACAATTCCTTAAATTTGAAACGAGAAGCAAAAGCCAAACCACTTTACCTTCAGCTTGCATGAATTCTCATACAATGAGATTTTTTTTATTTAAACTTAATTAATCATTCTATATCAGTTTAGAGTCAAGCTCAGTCTCCCACAAGCTCTGTTCTTTGTTATGAACAGAACAAAACATCCAAATGAAAACAAAACCAGAAGAAGCGTGAGAATTAAGAGTTACTAGATGTGACTCACTGACACTCAAGGAAAAGAAAACTTTTTACTAGAAATGTTTTATCAGTCTTTCTTTTCAAATAACAGATATCTTCAAAGTAAAAAAAAAAAAGGAACAATTTTGGATTTAACAGCATCATACAAATAAAACTAAATGGTATTTGAAAAGCTTCCGAGAAGAATAAGACTTTTTTCTTTTTAAACAACTACTTACTTTCTTAGTGAATCAATAATGTCCATAGAAAAGTTTTCATCCCAGCCACAGTCCAATAGAAACCGAAATTCATCTACTTGCAATAGATAGCACAGGGCAGACTCCTCCTGCACCCCTGAAAGCGTGGTTAACTTGATAATCGATGTCATTTTTCCCTCCAGGTAATTGATCTCCAGGAGAACTATTCTGAATGAAAAAAAAAAAAACAAAACAAAACAAAGAAGTTTCACTAACTAATCCAAAGGAAAATCTGTTCATTTAGAACCATCTCTAACATCTTAGATTTCCAATAACACGAAGGATAACGCTTTTTACATACTATCTCAAATACTGCTGCTGGCTATTAGCTTTTACCTATCTTCTGATCCGTCGCATTTTAAATACAGGAAAAGACACTTTTTATTTCTCCCAAGGGGATTTTTTTAACCGAGTAAAAGAAGGGTAGGGCCTTCGCTACCCCTAGCAGCGGCTGTCCCTAGGGGCGCCGCAGTCCCCGGGCCGCCGTCCCTCCAGCGGCCCGCGGGGCGGCCCAGCACGGCGCGGGCCGGGGCAGCTGCTCGGCGGCTCCCGTGCCGCCGCCGCCGCCGCGGGCGCCTCGCCTCCCCTCCCCTTCCCCGGCCCGGCCCGGCGCCCCGGGCCCGCCAAAGGCCGCCCGGCGCCGAGGCGGGGGCGCGCCCCGAGCCCTGCCGGCAACGCGCCGCGGCTCCCCCCGGGGAGGAAGCCGGCGCGGAGAAAGGGGAGAAGACAGGGTGGAGAAGCCGGCAGCGAACGCGGAGGCGGGACCCCGTGGCCAGGGCAGCCGCGGCCGCCGCTACCTGCTCCGCGGGCCTCGCGCAAGCCCGCCGGGGCGCGCGCCCGCCGCCTCATCCGGACGCCGCCGCCTCCGCCATCTTGAGAGGGGCGGGCAGAAGAGGGARGGGAAGCGCGGGGGTGACGGCAGCACCATCGCGACGCCGCTGCGGGGGGGGGCGGCTCCTCCCCCGCTCCGCGAGCCGCCGGTGGGCTGTGCCGGCCTGCGCGCTGCGCCCGTTGCCCTTGGTGTGGCCGCTGCGCGGGGGCTCGGCG
>NW_028186645.1:6897327-6921023 GCF_003343005.1 Rhea americana
CCGCGCCCTGCGGAGCCGCGCGCCCGGCCCGGCCCGGCCCGGCCGCCACGGCGGCTGGCGAGGAGCGGCCGCGCCGCCCAGCCTCCCGGCCCGCGCCCGGGGCGCCGCTTCCCCGCAGCGGCGTTGGGGCCGGCCCGGGGCTGAGCGGCTGCCTGGGGGACTCAGAACTGCCCGCAAGGCGCTAATCCGGAGGGTTTGGGCTGGTGAGCTGGAGCAGGCCTCCGGGGTTTAACGAACGTGTTTTCTCTCTCATCTGTCAATTCCCGAGTGCCTCCGAGGCTCGTCTTACCAAGTATCTACCGATAATTAAATATCCATCCGCAGGATTTCGTGTTACGAATATATGTGTTATGTTTTGCGGGAGAGCGCATTTTTGTACTTGCAGAATTATTTTCATATGTAAATAATTTCGTTTGTCTATTGTTAATATTTCACCAGTTATATTTTTTTTTGAGTCTGCTTCTCTCCTACTTCAGGATAAAATCTTATTTCCCAGCACCACAGAGTTAGTTATGATTGTTTCTGAGAATCCTGTGTGGATCTGAGAACACCGTGCATCTTGCATGAAGTGTTTAATGACCCTCGAGCATTTATTACTCTATCGTAGGACCCTAGTATGTGAGATTGAAGGCACTAGGTATGTAGCAGTTTCCRTGTGCACATGTATCAGTAACTCTTGGCTGTTACTCTTCTCTTTCTAGCAGTCATGGTGAATTTCATCCAAGCTGTGCGTAATCACTGGATACACATCCTTGTTCCCCTAGGATTTGTGATTGGATGTTATTTGGACAGAATGAATGATGAGAAGCTGTCAGCCTTCAGAAACAAGAGCTTATTGTATAGAAGGTTTGCTTATATCTTTTTATAACATATATATGTTTGGTTATTTTGCAAAGTAGATTTTAAAAGTGCTTCTCTGTTYTTTTTGAGAGTCGTGTGTGTGTRTRTRTRTATATATATATATATATGTAAAAAGTAATGCTGTCAAAATACTAAGGGGAAGAAAGCCATAAAAGCATCAGCCAAACTTCATTAAGGATTTTGGGTAACAAATGCTTACTGAAAATTTGGGCTTTCAGGCCCATCTTAGTGCCGTTAGTTGTCAAAAAAAGTGTACACAATTTGTTTGATCTTTTAGTTAAAATAATTGATTTAAAATAATTATTCTTTAGTAAATGTTGTTCTTGGAAGATAAAAGCAAGAATTCGTGGACATTAAGACTTACTAGAAGACTTAAATAGACTTACTAAAAGAATGCACTGCATTATAAACTAAATAGAAGCTTAATATGCAGATAAGTAAGAAACTTATGTTACTAGGAAAAAAATTTGAAAGCCAAATAAAACTTAACCATTTACTGTCAGTATACATCACCCTTTACAGTGTAATTAACATGGAATGTTAYTAATTTAGTCTTTACTGTATAGGAATTGTTACCGTCTATCGCTATTCCTTTTAAAATAAAAGTAACATTGTCTGAAATGCTGTCAATAAAAAAGAATCTTGAAGGACTGAAGTAACAATACCACTTCAAACATTACTGTAAGCTGTACTATTRAGGAGACTACTTAAGATTAATTTTCTATACATTAGACCTGGAGAAAGTGTGTGGAAAAGGGAGGACCTGCAAGCCACTCTTCTCCCCCTCCCTTTCCTTAAGTCTTTCTGAAAATGTTTTTGAGTTCTCCTTGGATACTATACAGAGTTTGCCTAAATGCAGAATACTCTGACAAAATTTTTTTAACAAAATAATGTTAACTGTGATAATTGGGGGTGAAAGAGGCAGAACTATAAAACATATTTTAATGTAAATGTAGCATAGCTGTAAAACATATTTTAACGTAAATGTAGCATATTAAGTCAAGTAGTCTGGAAGTAGTCTGTAGGTATGAATTTGCTTGTTCTCTGTGTCCTTGATAATTCTACAGGTGGGAAAATGCAACCKCTTGCATTTTATTTTTTTGTTTGTTGAAAATGGAGAATGATCTTTTTCAGCTTCCAAATAGTTTTCCATAATTAATGAACTAATTGATYTGAAATCAAATAATTTGGAAAAGAAGGTATTTCACATTAGTAGAAAAGGCTTTAGCTTTCCAAAGCTTGTTAATTGTATTAATTGCTGTCAGATGCTTAGCCATGGAATGTGCAAGCCTCATCTTGGTTCTGTCTTCAGCAGAAGTGCATAGTGCTTTAATTTTAACCTTTTCAATGTATTATAGCAAAATTATGTCTTAAGTTTAAAATGACGACAATATATATTAGCATACAAATACTTTTATAAATGTATATCACTTAAATAATTATCTTTTTTTTTTAATTAACCTAGCATCTGTATTTTAAATGTTTGAACTTAGCAACTGCTGTGTCTTTACTGAGAATATGACTATATATGCCATGGTCAGGGCTTGCTGGCTCACTTTTCAGGGGGAATTGAGATAACTTAAGGTGCTGCTGCGTCTGAATCAGATCTCTTAAATCTGTATAAGACTAGAATTAACTGGGCAACAGAAAAAAGTCATGCTTCAATAAAAAAATTACTAATTATAGTTTATCACAGATCAAAAGAAAAGTAGGAATGTTGGCATATATGGTTTGAAAGTGGCTTTTCTTACGCTGGTGTCACATGGGCTAATTTTGAGTAAGTAAGTATGGTAACAGCATTGTTCATGCCACTGTTAGATTAGCACTTTTCTCGCTGCAATTAGTGTTTAAGTTGCACTGGCGTTTCAGTATGTTGCAAAAACTTCCTCTGGTTTTACACCTAATTTTGTTCCCACTAAAGTAATGACTTCTTTCTATTCAAAAGAAGTTGGGYCTTGTTACACAGAAAGTTTATCAACTTATTAGAGGTTAGCTGTTTRGTGCTCACATTTAAGCTAACTGAAGTGAACTTAACCTTTAGAAGCTTTGGAAAGAAAAAGAAAACATCCATATTGAAAGATTTTTAACTGACAACATTTTGAAAGAAAGTCAAATTTATTCATTGTGCTAATAAAAATCTCAATCAAGGTCATCTATAATAATTAAAACTTAAATTTATTAGTAATTGTTCTGCAGATACGATCCTAATTTTATTCTCTTGCCTTTCTTTTTCCTTTCCACACAGAGAATTGAAACCTGGTGAAGAAACTACATGGAAATAGAAGCTGCTGATGAAATCAGAAGTATCTTCACTTGATTAATAAACTTAAATAACAAATTCTAAGAACAGGATTATGGTTTTTATTCTTGAGAGAACATATAAGGCTACAGAGAGGAACACCTATAAATCATCTCTACCAGTTTAATTTTCAGTCCTCCTTTTGGGAAGATAGTTACATGGCTAGAAGATGTCCTGTTCAGAAATATTTGTCGCCAGAAGTCGTACTCTGGAACAGGGAGGAAGACTTCTGTAATAAAGAAAAACTCTGGAAAAAACATTTATGTTGTTATTAATCTGTATAGTGTAAAATTATTTGTAGTTCATGGAGAGACAGTGTTTAAAGGAATATTTAATGTAGCTCCAAAATGTGGTAGAGTATGTGTTTATGTATTTTTAATTGAATCTGAACCGTTTTCTCTTTAGATTTCCCCTTTAGACGTGTTTCTTTGGGATGTCAGCAGTGGCGATACTGTAGCTTTGTGATAGTGCATGAGAACAGGAAAGTGAAAAGGATTGACAGGCGGTAAGACACAGCAATGAAACTGACTTCTCTGTGTAATTCTTACATTTCTAAACCAAGGGAAATAGAGAAAACGTCTTTCAAGTGGGCAGGGAATTTTCGGGGGTGGGGAGCTGCAATTCGTGCTGGTGATGGTGCGGCCCTGCAGGGCCTCCAGGCCGGCAGGGGGCGCCGCCGCGGCAAGCGGCGCTCGCCGCGCTCACTGGCGGGGGGAGGAGGAGATGCGCGCGGATTGGCCGCGGCGGGTCGCCCGGTAAAGCGATGTTTGATTGGTCGCGGCAGGTCACGTGCGGCGGAGGGTGCTGGCCGTTGACAATAAACATGGAGTCTATCTTCCACGAGCGGGTGAGTGAGGGGCAGCGGCGGGTCTCAGCTCTGGCTCTCCGCGCAGAGGCGAGGCGTGCCAGCCCGTCCGCGGCCGAGGGGCAGTCACGGTGCCGGTGGGCCGGGCCTGAGGCGCTCGCTGTGCGGGTCGCCCGACGCTGGCTCCGGGGCGCCCTGCCCGCCCCGGTAGCGCTCCGGCGGCCGGGCCGAGGCGGCGGCTCGGCTCGGCTCGGCTCCCCGTGCCTCGGGGCAGAGCTGCGCCCCTTCGCGCCGCTCTGCCGCTCCCTGCGGCCCAGCTTGGCTCTGCGAAGTCTGCCGGCTTGGTGGGAAAGGAAATGTTACCCTGGAGATCAAGGCCGGGGCCGGGGCTCGGCGTTTCCTCTCGCGCGGTGACTTCCCTTCTCGAGCCTCGAATAGACCTCAGCTATGGGAGGGCGCAGGCGAAAGCTGAGAGCGCGAGCTCGTGTGGCTGGGAAGCAGTGTGATGGGCAGGGGCGGGCAGGACCGCTTCTGCCTCTTCCTGCCGTGCTCTCTCTCCACTGGCCTGGCCTCGTTTGGGCTGGGTGAGGAGCAGGGAAAGGGAGCGCTCTCAAGGAAATCCAGGTTCATGCGCAGTGCTTCTATGCACTAAATAGTGTTTCCTGTTTTCTATTAACTCTTGTGACTTATCTAKCTTTCCAAATAACAACTGTTTGTGCTTCAGTGTTGGAGCACTGTCTTCTTTGTGTGCTTTGCCAGTTTCTCAACACTTTTATCATGTTACGATTAATACTGATTCTTATGCATCGTTCTCAAGCAAGCGAGCTGAATAACTTTATAAAAGAAACTTTAATGTTCTGAAATTTGTGTAACTAGAGGTGTGTTTTCTCAAACTGAGTTTGGATAGCAGAACTTTGCAAGCACTTGTGGTGTTGAAGAGCTGTTCCTTGAAGGATAAGTGTTGGAATTTTGGTCATTATGGCCTGTGCTACGGTGACCTTGACTTCCAGCTGAGATTTGAAAATAATGAGTTCAAAATAAGCGTACCTTTCTCTCATGTAGTGTAACTTGTCACATGAGGAAATAATAACCTGAAGCATTTTTCAGCAAATTGCCTTATTGCTTTGGAATAATGCAGCTCTTCCAAGGTTAAAATGACAGAGCATAATACAGCRAAAGTTACAAACTAATTGCCATTCATAGTTGCTGCAGGTTCTTATTGTGGAGTGGGGTGGGTGKTTTTTTTTGTTTGTTTGTTTGYTTGATATTCTTGGGACGTCTGGAATGTGATGCACCTATGCTTTAGTAAGTTATTTTTGCATTTTTTTCAGTTCCTGATAAGATACTGAGAATATTGAATGTGTATATATCACTTTTACACCTCAGATGTTTCAGTTAAAAAAAAATGAGGCATAAAAAATGGCACTTATAAAGGAAAAAAATACCTTTAACAAAACAGAAACACAGAGACCTAAGGAATGTGACATTTATTCATGGGAGAACGGCAACTGCCTAAGGCCTACTCCGGGCTTTAGGAGCCAGTGTCTTAAAATTTGACTCTTGCTTTGGTAAGATACAAGCGGTTGAAAAGACTGAAAGAAGGGCAGCAGTCTTATGGCAAGATAGGTTTTAACAAGGAGATACCAGATTATGGAAAGATGTAGTGTTCCACACACACCCCCAGAAAAGYTGAACTTTTCTTACAAACTGTAAAATTTTCTTTTCTGTGTTTACTCTTAATATGTACAAGGCACGAATATGAAAATTAATGATTTAAGAAAAAACTTTCTCTGTAGAAATGCCATTTCAGTGAAACTGATGTTTAAATACTGTCATATGACTCATTTTCAAAGACCTTAATCTCTCTTTGTTCCTAAATCAGTTTCTTACCATTTTGTTGGAGAAACCTGTGATTCTTAGGTAGGTTCTTCTGCTTTAGTTGTATCATATGACCAGCAGCAGAGATGTGGTCCTGGAGGGCCAGGGACTGGTGGGGAGTCTGGAGTTWGTTGCTGTGGGAGACCATAAGCTGGGGGTACTGTGGAGAAGGAGGCTTCTGAATTGCRTTGGACTCCAGCTGTATAGCTGGTCCAGCCTTAACTCGTTGCTTAGTTGAGTGAAGAAGCCCTAGGAAAATTTTTTAATCTGAAGTAAAGGAAATTTGAGATTCCTGGCTTACAGGATGAACCATGCTAGATTTGTGCATATGGTTTGAATGAGGCTGTCAAAAAAATTTAAAGAATATTCCTCCAAGACATGCTTTTGTGTTCTGGGTGGGGTTTTTTTCCATTTTTATTCTTCAAAGTGCAGGTGCATTAGAGCTCTCAATAAAAATAGGGAGCAGTGATTAAAGTGGCRAAGATGAAACCTGGATTTCAAAACTGATGTTAATCTTATCTTGCACTTGCAGTTTAGCTATTTTTCCAGTAGCCAGTGAAAACCAATTTTTATGTTTTTTTCTTTCTTTTATCAAGACAGCATTTTATCTGCACTAATTAGGAGAATGAAAGAACTTGACATTCATTCAATTTGTTTTTTTTTTTAACTTTTATTATGCTACAAAATGATAACTGATATTCTAATTTATTAATTTTAATTTAGGTTGGTAGTTAAAAATGGTATACTACATTTGTGTTATCTCCAGTGTGCTGGGTACCTAACAAAATATCTAAAATGTTCTGTACTTAAGTAGTCTATCAACAAAAAATACTTTCATTATTTAATGAGCTGAATAGATTTTTTTTTCTTCCTCATCTTCCCCTTCAAGATTTTAGAATCAGTAGATTTTAGCTGCTTCTATGTAGTTTCTGTTCATAAGCTTTACTGCTCTTCCAGCTTCTAATTACTTTCTCAGCAGTAAATGAGCTGGTTATAACCTGAACTGGGTGAGTAACCTGAAATGAAAAACAAACAAAAAAAATGTGTAGGTACATACTTTTAAATCTCTTCAAAATCTTTATGATCAGCTTTTCTTTAGGCACATAGGGATAGCAGATTGTTGATAGTCACACATGGAAGAAAAGTTTAGTGGAACAAGAGTATGTGTTACAGAGAACATTTGTCACTGCAAATTAGAGATCAAAAATGTTTCATTTTTGTGCAGTGGTTGTTCTAAGGAGGACAGAATCCATTGTCCTGCTGGTCCCAAAGTGCTCATGTGATGTAGTCGAGCTATAGGCAGTTTTTACATTGCTTTCTACAATAGCATTTTTACTTGGAATTTATTTCCCTTGAGGAAGTATAGTAGTATGTGGGGAGGAAAGTGTCTGTTAAATTGATTGGGTTTTTTTTGTGTGTATATTCTAAAGCTTTCAGAATAATACATCTGAAGAAAATTTTGTATTGGGGGTGGAGGAAAGAGGTGAGCTTGCCAGAAAAAAAAAAAGATTGAAATGTTTTACAGAGCAAAACATTAAAATGGCATTTGTGTATTTTTGCTTTGTTTTCCAATGTTAGCAAGAAGGCTCATTGTGTGCTCAACACTGTCTGAATAATTTGCTACAAGGGGAATATTTTAGTCCTGTTGAGTTATCCTCTATTGCACAGCAGCTGGATGAAGAAGAAAGAATGAGAATGGCAGAGGGAGGAGTGTCTAGTGAAGAATACAGAACGTTTTTGCAGGTAAAATCTTTTAAATTTCAGTTGGTTTGATTTTTTTTTTTTCCCCTAAAATATAGTACTATATAGCACAGTACTGATAACTTTGCACAGTTATAGAAGGCTTATTTCCCAGGACTAAAACTTTTTAAATTTATAGCCTTTTTTGTTCAGTCATCTCAGATTTGGCATTTTCAAAGTTTGCTATAAATCTTTATAGTAATTCTATAAAAGACACATTATCTTCATCTTACAGGTAGGGAGGTCAGGCATGGCGAGAAGGATGAGAGATTTGCCTCTTGTCACAGAGTAAGCCAGTGGCAGAGATGGGAACAGAAGTTCTGATGCCTGTCTCTCCTCTAAGCACTGAGCCTTTCTAATTTAAAGGTTTGAGTTTTTTTATTAATAAGCATATTTGGGCATTGTAATCAGCCTTACAGAGTAGGATGTATTTAGTTGTTGCTTTAAGTGTGTGCAGTTTTCTTTATTCTTAAAGTTGATTTTTTTAAAACTGATCTCATGCTTATAATTTTTTTCCTTTTTTTTCCCTCTCTCAACCTCATATTGAGCAGCAGCCTTCTGTAAATATGGATGATAGTGGGTTCTTCTCAATTCAAGTAAGCATGGCTGTATTCTGTGACGGTTTTTTCTTTATACAATATATGTTCTCTCTAGTATAATTTAAATGCTATAATTTTTTTACCTGAGGGGTGGGGGCAGGAGGAGGAAGTGATGGATTTCTAAATCTTTAGAGTGCTTACCATTAATAGCAGTGGCTTGCAGTTCTTTAGGGGCCCTTAAAAACTTTAAAACATGTATGGACCCCTCAATTGTGAAATTGTATGTGCTGGCAATAAACACCTTGGCTTCCATAATCTGCAGATTTAAAAAAAAAAAAAAAAAAAAAAAAAACACACACAACTGAGATTTTCTCAGATTATAGACTATACAGCCCTTGGCAGTGGTTATAGAGTTAGCATTGTGACCTGCAGAAAGGGAAAAGCTGCAAGTATCTGTGTTCCAGTTCACTTCCTGTTCCTCTACTACTTGGCATCATCATTGCTTTACTCAGTATTATTACAGTATTATTACACAGATGTTTAGAGAGTTATCGTCAAAGAGTTTTCCCTTTTATTTTTGAATTTGCTGATTACCTTTTTAAAATGACATYGAAATTTCCTAAAATGGTAGGAAATTCCCTATTTAAAGAAGTCATAAATTTGGAGCAAATCCTATAAACTATAATAATATTCCAGGTTTTGTTATACTACAGTTTGCAGCATAGTAGAAACAAAATTCAAATTCTTCAATTTGATCTGAAAGCTTTGATGGACATATTTTTAAATTGGGCCACAGTAGTCAACCTAAAAAACATAAGCAGTAAACCAGTGTTAATGAACCTGACTTTGACATGCCATCCTTGSGATGCAAGCTTTCAAGAGAAGGGCTGACTTTGTGCCCTTGGCCTCATCCTCCCTGAAACARTGGGGCTCTAAGGGCAGAGAGAGAAAAATGTGTGAAGTCTCTGTGAGAGGTGAAGCTACAATTTTGTCTGGGAGACCTCTCTCTTTTTATTTATTTTTTTTTTCCTTCTTCTTCTTCTAATGCCTTTCAGTTAAATAGTTTTGTAACTGAGAAGTTACAAAACTAACTTTGTAACTCAGAAGTGGTGTGCATGTTATGTTGAATGTAAATTAATGACAGTTGAATAACRTTTTGAATGATGTGATTCTAATTTTTTTTTTTCCCATAGCGGTGCTTTAAAATCAGTTTTACGAAAACAGTAGTTACTAAAATGACTGTGTTGGTTAAACTGGTTTGACTCTCAAAAAGTGCTATTTTTTTGACAGGTTATAAGCAATGCCTTGAAAGTTTGGGGTTTAGAACTAATCCTTTTCAACAGCCCAGAGTATCAGAGACTTGGGATCGACCCTGTGTAAGATTTCTTTCTTTCTTTTTTTTTTTTTTTTTTTTAAGCATTCTGCTTTCATTACAGAAGAACAATGCTGAAAATCTGCTCTATTTCTTTAAAATTATTTCAAGCCTTGTTACATTCTGATACTTAATTTTTATCCCTTCTGCCTTTGTTTTTTGTCTTTTGGGGGTATATACAAGCATCTATCCTCTGTGCCTTCATGACATCTTGGTATCTGTGGCATCACAGGCATACTGAGATTTCAGTAATGTCAACATTACAGAAAAGACAACTTTCTACATATTCTAAGTTATAAAAGTAGTATGAATGCTCTGTACCATGAACAGCTGTCTTAATTTTAGTATTTAAGCTTAAATTAGTGGTAGCAAAGAACTTAAACTTTATTATGCACTCAAATATTTGAGTATTTAATTTTTATCTATACCTTTTGTTTTTCTTTTTACAGAAATGAAAAATCATTTATTTGTAATTATAAGGAACACTGGTTTACAGTTCGAAAGTTAGGAAAACAGGTGACATTGTCTTTTTTTATTTAAAAACTGACTTCAGAGTGGGGGTGGAAAAAATGGTTGCAATTAGACCATCTGTTGGCCTTTTGCAGGCTTTTGCTGAAATTTGCTTTAGTAGTATCCCATTAAAAAAAATAGTTGAGTAAACTTTTCTTATCACAAAGATACCAGGCAGATTTTTATGAGTTTGGGAAAAGATACTGTAATCAATTCCTTAATGAACCTCTGTCATCTAGGAAACTGCAGATCAGGTAGAGTCTGTGTAACATCTAAGTTTTCACTTCTCTTCCACATGAAAAATAGTGGAAAAGAATCATACATGTGATGGGAAGAAAAATCTTAGGCATGGTTTATGATCTCTGTGAAGTGTACACTTACTTAGTGCATTAAAATTTTTGATCCTGCAAAAATAAGTTGCCAGTAGTGTTTTACTCTTTCAGATGGCCGGTAGGCATAAGGAAAAGATTTTTAATGCATTAGAACTTGTAACATGTATGATTGCCAATATTTCAGAGTATTCATAGGGATAGGGTTGGAGGAAAGTAGAAGCACAACTTTCCACTACTTTAAGGAACTTTCTTAAGCAATTGYGTTAGAAATAAGAGAGAATTATTGAAGGTAAGGGATGGCAGTACAGATACATGGTGCGTATATCATTACTCAACGATTGCACCCACATATCTCTTTAACACCCAATGCAGTGTTTATTTCAGTAGCYAATCATTGTTCTGGMTCATACTCCACACTGTACCTATACAAATACTGTATAGGTATTTTTATTCTTTGTTATAGAAAGTATTCATGAAATCAGCTTTTAAATTCTACAGTAGTAGACAGGAGTCGCTTAAGCTCTTCAGTCCATTTTAGCAATGTCATCCAGATTTAAAAAAAAACAAAACATAACTTTACTCATGAATAAACAAACTCTGTCTGCTTTGATCCCAAATAAGGCACTGCAGAGTTCTCATGTTTCTGTTTTTAAAAGCTGGATGGAACACTGAAGTCTTCTAGGAAACCTTCTTAGAAAATTAAAATTAAAGCAGAAGCTAGTTGGGCAAYTTTGGAGAATTCATGCTAGAAACAATTATTCAAGATAATAAAAGGATAAAAATATGTTGCAGTTAGTTTTAGTTAGAACTAATAGCTGGGTAAGTTACAAAATATTACTAACTCTTTTGGTTTAGTTTCAAAGTATGTCTTTTTTCTTTTTTTTTTTTAACAAGCAAAATACTTAGAAGTATGAGGAAAATGCCTTATTATATGTACAACCACGTACACTGGAATTCTAAGGTGTCATTCTAGCCTAAAACTTTAAGCTGGAGTGGGGTCATCTTTTTCTTGCAAATATGGTTTGTAGCCACATGAAAACAGTAAGAGGTGTCTGTTATCTGGAGACCAATGAGAAAAGATAGAGACAAAATAGACTGGCTTAGTGATTTGACCCAATTCTCCTGTATTACAAAAATATAAGCAAAATAATATTTAGCAAAATAAGTTCCCCAAATCATCATCTTCCTCATTTCCTTTTAAATATGTGGCTGTAAACTGTCCATCGGACTTGCATATATAACCTTTTAATTCTCCTTCCCCACTCCAATGTTCTTGTTCTTAACTTTTTCTAGTGATAAAGGGCTTCTTTTGAGTGAGAATATAAGTGAGTGAATGACAGAATGGTAGATAGTCACTTACCTTTATTCCAGRTGAATTACTGTATGGCCCTAACTGCAAGTGTATGAATAAATTTGGGCAGATGGTGGGAGGTTTTGTGGAGTGGAACTGAATTCTCCTACCATCACTAGATGGTGGTTCTTGGTTAAAATATGATAGTATTGAATGGTATGGTGTACTTAATAAAACCCCCAAACTTTAAATTAAGTGTGGTATCCATGGAGTTTTAAAGGTAGAATATTTTTCAATCTGTATTCAGGAAATTCTTTTTTTTCTAGTAAAGTATATAAATGATTTATTACCCTGCTCAGGGAACTGGGAGTGATCTGTGTATATTAAGTCTCACCTATTATAATATGCTGTGTTACTGACACATTAAATTTGAGTTAGTTTTTCATGGTTGATTTAATTTTTAAATTAGTTTAATTCTCCAAAAGCATTTTTTTTATTTTCAGCATCACCAGCTATTAAAGGCAGTGTGTTTAGAATGCCTTTAACAAAAAGTATTCAACTTYTCTTCACTTTTCTGTCTCTGTTAATAGAATAGGATATAATGTAAACTTAGAAGGAATAAAACCTTCATATCAATTTCTGAGCAGATTTAAAATCAGTAGTAAGTAGTATTTTAAAGTTATGGCTGAAATAATTCTTATTATATTTAGGGTTGTCGAGGGGGGGGATATCTTTTTTCCCCCTGTTTTTAGCAGTTGTTTGCCTGGTACAAGTGTTCAGTAATGGGAGAGAGCATGCGGTAACTTTCTCACTTCAGATCTTTTGTTAGCTGAAGAATATTTTAAGGATAACCTTTAGCAGCATAGGTACTGTGCTTCAAAAGACTTAATTTGGTAATTTGCTTTATTAGATTGAGTCAGATATTCCATCATAGAAAATGACCACATTGTACAGAAATGGATTACCAAGTAATCTTCATGCTAATTTGTTCTCTCAAACCTTTTTTTTTCTTAATTACAGTGGTTTAACTTGAACTCTCTCTTGATGGGTCCAGAACTAATATCAGATACATATCTTGCACTTTTCTTGGCTCAATTACAACAGGAAGGTAATAGTAACTTGCAGATGTTAAATCTCATTAATAAAAAGTAGGTAATAATCATTATTTTTAGACCTTTTGTATTCAGTTAATTACCATTAGCTTTGTGATTGAAATAGTGAAATAATCCAAGTCCTTATAATGAGAGGTAGAGCCTTATGTTGTAATAAATCACACATCGCTGTCTTCCATACAGTGTATGTTTTAGAGTATCTATGCATGCACCTTATGTTGTGGACTTATGCTTTATTTTTCTCAGGTTATTCCATATTTGTGGTAAAAGGTGACCTGCCAGACTGTGAGGCTGATCAGCTATTGCAGATGATTCGGGTACAGCAGATGCAGCGACCAAAACTAATTGGAGAAGAGGCAGCACAGTCAAGAGAACAGAGGTGAAGTAAATAGAGACTTCATTTCAATAATGTTTAACGTGATTGGTTTCCATTGCTAGTACTTATGGACACAAAACCTTTAAGAACCTTTGTAAAGTAGCTATAAATGCTTTCAGTGCACTAGGTTTACTACTATTGTATACAATAAAACCAAATTAGTAAAGCATAAAGAATATTTTTAAGACGACCAAAATTACTGTAGTAAGAATTCAATGTTTCCCTATGTGTATGTATTGTATAATGCAGACTTTAAATGTATGGTTACAATTTTTTTTCCATTTATAGCGGCGTGTATCAATCTTACCAAGCTACGGTTAATATTAACAGATCTACTGTTAAGATTGGTTTGTGCATTCTATTATAAGTAGAAAAACATGGTAATCCCATAACTGAACTCCACGTCATTATAAATCACATGTTACTCCTTTTTGGCATAGTTTAACTGTAAATGTGGTGGTGGTGCTGTATTGTGATACATAGTGCTAATATAAAATACATTCTTAGCAGTGTATAGAACTATTATTGCAGTAGATTTATCAAATTTTCATAGTGAATAATTTGCATACTGATTTGAAAGAAGGCTTAGGCTCCTTTTTGTTTTCAGAGGAATTAGTTCATTCCTGTTTCTTCCATTTGCTGTATGTAAAATGTGTATGTTTATACATATACATAGAGTGAAGTCAAAGTTCCTAAGGAAAAGACTACTTGCACTATTTTCTGCTGGTGTAAATGAATAGCATAGGTTCAGATAACGAAATATTATTGCTTTTTATGGCATTATAGCTCTTCTAACTTTATAGAACAGATTCTTGTCAACAAATAATGCATTGGTTGAGAGTTGCAGTATGTTCATTTTTACAGCTGAAAGAGCTATGCTTGCAGTCTTAGTGCTTTTGCTACTGAGTAGAARTGAAATTTGTGATTACCTGACAGGAATTATCACAACAGAAATGTTTTCTTTCAAAGTAAGAAAAAATAGTAGTTATATCAATACAAAATATTTCTGTTAAATCTCACAATAAAAGTTAATATTATCTCTGACTGAATGTTTTAAATGCATCAACTTTACAGGCTGCCCAAAAGTGATGTGGACCAAGCAATAGAAGTTAACCATCCTTTTGATGGAACAGGCATGTTAGATGAAGATGAGGAGAATTTTCAAAGAGCCCTGGCTCTGAGTAGGCAGGAAATTGATATGGAAGATGAAGAAGCTGATCTTCGTAGAGCCATTCAACTCAGTATGCAAGGTGTAGTGGTTATTTAATGTCTCTTGTAGAATTCTTACTGATTGTGATACAGTGGTGCTACCAAAATCTGTTTGTCAGCCACTTCCTCTGCATGCCTCAAGCTCTCCGAAAAGACTGGCTTTGAGACATGGAATAATAATCTATTCTGTTCTGTAGCTGTCTTTGTGGCTTTTTGAAAAAACTGCAACTTTTCATGTAGCATGGATCATTAGGAAGCAAAAATGGATTGTCAAATGGTGGCAGGAGGGAAGGGAAACAGTGCTAAGGTGARGAGAAATAGCAGCTGTGGAGTTAGCGAAGGTGCTTATTTTACCAAAAACCTCTTTCCTCCTGTCAGGTTTGAAGAGATGTTTCTAAACTATATTTTGCTTCCAAACTTCATTTTGCAGTAATTAGTGGAATAAAGCGTCACGTTCTGCTTTTAGGGAGTCGTCGAAGTGAGTTCTTGGACTCAGTACCACAGAGTTTTCCACAGTCACCTCACACCAGTCAGACAGACTCCCTTTCTTCAGAAGAACTACGAAGAAGACGGCAAGCATATTTTGAAAAGTAAAGTAGCTACTTAAGTCTAAAATTACATGTAGAAGCAAATGTCTTATTTAGTGCTTTTGGGGGAGTGTATGGGTTTCTGATTGGGGTCCGGCTAAGCTTTATCTCTTAATAAGATTTGTTAATAGTATCTGAATTTTGTTATTCCCAGATACTTACTATGAAGTAATGACTGGAAGGAAAACTCTAAATGAAAGGGGACTTGTTAGTAATGCAGCAACTGCAATCTTGTGAATGAAAGAAAACAGGCATGGTATAAAAGTATTTTTACATGAAGTCTTGTAAATAACTTTGATTATTTTCCTGGAGGAAAGTATCCTTACTGTAAGACCTTGCTTCTAGCAAAGAGGCATCTAATTTACATCACATGAAAGAGCTCTAAATGGTATTCTCTTCTGCACTACATTCTTAATATATAAAGGATGTATGGTTGTAGCTTTTACTCATCTGTCTCCTAGAGATGGGGCAAATGAAGACTTTAGAGAAATACTAGGAGTTGGAGAAGTTAAATTCTCAGAGGATAAGAATGCTGAAATCTGAATTCTGGGAGAATAGGAATGTTACGTTGGGAGAGTAGGTGCCCAGAGGTTACTGGGGTGRGGTAACAACTGAAAGGATTTAGGTGCAGGAATGTTATTGTAGCAAACAACARTGTGTATTTCTTACTCCTGGCCTTCCTTACAATGCAGTAGACTTATAGTAAGGTGGAAATACTGTCAGAACAGAATGTGAAAAAAGAAAGGCATTATCTGTGTAAACCTGTGCCTAAGGTGCTCTTACAGGGTGCTGTTAATTCTAAAAGCAATAGAAGCATTCTTCAAGTTCATTTTAAAAAAAAAAAAAAAAGGAAAAACTTAATTACTGAGTGTTTTTCCAGAGTACTTCAAAGTACCTTGGCATAATTGATGTTTTTATTCAGAGCCGATAAAGTCTAGGACAGAATGGTACAAGCAGTGACAAATCTTTGTAATTTATAGAAATTACTTAGAAATATAGAATGTATTATAGAAAAAAGAATTAGTCTATGGTATAGTATGTAAGTTTACAAAATTATGCAAAATGCCTAAATCTTAAAGTTTCTTTTCTATGGTTCTGGAAACTACTATTATAAAATTAGGTGATAGTTTCATTTCTTCTGCTTTAACTGCTATTCAAACTGTCAAAAAGACATAGTACACTGAAGTGAATACCTGATATAAAAGCAGAAGTGTCTTGCTTCCATATCAGATTTGTATGTTTTTGAGGGTGTTTATGTTTTCGGGTGATTTTTTTTTAACAAGTATAAAGATACAGATAACTGTACTCGATATTCAAAACATTGAATCTCAGACTGATGTTAATTTTATTCTTTTGTAAACTTGTAACACTTTCAGGCAGCAACAGCAGCTACAGCAGCAAGATCAGACTCAAAACCTACATGGTAAGCCAACTAGAAGTTCAAGCACCCTGGAAGCTGACCCAGGTATTGTTTTTTAAATTTAATTTCCAACAGTGATACAGCTATAGCATTTTTTCCCCTATTGTTATTCTGTCCTCTTGATTTTCTTGTCTACCTACTTCCTTCCTGCAACAGCTGTTCAGGCTATGCATCACAGCTGTTCAGCTGTTACCCTTTCGAGCAACAAAGAAAATGATCACTTTCTTGAAAAGCCTGTTCTGGATTGAATATAAATATCCTATTTCAAAATGTACAGCATCACTGCTAGTCCACTCGAGTTCTGGGTTTGCTTTTTGTTTCATTTGCATTGAACATAGTGTAGCAAATTGTAATCTGTAATGGAATTTGTGCCAACAATTTGTTTTCTAAGTGACTTTTAATTTCATGAAAATCGTGCAAAAAATGTAATAAGCTTGGAGCAATATCTGACAAAATCATTAGAACCATTTTTTAATATAAAATAAGTATGTAAGCCATATTAAGTATTGGTGATCCAAAATTAAACATTTATTACTTGTTATAGATTGACCATTGTGCGTGGGAAAGCTAAATGCAAAATGTTCARTGATAGTGACAGAAAAGCACAAACAATTTGGGGGATATAGGGAGAGAACACGGGATGTGGACAAAAGGAACAAATAAGGTACTTAACTACATTTGAGCACTAGCTCTGTGTATTTATTTTAAATTATATGCATCTGTTTTGCTTAGGAGGTGATATGAGTGAAGATGATATGCTTCAAGCAGCCATGAATATGTCTCTGGAAACTGTTAGAAACCACTTGAATACAGAAGAGAAGTGACATCACAGCTTTTTCCTCTGTTGTCGAAACACTAAATCTCAATTATAATTTTACTGCGTGGATGTTGCAAAAGCAGGGTTTATTTCAGAGCTGTGGAATCAAGATTGAAAGGGGAGCAAGAAGTCAGAGGTTTAGAGGGAATCTGCAAATACCAAGACAATTGCACTGTCCTAGAAAATTATAGCACTCCTACTACAGAACATCTGTTCACAAGACTAATTGTATTAAAATCATTTTAACTACTCACATGTACAAAGTTAGATACATATAATAAGATAGTAGCTGTAACTTACATTTAAAAGCAAATTTAAATTGTTTTGAAGAATTCTACGCAATATGTAAATGGRGAAAAACTGCATCAACTAATCTTCACATACGCAAAAATACATAGAAATACTATATTGTGCTTATAAATTGCTCCTTTTTGAAGAAACATGCATTTTAAAACAGAAAATCAGTTTAGCTTAGGTAACTTTATTTTGTGGGGTTTTTTCCTCCTGCATAACTTGATATTTTTTTTTTTTTGGTCCTGCTATTCAGTTGTGAAATGATCTATTCTGCAAGAGAAACTGGACTTCTGAAACCTTAATTTAGCGGTTAGCAATGCGAGAGAGAACCTCCAGTGTATTGTTGATTATAATGTTGCTCCTAAATCTTCTAATGACTTCTGACATTCTAACACTTCTTGCTTTGACTTTCAGTTCCACCTACGAAGTCTTTATATCCTTCTTTTGAAGTAGAGTTCTTGCTTTCCCATTTGTCTTTGGGCAGACTTTTTTTTTTTTTTTTTAATTGCCATTGTCTCTACCAGCATAGTAGTATGTAATCAGTTGGGTTAACAGGTTTTCTTCTATCTCTTGTGGAGGGTGTTGGTTTTTTTCCCTTTAAGCTCAGCCTTTCAGTCTGGCCTCTAAATATGATAAAGTTGTAACTGAGTAGTTAYAAGAAGTAGAAGAATTAAATGCCATAAAATCAGTGCCACACACGTAAGGTGCATTCCGGCAGTCTGAAATGATCCCTGTGCAAGTAGGTCTTTTAAGACTGAGTATTTATGTCTGTGTGGATGTTTTTTCTGAAATGCTTTTTATGAGTGTCTCTCAGAGTGTTGCAGCTTTTTTCAGGAATGGCCTTTATTCATGCACCTTACAATTTTTTTTATCATGCTATTTCTAATCCTGAGGAAAATCAGGGAGCAAAACATGGGAGATAGCTTATTCTATTGGTTATAAGCGATTTACTTTGATATCCAGGATGAATGTGTAATAGGGTGACCAAACTTGACTTTCAACTTTAGTGCAGCAGTTCAGATGCATTTAATTCTTAAATGGTGCTTGAAATACAAATTCTGTTTACATGCAGGTTATATGGAAATATGCTGTAGATGCAATGTGCTCCACTTAATGCATTAACAGTTAGCGTAGGTATTCTAAGAATAATCTTTTAAAAGTAAACCCAAATTTCTTTTTCAAAATATTCTAAAATTGTCATTGCACAGTAGTAACATTTAACTATTATTAACTGAAGGGTAGTTAGATGGAAGCATGCATTCAGCATCAAGTAGTACTGTACATGAAAGGGCTTTTACCTCTCAGTAAAGATTTGTTTACAGCAATGATTTATTGATAGCTTAGAATATTATAATAATAAATGAGCTGAATCTGTTTTCCTTACCTGTGTGCTGAATTTCCACTGATGTCAGCAGAACCACTTGTATGTGTAAGGCAATACAGATTTCGCCATGGGACAGCACTACTACTTAAACTGATTTTAAATTTGATCACTTTTTTTAATGATTCTGTTGTGCACATAATTAACCTCCTGTAATGTATCTTCTCAAATAATGTATCAAAACAATAAAGCCAAACCATGGCTTAAAAATTTATGTATTTATATACCATTTTGAAATGCTGCATTTTTCAGGATATAGATTTCTGCTTTCAGTTTGAAACTTACTGAAAATGGAGAAAGAATCTGTAAAGCACTGAATTGTCTTTTTGCTTGTCTGGAAATTATTCACAGCTTTAATTTCCCTTCCTTTGTTGTGCCATAAACTTATTTTTGAAATAAGATTCTCCTTTCTATAAATAGATATAGACTAGCAAATCTTAAGACTTATTTGATATCAATACTTAGAACTTGTTTTACCTTGTCCTATGTTACAAGAATATCGTCAAAATTTACCATTTATACAGCTATATAGTATAGCAGTCCTGTATTAAAAAATAAAATAAAAAATAAGCCCATCAAACTGCATTAACTATAACCGAGTGACAATTACATGTTTTTCTRATTGCTAAAGCATGGAAGCTTGCATTTAAATTTTCCTATCACTTTTCAAATTACTTTATCACCCAAGTGTTTTAATATGTAAGGGAATATAAAGTAACAGAGTGCCTGAATCACCGTGTGAATCAATTACAGGGCTAACTGTATTCCTTTCTGTGCAGAAACTGCTATTCTGCAAATAACTTGACATTAAGGAGAATGTCAAGTTCACTCAAGGAGGTGAAACTGCTTAGTCAATCAGTTCAGAGGTAATGTTTTAAGCTATGTATGTTAATTGCACCAAAGGAAGAGACTATTACCTGTTGACAGTACACGTTTTATAACCCAGATCTAAGTTCAAGATGTGTGGACCTGCCAAGAAGCTGTCAATAAAAAGCTGATCTCATTTTCTCAGTGTGCATTCATTTAGTAACTTGGCTGAACTAGGAAACCTAAGGTGTTACTAATTTAGAGCCTGTTACTAATTTAGAGCCTATTACTAATGTTACCTGTTCAGTGAAGTTAACRGTGTTTTCTCCCCAGTTGTAGCTTTAGGCCAAGATCTATTTTAAATGAGCATAGACTTTTTTCTTTTTTTTTTTTAATTGCAATATGATGTTTGAAGGAGCTTTACACCTTACTCATCCAACAGACTTGACTTTTCTTTCTTGCTCACAGTGAATGGTCCATGTGGCATCATTTATGTTTTTCTGCCTACAGCAATTGAAGAGGTAGGGGGAATGAGTGATAGTTCTGTCAGGTGTCTTACAAAATTAAGTTCCTTAAGTGTAATTCTATAAACTGTTTTTCTGCTTTGTAATAAGGGCAGGAAATAGTGTTTACAGTCAGACTGCAGTCATGCTTGAATGCAATTACTGTTAGGTGCTGCTGATATTTATATGAATTATTTAAATGTTAAAATTTTTCTGCGTTTGAAACTAATCTATTTTATGATACTGGCTTGCTCCCCTAGACTTGAGCTCCTTGTGCCATCCAAACATCTTTAACAAAACAGAAGCAGTGGGTCGCATACATATTTCAGTTAATGTACTTTTTTATATTGTTATTTTGCAGACTTTACACTGCAAGAAGTGTATAAACCTCTGGGTTAGAATGCCACTTAAAATAATACTAATATGAAGATAAATTTCAGATATTCTTTAGTATTGGGCTAATGCATCTGTTACTTATAAATATGATAGGTAGTGGAGATGAGAGCYGTTTCAAATGTCTTCTGCACATGTCTAGTAAAATAATTCCATCTCAGATGTTATTTTCAAGCTGCTCTGTTTTATTACAAAACTGGTAAACTTTTTTAAATTGAACAARAAAGGGTTACAGTTAATCTAAAATGTCTGAGGTTTTCTGGAATTTAGTTACTCTTTCAAACTTCATGGTGAAAACACAAATGGTGGTGTATTATTGTACAGTTCATATTACTAGCACATACTTTAAGATTGGTTTTAATTGAATTAAAAAAAATCCAAGAAAAATAAAAATTGAAGTGGAAACTTTTTAAGTGTTCAAATGTAAAATTAGCTATCACTCATTTGGTAAGCCACTGCTATTTTACATTAAGTAAACAATTCCTTGGAAATTTTCATAGTTACTCATAAATCATTAAAAACTCTCTAGTAGGGAATATGCATATACGCACTCTCCACCTAAACAGTTCTTCAAATAAGACTAATACTTCATATTAATACATATGAAGCAGTCGCTATGTAAATTTGGGAGAGGAAAYTTATCAAACAGGCTGAAAGAAAGGGGTATAATATTTGAATGCTACAGTGCAAGAACAGAGGAAAACCTTGATATTGTTTTTAAACATGTAAACTTTGAAACTACCTTTTGTTATGTGAAACTATGTACAAAGCAGTATGGATTTATGATTTTCTATTGGATTTTTCTTTCAACTCAGTGTATTTTAGGAATAATTTTCAACTACAGATTTTTATATATATATATATATATATATATATATATATAAAAGTATATTTCTTTTCCCATCATTAAATTTTGCTTTAAGTATCATACTGTTGGCACTAAATTCTGCTAAAAACATTGTCTTGTGTATGTGAAGCATAACATTGAAAAGATTTTTTTAAAAAAAAAAAAAAAAAGTTAAAGGTTTTTGCCATTGCTTTGAATTGGAAAAAGCCGATACATCTTTCATCTCATTCGGATGCCTAACTTTATATATAAATGAATCTTGATACAAGGTGTTTCAAGTATCTTAAACTGCAGGAAGTATTTAATAGCATACCTGGGCCCCCTCCTTATCTTTTGCCATTACTGTTAATAAGAGGAAATTAATTCTACATTAAAATGATTTAATTGGTTTTGTTAATTTAAATTTAAGAATGCACATTTACATTTCATACTATATCACTGTGTACTTTCCAAAATACTGGTGTATTTTATACTATTTGGAGAGAGAAATGGGTTTGAAGTGGTGGATGAGTTTTTTTTTTTTTAAGTAGCTAATTAAGTAGCTAATTATAAGGGTGGTAAATACAGTACTAAGTTTAAAATTTTGTAATGCCTAAAGCTGATGGAAGAATTCTTGGCTGGGGAAGAGAGAAAGCAACCTTTAATAGAATACTGTTAAAACTGACAGCTATTTCTGTTACTTCAAAACTTCTGGACTGTGTGCTCCTGCCAACCTCCAAGTGGCCTGTGAGTGACTGTAGGCAGTAAAAGTGAGAAGGCAATGCAGTTTTGGAGGCCACCTATGAACAGTTTACCAAGGCTCTGCAAGACATGGTTTGGGAAGCAACAAGGAATTTCTTCCTTTTGGTAAGGTGCTCTAGAGTTAGATACAGCCTGAAGCATCTTTCRTGCTTGTTATGGTCTCAGCTCCTCTGTAAAAACATTAAGGTTTCAGCTGTGATATGTTCGTTCTCAGCTTTGCATTACCAATCGTGGTTCACTAATGATTAATCATTTTGTGTGTTACTAATTGGAAAGTAGCAATGAATTAACTGCACCATGTTTTACTTCCAGTTTCAGCAAATGTTTGTATCGTATAATTCTTACTGTTTTAACGCTGCAGTAACAATGCAGTACTCCCTGTACTCCATAAATATTTTAAATACCCGATTTGATCAAAGAGAGAGCGAACTCTGAATCAGACAGGTGTCCATCCTGTTGAGGAATGTCTACAACCAAAAGAAGAGGCTTAGCTATCGAGAACATACCTATTTTATTTTTGTATTATTATTTTACTTACGTATTTATTTTTTACAGAAAAGTTAGAATCAGAAACATCTCTATTCTGTGGCAGTCGGACGCTGTGTTTTATTAGCGGGACGCTGCCTGGGTACGCGTGTGCGGTACAGGTGAGGTCATGTTAATCACAGGGCTTCATTGAGCCCAGCATACACCCAGGGTGAGGTGTCCGCGTTGCAGTCGGCCCGTCTGCCTGTCTGCCTGTCTGTCCGCATGCCTGTCAGGCAACGTCTCGCGCTGACGCTGGAGACGGGCCTCTGCGTGGCTGTGTTGCGCAGGGCTGCTGTGCCGGTCTCGCCGGCCGGTGATCGCCCGCGCTGGYACCTTCCTGCCTCCTCCGACTGCGTTTTCAGTTTGTTGCAGCAGTGCAAGACGTGCCAGCTGCCTGCAGCCTGCTGATTAGATATGTCACCACCGGAGAGGCTTGGAGTACCGAGGGAGAAGTACTGAGGGAGAAGTACCAYGTCTTCAGTTTTGCTCCGGGGAAGAAAGCCCTTTGCAACATCTGACGCATCTCGTGACAGGAACCTGCCCTGGCAAGCCCTGGCGGAAGCGTGGGCTGCAGGCAGGGCCCTGCCCGTGAGGCTCCTTGGAGAGAAAAAGCCCTTTACAGCGCTGCGAAGCCTTAACCAGACACACCGGGCACATGCGCCTGGAGTCTGGGGGCRGAGGGGCGTCCTGCACAGGGCTCCTCACACCAACGTGGGGCTTGGGGGGGTGAACAGCACCTCCAGCGGGAGTTAAAGCAACAAAAAGCTGGGGGGTTGTATTGTTTCCCGGGGTGGGGGGAAAGCCCTTGCTCTGTAAGTACTTTATTAGCAGCTGGCAGGTGCCGGGGCCTAAGTCCTGGAGACAGGAACGCTACAGCTGGTATGTTACTGGCGCCGACTGACTACAACTTCTCAAGTGTTCAGGTTTAAAACCAGCTATAATTCGTTTGATAGCTAAGTAGCAAGGGAGCAGGCGGCCGCGAGCGAGGCCCCCGCTCACCCCGGGTCGCAGCGCTGCCGCCGCCCCCTCGGCCCTGCGGCCGCCCCACCCCGCC
>NW_028186645.1:6921112-6938095 GCF_003343005.1 Rhea americana
CCCCGCGCCGGGCTTCGCTACTCCACCACCGTCCCGGCATCCTCTGTTGCCGGGTACACGTCTCAGCCGCGGCGCGGGCGCTCTAGGCGGCTGCGGGCACCGTCGGTGGTGATCGGTGGAGGCCGGGCGGGAGTGTCATGGCGGCCGTCGAGGTGGCAGTGCCCGGAGCGGCCGGGAGGAGCCGCTGAGCGGGGTCGGGCCGAGGGGATGCGCGCGGAGGGGGCGCCGGGACCGGTCTGCTAAGCCCCCAGCAGGACCCTCGGCCTCCCTGGCGAGGGGAGGGAGGAGGCGGCCGAGCAGCGGCGGCGATGGCGTCGTGGCTGGGCGGGCTGGGCTCGGGGCTGGGCCAGTCGCTGGGGCAGGTGGGGGGCAGCCTGTCCTCGCTCACTGGCCAGATCTCCAGCTTCACCAAGGACATCCTGTTGGAGGGCGCCGAGGAAGTGGGCGGTAAGAGGGGCTGGGGGAGCCGGGCCGGGGGGGGGCGCGGCGGAGTGGGGGGCCTCGGCCGGGCCGCGGCCGGCGGCGCCGCCCGCCTCGCGGAACAGGCCTGGTTTCGCCAGGGAGCGTCTCCTGCGGGCCGCCGCGGCCGTGCTGGCTGCGCCCGTGACAGGGAGGGAGCCGAGCAGCCCTGGTGACATCGGCTCGGTGCTTTGCGGGGGAGCTGCCGTCTTCCCGTGTTTTGTTTTTGCTTTTATTCTGCTCCTGTGACCTCAGTGTCTGAGGAATAACCGAACATATTTACAGGTTGTAATATAAGAGGTAAAATCTGTTCTGGATTTTTTTTATTTTTTTATTCTAAAGTTCTTAGTTGCATGAATCGTTGCATTGTTGGTAATGGAAACCCATGACAATCTTCTGCTAAATAGTCGTCTGTTTATTTAGCTTATCTAAAACTCCATTAGATTAGCAGCTTTTAGAGGAATAGTGATTTTATAAAACTGCAGAGTAGTAGTACAGCATTTTTGCCTTTGTTTGTGATCTGAAGTCTGACGTGTCACACAGGCAAAGGTCTAGTATAATTGATGCTTTTGTTATTTACGTTTCGGTAGGGCCTAGAGATTCCGATGGAGTCATACCATCCTTCTGCAGCCAACTAGGAGAACATAGTCCTTGTCTTATAGAAGTTAGAAGCAAAAACAGTAAAAAATAAAATAAAAGCTGAAGAATCRGAGTAAGATGTTCCACAAAGTAACAGTAAATTTATTCTGGAATGTTGTATTTTCTTATTTTTCATTAGGAGCTTTAGGAGTTCTTGAATAAAACTTTAGATATTTATTGAAAAACATGGTGATACACACCCATAGGTTAATTTTACTAACATTATTTACCATCCTGAAAATATACCTTACTGAAAAGTAAGTGTTATTTTAAAATAAGTATTAATGATAGCAACCACAGAGAACAGCTGTGACTATTCAATGTTTACATTAGAATGTCAAATGAAACAATTTTACCTAGTTCATGGCTTTACAATTGTGAAAGTATTGTATACAGATGTTATTTTGCGGTCAGGCTGAGACTACCAGGCTAATTTTCTTCCTTCTATGTGATTAAAATACTCTGAAGAGAGAATTTTATTCTGATGACTGAGAAAAAGTTACCCTTTTAATTCAGTTTTGAAACACTTGCTTAAAATTGTTTTAAATTTCAAACCCGTATTAGTTTAGTTTAGAAATTTACTTTGCACTTTTAAACTGTGTAGTTACCTGATGCATTTCTTTTACCTTAAAAAAAAACCAAAAAGACAAATTTAGGTTACAGTTTATTGATTTGTGCCTCAGTTTGTGAGAGATGGCTAATGTTCAGCAGTTATTTCCAGATATGTTTGAGTGATATAGATATGACTGTGATCAGCTTTGTTGTATTTAAGTCTTTTTATGGAACATTAGCCTTACTCTTGAGAGAGTTTAACAATCCAATGGCATCTACATGCTCTTCTGCTCCAGTGTGCTGTATCTTTGTGTACTGTATGGCCTAAAGAACACCTTTCAAGCAATTCCTTTCCTTCCTTTTTACYCTGATTTTTAATGTCCCCCCCTTTATATCCTCTATCTGATTTCCAGACAGAGTAATGATGATGTATGYAGATTATAGACTTTAAAATCTTCAGTTTAAAAGGTTTTGTGGGCAGATTGTTGCCTCTGCCATGCTTGAACACCATCTTAAAAAGCACGTGGGAAATTTAAAAACTAGTAGTTACTTAGATATTCATATTTATTTCAAAATTTCAGGGACTACAAGTGTTGCTGTCCAGCCCATTATGTATGATTCATCATTTATAAAAGGAAAAATGTTATTTCCTCCGATTAAAAAGTGGAACCCAGGAGAAATAAGCGTGGCCTGTTTGAGGAACGTTGATCACTGAGATATCTAGGGATACTATAATGTTTTTTATGTGTTATACAAATTGATACAGTCAAAGTATGTTAATGTATTGTGGAGTTTTCTCTTTTCTTTTTAAATGCAGGATTGATCTTTTTTTTTTCTTTTGGTGGTTTGCTTTTTTGAAATTTTAGTCAGTCTCACTATTGTGTGTATTTTATGCAACTAATTCTTGTTGTGAACTCTAACATGAAATTATTGAGAAATACAACTTGTCATGGGCAAAGTCCTAAATGAAGAGCAGATTCAGAGATGCAAAGCAGTGAAGTAAATACTCTTCCTTTATTTTAAAGWTTAAATTTGCAGTTTTCCAGTAGTTTTGTGATCTGACTGAAAGCCTACATAAGAGAAGAATATTTTAGATTCAAAAGACTGTGATCTGAAAAATAATTTTGGCAGTGTTCTGTTAAAAGTGGCTTATGTCACTTCCATAGGAATAAACAGTGAAGCAGTCTACAGTAAAAATTCTTATTAATAACTGTGGTCTTAATGTTTACGTAACACTTTTGAAGTAGTTTAACAAAATTGAAAATTTTCATTTTTCTTTCAGATACAGCAACGGAACTCCATGTATCAAATTCTAGACTCAGAGAAATAGAAAGTATTAATGCAGCACAGAAGTCAGAAGTAAGAAATTTTGGAATACGTTTACTATAATTAAAAACTGAATAAAAATTCTTAAGTATGGCTGATAAAGATGAAATATTGCACTGGATATGCTCATCCTTGGGAAATTCTGGAAACAAGGATGGCAGTGGTAGTAGAATCTTGCTCTTTTCTTTGGTGACTATCATCACAGTTAGAGGGGCAAGTTTGTGCACTAGGACTTAGACCTTAGCAGTAGACTTTGGGTCTGAGATGCTCCTTTTAAGTTTTGATAAGTTTTAACTGGTAAAGGGTTAAGTGCTTTATTGTGTTTTATATATGACCACAAATCAAAGCGTATTTAGAACACATGCTTTTGTGCTTGACAGTGTATCTTTTGCGGCAGGCTTCAAAGTCTAGAGGATGTACTTGCTGATACAACAGTGTGTCCATATTTCCTGCTACGTGGTCCTTTTGACATAGATACGGATGCTCATGTTCTGCTATGACTGCTTAAAAATCCCTTGTACCCATGTGGCAAGTAGCTGTGTCCTTTTAGAAGAAACTGTTGGTCTTGTGACTTTATGAACTGTAAACTAGCCACCTTTGTTTGCTTTGTCTGCCCTTAAGAGGAGTGTAAGGTAGGAGAGGATATTGGGAGTTAACAGTTTTTGCTTGCCCTATTTCTAGACTCTTAGCATCTGCTGTTGGCCACTGTCAGAGACAGGGTACTGGACTGTATGGATGTTAGCTCCTGTTTGTGTTCTGTGATTGTTCTAAAATTGCATCTATCAATATTGTCCATCATATGAAGACTAATTCAGCTCTGAAACTTTTCTTCTTGACATTTACCTCTGCTTATGACAAATCTTTGAGCATGAACTATGTGCACTAGTCTGTGCTGTGTAAAACTGGAAAGCTTGGAAATGAAAATGATTTTAGACCCATATTTGGAGTTACTTTAACTGTGCATTTTGAGTGAAATAACGTGAAAATTATTTTTTTTAAATTGTTTAGCAATCTTTGACTTTTCTAATTGTGTAAGAACTAGTTGTTCAGAGCTTACTAACATCCATTTCTCATTTCTGCTAGAATGAGAGACTGAAAAAAGTTTGTAGTGATTTGGAAGAAAAACATGAATCAGCAGAGCTTCAAATAAAACAGTTGTCTATAGAGTACCGAAATCAGCTACAACAAAAAGAGGTATGATACAGAGTAAAACATTTGAGTACATCCAATAAATTCATGTATTATGTTGATTGCTATTTTTGTTTAATTTTGATATCTGCCTTTTTAGTAGAAGCGTCAGTCAGAGTTGTAAATATACTGAGATATATATATATATWTATAGAGAGAGAKATATAGATATATATAGATACATATATATTTTATTGATGTAGAGGCTAAGACGTGCGCTTCATTGAGTCATGTAATATAACTGCAGCTGCCAGAAGGTAGATGAGAGAAAACTCTTCAGAAATATCGTGTGTATATCAGAATTCCTGTTCTTTTATTATCACTATGAGAAAGGATACTTTAACTGCTTTGTATTTCTAACTCATTATCTTTGCTAAGGAAGGTAACAGAGGAGCAAATACTCATTTGAAGCAGTTATTTTTCTCTGTGGATAGCCTTTATTTATCTTAAAGTGTACAACTGAAACAGAACTAGCTTTCGTAACTTGAGAAAATGTATTTTTGTGATGTAAATGGATCATCTCTACAAACTCCTGTGTAATGTGAGTTTTCACAGCCCTTTAAGAAAGTTGCCGGTATACCAAGAATATTACAGAAGATGAGTTTTTCTTCTGCTTTATTTATAAATGTATGTGGGAGCTACAGGAAGCAGAATTTTGAGATGTATAATATTCTGCTCGTTACATATAATAATACACATGTTAAAGGAAAATTGTATGCAACTAATTTCAGTGTGATGTGAATAAGTGCATTTGCAGTACTTTGAAATGTTCAGCATAATATAAATAATTTGAGAAACATCGTATATTGCTTAACTTTCATATATTAAAGCCCTCCTTGAAATTTTTTATTCATTGTACAGCTTGTTAGCCTGAATCTTGCTGTAGGATTTGGGGGTGCCTTGACTGCTAAAAATTACCAAAATCTGTTGTTGACAAAGGTGTAGAAGTAATCAACTAAAAAATAGTAAAACTTCTATGTTTTTTAGTGTGAGATGTTTWATAACAAGTCCACTAAGATTGCTTTTGTCCATCAGGAGAGTGTTTGTTTTCCTTRTTTGTGTAGTAAAAATCTTCAGTAATTCCTGGTGAGGGGAGTGTGAGATGGATTGGTTGGCTTACATTTAAAATATTTTGATGTTCTTCTTACTGAAACAATACATTGTGTTCTATGTATTCAGGTGGAAATCAGCCATCTAAAAGCTAGGCAGAATGCRCTACAGGAACAATTGCAGAAGGTACAGACAGCTGCTCAGTCAGCACAGTTAGGAGCTGGTGTTTTGCCACCAGCCACTACATCAGCTTCCTTTGTTCCAGTGGTTAGACATTCTTCAGGTTTTCAAGATGATGACATGGATTTTGGAGATATAATCTGGTCACAACAAGAAATAAACAGATTGTCCATTGAAGTTTCTAGGCTTGAATCTGAGGTCGACCACTGGAAGCAGATTGCACAGGTGAGTGACTCCCCCTCCACTCCCGCGGTGCCTCTGGATTAGTGTTTTCAGTGCATTTGGCATTCCTGGAATGAATTCTTTTTATTATTTTATTTTTATGATTTGAAATTTATAGAATCAACTGATTTGATGGGAGAGGTGAAATACAGTCTTTTGGTCTTTTTTTGCCTATATGGTTGGTGGCACGCTGAGTGACTATTTTCCAAACACTTTTTCAAAATGCATTTAAGCATGATTTGTTGAGTTAGAAAAAGCATTCTATAAACATTTACCCAGAACATTAGTACTACTAATAATTAGTACTAGAATATTAGTACTACTTCAGGATTTAATTTTTGTGCAGCTTAAAATATTTTTCTTCCTGGCTATGCTATTGATTTGTTTATTAAGAGCACAGTTGTTCATAGTGATAGTTACATGTTTGCATATTATTTTTCCTTACTCTTTTCTCACGGCTTGATATGTCAGTTACAACTTGTGGTCTGCTAACAAGAAAGAATATAATCATTCAAGCTATTGTTGATGTAAGTCATCATTTCTCAAGCTGTTGTCTGATTTCAGAGATAGTACTTGGCCTGTGTGGAAATATCAAATTAAAACAAAGCAGTCTTGTTGTCTTATTAGGTGCAGTAGTACATTCCCCCTCCCCCCCAGCTTTTACACATTTGCAGGTAATTGTGGGGGGGGGGAGGGGAGGAGGGTGAAAACATGGAAAACTAAAATGTTTCCATTAAGATTACCTTTATTTCTGAGTGACAATACTGCAGATTTGAACTCTGTTTCATGTTAGTAATTGTGATAATCTTAAAATGATATCATGGTAGAAACTGCGTCATCTTTGTTTTCTGATTTTGATTATCCTACTGAGGAAGTGCTGACATGAAAAATATTAGGTATTTATCCCAATTTCCACGTGGAGATGATATTTTTCTTTTCTTACCTAGCCTTCCAAAGTGCAAGGGGCAAATGATGCAGAACAAAGTGAAGTCTGTAAACTGCAGAATACCATTAAGGTAAGATGACAGCTTTGACATGCCAGTTCTYTTGTGCCCTTTATTCTTTAAGGTTTCGTTACAGCAAGACTTTTGTGAATAAAGTTAAAAATACTTACGGCACTGCTACTTGCTTTTCTTCTATTAAATAATGGGGGGAGCACTTAATTTTACTAACTGAAATGTTGCTGTCCTCTCTAAAAGATTTGATTTGTTTGGAAATCTAGGGGCAACAGTATTATATAACTTTCCGAATATAGTTCTTAAGCTTAAAGGGTGATGTTAGCATCTGTGAGGGCAGTTAACATTCAGAAGTAGTTGATGACTTGTAATGAATTTAGATGCTCAAAATACTTTACTTGCATTCTCAGAGATATCTTGGCCCTTTCTTAATTTAAGAAACAAATACAGATTTGCATGACATACTTCAAAGTTACAAAAAATATGTCCTGCTATATCCACTTTCTGTGACTTAAAATTGTAATCTCTCTCTATTTTTTTTAAATACTTGCTGTTGTAAGCAACATTCTGTTTTTAAAGGAATGCCTTTTTAAACCTTAAAAAAAAGAACAAAACAGAAACAACCTCTTCTGTGAGAAGTACTTTAATTTTACTGGGAAAACTTTTTGTTTCTTTTATATTACTTCCTGCTTAAGGTTGCGTACTGTATTTTAACATTTTCTTTAATGATATTTTTAGGAGCTCAAACAGAATTTAAGTCAAGAAATAGATGAGCATCAGCATGAACTTTCAGTATTGCAGGATGCACACAGACAAAAGCTAGTAGAGATAARTCGTCGACATCGAGAAGAGCTGAGTGAATATGAGGAACGAATTGAAGAACTTGAGAATCAGCTACAGCAAGGTGTTTACCAYGTGCTTTTTTAGTGTTATTTTCTGATTTAATGTGCCGTGAATTCTGATTAAAGCATAAAATAGGCACATAATAAACAGTGCAATACATGTCAAATACATGATATTTAGAAATCTGATTTTAAACTTTAGGTCAGCTTTATGCTTCAGACACACCTTATAAGCACTGTTCTTGGGTTGAACACTGGAGTGATAGCATTTCAGCGTCTAACCTCTATCAATTTATATGATGATTTTTATATCAGATTTTATGCTCTGAATTCTACACTTCCTGTTTTTTTAACTGAATATAGAAGTGGAAGAGATGTGCAGCACTGAAGATGATAACATTTCAGCACAAAAATAGTTTTGTTGAGAAATAGTATGTACCAGTTAGGTGCCTTGATTGAAGCTCTTAAGGTGCAGTAAGGACCATGCACACATGTGGCATGGCTAGATTTTAAGAGAAGTGCAGTAATYGTCATAAGAAGCTTTTTGTTGTCATGCAAGTCCTTCATATTACGTTAAAAAAAAACCAACCCAAAACAGTCTTGTCAGTTAGGTCTCCTTTAGGGCTTTCTTTGCCCTTAAATATCTTAAAACCAAAAACACCTGTAAGCCTATGTTTTATGATGTTTTAAAACCCTGATTTCTAAATAGTGTATATTTCTCTTTGGGAAAGAGAGACCAACAAAGACAGGACTTTCTGCTTAGAAAGAAAGGAAATATTTTTGCAGCTTCTTAGGTTCTAAGGTAGTACTGAAAGGAAATATATTTCTTCAAATCAGATGCCTGATATGAYGTAACCTGACTTTTAGATGCACTGTACATCTATCATCAGGGCTCATTTAATAAAATGAAGGGAGGAATCTTGTATCTTTTGCTTTACAAGTCATTGCAAAATAAATGTTGTTTACAGCTTTTGAAATATTAAGAATATTTCACTGTATTTTTATTGTGGTAGTCTCATATTTGAGAACATAATATAGATTGTAGAAATTTTTATTGAACTCCCACTTGAATTCATAAGCAACGTTGTTTTCGTTTAAATTTTTTCTGTACATTTTTGACTTTGCTTCTTTGTACTCTGAAAAATGCATTGTAAGGATTGTACAAAGCTATGAATGTTCTTATAGTAGGGTGCATCTGTAAAAAATACAATTTCTGCAAAATGAGATCATTGGGGAAAAAAATTATACATCATTTAACAAAAGAGATTATCAAGTAAAATTTAGTCCTTGCAGCCACCTGAAACTGATTGGAGATGCAATCTTGAGGGTTTTAAGATCTGCTAGCAAAAATATGTTGTATATGCAAAGTATTATGCTCTAACAGCCATTTGGCAACCCTTTAAAATAAATATATAGTAAAAATAGTGATATTTGCTTCAAGGTGGATTAACTGTTTTTTGGTAAATTAATCTTAGGAAATTGAGGATTTTCTAATTGTGATAAATTAGCTTCTGTCAGCTTCCCCACATGTCCTGGTCAAGCATATTTTAATTCAGACTTAGTCAGCCTGCATCTTGTAACTCCTACCATTCAAAACTTTTGAGGCAGGGACGTGTAAGTATCTAAGTATTTGAAGAACTGTTTTTCAGATCAATCGTATGTATGGCACTACGCAAAATGTTTGCAAGTTTTTTTTTTAATTGTTATTTTGTTTGTTTGTGATGATCATATTTCCATTTTAGACTATCTCTTCTGTCAAGAGAAGAGTAGGAAAAGGAGACTTTTAGGTAAAAGATCTACAGAACTGGTTTTGGTTATTATTGCAAACTTTTTTGCCTTTTAGGTGGTTTAAGCACTGATGCCACAGATGATTCTAAAATTAGTGAACAGAAAAAGATTCTAGATGGTGGAAAAGCAGAGGACCTGCGGATTATAAAGGACCTAGAGGATGAAATACAAAARTTAAACCACAAACTGTCTTCTGCCAAAGAAAAAGAAAAAATTCTGCTGGAAGAGCAAGAATTGATTAAGATAGAAAAAAACAAAATAACAAAAGAGTATGAAAGTCTAAAATCTGATTTTAGTAAGCTTCAAAGTTCTGTTGCTGAGCAAGATGTTATCATGAAAGAACAGGAAAAGTTCCCATCGAAGACATCACTGCTTCCAGAAGATGTTGTCAGGCTACAGCAGGCACTGTTAGGTATGGAGTGTCTGTGTGTGTGTTAATCGTATCCTCACAGGTTTATGCTCTTAATGCTTGGAATTTATATTTAAAAGTTGCAACAGAAAACTGGTGTTTTGGCAAAGGGTTGACTGCAGAGGTGAGCGCAGCAGAAAAGAAAACACTATTAAGCCTAGCATGATTGTAGGAATATCTGATTAGCCAAGTAAATGTGCCTGCCAGCTGTTTGAKAGGATTTTTCTTTCTTTAAATGTAAATTTGTCTGAATAGAACAGAAGTTATTTTTTTAAATTCTGAAAGTACGTTTTTGTGTGTAAAGGCTAATATCTTCTCCTCAAGATAAAGTGCAATATATGTTTTACAAGTGTATCTATATTTAGAACATCTTTTAATATTGTATAACTAACACATTATAGTACCAGACTCCTTCTAATGTGGTTTCAGTTGGAGAAAAAAAAATGTGCTGTCTTCATAGTGGTCATTGATGGTACATAAGAATCTTTTACAGCATTAACACATAAAAATAGATATATAAAAAAAATCACAAAACACTGTCAAACTGTTTTCTGGGCAGTGGAGCTATGTTGGGGCAAATTTGGGAGGATTTTTTGTTGTTGTTGTTGCTGTTTCGGAAGTAGCACATTAATTTTTTTTTTCCTTATAGAAGCAGAAAAGGAAATAGCAAGACTTTCAAGTTTAAATCAGGTAAAACAATCTGAAAATTAGGTTGACAAAAAATTCATAACAATAAATGGTGGGAAAACACATTATTGGCACTGTACRTTTCTTGGGAAGCTTTCATGCTTCTATATAAGTAATCTTGTAATCAAGAAAATGCAGATTAATTTTATAATTACATATGGAAATGATAGAAATAATATATTATGATTTGTGAAGCCCCACACCCAACTGTGTTAAAGGAAACTACTAGTGTTCCTCATATCATATTATTATGTTAGCTGCTGTAACTACTGTAACATGTAGTTCTACAGTATTAATTGAACATGGACTTGGATTACTAGATAACTTTATAGTATCTAAAGTATTATCTATGTTCATATCATGTATGTGTTTATTCTTCCATGTTCCTCTGCAGGTAAATACTTAACTAACACAGCCTGATTACAAGTAGTGCTATTTAAATACTTTGAATCTTCATYTGAAACGTTTCATTGTTTAAATACTGATTGTGTGCTTTTTTTATAGGCTGACAGTTTCATTGGTATGGGAAAGGATATTCAGACGTTTATGCTAGATCTACAGGTTCTTAAAGAAGAAAATTTAAAGTTGAGAAAAGAAAAGGTATGTATGTTAGTTTTTCTGGACTGTGTTTACATATTTCATGAAGTATAGACAAAGCATTAAATATTTTGAAACCTATGATAAACTCTTTTTTTTAATTCTAAATGTGGTTGGTATTAACTGATTATTGCAGATGGATGCACACATCAGTCAAATGTAACATTTCAACATACAACTGTTTTAAGATACTTTATGACTTTCATTATTACGTACCTTTCAGTTAAGGATTTCATTCTYGTTTTTAATTGCTTGAAAGTGTATTCACTTGACCTGCTGAAAAGAAAAAGCCAGCATTTTTTAATATGATGTGGCATTGTGGAAAAAATGTTGTTTATTTGATGAAATACTGAATTTCAGAAGCTGTTTTAAATAAGGTATGCTTATTTCATTTGTTGTTTTATAGAATTGATTCGTATTCTGCTAAGTATTTTGAATTAGTTCATTACATTATAATCAAGGACTTCAGAACCACTAGCACTGAATGGTATTCCGTAAAATCTGTCACTGTTTTTCACCTCTCAATCTACATGGCCACGTTTCAGTGTAGACTGTCATCAGTTGTAAAACTTTTTTCTTCCTTGGAATGCTGTAATAATGCTACATTGCATCTTGCTGAYTAAATTACGGAACAGAACATATAGTCTGTGTGGAACTTTAGGCTTAGCTTTTGGCAGAGTTGACTCACTCCCTCATAAACCCTGGGTCAAGAGATTTGACTTGGTTTATCTTGTATCTAGGAATATTTTTGAACTGAGATTTTGTGTGGTTTGCATGAATTTAAATATTCCCACCACATTCTTCTTAAGAATGTTTTTCAGATTTTTTTAGTTAAAACTTCCACTCTTGCCATGCAGTATAGTGTGTGTTTAGGGTATCCCTAAAAGATGTGACAGTTTATCCCAGCTGGAGATCTATGCCTCAGAGGTGGATGCAACTTTGCCTGTCAGGCCATGGCTTGCTTTTGTGCAGAGGCTGTGCATTGCTAACCTTTGTGATGAGAAGGTGATTGCATGTGTACAAACGTTAAAGACAAAGWCTTTACAATGAAGAATGTTTAATTGGAATGATATTTATGTAGGCTTAAGGGTTCTGATACAAAGAAATGACTGCTTTTCTTTTATTCCTTGAGAAGAAAGAAACCATCTGAAATCTAAACACTATAAATTTCAGCAAGCAAAGTCTAATATTTAGAAAGGTTTTTTTTTTTTGTTTAAGGAGGAACTTCAGAAGGAACTGACAAATGCACATCATAAAATTGAGAATATTCCTTCTACATATACTGAAGATCAGAATTCAGAATTAAGCCAGCTAAGGCAAGATTTGGAAAGAAAAGTGCATGAATTAGATGAAAGTATTGCTGAAAGAGAAATCTTAATAGCAGAGTTGGAAGAACTGGACAAGCAGAATCAAGAAGCTACTCAGGTAAAATATTGCAATTAATTATTAAACTGGCAAATTAAATGTTTAGGGTTGGTGAGGTTTTTTGTATCTTTTAAGTTGAGCTTTGCATGTACATATCAGGGATATGTAAGTTATCCTGTGTGGCAATAAAATAATTACAGGTTTACCTTATTCCCTGCTCTGCCGAAAGAGGGTCGTCTGCAAAATTCCTGAAGTGCAACAAAACCATTTGTTACTGTCAGAGAGATAATGTAATATACCCATAATGAATGTTTCTTTCCTATGTTGTGTCAAATAAAAATTACTTTCTTGCTTGCAAGACTTCTAACTATTTTTATCCTGCTAACATTTTGACCTCCTGTCTTATAACAGTATGCATGACACAAATCCTCTTTACCTTTTGTCAAGTTTTATTTTGTTGAGTAGTTTAACTGCTTTGTTACTTTTTTTTTTAAGTAAGGACCTTTTTGTTTCAACTCGATTGATTTGTTTTTATCCTTTGGACAAGGAGAAAAAAAAAAGTAGTCCATTGTTCTGCTGATTCTCCTCCTCCTAATGAATTCTTGTTTTGTGTTCATTTCAGCATATGATTATACTGAAAGAACAGCTGTCAAAACAACATACAGAAAATGATAGTGCCATGAAACAACTGAAATGTGAGATAGATTTTGAAAGAAAGAAGGTATCAAAACTAGAAATTGAGAAGATGGAAACTATTAAGGAGTTAAATAGTCATAAAGAAAAACTAAGTCAGTGTTCATRTACTCTTAATGATTTGCATATGAGTAAGCAGCAGCTTCAAGATAATATTAAAGATCTACAGGAACAATTAAGGATMGCCCAGGACTGTAACTTGCGTAATAAAAAAGAAATTACAGAGCTGCAGCAGAGACTAAAAGAAAGAGAGGAGGAACTTTCTGTATCCTTGAGCAAGTTAACAGAAAAAGAGAATCGTGAATCTAACTACAGTTGTCAAGATCTGATTCTTAAAGAGAGAGAAGCAGAAATTGCAAAACTACAGAATGACATTTCAGAATATAAACAACGAAATGAAAACTTGGAGAARTCTATGTCTGACCTCAGACTAGAAAATGGAAAGTTGATAGCTGCCTGTGAAGAAATAAAACAACAGCTTAGTGATGCTGTTTCTGAGTCTAATAAAGTTTCATTAGAAAAAGACACTGTCACGCAGGCTTTGAAAATGGAAAAAAGACAACTGGAAACTGAATTAAACCAGACTGAAAAACGGCTATTGGAACAAGCATGCAAGTATGAGCAAACTATTGAGGAATTATCGAATGCACGTAGTATGGATACCACTGCATTGCAGCATGAACATGAGCGCCTGGTTAAACTCAATCAAGAAAAAGACTTTAAGATTGCAGAACTCAAAAGGAACATTGAGCAGATGGAAACTGACCACCAAGAAACAAAAGAAATGTTGACTACCAGTTTAGGAGGACAGAAGCAGTTGACAGAACTCATAAAAGAAAAAGAGGTATTTATTGAAAAATTTAAAAATCGAGCCTTACAAGTACAACAAGAACTTGAAGAATATATTAAAGATTCAAAAAACCAGGATATTTTAAAACAAAACTTAGAGGAAAAAGACAAAAGTCTTGCAGTTATGAAGGAAGAAAATAATCATTTGAAAGAAGAAATTGAACGTCTTAAGGATCAGCAAAGTAGATCTCTACCTGTAGTTGAGCCTAAAACTCTGGATATTATTATTGAACTTGAAAGTGAGGTAACACAGTTAAAAGTGATAAAGAATAATCTTGAAGAGGAAATAGCAGTTCTCAAAAAAACAATAGAAGATCAGAATCAAAAAACAGTGCAACTTCAGCAGTCTTTGCAGGAGCAAAAAAAAGAAATAGATGAGTCTAAATTTCAGCGAGAGCAAATGAATGTCACACATGAAAGACTTTTCTTGGAGAAAGATGAGGAAATAAAAAATTTACAGAAAACAATTGAACAAATTAAAACTCAGTTGCACAAAGAGAGGCAGGTTATTCAGACTGATTCCTCTGATCTCTTTCAGGAAACCAAAGTTCAGACCCTTAATGGAGAAAATGGAAATGAAAAACATGACTTATCTAAAGCTGAAATTGAAAGACTGGTGAAAGGTATCAAAGAAAGAGAGATGGAGATCAAACTTTTAAACGAAAAGAATGTTTCTCTAAGTCAACAAATTGATCAGTTGTCCAAAGATGAAGTTGGCAAACTCACTCAAATAATTCAAGAGAAAGACTTAGAAATACAAGCTCTCAATGCTAGAGTTTCTTCACCTTCCTATAGGCAGGATGTTCTTTGTCTTCAGCAGCAGCTGCAAGCTTATGTCATGGAAAGAGAACAAGTACTAGCAGTTCTAAGTGAGAAGACAAGAGAGAACAGTCAGTTAAAAACGGAGTACCATAAGATCATGGATATGGTAGCTACTAAAGAAGCAGCTTTGGTACGGTTGCAGGAAGAGAATCAAAAGTTGTCCAGTAGATTTGAAAACAGCAGTCAAGACATGTTTAGGGAAACTATTCAGAATTTATCCCGTATCATTCGAGAGAAAGATATTGAAATAGATGCATTAAGTCAAAAATGCCAAACCTTACTGACTGTCTTGCAGACATCCAGTACAGGTGCTGAAAATGGGTCGGGAAGTGTTAACAGTAACCAGTTTGAGGAACTCTTACAAGAACGTGATAAATTAAAACAACAAGTGAAGAAGATGGAAGAGTGGAAGCAACAGGTAATGACCACAGTTCAGAACATGCAGCATGAGTCAGCTCACCTCCAAGAAGAGCTACACAAGCTTCAAGCCCAAATTTCAGTTGAAAGCGACAGTAATTCGAAGTTGCAGGTAGATTATAATGGCTTGATTCAGAGTTATGAACAGAATGAGAAAAAGCTGAAAAGTTTTAGCCAGGAGTTGGTACAAGTTCAACACAGCATAGGACAGCTACATAACACTAAGGATCTTCTCCTGGGAAAGCTTGATCTGGTAACACCTTCTGTTGCAGTAGCTTCTGTTGTTTCACAGCCTTCAGGCATTCAACACAATATTCCTGAAGTACTCAGTGATGAATCTAAACTCCTTCAGAAGGAACTGGAACAACTGAAAAAAAAGTTGCAAGAAAAAGATGCAACTATTAGGACACTTCAGGAAAACAATCAACGGTTATCTGATTCTGTGGCTACAGCATCAGAGTTAGAGAGAAAGGGTCAAGAAGAGACTGATTCAGAAATGAGGCAGATCAAAGAAAAACACGATATCTTGCAGAAGTCACTTAGGGAAAAGGACATACTGATTAAATCTAAAAGCGATCAGTTACTTTCTGTGAGTGAAAATCTTAGCAACAAAGAAAATGAAAATGAGCTTTTAAAACAAGCTGTGACTAATCTTAAAGAAAGAAATTTAATTTTAGAAATGGATATTCGAAAATTGAAAGAAGAAAATGAAAAAATAGTTGCAAGGTGTAGGGAAAAAGAAACAGAATTCCGAGCACTTCAGGAGACTAATATGCAGTTTTCCATGATGCTGAAAGAGAAAGAATTTGAATCCCATTCAATGAAAGAAAAAGCTCTTGCTTTTGAAAAGCTGTTGAAAGAAAAAGAACAGGTATGTGTGTTCTTATTTATGAATATCTTTTTAAATGAACCATATGGTAATCAACTTTCATGTATATATAGGCGTCAGGTATTTGCCGGAAATCAGTTTCTCATTCTCCACTGTATTACACTAAAAATCATTCCACTGSAAAATTAAGAAATGAAAAATCAGCAAGTGTATGACTTACAAATTTGCCTGCTAATTTTGCAGCCATAAACTACATTTCTCATTCATTTGGGAAACGATTATTTACTAAAGAGCTATTTAATATTTTGCTTTGGCCCTGTTGTTCATTAAGTACCCCACACTATTTTTAGTGCATGTTGGTCAAATTTTGCGGAGGCCAGCAGAACTAATTTCCTGATATACTTCCAGTAGTATTTTTTATTTTCATGTGATTGCTTYGTAACATCCCTGTGAGGCATGTTGTTTCACAATGTTTGTCCCTGTGAGATAGATGGGTTTGTATGTCTTCATTTTATGGTTGGAGAAACTGCACTGCAAAAACTATGGGACAAACTAAATTAATTCTTTCTGCACTTTGACATTTAGGAGACATGGGTTTGGGGGATTTAGGATTAAGATCCATTCTAGAAGAGTAAGGAATTTTGTGGCATCCTGATAGTCAAATAGGGGACCAGCCAGTTGTATGAACTGCAGCTACTTGAGTTAATGGATGTGTGAATTACCATCCTCTTAGAAATTAAGAGACTTAGAAATTAAGTACAAGTATAATAGTCTTTCTGTTCTGTTTAACTTCTAAACAGATTTTTCTTTTCTCTATGCTCTGCTCTTTCTGTCCAGGTCTCCATCTCATCTTGCTGGTTCTGGTTTACGTTCCTCAGTCTTCTCTCACAGTTGTCCCCCTCCAACACATACATAGTGTTCGTTTTCCTATTGTGCCCACATCCCTCTTCATTTTCCAATGTTACTACTCTCTGATCAGAAGCAACATTAGTATTTATGTAAACCATTATAAAGTAATCTGGCATTTATTTTTCCCCGCATTATAATATGAAATTTGACATCTCTTTGGAGCATTTTCAGACTAATTTACCAAATAAACATGCAATGTAATGT
>NW_028186645.1:6938205-6993431 GCF_003343005.1 Rhea americana
TGTCTTATTAAAAAGAAGATGTGCTATTGGTGGAAAACTTAGGATTTTTTTTTGTGCAAGTTTTACATAGGAAACTTTAAGACAGATGACAGTTGTTTTTTTCCTCTCCTGTTCCAAATAAATACGATAGAGTTACAATGAGGAAAGCTTTATTGTCTTAAAATACAGTTACGTCATGAAAAATGGCTATAAATTATCATTAGGAATTTGCGTTTTATCAGCCATGCCCATGCAAAATGTACTCATAATTTACAAATCCATGCTAGGTAGGCACTCTGTGTGGCCTGCCTGCGGCCTGCAGAGCTTTCTGCTGGCGGCTTAGGCTTTCAGTTTCACAAGCGTGGAACATGTGGCTGATACTCTTCTTGCACAAATCAGAGAACTTCCCATTACACACTATGTTGTCCACACATGTGGACACCCATGACACACACATGTTGGTCATGGAGAGCTGYGAAAAATAGTCATCTATAGTTTTGTATTTTGTGTGCATCTGTGTCAAAGATGCAGCACATATGCAAAGCAGATCAGCATAGAAGGAAGCTGTCATTTTATTGCAGTTCTACTGCTGAAAGAATTTCACTTTACTCGGTTTGATTAGTGTTTAAAAAGTTGGTTAGTGTTAAAAAAAATTGAGACTTCTGAGTATTAATGGTGAAAACAAAAGTTTATTCTTTTTCCTRTATATTCAAGAAAAATAATTACTTTCAAAACAACCCATTGAACATGATAAAAAGCAAGCTGAAAAGTTTCAAATAACTGAAAATGCATCAGTTTGTTTTGGAGGTGTGCATGCAAATTCTAGTTCACTGACATACTAAAACTTCTACCTTTATGCATTAATGTAGAGTTATACCAAATTGCACATAGATGGTAACCTTATTCATTGAAATTTGACATCTGAAAAGGTGGTGGACATTGTCCTGATTCATTGATTCTTTTGGGGTGAGATTTTTTTATTRTTATTAATATTATTGGGATTTCATTGTATGTTCAGCCTCCTTAAGCTACGACARGCTGACTTGCCTAGGGTGTTGCTTCACATGTGCATCACCTAATTAGTATCATAGAGAATAGGCTACTAACACTGAGGAAAATTTGAAATTTTCAAATATACAAGTGCCTGAAATGCAAAAGACTGATAAATATCTGTTCACTGCAATCAGTTAAGATGGTGTATTTCTTGGTATCTCTCTTTAGTGTCTTTAGGAACAACTTAATGTGTGAGTGAAATAACTCCTAAATAATATTTTTTTTTCTGAATGAGTGTTTTGTGCTGTAGGGCCTGCCCTTATTACATCAATAGCATCTTTAGAGTAAATTCTTTCGGGCAGAGTGCCTCTCCTTTGGTAAAACCATTTGTCATGTATTATATGCTTGTTTGCTTCTTCAACAGGGCAAGACAGGGGAGCTGAATCAATTGTTAAATGAAGTTAAATCAATGCAGGAGAAAGCTGTTACTTTTCAGCAAGAGAGAGACCAAGTAATGGTGGCACTCAAACAGAAGCAAATGGAGAGCAGTGCCCTGCAGAGTGAGGTACAACGCCAAGTAACTTTCCAAAAATAAAAGAAAAATGTATAAGACAATGCATAATATTTTGTTATAGGAGTGATTTTTGTTAACACTAACTTATAAAAAGCATTTATTATCGATATGTGCAATTTACTTCAGAAGAACTATTTTATTTTTGCTTACATTACTTTTATGAGAGGTGTTACTACAAGCAGCTTAAGATACGTTCTACACAGATGCAGCATTTGCGTGAGAAAGAGCATCGCCTAAATCAGGAACTGGACAGGCTGCGTAATCACCTTTTAGAAATGGAGGACTCCTACACACGTGAAGCCTTAGCTGCAGAAGACAGAGAGGCCAAACTAAGAAAGAAAGTTTTGGTTTTGGAAGAAAAACTGGCATCTTCATCTACTGCAGTGGAGAATGTCAGGTAATCTTTCCTCTGTCTAGCAGAGGCATTACATAAAAATTATGATTAGCTAGAGTAGTGCTGGTGGCTTTGTTGTGTTGAATTAGCATTCTAGAACATGCTGAGCCCTTGAGAAGAGAAAAAGATAAACTGTTGTTCTGAATCGGGAAGGTTTTTGATAAATTTGACTGAAAGAGTGTTTGTCCTTTTTTGAAGCAGCTATAGAAATCTCAGCTTTTCGACAGTGTTTAAAACCAGAAACGGCAAAGATCCCACAGCGTATCGATTTATTTGTCTGTCAAATACACTAGATAGCATGGAAGACAGRCTAAATTGACTTTTTACTGTCAAGGCTTCATCACTGTGAAAGAATCTTATACACTTGAATGTGCCTATGATGCTTCATTTACTGCTTTTGAAACAATTAGACATCCTTATTTTATACCTAATAAACAGTGCACAATGCTGTAAACATTTTTTAAACACAGCAAGATACATTGAAGTTCTCAATGGCAGCAGAATTTGGGAGACTTTMAGCTAGATTTTCAGCTAGAAAAATGAAATCTGGAGAATTAAAATTACTGAGTGCCTATGCTGGCTTTGTTCTCGTTGCTTTAAAGGAATTTTGGTTGCTTTGAGCATATGAATGCTTTTTCTATTTTATTACATTTTTCTKATTAAAACACCTGTTCATTTAGACAAAAGCATTTGCAATCTCTTTCTTTAAGTGCTGAAGATGCATTTTTGCTCATAGCAGTCTCAACAAATAGGTGTGAGATGGGCAGAAATTGTTGTAGAATATTGTGGGGAAAAAATGGAAGAGCTGAGAGAAGATTTTGTAAAAATATTCATTAGAAAGCTTCTAAATTCTTCATYAAAAATACTCATCAGTATCTTTCAACAAATAGAGCCTATTTCTCACCTGATTTGCACTATTAAAACAAACCCCTTAAAACAAAAGATTGACACAGGAGTAAATAATTATCTTTGTGTAATGGAAAGATAAATGGGATGGGTATTCGTTAGTCAGTATGGTGCAAGGTGTACTGAATTCTTGTAGATTGGCTTAAAAAGTAAAAATTTATAGAAATTAGCAAGATGTAGGTTCTATTTTTGTGTAAATATCTTTACAGTGAGCAACCCAAACAAAAATTATTTTTCTTTTGTAATGCACTCCAAGCAAAAGTGCTTCTTAATTTTTGATTTCTGAAATTACCAAACTTATTTTAAATGTGGTGGTGTCTTTTATATGGAAAATCAGAAAAATATTTGTCTTCATTTTTATAAATTGACCTAAAATTATGGTTGATCTTGCTGCAGACTTCAAGCTTTGCTGTGGTGATTTCTGTCAACTTTTTCATTAAAAAAAATGTATTTTATTTTTCTGAAGTCATCAAGCTAGTCTGCAGGTTGAGTCCTTGCAAGAACAATTAAACCTGGTTTCCAAGCAGAGAGATGAAACTGTGCTGCAGCTGACAGTCTCACAGGACCAAGTGAAACAGTATGCATTATCACTGGCCAACCTGCAGATGGTACTAGAGCAATTCCAACAGGGTAAGTTTTGTCGTGAAATACTGAAGTTAAAGATCGCAGCAAATGTTTTTCAGATGGGATAGTTAGGGTATTTTGATCCTTTTCAAATGTTTGCTATGTGGCTTTCATTTAGATGACCTGAATTTCAGAATCTTTGGTCTTTAAAAACCAAACTTTAGTAAAATTCTGACTCCATGAAAACTTATGGTCAGTATCCTATTTATGAGACTAGAACTTCACCTCTACCTTATTAAGTCTGTATATGGTAATTCTGAGGTTTTACAACTGTATATCCCTAAACACAGAGAATGAAATATTATGGACTAAGAACTCTTTTAATTTTATATTTCTTCCTAATCATTTAGAAGAAAAAGCCATGTATTCAGCAGAGCTAGAAAAACACCAAAAACAGACTTCAGAATGGAAGAAAAAAGCAGAGAAGTTAGAGGAAAAAGTTGTATCACTGCAGGTAGGCTGAGTAATACTCTCTGAAGTTGAATGCCTGTATTTTTTTATTTTTGTTTTTCTTAATACTATGTTGAGTGTTATCGTCTTRGGAACATGTGAAGTTATGTCATTGGTCTCTCTTTCTCTGGAAGGGAGAGGACTAAAAGGCAGCCAGAAAGGCAGCATTCCTTTGCTGAATGTTCATTTTCTGAGGATGTTTACAGTCCAGTTACTTTAAAGTATAAGTGATTGAAGTCTCTGCATCTGTCATGTTTGATTTATGTCATGTTGACATAGTTGCAACAGTGATCTCCCTTGCTTCTCATTTTGTCTGGTTCATGCCTTTTTTCAGGAAAGTTTAGAAGAGGCAAATGCTGCACTGGATGCAGCATCAAGACTTACTGAGCAACTTGACTTCAAAGAGGAACAGATTGAGGAGCTTAAGAAAGAAGGTAACTGCCTTTTTCCATGTCTCTTCAGAAAATTCCAGGCATCTGAGGGAACAATATAATATTCCTAGAAACCTATCAAATTTTTTTTTATAAGATAATAATATTGATAGTTTTCYTGGATTACTCTAGTTACAGCTCAGTCCTGACCTGTAATTTTTCCTGCAAAGTTTCTTCAAACCAAACGTGAAAGTTACTTCTCTGTGTCTAGTTGTACGAGAGTTGGGTGATATAAATGGACGTCACCAACAGTGCTGAGGGAATGTTAGGCTTCCCCCACCCACCCACATGGTGTTTTTTTCCTCCCAGTTTTCCCAACACTTCCAATTCTGTAATTTCCTCCTTATTTCTGTGGGTCACCATCTTTTGTTATTAYTGCAGCATGCTCTATTGCACTTTAGCTGAGCACATGGGGTAAATCTAGAGCTGGAGGAAAACTTCTGACCCATCTCTGAAATTTGCAGGGGGAGAAAGAGGCTCTCTAAAGGAGATTTGAAGGGCAGAGGTTTGCTTTGCTCTTTCTTTGCAGTTCCCCAACAGCTGTTACTTTGTTCATCATCCCATATCTGTGGGAGATTTTGGGGTGAACACCTTTTATTAGGGCTTGTCGGGGGAGGGACTTGTAGTATCATCTGTGCTGGGTGCAATGGTAACTCTTTTTGCTGTGAACATACTCAACTAATTATTGCTATTCACTTCTAAAATACAGTTAGTCTTCCTCTTGATGTACTTATGCGTACATATGTATATATAAACATATGTAAATATATCTATATCTGCCTATCTCTTTACATACACACACATTTTTAGGTAAATTTGCTTGGAATCAGATAACTAGTATGAAAAATCATTTGAAAATCCTCAAGAAGTTCAGCAAGAACTCCACAAAATTGTAATRTTGTGACTTTTACAACATAATTGAATGACTGTTTACTTAAGTACAATTTGGCATCATGGGAGTGTTCACTGAATTCACAGTCTGAATTTCCATCTGCTATATGAATGTGTGAGTAGTTACTGGGCTGTGTTTTCTTTGTTTTGTTTTTGTTTTTTTTTAATCAGATGATCTATAGTTCTCTCTCACTACAGACATTCACAGCAAAAGTTTTCAAGCACCTTGAATCAAAATTAACCTTTGCATAGGCAAATATGGCACTGTGTGGAATGGGGAGCTCTGCAGTTACAGTTAATTTTGATTGTAGAACTTTGCATATCAAAGGAGGAGAGGAGAGGAGTGTTAGTAAGTTTGAAATCTGAGAGAAAGCTGGATCCTAGTATTTTATCAAACTTTGTTATACTGGCAAGTGATTTAGTTTTCAAAAAAAATATTTAAGAACTTACTGAAAAAAAAACAGCACTTTAATGTTGTTATAGAATAAATCATAATTTTTATTGAAAAAAAGAGACCACTCTGTTTTCTCTATTTACACAAGAAAACATATCATGTCGTACTGGAAATCAGCCAAATACATTCCCAGACACAGTTTTGCTGGCCAGATCTTTTGAAGGATTTCTTCAAGCATTTTTTTTGGCAGGCAAAGTGATTTTAATGGAAAAGTATAAGATGTACCAGATGCGCTTTTCTGGATTGCCATAAATAGTTAACAAATTATTGGAGGCTGTTGTAAATGTTTGGTTTACAGCAGTCCATGCTGTATTTTGGCTTGGATCTTTTTTGTTATTCAGTCTTTTTACATATACACAAGTAAATGTTTTTTTCAACTGTTGAATCCTTTTTTAGAAGAAAATACTTCATTTTAAAAATATAGGCTGTGTAGTCACCGTGTGGATGAGTAGCTATGTAGTTGTCATTAAAAGATGATCCTCTTCAATCTGTCATTCTGTCAGAAGCAAGAGAAAATGCTTAGCAGTAACATTTCACTTTAAAAAATATCAATAAATTTATTTCAAAATTTATTATATGAACAAAAATTGAAATGGAAACTTATTGTTATCTTGCTGTGTAGAGTGTATTTAGTAGCAACAACATAAGATTTACTTGAAGCTTATTTTCAGACACTTTATGTGGAATTAGGAGTTTAACTTTCTCTTATCTTTTGCTCTATGGAAGACCCAAATAATAAATCACCTTGATTGTATGTTCTTACAAATGTTATCATTCCGTAAATATATTACATTTTCCTTCTAGTTTCAGGGTTCTTATTTAACCACTCTTACAAAATAGGCCGGTTTTAAATCTTAATGTGGATTAATTCTCCAGTGTGAGAGCAAGGAGTGTTGAAGAGCAGTCCCATTACTGGAATGGGTTTCAGTGCATATGAATGTGCTTGTTCCGAGATATGTTATGATACAGTATGTGTAATTTTGTTTGTTTCTTAACTTGCTTTGAATAAGGAGCTTAATCCTTATGCTCCTTGAATAAGAATTTTCCCAGTTTGACATGTTAATTTTTTCTGCTCCATTCTCTCTAAAATTCATATTTATGAGGTAAAATATTTATAAAGATGCAGAGTCTTTGGACTGGACACATTAGGTTGTATCTGTTCCACAGCCTAGTTTTTTTGATGTATTCCAAAACACTGAGGAAGTTGTCATGGAGGTAATAGTGTTAATTGAGAGCCGTGCTGTGTGCGTAGTTGTGGCCTGCATTTATTAAAGATGAAGAAGTTGTGTGGAAACTAGAGTGTTTTTCATATGTCCCTGATGATTTGAAAGGTATGCAAATTTATAAAAGTCACTTTTCTTCCCTTCTSTCTATCTGCTCTGAAGTAAAATAAAGCTTTTCTTAAAAAAAAAAATATATATGTATTCTAAAACATCCCATCATTCCTTCAAGGTGTTGAGATTTTCATTGTCTTACAGATTGTTTCTGAAAAGCGTACTTTTGTATTTTGTTTTTATGAAGTGAAAATATGAGTCCAAGAGATTAAATGGTAGAAAGATTAAGCTGATTGGCACTTTTTCTTTAGGATATGAAGATACCTATTCAGCCTTTCAGAGGGAGCAGTGCAAAACTCATTGTCTCTACTAATGTAACTTAGGAGTAGGATTGGTCTTCACATAGAGGGTTGATGTTYTAAGGCATCTCTTAAGTCTTTATCACACGCAAAAACTTAATTGTACTTTCATTAGGAAAAAATGACCTGGTAGGTTATATCTTGCAGAACCCAAATTTGCTGAAAATTTTCATCTTAGCTGTTGTAAGATAAAATCACCTGTTTAGCAAAAAATTCTTGTAAATATTTCTTTTCTTGTCTGAAACAGTTTTGCTGGCAGTGTTCTCTAAATCTTCTATTTGGGAAGATAAGTGAGATGAGGGGTCTTTTTTTCCTAGTGTTTTTTACTCTATACTTTTTCCAGTCTTATTTAGACCTAAAAGTCAGATACTTTTATTTAGTTTCTAATGTAGCTGGGTCTTAGAAGTTTGGATTTTGTTTCCTTACAATAGAAAAGTTGTAAAATCATTTTTGGCAAATAAAACCTTTAGGAGATGGTTTTTCCCTTTATTATGAACTTTATTTTAAAAGGATGTTTTTATGAGTTTGGGAGGTCAGAGGAAGTCTGAGTTACTGACACAGAATAATTGGGGTAACTGGCACATTCTGTATGTGAGCTAGCAAGTAATTTGTGTTAGTGAAATTTTAGAAGGGTAGAGAAATTGGTGCTGTGAAATTACTGGACAAGAATGATGAATATCAGGCCAGCACTGCCTYTTCTAATTCAATGGGCTGCTACCTTTGTATCTTCCCCATTAAACGTTCTTGTGTCATGAAGCTAAAATGTGTATGTAAGAGACAAACCATTGATCAAGGTCAGGAATTTCAGAAAGCGGGAAGGTTACAAGATTAGTGAATCTAGAATCTGAAGTGCTCTGTTACATTTCCAGTAGTTCCTATTCCAGATTTCTGGTGTGAAAAAAAGCGATTTGTGTAGTGTTAGCATTGTTGTGATATCCTAGATGAAGTGATTTCATTGCAGCCACTGCTGCATCAAAGCTTGGCRTCAGTGTGCACAAGTCAGATCTGTGTAGCATCTCTTGGCACACTTATAAAAACTCCTGATTAACTCACCGGTGATACTGGCCTCTTCAGTTAAACAGGCAGGCTGTGACACCTGACTGAAAGTGTTTGTGATTATATTCCTCTAAGTTTTCTTTTTGGAGGTTGTGACATTTCATGTCTACCATTTTAAACTGAATTTGTCTCCTTCTAAAAGCCAGGGGAGTCTTGCATGAATCTGCACTGAGCGTTCCTTAAGGAATGATGAAGCGCAGCAGCGGTTCTGGGGTGTGAGAGTGCGTTCCAGCAGTATGTTGCAAGCGTGAGGAGCAGGCTTGTGGCAGTTAGCAGGAGCAGGAAGGTGCTCAACAGAAGAGACCCACAGCAAGTGGCTGAGGTTCCTGGGCTCTCCTGGGAAACTGGAGAACCTCTGAGTGCTTAGAGGCCTTAGGAACCTGCCAGTAGACTGTGCAAAATAGCAGAGCTTAGGGAAATTTGAGATTAATATTAAAATGTAGTGTTTTAAATAGTTTATTGAGCCTGGAAATGGGATGCTGGTGTCTTAAAAGAATTTGGGCATTGGAAAGGTAAGATGGAAATGAGGAAGCATATGTTCAAGGCTCTCTTTTCAGATCAGAACGTGCTATGACGGCTGTCTTGGTCTGTTGTTACCTAAGTGTAGGTAACACTGCTGTAACCCATCTGATTGGGTACCCGTAAACAGAGCTATAGAAACTCTACCATTTCCCAGTATTTTGCAGAGTTCTAAAATAATAGTAAGTTATGGAGTCTGGACAGGCAGTATGTCTGCTTCAGGGCAGTGATGTCCTTTCTGAACTAATGGTCCATCTTGCACTTTTTTCAGTCAAGGGGAAAAATTGCACTTACAATCTGTTGAAACAGCTCTTTAAATCTTTAGTTAATGTATTTTTAAAGAAAATTCAGACTGGTATTTAGAAGATGGTCACTAACCATCCAGTTGTAACTTTCTGGAAAAGCCTTCAAGTAGGAGTATTGAGATCAGAAAACCTGGCAACATGGGGTTTGGTCAGATTATGGAAGATTGCAACTGCAGGGCTACAGACCCTGATCAGTAGCTCCTTTCCAGTTCTTAATCATCTAAGTGAAACTGAGCAGCTCATCAGTTCTGCAGTGGATTTATAGTCTGTATGGTTCTGTATTTAGCATTGAGTATTGTTCTAGAATTTTCAGATTATGAATTAAAGTAATTACTAGGTTGCTGCCTTTTATGAAATCATACTGATTTTATCAAAAATGGAGCGTAATATTTTTTAAAAATAATATTAAACATTTTTATTTTGAAASGTAAGTATGTATTAATAATGTTTTGAAACAAAGTAATCCATTTTTATTTTTGTTTGGAAATCACATTTTATAGGTGAGATCAGAAGAGAAATGCTAGAAGATGTGCAAAATAAACTAGTGAATCTTGTCAACAGCACAGAAGGAAAAGTGGAYAAGTAAGTCTTTTCTTATATTGGTGTACATTTTTGTTCTTTTTTTCCTTATCATGTGCAAAGATAAGACCATTACAGCCATAAGAGTAGTGTGGAACTGGGCTTCTGTATGTAATCTTGTAATTATACTTTGATTGCTTTGACATTTTTCCATTCTTCAGTGGTTGTAAATATTTCTTTTGACTGATAAAAACCTACATGTATATAAACTTGGACTACGAACATGTTTCTGCGATAAAATTAAATTTCAGTAGCATGCCTTCTGCAGATGGAGGGAAAAGCTATTAGTGAAAATCTGCTGTAGGGTGTGTAAGGTATGAACAGTAAGCCCTTTCCACACAGTGAGCATCACCTGGACATTGTGCATGTTTGATCTCTCTTGCTTGATCTTTTTCATCTCTCTCCCTGTAAGAATTGGAAATATAATAGGCAAATGGATTCCCTGCCCCCTTCCTTAAACGTTTATTTGGGACCATGCACAAGTACCTCTTTAAATGTTCTCCTGAATGAACATACTAAAACAAACAGTTTCCTAGTTTATAGCACTTGCATCAAGACTTGTTCAKGTACAATTTAGTTTTGATTTACTGCAGTATTTCCAGAGCTGTCCACATTGTTGCTTGCTGTGCAAGCAATGCTTTAATTTGGAGGAAAAAAAAAAACATTGAGGTTCCCTTTTAAGCTCCTTGTATTGGGCTGTTCATTTTAATTATCAAAAATGAGGAACAAGTATAGGGAACAAATGCCTCTGGGTTTAGTCATTCATACTCCTGTATCAAATGTTATGTAAAAGCAGACTGTATAACAAGCTTTCTTTATCCTTTAGACTCCTGATGAGAAATCTCTTCGTTGGACACTTTCATACTCCAAAAAATAAGCGTCCTGAAGTATTAAGGTTAATGGGAAGTATCTTGGGAATAAAAAAGGAAGAACTTGATCAGGTAATACTTTACTGAAAACCAGGTTTCTTTTTTCATCTGCAATATGCTTAAAAAAATAGAATGATTTGCTGCTAAACTAAATGTGACAGTCCATGCACTTCCTGTGTGAAAAGTATTATTTTATTCTCATCTGAATTGATTTTTATGTGGGATATGCTGATTTTAATTGAATCTTACTAAAGCTGTATTTTAATAGAATACCTGAAGATTTCATTTGGCTGAGTAATACTGATGCACAAAAAGGAAAGGATTTAACTTTGTGCTGTCGTGTATAATAGCTGAAATATGGCAATTTTATAGAAAAGCAAGCCAGTTTTACATGTGCCACTAAGTATTGTGAAGCATGTATTTTATATTTTCAAACAAAGAGTCAAGACTTTAGGCTGCTAGTTTTTCAGAGAGGCAGAGAATAAAGTTTTGCCAGTAATTAAAAGTTGGTTGTTTATCCATAGGATTATGTGTTATTCCCACATGAGTTTTTGTGGATATTAAAAAGGCAACATCATGCTCATATTTTTATCTACTGTTCTAATTCTATTTTGCTATTTTTTTTATCTTTCTAGTTGTTATCTGAAGACCAAAGAGGAGTTACCAGATGGGTGACTAGCTGGCTTGGTGGAGGAGGAGCTGGGTCAAAGAGTGTCCCTAATACACCTCTGAGACCAACTCAACAGTCCGTTTTTAACAGTGTAAGTATTAATCATGCATTCTCTATATTTGAGTGGAAAAATTGGGGAAGTTGCTTATGAATGATGGATTTTTGGTTCATCATTATGTTGAACTTAATTTACTGATGCTGCTATATTTTGTATCACTTGTTTGCTTTGTGCAATTATCTTGGCATGTTTTCTTTTTGCCAAAGATATGAATATGTAGGCATTGATTAAAATAATACAGTCTGAAATGTTGGGCTAATATCAAAAGCTAATTACTCTTCCACTGGCTGCAGAGATCACTGACTTCCTGCAGTAGGGATTTTGTCTTGCAAATAACAGTGCTAGAGATCAAATACATGTTGAATTCTGGAAGTCTTCAATAGTCAACAGTACAGAAGACCATAATATYGTATTTTGTTGATTGTGTTCCCATTTGTATTATAAAAAGCTTTCTCAGCTGCTGCAGTAAGTGCTTCTTAGATAAAGCATATAAAGTTAATATTGTAAGCTTCCCAAAGCTGCAATTCTGATCGTGATCCATGAAAGCACTTAATCTGTAGAACTTTCCATTTTGTACCCCACTAAGTAATGCACTTAGGCACTGAGGAACTGGGTAGTTTGGATTAACTTTGGGGTTTTTTTGTTCTTTGAGCTAGAAAAGTTTTGGAGAATTGACTCTTGTAAATCATCTTGAACTTGTAAGGATATGGGTTCATTTTTTTGCTCACTAAAATAATGCAGATGTTTAGGCCACTAAAGGATTGTGGTCTTAATAATTACAGATATAAAAGAAGAAAACTAATGCTTCTGTTTGTATAGCATCAGCTCTTCTAAGTAAAATGTTATGTTCTGCCACTGACACCTTAAGTAGWCCATATTTTCTTTATTCAAGATGCTTTTGTCAAATACAAGAAAGGATTTTAAAAGAAATATATGTTTTAATTAAATGTTTTGGTGGGGATGTTTTTTGCTTGAGCGTGGACACAGGAAATACAATGTCAGTTGCCACATGGGATTCTTGAAACAATCCATAATGAAACCATGGTGGAAGTATGTGTTATCTCTGAAGTTTACCTGTTAGACATATGCCATTCACTGAGAAAACAAAAACTTCACACTTTGAAAATGTTTTATTGTTGCCACGCTACTTCAAGAACTGGTACAACAAAACACTCGGAGTGTGTTAATACGTCTCTCTCTCTCTCTCTTTTTTTTTTTTTTTTTTAGCTGATGCTCTGTTGAAAAATATATTAACTGGTAATCTATTGTAGTCTTTTTCAGAATTGTTTGTGAAATTCCTTGAAACAGAGTCTTGCCCAACCCTTCCTCCACCAAAGCTCTCTGTTCACGATATGAAGCCTTTAGGAGCAGCAGGAACTGCTAAAACTAGCAGTACTCCATCCAGCAGTCAAATACAAGGTAACGTTGAAGAACTTGAAAATTCACATAGAACATAAATAAAGCAGTTTTGAAAGGGATTTAAATGGTTCTATACTTCCTCACCTGAGAATTACTGATTTGATTCTGCACTACCACCATTTTTTTCTCTTCTTTATCTGTTTAATTTATTTTAGTTTTATTTTATTTTATTTAATTTTAGTTTGCCTTTCTCTTTCCCTGCTTCCTAAACCTCTAAAACAGAAGTTTGGAATGAACATACTGCCTTGATACGGAGAGGCTTTAACAGTGCCTGTTAGATCCAAACAGATGGTCTGCAGACTTCTTCATATGGTATACTAATATACCCAGTCATGATTTTCAGCACCCTTGTTGATCAGCTTGAGTCTTATTGAGTAAAGATTACAAGTAATGACAACATTGTAGTGCCTTTCTGATATATAGAACTTCCTCACTTGGTGAGGACTGAAATGAGATAAGTACGTAGCCTAATTTGGAATCTGTTTCTAAGCTGTGCTAGAGTCTTTTTTTTTTTGGTGGTGGGGGGGGTGTGTGTTTTGTTTTTTAAGCAAAGAACATTTATGCTTAAATTACTTAGGTGAAAATTAATGATTTTGGCTTTACTCTTCCTTCTGTAAAGAGCTGTGCACTTGTTTCTGAGTAACGTAAGATCCAAATTTCAGCTTAATTGATACAGTTTGTACTTAATTTTTTATACGCCTTTAAATGTTCACCTTAATGGAGGTTGGGACTGACCCTGAGACAGCTGAGACCAGTATATCGTGGGATGGGAAGTCCACCTGAGCACTGCATTGCAGCGCATGCAAAAGGGCCCATATGTCCTCACACGGTGCTGGAGTCTACATGACATATACTTCATGCCTGATGGATGGGCAAAGTGAACTTCTGCAAAGGGAGTTGATGTTGCCTGTTGCAAGAATGTATAAAATTCCTGCATAGCCTGAACTTTCACAAAATTTTGGCTTTCCAGTAAGCACAATATGAATGCCAGGTCTTGGAAGCGCCCTGATGTTTAAGTTAGTCTTGTAACCTGTTGTCTGAAGTAAATACATAGGTTTCTATTTGGCAAAGGAAGCAGTGGTAGATGAGATCCAAAATGAGAAAAGGTAGGGAGATTGAAAGTCTGAGTGTCTTCAGTCCAGTGCAAGAAGATTGAATTTTCATATTGCAAAACTAAAAATTGTAGATTTGTTTTATCACAAATATTCTGAAACTGAATAGACTTGTATTTTATAACAAGCTATTATTGTGTGTGTATCTATCTATATATATGTGTGTGTGTATTTTTAATATTTCAGATTCTGCAGTCTCAGGAAGCAGCAGAAGACCAGATACAAATCCATTTCTAGCACCTCGATCTGCAGCAGTGCCTCTTATAACACCTGCTAGTAATTCTGGACATTTGCTTATGAAACCAATTTCTGATGCTTTACCTACTTTTACACCACTGCCAGTGTCCCCTGATGCTAGTGCTGGTGCTGTACTAAAAGACCTCCTAAAACAATAGATGATTTTGAAGCCAATATGATGACATTAGCACTTTAAGAAAAACAAAAACACTAGTTGTATATAATATACCACAAAGAGGCCTTTTTGTAAAAAGTTGTGTACTTGTTTGCAATTGTACTTTTTTTTGATTATGAACTAAACCAATGCTTTGGAAACTCTGATTGCATGAATAACTGCCATCTTTGTAGCAGGTATTCATTTTGGTTGTGGGTTAGATTTTTCCTCCCCCTACTTTAAAATTTATCTTGTTGGTAGAGCTGCAAGACAAACTGAAGATTTATAAACCTTAGTATTACTCCACATTGTTTCAATTATGCATGGGAAACATTAACTCTTTGATGTTGAGGTTTGTTTTTCCATTAAAGCGATTAGCTGTTAGCAGTAGTCCCTCAAGAAACATGATTGCAAAAATATATATATATAATTTCCAGCCAAAGTTGATCTTATTTGATATGTTAAAATAATGGTACAAATTCTAAGGAATGAGGCAGTGAACGTATGAAAGTATAACTACTGAGTAACTGCAGTTTTCCAATATAGAATTTGTTACAGCTACTTAATTTAAGATGTGATCAATCCTGTAAATAAGAGACATTTTGGAGSAGTTTGAGGCATGTTAATCTCTAGAATTTGATTTTTTTTAAAAAGAAAATACTTTGTTTTTTCCCTCCAGCATAATAGCTGTTTTAAGTAATCAAACCCACCAGCACCAAAGAGTTAACTGTCAGAATGTGTTTCATTTTCTACAAATGTCCATGTGGTGCATAGTCATCAGTGGAGAATTAGCAAAAGATATGTTTGCTTGTATACAGATAGTGTAATGTAATGCATCTAAGATGTATATTTAAAAGTTTTTATCTTGTAGGATTTTGTAGATTCAAATATAGGCTTAAAGTTTGACCATATGTATAGAACTTATAAGTAAGAGAAATGATTACTTACCCAAATGTGTAAATAGGTCTTTGTAAGACCAAGACCGAAGTCAATTTTTCTGTAAATTTTGCTGTGATAAATTGTACACTTTATGTGGCAGAAAAAGGATTAAGTTGCATACTAAAAGATAAAATTCATCTTACAGAAATAGTGAATCTGGGATAAAATGTCTTCGTTTGAAAAAGCGTCTAAACCTTTTTATATGCCATCCCTTGTTTAGTCAGTGTTAAAAGATAACTATTGTGGAAGTTCTATATTAGAACTGTCAGCTTTTACTTTTCATTTCATTAAGATCCTAGATTATGTTGTAAGAGTTTTATCTAAATAAAATTAATCACTGAAACTTGTACAGAATCTACCAAAATAATACAACAAATCTTTGCATTTATTTATGTAGAGATCAAATAGTGAAAATCTCTTGTTGCCTTGAAATCTACCAAAGTTTATTTTAATTGCTTTGTTCATCTTGAGTCTATTTTCTCCAATATGTTAATATTTCATGGAAACTTTATGCAGATTTGAAATCTGATTGGCCATATTGAAATATGAATTTTCTCTCCTTCTTTCCTCCATTATAGACAAAACAATTTGTCTTTTTGATTTCTGAAATGGTAGCAGGCATATGTGGTACACCAAAGCAAATGCTACACTAAATACTAAATGTAATAAGAATTTAAGATAACCTCTTCTGAGACTGCRTTACTTAGGTATTTCAGATACACATCTTCATCTGACCTACTGAAACAGAATGGTACCTTTTTTTCCTGTAACACATAAAGATGACTGAAATCAGATGGCGTTTGTGCAGTCTGTCGTGTTTTTGAAGTAATGTCTATCTTTAGAATATGCAGTTGCTTCAAAATAAAATTGCCTTTTGGTGAGCTGAAGCACAAAATTTTTACTTTCTAAAACCTGTGGCTTACCTGTTATAAACTACAAATGGGTTCATGCTGATCACCATCCCCTGAATATACTAACTATATTTGAAGGGATTTGTATAATCCCTTYGTGCATTTTTTCTTCCTTTAATTACATAGAACTTAATACCTACATGTTTCTCTTTCAGGAAGCTTTATAAAATCCAGTAAGTAAAGCATGATGGGACCGCTTGTTCCAGAATGCTGTAAATCAGCTCCATTATACAGTAAGTTATGAGAGTTAGACTGCACTTAGGCGTGTGTGTGTGTGTGTGTGTGTGTGTGCGCTTGAGTTTTTGAGGGGGAAATCTAAAGAGAAACAAAAGTTTTCCAGAATTTTAGAGTTCCTAATAGAGCTACTTCTGAGAGAAGAAGAAAATCTTCTATAAAAGCAGTATAAGAAATTTCAGTCTTTAAATCCTAGGAGGTATTTGGAACTGCAGAGAAAATACCATGGCTTAGAGGTTCCTATTCTTATTCCCCGGCTGCATTGGTGGGTTTTGTTCCTTTGTTAGGAATCAGATGTGTTCTATGTTCCAGCCAGTGCTTTCCCACTGAAAAAACATAGAATTTTATTGCCTTGATTCTCTTCTTTTTTTAGACTGTTTCACAGACTATTATAATTTACCCTCAAGATTGTTTTATTGAAAGATTAGTGGAAATATTTTTTGCCCTCCCTCTTAAATTCTGCGTTACCACTTAATGCAATTGTGCTTTCCCCTTATACTTGAAAGGAGCAGGAGCGCATGGTCCTCCTAGCTTTGGTTTAGCAGATGTTTCTTGAGGTAATGTAGCAGGATTCTAGTAAGGAATGGATTTGCAAACTTGGGATAAAGGAAGAAGCATTAGGACGTTCTGTTCTTCTCCGTGGATTCTCTCACTTTCTGTTCTTTGCTCATCCTCCATTATAAGCAAATTGAAGGAAGTAACTGGTTGCTTTTCGTAACTTCCTGTAGATGAATGTAATTTTCTTAAATTAAAATCTCTTGCATTAAACCAATTACAGTTGTACAGCTTTATATTTGTCACGTGGTAAAAAGGTTGTTTCTGCGCTGGTCATCACCAAACTCAGTGGCAGTTCCTGAATCTGAATTTCTTTATTCCTCCTTATTCATGTTCTTGATGGATGKTTTGCCTTAATAATAATACTAACACAGGCTACCTGGAAAATAAATACAGAGTAGTGACTGTTTAAGCTGAAGGAGCAGAATGGAAGATGCCTGCCTTGTAAGTGTTTCACATTATTACATACCTCCTGAGAGCTTTGATTTTAAATCTTGATGTCTTGTTAGTCCTGTTTTTCACAACATTACTGCCACATTATCATCATATAAAAGTTAAAGACTAATTCTTTTAACTTCTTTAAACAAGCATGTAAATTTGGCCTTTTCTCCCAAACAGTTCTAATATGGGAGGAGATCTAACTAGAATAAAGTTTTACTGTTTTTAGGTCATTGACTTGAAGAAAAAATATTAACATGTTTAGTATGGAGAAACTTTAATAAAATATGAAAATATCAGTACTAACAGCTTCATGCATTCTTTCAAATAGAAGAGTCTTTGTTTTATCTGTACATGCAAACCAAAGTAGTCTTTGTGTCAATACACTTTTTGTCAAAGACTTAAACAACAAAGAAACCCATATGTATGTATGTATACATACATACCACACACACGTGAAGATGCTAGCAATAAGGCTTGAGGAATTAAAAACATACTATGTATTTTTTTTCTTTCCAGTGAATTCCGGAGTTTGTTTGCCTTGCCTTGCCTCTCAGCTAGAAAATTCCTTATTTTCTTTCATAGAAAATAATATATTAGAATTACCAGCCTAATGATTCTTAAAGTAAGAGAAATTTTTATTCTCTTGTTTTGTGCTATGTTATGCCATTATATACTGCTGGATTTATTTGGAGCCTTGCAGAGCTTAAATATGGAAAACAAAAATGATGCATACAATTTGGCAGTATGCAATAAAATCAAAAGAATGAATAGCTACTTGCTTTTTATTTAAAGGAAAAAATGGTTTGCACAGAGCATGTTGTTTACAGCAACACTGAGTCTTGGACTATGGTATGCATTTGTCACAAGCTTATGAGTATGTTTTGCTTCAATTTCAGTATCTGAAAGCTTCAGATATCTAACTCTGAAATACATTGTTAATCCATAGTAGCAGTGTAAGTGTGTAAGAAATATACCTTTTGTTGGCTGGTTGTGTTGATGGTCTATTAAAAGGCCAATTTTGGCAAATTTATTCCATTTTGGGAGTTCAGCCAAGTTGCTAAAACTTTCAGAAACTTAGCCAAGCAGAAGAGAGTTGTATCAAGTGATTAAAGTCTTGTTTTTCGTGTAGGAAATAATTAGAAGAAGAAAACTGACAATTGTTTCATACTTAAAAAGGGGCATTTATCATTCAGTAAATGCCCACGTTTAACTAATTTGAGGTAATTCTTTGCGTTCTTACTGAGCTTGTGACATTGTTGGTTAAATCTAATTTCTTTTTTAAGTGATTGCAGATGTTATACGTCATCCTTGACTGCTGATAGTGAATTAATCTTTTCTCCACCCCTGTGTTAAGATTCCCATTAAGCAGCTCCTCACAGATTAGATGTTAAAATTAAAAGCATTTGCACACATGTTTCTGGCAATCTGTGCAAACTGCTTGTGAAAAGATTATACTTTCTTGGTCCCTGGTGGTCAGCTAATAAATATTACTGTGAATATTCACAGTAACACCAACAATGCTTGCTAACCCTCCTAAGCATGCAGATGGAAAACACCCTTTTTTGCTGTTTGCAGCCATTTATTTAAGTTCTTCTACACACTTTTTTTTCCTCATTCATTGGGAATTGTATACAACAAACACGCCTTTGAGAAAACATGATGCAGCTTTATTGCAGCTCAAAGCTCACATTCACGTGGAGTGTTACACCAAAAAGGAAGTCATCTTTTTTAATGTCTACTTCTACCAATTCTTTTTCCTCTTGCCACAGCAATATTTTCTTCCAGTGTGAATTTACAATATTTAGAGTTCCTCCTATAGCTATAAATGCATAGGAATTCTTTCCAAAGAAACCAGTGATGATATTTGCTGTTTTTCAAGACTAGGAAGTGTATTTTGAGATGTACCTAGCTGTTTGTGAGTATTCAGAGAAAAGCAAAAATAACTGCTATCATCTATGCAATATGCGAGTTTTTTGTTGGTTTTGCATCAAAACTTCAGCTTTGCAGAGCTGCACACTCCTGTGTGGTGAAAGAATCAAGTCATGTGAGACAGACCTCAAAATGATTTGAGAATATTGTACTTCTGAAATGTTAAATGTGAACTTTTTTCCTAGATTATCGGGGGAAAAAAGTGGAACAGCTGTACTGTGTTTCCAGTTTATTTCTAGGTTCTTTAAAAGCACATCTATGTATGTTCTACCATTTTCTAACCTGCTGTAGTACCAAAAAAGTTATTTACGTTCATTTTTGTCAGTATGTTTACTACTGCTGAGACGTGTGAAATGGATTGTTGTCATCTGCTTATTCCCAGAGAAATTTGCCTAGGGACTAAACACTTCCTTTTTAACAGCCTTATTGATACATGTTAGGCTTTGAGAAGACCATTCTTGTTGCTAAGAAAGCAGTGTCGCGTTTTAGTGTTAGTGATCAGTACTTAACATGACTGCTAAACTTGGCAGCAGCAGGGAGTTTTTGCATGTATATCACGTGGGAATTGCAATGAAAGAAATTGTATGTAGTTATTTGCCTGCAGTCTTTGACGGGGAGTGGACTAGAAATCGGTATTTCTTCACAACTCAGTCTATTTTGAAACKCTTGGAATTGACTGTTTGTTTGACTGAGAGAACCATTTGAAAAGCATCGGTAMGATGAGTAGAAAAGATTGCAATATTTGAGTTCAGATTTTATTAGAGGTTTGACAATGATTGGCAGAACATAGAAACCCTTTGCCATGTATGGCATTTCAACAAGCGCTGTCAGACTACTGGCTACTGAGCTGATCAGTAGTACYTGAGAGACAGAACAAACTACTGACCCATATCTTTTTTTATTTGCTAATATAGTAAGTTAATCTGAAACTTACTGCACCAACAACTTAAAAAGGGATTATGTAAAAGAAATGTAAACCTCAGAGCTGTCTAGATGCAGTTTGAACRTGATCCAGTATCATTAAGGTAAAGGAAATCATGGCAGTTCTTCTGTGCGGTTAACCATAAGTTTTTCATTTCCAACATCTGATGCAGCCTATGTTTCACACAATCGAGTTGCAAAACATTAGTATATGGCTAGATTTTGGGAACAGCCCAAAAAGCATTTATAGATTTGAGGCAGCTAGGCAATATTTCTTTTATATTGTTATGAAATGGTAGCTATTTATTATCCATCACTGTAGCACAGCCACTTCATATATAGTGTTTGGAATATTTATTAGTTCCAGGAGCCAGGGAAAAGAACCATATAACACAAAATGCTGTGCATTTCATTGTTGGGCGTGCTAAGGCTTTGAGAATTTATGAGTACCAGCCAGAGAGACAGTCTGGGGCAGTAGTGCTGCAGAATCCCATGTTAAGTTTGGCAGAGGCAACTAGTTTTTACATTGCTAAGGGACCTTCTAGTACTCTTGAGTCCATGTGGTCCCTGAACACTAACCATAGTATTATGAATAAAAGTGTATTTAGCTTAAGTAACTAAATGGCAACTGGAAGTAAATAAAACAACAGCAAGAGGTAGTAGGAGTTTTAGGCAGGTAAGCCTAGTTGGGTAAGAGTTCCTAAGTAGGAACAGTGCAGAATGGATAGTTCAACCCATGCAAAAGGTATGAGCTGCAAACATTCCTACTCAAGGGAATTTATAAGGACCATAASAGTGATCCTGAATGCTTTTAGATGCAGGTGTCTGAGAAACTGCATATAGGAAGGGAAATGAAGGACTGGGCATTCAGCGGCTCATGGAGGAGAGCCTACCATGTGAAAATGTTGGTTGTAAAACTGACGTCTATGTAAGAATGTTTGTSTGCCTCTTGCAACAGTTTTCTCTAATGTTGTAAGGTATTAAATGCTCTGTCTTGAGTGAAGCTTTTGCTCATAATCAATGGGTGTTTTTGAGTTAAAAGCAGTCACTGAAGTGGTTCTGATTCAGCTGTGTATTTCAGTTTACATGGAATGCCATGGATCCAACACTAAATCGTATCAGGAGCAAAAAGAGCAAAGGAAATAACTTCAGTGGAGGATTAGAGCACTGAAAAACATCTATCAAAACTGAAACTTTTTCTGGAAATACAATTGGAAAATATTTAGACTGCACTTTGCTCTGTGTGCTCAAGTAGCGAGTGCCAATAAAAATGAAGACAAACAGAAGATTGCCTTATTTTTGACAATAGGAAAAGCAGCAGATGTGTTTAAGAGTTTTCAGTTAACTTAGAGGAGGCTTATTATGAAACAACAAGAATTTGAGGAGTACAGCACTGTAAATAAAAAGAATGAGTCATAGCTAGACTTGCCAGATCTGTCTGGACCCAAACCCAGACTCCAAATAGCATACCAACTGTGGAGTACTCTGGATTACGGACCTATGGAATGCCACCTGCAGGCAAAGGTCACGTAGGTGGTAGACCTCTATCTTTATGGGGCTTCAACAGGACGACGACTGTGGCATCCTGCCCAGAACCTGCTTGGAATGGGAATTCAGGGAGCCCCCAGCACTCTGGCTGAAGTGTTCCTTCCCCTGAGCTCAACCAGTTGCTTCAACTTCCTTGTCCTGGCGCCTTTAGTAGTAGGATGCTTTACAAGCAACTTGAAACCTGCAGTGCRCCAGCTAAATGTGGCTGGTAAAGCYAGTTGCAAGAGAGAAGTGTTCCATTAGAAACTAAGATGGAAAAGGAAACATCAGAAAATAATGCAACTAATCAAAACCTTGAAGGACCATACCTTTCAGTTTGGTAGGTGTAAACAAAACCCTGGTGTGAGACCAGACTGTGACTGAATCCAGCCTATAGCTCACAGAATGAAGGATAYGTCTGCTTTGTCTCAGCACGTGGTCTTGACTTTGTGCTTGGTGCTTTGTCTTCCAGTTGCTCCCAGTACCTTTGCATCCATGTTTGACACCAAAAATTCAATGCAGAGGAGATGGATTGGTGCTTAAAATTTTCATTTCAAAAAGCAGTCAAATTTGCCATCTAGGGCCTTCCCTCCTTCCCTCCCTTTGTCTCCTGAAGGTATCTCAGGAGACTGCCTGACTGCATGTTTCAGTGCCAAGATCTGTGGGAATAACCAAGCCTCACTATATCTTATGTGGTCACTTCTTGGGGCTGCAAAAGAGGCCCACACAGGCTATAGACTAAATCCTATTTGGGAAAAAAAAAAAAAAAAAAAAAAAAAAAAGCTTTTGCTGGGAAAATTTCCTGCTCACTAGTCCTAGGTGATAGTTAGTAGATGACTGGAGCCCATTTCAGTTCCATAGAATAGAAGAGTAAATTTAGAAATAAGAAATCTGTATATCATGGATCACAGCTGGCTTTCTGAGACACCTGGTTGAAAATCTCAAAGTATATGTCTAAGAGACCAACCTTAAACCCACTGGAGCCTCAAAGCCAGATTACAGTGCCTACAGCTGCATGGAAATTGGGGACAATAAGAAGAAGCCCAAGCTTCATACGTGATAGAGCCCCCAGAAGCTCCCTAATGGATTGTCCAGGAACAAGTCAGAGCTCTGAGTGTTTCATCAACACACTCCTGTTAATGAGCAGTCTAGAAATCGGGACATATTCTGCTGAATTCTTCTTATAGTAAGGGAACCAGAAGGACTAACGATATCATGGATGTCGAACATGCTCAGTAATTGCATCGTGACGTTTTCCAGTTTCAGTTCTTTAACCATTCCTAAAATACTGTTTTGATCACTTCTGAGCATCAAGATTGTGTTTTTACAAAACGATTGTAACTGCAAAATCTCTGCCATTACTTGCGTGCGTGAAGCTTTCCCTCTTACCACATTGCAGCTTGGGTTTTTTTTTAGCAGCATTTGACAAAATTGATGTTTTTGAGTATCTTTGGGGAATCTTAGTAGATTTTATTGTCTGGATCTCCRTTGCCTGCATACTCCCCAACTCCTTCAGAAAGCCCCAGTGGATTTGTGAGATACGACTTCCTGTTATGATAGTCACAGCAACCTTTCTTTAGCTAACAGTGGGCTTGGGTTTAATAATTGAGTTTTGAATTATCATTTCTACCAATTTGTCTCATATAGTGGATTTACTGTTCTGAATTTTATTAAGCAGTACATGGAAACCTTTTTAAAACAGTGTCTTTCTTGGTACTGTCTGTTCTTCTAGCACTAAGGCAATTTTMTGAGCAGTTACCCTTAACAGTAAATAATTCAGCTGTTCCATACCTTCACATTTAATTCAGTTACAACACTTTGGATTCATTTGAAATTTAGAAATTAATAAGTTGTTACACTTCATTTTGTTGATTTGTTCTACAACCTTTTCTGCTGACACTTCAATTTTAGGCAGATCATCCTGTGTATCATCTTAGAAGAAGAAGAAGAAAATCCACTAAGGAAACCTCCTGAAGTTTCTTTAGCAAATGTAGATGAAGAAGAATCACTTAGTTTTCTGCTGTGATTTTATCTTTTTTTTAAGCACTATTTTTATACCTTGTTCATCTGTTGGCTTTGCAGACTGTTTGGCAGTTTTCCTGCTCTTGATGTGTTTGCAAAAGAATTTATTATTAGCTTTTATGCCTCTTACAATTTGTTTCTCAAACTCTTTCTTGGCCTGTTTTCTTGTCTTCTTACATTTAACCTGTCAGAGKTTGGGTTCTTTTCTATTTTCCTCATYTGGCACAACTTCAGCTTCTTGAGTTTTGCTCTCTTTAAAAGTGGACAAAATGGGAACTGATTGCTTTATCAGGCTCCAGCTATGGGGGCTGCAGCAGTACAGTGTGCCTCTATTGGGAGAAGTGTCCAGAGAGAGTCCAAATTAGCCCTTCCCTGGCATGCTCTTATATTCATCTAAAAGAAAGTTATATAAGGCGCACAACCCTGGGAAACAGATAGGAAGGGAACCAAAAATGTACACAGCCTTGCTGATTGTTTTATGGGAAAAAGAAGCCATGAGACTTTGCTTGTRTGTATACCTATAAGAATGAAACTCATATTTAAAAAGTGAATGTTTTCCACTGCTTGGAAGGAGCGAAGCTCTGGAAGAGAGGGCTGATGTCAAATATTTTTCTACTCTGGGTGCATCAGCAGGGTTCTGGCAGGTGCCCTTGCAAAAATAGTACGCATACTTGTGAACACTCAAACATCCCCTTTGGGAGAACTTGTTTGAGTTTGTTCTGAACCTGAAGTGTTTTAATGGAAATGCAGAATATGCTTGATGCTAGAGAGAGTGGTGTTTTGCTCTGTCTAAAAGCAAATTGCTGAAGYGAACTAAAAGAAGCATTAAAAAAAAGAAAGGATGCTGAACTAACTTTAAAAACCCTGTCAAAATACAAATTCTATGCSTTGGAGATAACGTGTGTTTGGAGAGGAGGGAGCACAGCAGATGCAGGTAGAACGCAGCAAGACCGGTGCTTTAGCAGCACGTGTGACCCAGCAGGACCAGGAAGGCTACCAGGTTGATTTGGAAGGGTGAATTCCTGTTTCCAGGCAGCTGCTMTAACACGCATCCTGAGGCTGTTGTGAGCAGACGTGGCATGGTGCGCAGGTTCATAAAGAACCTGAGAAACTGCAAAAAAAGGCTAGAATCTTGAGAGAGTTAAGGACAAAATTAAGTTTTCTGTGAATATTTCTAATGAAGCTTTTGGTATATCTAACTGGTTATAATTGGAGGCCGATGGCCTATGTGCCACAGGCACTTGCAAACAYTGATTGTTAGTTTGCTCAAATAAAGAAATAGACTTTAGCCTTAGCCCAGGGCTATTAAGAGTTTTATGGAATTATTTTTAGCCATGCTGTCTAGAGTGTTTGACAAAAACACAGGGGAGAAAAGATACGTCAATCTTATAAAATAAACAAAAAATGAATGAAAATTTCTGTTTTAAGGCAAAACATGACCTGTGGTTACCAGAGCTATGCTCAGGGTGAGATTGAACAGAAAGAAAGCAAAAGTATTGAGAGAGAGGCTGAGACATTGCATTTTCAGATACCAATAGCAACTTGAAGAGATCTCTGAGTTCTCGAGAAGATATTTTGACTTTAGGTACAGGATGATGTTCTATACACTTTTTACAGAAATAGAGTTTTTAGATGATACATGAAGGTCATTGAAGGATTGAAAAATCAAAGAGAAAAGCTGGGGWTGTTCTATACTGTAGCAAAATAATAATGCTGAGGAACCTGTTACAGCTTGTCACATGCACAAAAAATGTTGTGGAAGACCTGTATTTTTCTTAGGGGAAAYAATCAAAATCTTTTAGATTGCTTATTTGCTTTACTTCTGGGGGGGGGGGAATGAACCAAAGCTAGTTATTCTTGGAAGAATACTAGTCTTATCTTTCTCAGCCTTCCTAGAAGCCTACAGCWAAACAGGTGATTGTGAGTGTCAAACTTGATCTTGCTAAAGATAACGTACCTGACATAGTTCTGTCTTACAGCAGATGCAGTGCGGTGGGCATAGGTTTAAGCTTTTGGATTAAGGTGTGTACCTTCTAGATCCTATTATCCCTCATTTCACGGAGTTGATGAACATGTTTTCAAAATAATAAAGCACAATTAGATACCTGATCCATGTTTAATGCTTACATTTCAGAATAGAGCCAGCGGTGCCTGGGTTTTCCACTGATTAATCTTGTTCTAAAGGAAAACGTGCTATTAGAAATCGGTGTCACACCACGCCAACTGGTGTCACACAGTCACCACAGGTATGTAAAYGTATAAAGAGCTGGATGAGGTAAAACAAAAACTTAACTCATCTGGTCCGTGTAATTGGGTGCTTGGAGAACATCTGCCACATCACTAAGATGTCACTCTGCTTATCGTTCCGGGGAAGCAGTGATAGCCGCAGTGGCAGAACTGCATCAGATAGTGTGGTTAACCCCAAGGAATGCGTGCGTCGAACAGATGGGTGACATCCCCGTACAGGAGGGAAGGCAGGGATGCTGGATTGCCTCTTTTCCCCCACGGATATCTCCCACAGGTGGTAACTGCAGCACACTGAGACTGCTGAGCCCCAGGAGACAGCACAACAGGAACTGCTACATTTCCTCCTCCTTAACAACAGCAGTGCAACCTGAGGATCAACCCAGCACAGCGTGGCATCTCAGACTCTACAATTCCCAGTAGGTTTTTGTTAGAAGATTAGCTCTGATTTTTAAAAATTCTGTATTACATTCATTTTGGCTGCTAATTCTTGCTTGTGTTATGTTTGACTGGAAAATAAAATATGTGGAGAATTGTGCCACCTCAAGGTGGCAAATAGAATTCGGGCACTGAAAGAAGCAGACCTCTGCTTGATAACACAAGGTAATTTGCCCTCAGAAAAAAAGAGGGAACACTCCCCAAATACTAGAAGTTTGCAATGGAGATACTGTCCTTGGAGATGGAAGAAACAAGCCCAACCCTTTTCAGGCAGAACTAGGGTTTGACACCAAACTCCCATGTGCTTAGTGAGTATGCTATTCATGCGGCAGTAGGGTGAGATGCGTGTATTTCAGATTGTCGCTTTAATGTGTTATATTGCCACATGGCAGTATAAAAAGCTTACTTTTTTTGGCAATCTCCAAGAACACTTAGCTCAACCTTTAGCGTTTGGAGAAAGCCACACCTGTGAATGTCATGGAGCTTAGGTGCTGTCAAAATGCAATTGTTTCTGCAAACGTTCAGCAGTTATAAGTGATTTACCAGTTTTTTGGGGTAGGAAATCTGRCTCCATAAGGTTTGATGGCAGCAAAATGGATGTTATAAGCATCTGAATTTGGGACATTTCCCCTTAGAGTGTCAGTTAATGGCTAAGTCTTCCTGTGAACTTGGGTCTGCATGACTATATAAGACGACGTCTATGACTTGTCACTTTTCAGTTACTTTGGGCTTGCACAGTGATCACCATACACACATACGTAATTTAATTCTGCTCCCTCGGTTCGACAACGTTCATGGGAATATTCGGAGAGGGTCAACTTTAATAAAAAGGGCAAGGACGTCTAAGAAGGCTGTTTGGAAAATACAGTTCTGGAGAAGGGTAAGTAAAATATCAGATTTTTWAAAAAAGGAGATGAAGTGTTATAAAAATTAATAGGTGAAGACTTGTTCTTGTGAAGCACACTTTTTGTTCGTAAATGTTGGGTGCAATTATCTCTTACTTTGTTTCCTGATCTAAATAAAACTTCCATCCCAGCATTCRGAACCTGTTAGTTTATGTTTTAGAGTACTGAGGATCCCCATTAACTGAGTGTCCTGCATTATCTGCAGGAGCRTGGGGCAATTTGTGCGCTCTGTCGTCTGGTCCGAAGAGGGTAGAAATAAGGTTACACTCCGTAGCTTGTGCCCTTATGATTATTTATTATACAGTTTTCAAAATCCAGGTCTTGAACATAGTTAGACCTGTAGTTTCAACCCTAGCTATGCACAAAGCAAACTTTTGAGAGCATGTTCAGCTGCTTAACAGAACCCCATTYTGAACTTAGAACTAGTCTGTAGCTCTTCGTTAATGTGAAGGAAGAAGTCAAGACARTCTGAGTAAACTAGTGGATTTTAGAACACAGGGGAACAGTTGACWGTTAAAGTGAAAGAGCTGCTCCACCTGAAGTCTAGCCACCATCCTAAGCATAAACGGTGAAGGCGTCAGCAGATGGTGTTGAAAGATATGTTGAATTGTCTGTGTTTTTATAGGGTGAACAAAACCTTTGTATACCACAAGTGTCTTCCTTTTGTGCAACTCTTCATATCAAAGGGAGCTATAAGAAGGAGATGGCTATATGTCATTATGATCACAGTTACAGGAAGGTAGTGCAGAAATTTCACTTAGCTGTAACATCAAATCCTTTTATTCAAGGGGAAAAAAAAGGAGAAAAAAATCACCACATTCTAAACTAGGCCAAGTTGTGGTTTGGTACACTTTTTGTACGCTGGGTTTTATCCACCCCAGCTGTCAGATGGAGACAGGAAAAATCAAAACATTTGTGCAGTATTCCTTTTAAAGGAGCTGCTTAGGTGGTCAAGTCTGGATACACCTCCTGTCTTCAGTGCCTAGTGCACATCTGCCAATTGGCTGATGAATAAAATTCTTTAGCTGGAGGCAATTCTTTGGGAGCAGACTTGGGAACTGCATCCACACGATGTGAAACTGCCTCCATAAGGTGCTTTTAGCAATGAGGCTGCTCATTGCTAACCTCTTCCACAGTGACATTTGCCCAGTCTTTGCTTTCCATCTTTTATCTGTTTTCTGACCCATGACAAAACTTTTCTCTCACAGCATGCCCAGTTAGCATCTTCAGCAGTCTCTTGTGTGCAGTTTCTTAAGCCTTTGGGAGCTCTATTTAAAACGAGTGATTCAGTTCTTGTTTAGCTGCAGAGGTACTGACATGGTTCAAAGAACTCTAGGAGAGTGTTCAGTTTTCCAGGCAATGCAAGTGAGGTAAGCAAGTCACTAAGACACAAACCAGCAAAATGGCACTGAGCTTCTGGTGCTGTAATTTTTTTGAAAAATCATTTGGACAATTGCAGCCAGTTACTGAGGTACTGAGGTCTGGCATTTCCTATTGGCATCAATGTAGCTTGGTGTTTGGAGGCCTGAAACAGCTAAATCTTTGTATCTAAAGCCAGATACCCACACTTAGAGGCCACTTTTACAACTATCTGTTACAACATCTGTTTCTCCACTTGCAATGTAGAGATGTATGATAGATTTTATCTTACTGGACCTTCCACTTTAGGAGGAGAAGAGCTTCCTCAGATGGAAGACTTCAAGAAAATCAAAGTCTTCATTTTATGTCTCTACTTAATTTCAGTGTTCATTGTTGGATCTAACATGATCTTTGCAGCATCTGATTGCTTACCTCTCACATCTAATAAATGTCCTGATTGACCTACTAAAGCTCTGCCTGTGGCAAAATTGCAAAACACCTGAAAAAGTACTTTATTTCCTTCTTTTTCAGTCATAACTGGAGATCTGCAATATATGCGTTTCCTGAGAAATATTCTGTTTCACAGACTGCTCCCTTAAGTGTGGGGTCAGCTCAAAAAGGGTCAGTGTTTTCAGACAAAGCATTTGCTTTCGTTTGAATGTTTAATTTGTTTATTCCTGTTTTCAAATAATCTCCAAGCTATATAGTTCCCGTAGTTGTGATTGTCATGAATTCAAGTTATTCACCTCCCGAGGGCCAGAGCTTTCATCAGTATGCCCTTGGCACGAAGCAGCAAGCATTGCATATTCATTGTCCGAGACACTGGCTAGAGGGGCCCAAAAAAGCTTGACTTTTTTTTTTTTTTTTTTTTTTTTTTTTTTTTTTTGTTCTCAGAGCAAGGAAAACAATCCCTTCCCTTCTCCGGTCCCTTGATAAGTGTTTCTGTCCAATAACGGTGCTCTCTGCTCTGAGGCGTATTTAACTGTGAAGTTTGCAGCGGGAGAGGCTTTCCTTCAAGCTGTTAGTGCTTTATCCTGGCAGGCTCCTCGAGATTGTTGTGAGGAGTCTAGCCAGTTGGTGAGCTTTGTAATCTAAACCAGCTGTCCCCAGGCTGAGGCCCCCATTTGCATTGTTTAACATACTTAGAAAATGAAGTGTTCATTTTTAACATTCCTCCTCCAATTGGTTTAATGCTGAATTACAGAAGAGAACTAAGCAAAACCAGGTGCTTTCTCTGTATTCTCTCCAGTGTCTGAGGAGGTACAGACTCCTGATCTTCTCCATTACTTGCTATTTCATTCTTTGGACTATAAATGACGGAGGAACTGAAGTGCTAGCAGAGGGTAATGTTTGGAAACACTTTCTAGTTATTCATCAGCACAGACTCTGGTTTTTTTCCACCTTTCCTCAACGGTTTTGGACATGCAAGGATTAAAAAGGTAAGTGCTATGCATGAAACTTCTTTACTTACAGAAGGGAAACCTACTTGTGGAAAATATCTGTGGCGAGGATTCAGTATGCCAATCCACTTGCTAAAGCCATTTGCAAAGAGACGGGATCTTAATGGTCAGAGGTGGGGAAAGATAATCTGTCTGTTATAAAAGCTGTGCTCTCTCTTAACGATTTCCTTCTCGATCTATGCTTTTATCCTACGCTTTAGGAGCCTCAACATCTGCAGGAGTACTGAATTGCAACAGCAAACCATCCCACTGGCTACAGTAATTGATTTAAAGTTAATTAGTTACTATTGCAATACTTAATTACTAATTTAAAATATTTTGCCTGCTAGGCAGGCTACTGTGACCAGCTGAAAACAGTGTTGATAGGTTGTGCTGCATGTCTGTTAATAATTCTCAGGGGGATCTGAGATCAGAAGTAATGGGTAAATTGCAATGGTGGCTGCAGACAGAACACGTATGAGGCAATAAGGTCACCCTCCCACAAACCAAGAGGAAAGAATACATCATCCTCTAACAGCTGAAACTAAAAACCGTATACGAAAGTAAGAGTTTTGCCTGCAGTAAGTCTATAGTGGATTTTGTTAGCGTGTACTGCTCTACAGTAATGTAAAATGTAGCCCTGTTGCTAGGTATGTTAACGCTCAGCTATAACCTGTTTTATTTCCTTCTAGTGCCGTTCTTGCCATACGCAAAGTGAGTATGCAGTCGTTTTATCCAGTGCATACTTTAAACAAACCTTCAGAAAGATTCAAGGAATTAATAAATGAAGTGCAAGCCTAAATGGATAATATTGTACTTTGAATGCTTTGCATCTGATTGTAAGGAAGGGTCTGTGTAGAATTTGGCTGTCCTTGTCACTCAGAAGTTGCCAGACAAGCACAGGCTGTCCCCACAGCACCATGAACAACCATCTTAGGGATCTGTTTGCTTTTCAGAGCTTGTGCCTATCTCCACATTAAAAACACACCGTGTTCAAATGTATCCGTTACTGCTTGGGAGTAGTTTTGTCTAATACGTTTGTGGTCTTGTTCAGCAGCTCAGTTTGCACTGGAAATCAGAGACAGCTTTAAGAGAGAAAGTTGGCAGCTCGCTTGGGTAGCAGAACTAAGGCTACCTAAACTATGCCTTGCTTCCTGTACTGGTTTTGTGGGAAATATACTGTATATAATTGCCATTCAGAACTAGAATCCAAGACAAGCAAGTTGTAGGTTTAATTGTATTGAGAAGAAATTCTATATAAGGCATCAGCAAAACACCAGAATCCATAGTGCATAGAAAATAAATACATTTCATTTTGTTCTTTCCTGATCTTCTGTCCATTAATAGATATTTGGGGCAGTTGGTTGACCAGAGAATTTTATTCTCTAGGAAAAGAATTCTAGGTATATCCACAGAGCTCCGTTAGTGAGGGATCCTACTATTCTTTCAGTTGCAGTGAAGAAACCCAGTAAGTCCCACTAGATCCTGAGATGATATAACTGGGGAAGGCCCCATTGAAGATAGCAGCTTCTAGTAGCTGATGACCTGGCACACTATGTCTACTTGTAGAGCAAAATATTACTCAAGAGTGAGTAAAGGGACAGAATCTGGCCCTAAAAAATGGATTAATCTCAAGTGTAGTCTCCTGGGGATGAAATGCGGTTTAGCGGTTAGAGCAACTGGCTTGGATTCAGGACCTCCTGCATGACATGTCTGCAGCCCTGCCAATGAGTTGCACTGTGAGCTTAGGCAGGGCCTGTGCTCTGGTTTACCCATCTGTAAAATGTGCATTATGTGCATGAAAAACTTTGATATTCTCAAAGGAAAGGTATCAGAGAGAGGCAGAAATGTTTTACTGAATGTTACGCACTTGTTCATTGAACACCTGCTGTATCGGGTGTCATTAAAAAACAGATTAGTTAATAGACATGTATCATCTGATTTTGATCCCACTCACTTAAACCATAGTAGGATTAGCAATTTTGAGGTCTGAATCTGGCCCATGGATTTAATATTCTCTCTCTAGAGGTCAAATTTATGTTAACAAAACTCTGGAATGCACTGAAGTTTTGCTAGAGATACATTTTTTTTTCTTGTATATTTAATTCTGTACAACAAGCCCGCATATCAAAAGATTTTCAGCCTATTTTCTATGCACATTACAGGATACTGACCGCTTTCACACTGGCCGTCTGCCTTACGAGCCCTGGAAAAGCACAGGTGAGAGGTGCATACAGAGATCCGTGAACTGTTTTATACCGAAGTGCAATAGGCACAAGACTTATCTGGCTAGCAGGTGAATAGGAAGCTCTGTGGTCTGGGGTTTTCACGAAGAGGAAGCTCTGTGGTCTAAGGGTTTAAAGGGGAGGAGTTGGAGCCAACGGGATCCTGGAGTTGAACACGGGCTGAGCTTATTGACTCATCCTTGCCAACTCAGCAAAATATCCCTGTAGAAACCTGGACCTCACTGAAAAGCTGATTCTGCCTCTGAACTGAACGCTTCTGAGAAAGTGAATAGAAAAAAGCCATCCCATAGGAGCCAGGACAGCTCAGCTCTGTGGTGGAGAACATCCATGTTTTGAACACTTACTGACCAAACATTTTCGGTGTGTAGCAATCCTGTAGAGTTGTGTCCTAAGCCGTTTTACTTTGGACTGCAAGTCTGATGACTGCATCTTAGTCTTCATTTCAGTTCCTATCCCAAGCCATTTCTGTTCGAGAGGCAGGGCTTTTGAGGGTGGAAGGAAGTAGAACAGTCCAGTTCTTGAAATAGCAGAAGCATTAGTTCTTTGTGTTCCTGGGCACCAAGTAGACTTTAAATTAGGAAAAACAGTTCCCAAAGGCATGTTAAGCTTGGATCCTACTTGATAATTCAGATATGCTCAATGTCCAGAGTTGTGTTTCTAAATACCTTTTCCAAAAGGCTTTGAAACATAGTTGGTTTTTTCCGTTACATTGATAAATTCCTGCACATGGCTTGCTTATTGCTATTTTTGTGAGCTTTAGTTCTAGATGGGAAATGCTTTTCACGCCCCTGGAGAATTTTTGCGAAGTCTTCAAGGTTTTGCTTTTATAATTTAAATAATATTATTTCCATTCTGATTTTTATAAAAACATTTTTTTACTGTAAGCTAATTTAAAAGGCAAAGCAGAAAGCTACTTGAAAGCAAAGAGATAGCAACAATTTTTTCCTGAAGACATTGAAACAGATCATTTCAACAATATTGGAATCTTTTCTGAATGAAGTTCTAGAAAATTGTTGATACAGATTTTACACCAGTTTCAGTGTTTCTAAATCATCATTTACTATCAAAAAAAAAAAAAAAAAGAAATTGTTTTGTTAAAAACTATCTCAGCTAGCCTAAATGTAGTGTATAAGGCACAGCACAGAAGAGAGGAAAAGATGTAATATGTACATTCTTTACAACATGGGGCTGATTATAGTTTCTACTACCAGAATACCTTGGCCTCCACTACATGATACCAAACATCTCATAATGCCAAAATAAATGAAGGCAGAACTCCCTCCCACGTGTTTGATGCTTCTAGCAGTAGTTTTGTGTGTTCATATGTGCAAATGACAGGCACACTCCAAACAGTGCCGTATGTTTCGTTCCGTGTCCCCTCCCTGGTTCCTCCAGCAGTCCCTTCCACCGCCTCATCCACTTCACATTGTCTCCCATCTACAATTTATTACTTTCCACACACGCAAAGTGCTTTACCCATTGATTTCTTCCACAAAGTCCAAAATAAGTGTATTTATCACTTACCAAAAGAAAAAAGAAGGGGGACGAAGAACCTTGAATCCACTCCATCCCTCTGCTCTGTTACTTCAGTGCTTTGTGTTTTCTGGATAGCTCTGGCTTACATTCCTCAGTAAAACCCATTTATTGGCAGGGTCCTATGCTTGTGTCAACTGCTTGGCCCATTGCTAAATAACTGGAGACCCAGTCAAAAACTAGGGAGAGCAGGAGATCATTTTACTGGGCTTTGAAACATTCTCCACTGGGATTGCCACCATTTCAGAAGTGCTGGGGGTCACTCATTAGGTGCTGAAGACCCCAGGTTCCAGCCCTGATAATGAGCAACTAAGATACAAGCAAGGCCTTCAGTCATCTTACGTGCCTAAAGCGTTTGTCATGTAAACATTTACCCTCTAAAAATCAAAAGGTTTGGTATAAGTGAAAAGCCTTACTTTTATTGTGTGTGTTGTAACTATGGCTTCAATTCAGTCAGACAGAGAACTTGTTACAAATTATGTACTGAATTGTCTATGCATGGAGTTGTAGAGCCTGTTACTCAGAAAAGCTAGCTAGCATCTTTGCACTGAGCGTCTTTGTTGTGGCAAAAACAAGACCCAAAACCAGAAGAGCGTGACCGCTTTGTTAACCCCCGGTAAGGAGCCCGCAGCACATTTTGCGTTAGCCCAGTCGGGACCACTGTCCTGACGCTGTCACCACCCGAGGGAATCCGCTTTTGAGTCAAGGGACTGGCGTGTCTGCCGACGGTCTCAGGTTCATGCCTTGCTCTCTGTCCTGTGGGGAAGGGCCCCTATTCTGATGCAGTGTATAGCACTGAGCAAAATGCACTACCTTGTAATAAGCCAAATGACTGTTTGACTCTGCAGCCCTCTCGTTTCACAGTCACTGAGTGTCCTCTCTTCTTTTTTTCTGTTTTTAGCAGCAATGCACTAATGGGTTTGACCTGGACCGTGCCTCTGGGCAATGTTTAGGTAGGATTTTAACTCAATCAATGGATTTAAAYTGGGGTTCAAAACCCCTGACTCTAYTGAGTTAATKTTGTGCCACTGTTAGTATGTTTTGACTGTAGAGAAAAAGTTCTCATTATATGACAACTATGTGTGTGTATATATACGTGTGTGTGTGTGTATTTACATAGCTCAAGTATGTACCTATCTTTGATATTACTGAGCTACTAATTGGCTGTCAGTGCTTTTCAAATAACGATGACACATTCAGCTGTGTTTGGGAGCTCGGCCCGGCTGCCAATAACAAGTGCTGTTAACTCTCCTTCTTTCTCCTCCAAACTCAAGATTTGCTGTCTTTGAACGGCAGCCTCCATCTGGAGGCCACAGATAGATAAAGTCTATCCCCGTTGAGCAGTCAGAATCCAAGTTAATTGTTGATTAATTGCTGATTAATAAGGGGAAACATGTGCTTAGTCATGTAGCATCTTTTTATCAATAAATGTAAAGGGAGGCTTTAAGTCTCCAGGGCAGCATGCTCCGCATGCATTAAAGCTACTCAAAACAATCAGGAGAAAAACAGCAACAGACGGCTTGCCCTGTCGTTGCAGCTTAGTATTTCTGTGCTCTGAGAACCAAACAAATTCTCAGCTTGGCTAAACTGTATGTATCTTTCTGCATTTAATTCAACAACAACAATCYTGATCGGAACAAGAAAGACCTGAACCAGGTCCCCAGATCTGAACATCCCTAAGCTTTTCTATAGGAGGGAACTTGGGAGTTCCAAAGCAGGATCCAAGTTTCACAGCTGGGCAAACCAAACCACCAGTGTTTGAAATCCTGATATGCATGTTGTGGTTTGGACAGGCCCACTAGCAGGAACAGGCGGTAGCATGCTGTAGCCATGTGTAAATCAGTGTTTAAACYGAACATTTATAGAACAGCAAAGCAGGCTTTCCCCTCTTCCCCTACTCTCTAATGCTGATGTAAAACAAGTAGAACATAGGAGCTGAATGTATGGGATTTTTCCTGTTTTAATGTGATTTAACTACAAAGWGAGAATCATAAGGAAGGATTAGCTTTTCCTTACAAACAAGGTACCAAAGTTTTAGCAAAGTCTCAAGTAAAACATATGTGACCTCTTTTTGGATGGGTCACATTAAGAAGCAATCACTGATTTAACTTTTGCGATCTCCTTCCAGATATTGACGAGTGTCGGACTATTCCTGAGGCCTGTAGAGGAGATATGGTGTGTGTCAACCAGAATGGTGGCTATTTATGCGTACCCCGAACAAACCCAGTGTATCGATCACCATATCTGAATCCTTATTCAAATATTTATCCACCGCCCCCAGCACCAGGCGCAGTTCCTAACTACCCTACTGTTACAAGACCKCTGATCTGTCGATTTGGTTATCAGTTGGATGAAAACAATCAGTGTGCTGGTAAGTGCTGGAAAACTTTATTCTAGACTTCCATTTATATTATAGCATGTATGACATTGTGGAAACTGTTGTTCTGTATTGTCCTTTAGTTATTCTTTTGCCACTCAAGCCTGGTAATTTGAAGTTCTGTTCTTTAAAGGTTGTGAGTTGTACATTTCATATATTCTTCAGTGTACGCTGAAACATGTTTTAGCCTCTTCATTTAATCAGGAAACCTATCTTTATGAGAAGAGTAATCTTTTTATGGTAGCCCTCCCATAGCATGTGTTTTGTCAGTACATCAGAAACATGCCTTATGTTTGTGATTCTGACCTTGACAGAGAGCATGGCCCTACACTTGAAGCATTAGTCCGGGATTGTGGAAACCTTAATTCAATTCTTGGCCTTTCGTGACCTCGTTCAGATTTCTTGATTTCGGTATTCCTCCTGTAAATGATATAAATAAGAGTTGTTTTTCTTTGCTTTGCTTTCTTGACTTAGACTATAAGCTCTTTGGAGCACATACTTTGCTTGTCTGGAGAGAAGAACAYAAATGTTAGCACTAACCATTGCTTTAACAACTATAGATAATGGCTTTTGATAATGTCAAATTATGAAGAAATGGAGAGAGATTTTCTGAACTAAATTAATGGAAATTCCACTGGCCAAAATATTTATTTTGGATACAGGATACCAGAATCAAATTAATTGCTGATGACTGCTCAGAGTAGATCCAGGAGATGGATCTCGTAGTTCTACCACAAAGTTCATGTAAAACCACTGTTCATTTGGTATCTCAGTTGTCCTAATGATAAAGTAAATATGTTATCTGTTATTTATCCAGTTTGTTTCAGAGTTTTTATCAAAATCTTTATTGACCCTGAACTGTTCTTTGACAAAAAATAAAATGCATCCCAAAACACAGAAAATAGGTGCTTTCARTGGAGAATTTTCGGTTTCCATTGACTAAAGAACTGCATTTGACTCAAAACATTTCTTTATGGAGAGCAGCTGCAGCACAACACAAGAGCTATAACTGAGCTGTCTTTTGGGCTGATTCTGCCCTCTTGTCTAGCATTTCTAGCAGGACTTTGTTCGAGATGATGCATTTCATTTTCTTCCCTGGTGAGGAGACTATGATCCATCACGGAAGATATGGGAGTTCAGATTTAAATTCAGCYACTTTTGGACACATTTTTCTATATTTTAATTATTGCCATTATTATGTTCCAAGGTGATTAAAATGGTATTTTCTAACCAGTACTAGTATTGATGTACACTGTAAAATTTAAAAAGCTATTATTTTATGAGGGGTTTTGAAACCCTTGAGTAGCTGTTGAGCTAACAGTAAAGACAAGCATGCACACTATTCATTTATTTTAAAATTTCAACTAGTCCTTCTGATGTAAGTGAATTAATTAAGCTCAGTGTGCTATGTACTGATTGGTAGGCTTCCAGGAGTGTTTTCATTTTGCTAGCTTTGGTGTTGTTGAATCAGGAAACGGGGATCTTGATAGCGAAGAAGTGTTAAAATGAAAGGAGAAAAGAAACCCCTAGACTGTCTCCTGTGCTGCACCTAAACCATACAAATCAAAGCAAGGGGATTTTTGGAAGCTTTTGCTGTGGAACTTCCAGCCTGCAAAGGGACATGCATGTTCCTTATCCATGCTGGCAGAAACATGAAGGCCAGTGCTTTTGTCTATTAGTGTTTCTGTCACTTTGATTTTCAAATACGGGAATTTAATTGTGAGGGAAGGTGTGGTGAATACAGGCATTAAGGAGAATAGATGGGAAAGGACAGACTGCCACGGGAGGATCACAGTTAGCTGGAAGTAGTTTTTGAAACTCTACATCAGGTTTCATTTGGGGCAGATGATAGATCACATTTGTGTAAGAGGAAGAAAAATAAAACTTTATGAAAACACGACCTGGTCAGAGCTAAAGGGTCCCTGCTGGGGTTAGATTTCTTTTTTCATTTAGAGACATTTTCTGGAGACATTCACCATCTTTATGCAGTATTTATTTTTGTATCAGGGTGCCCTAGGATGGAAAGGGTAGACATCAGGAGAAACAGTAAGAAATACTGCATGTCTCTCTGCAGTGGTGGTGGAAAGGCCTGATCTCCCCGTTCTAGGACTTCTGATGCAGTTAATGGGGGTGATGTGCAGCCTCGTGCTTGAAGACCTCAGAGATGAGATACCAAGGAGCCTTGGCAAGGTCCCCAGGCAGCCGCAGGAATTTCCCCAGGTCACTCAAGGAAGTGTTAATGATACTTTAGTTGCTCTGTGCTTCCCTATTTGTCAGCGTTCAGGAAGACTTTAGGATATGAAGCACTTCAASGGTTAATTCTGTGGTGGAATAGTTGGAAAGAGTGAACTGGAAGATATTTTATCCAGTAGCTGAGCCACTATATAACTTACAGGTTTGTTATATTGGTGTTTTGGCATCTCTTTCCAGCACCTTCTTTCCAAATAAAATTAGTCACAGGTATTTCCATTAAAGATGATGAGACTTTTTGCTATTGACTTCAGGAGCAGCAAAGCTATTCTGATGCCAATGTTCCTGAGAATTCTCCAGTTTTTAACAGAGTACACATTTTTGTCTGGTCAGACATGGGGTTACAGGTCTGGGCCACATTTTCTGTAGCTAGGCCAACAGAAATCTTTACTTTCTCTTTGAATTCCAGTCAAAACAATTTACGAAACACAGGAACCTTCCCTGGGAGATTTGCAGACACAGCTCCGAAACACTGAGCTTGTACAAGAGACTTCCAAAGTGAAGCAGGATGAAAATTTGATCTGAAAGCAATATGAGCCTTAACAAGCTTTTTCCTTTTTTTCACATTGCTGGAGCTGTCAGAAACACAAGGTGGCTGTGAGAGGGTCCCTCTGTCTCAGCCTGGCATCTGACTTGCCTGTCAAGGCTCCACGTTCCCTGGCTCTCAGAGGAATGTGCATCCCAGGTGGTTCAAATAACATCCCCCCCTSTTGGGGGCTGATTTATTCCAGCAGAGCAAAAAAAGATGTGATCAGTTCCTCTCTCTTTCAAGCTTTTTAGGCCTCATCCTTTCTGATCCGAAGTCACAGGCAGAGCTTAGGTGTCCAGCTCTTCTTCGTCCTGTTCAGCACTCGGGGGAACTTACCTCCTGATCTCATCCTTTGTGAAAACAAAATCCTTCCTRGCACAAATGCCTTGTGACTATTTATACAATAGTGTAAACTCTAGCTTGATTTCTCTGTTGGTACCACAAGATTAGGGGGGAAGAAGAAAAAAAGTCAGTTCTCATTTTAAAAAAAATTAGAACTTTAAAAAGTCAGGATGATGTGAGCCCCTGGCAGGTTAAAATGCAATAGGCAGAGAAATATTTTTATGATAATTCTTTCTTATGTGGGGTTTGAGTCCTGATACAAGGTTTTCAGCAACTGAAAGTAATTTTAAAAATCATCTTGCACATATAAATGCACTGTGTGTTAAACTGCACACATAATGTGTAATTTCCTACCGAAGCAGGTTGGGAATGAGTTATGACCACAGTTAATGATGGAATAAAAGGCCACATCTGAAACATAGCAAAGAACATCTAGCTCAAGGACTTTTCTAGAACTTTTTGTCTTCTAATCATACTTCTCTCAAAATATAGAATGTGTAGTCATAATGATGCCTTTTTGTTCAAGAAACTTGGTCTAGAAACCCTTGGCAAGATTAGACTGGAGCTTGGGCCCATGTCCTTGCAGTATGCATTCATAAGCTGAGAGTTCTTTCCTATTTCCCTTCACTCTACCTCACTGTTTCCTGATTTACAATGATCTTTGAAATACGCCTCAACATAGATCCTTCGGCGCATTGTGGAAAGAACTGTAATGGGTGGGCGCTTGTTTTTGCTTTTTCTCCTATTAATGCATGTGCACTAATGAGATGGTGGGCGTGAGGAAGCATCTAAGAGGGTTGAATGGAGGAATTGGAGAAATTGCAGACAGAAAAGAAAGGAAGCGAATGTTAGAAATGGTGTAAGAATAAGACAAAGTGCACATGACCTGGAGACAGAGAAAGAAGGGAAGAGGCCAGAGGACGAAGTGATAAAGAAAGGCATCATCTTTATTTTTAAAACAAAAGCTGAAAGTGAGAAGCAGGAGAATAGAGGGAAATGGAAAGATACTCTTTGCAAGCATAAATGAGAATTGTTCTCCAAGGCCTAATCTGTGCAGTGGTCACTACTTCACCTTTCCTTGTTTCTCAGAGACTGCCAGGCCCTCCCCACTCACAGGTCCCCATTCCTACATTCGTGGAGCGAAACTTCTTCCTTCAAAACATTATGTTTGCATGGAGGCATTTTACACTGCAGGYATACCTAAAAACCACATCCAAGCCTGGAATCATACTGACCTGTGTTCAACCTTATTAAGAACAGCCTATGCATAGATTATTATTCAAACAAAATAAAGGAACCAGATGTCTGTGTCTGGTGAGAGGGGAGTCAAATGAGATACACAGAAGTGAAATGAGGTGCCCAAGTCATGCAGCAGGCCCATGGCCGGATTGGGGGTAGTCCAGAACTCCTTATCCAATGCCTAAGCTGCTTTGTAATAGTGACTTTTCTACAGTGTCTTCTTTGGGGATATAGAAACAGGAGGAAGAAAAGAAGGGAAATGCAGCAAGCAGACTGTGTCATGGAAGGGTTTGTGTAAAGGAAAAGAAATGCAATCCACTCCCATTACTGTTTTTTTTGTTTGTTTGTTTGTTTTTTTTAAATGCTATTTGTTCCAGCTCTGCATATTTCTCTTTCCCTCTTGGTCTGTGAGGCGATCTCTCTTGCCATTTCAGAGGGCCAGTTCCTGAAGGCCATGCCTAGTTGGGCCAAGTCTTGTTAGGGCAACACTGCTATCTGTCCAAATTAATGAGACACCAAAAGCATGAAGATAGGTTTTGCAAAAGGTTCGGGGCAGCGTTCTGAAGGCTTGTGTGGCGGAGTGACATCTGCTTACACTAAGGACCGTGATTGCATCACCTTTGTTCACAAGATGCTTTTCATTTCTGTCATGTAGCAAACTATAAACTTGGACCYCATATGCTGCTATAGCAACAGGAAAGTTGCCTCTGAAGCATTTCAAGAAGCTGTAAGTGGTGGCTAAGGCTTAGGCCAGAGGATTTTGCATTTGGTCCCTAACTCTGCCATAGACAAACCAGCTGGGTATTTTGGGGCTCCAGGTCGAGCTGGGTATTTTTGGGGCTCCAGGTCACTCTGCATAGACTGAAATAATAATTATTTTCCTGGGTTGTTTTAAAGGGTTGATTTAATAATCCGAGAACACTGAAGTGCAAAATGAGGTATATGGAACCTATTTAYTAGCCTAGTGCACTAACCTGTTTGGAAATCACTGGAAGCTTTTGTCTATGTTTCTATATGGATCAGAGGAAGGGGGAARTCCTGGAATTCCATCAGTATCTCCTCAGTTTATATTAGGAAGGCCTGTACTACAAAAGCTTTCAGTGATTATTTGATTCTGTTGTTTTTYGGCCACTATCTACTTCTATTGTGCTCATTTCATGTTTTAGCAAAATTCAGAATATTTTTCCATTGATTATCCAACATAATGATGGGACAAGATAAGCCAGATAAAATAAAGACCTGGAAAATATGAACTATATGTATTAAGACAGAGCACCATATGCCAGGGGATGAAGAAGGGCCAGTAACGCTGTGGAATATAGACTTCCTTAATATAGCACTRCCCCATTGGATAAACCCACATCATGCTCCAGGCGCACATAAGTACAATTCTTCTGGGCCCAGCTTCAGTCCTTCTGAGTCTGATGGCCTGAGCTATTCACAACCCCAACAATCTTCCTAAAGAAATGAGTTGACCATAAAATATTCACGAATAAAAAAGGTCCATCTGAAAACACTCAGAGTTACTTCCTCCCTCAGGAAACCATTGCACCAGCACAGAGAATGGGCTGGGACTGAGGAAAGGCAAGATTCAGCTCGTCCCTATGGCCATGTCCATCAGTATGGTCATTCCTACAGAAACATGTCCACTGGTAAACACAGAGAATGAGGGTGTGAATGCTGCTTTTCACTGAAGTGAATCCACTTGTGATCCACTTGTGGTGAAGGAGTTGGCTTGATAGAGAAGGTATCTGTCTGTACCAGGGTAAACTGAGCCTTCTGTGGCTTGGATTATTAATTCTTTCATTCCTCACTAAGTGAAGTGTGGGAGTAGTGTGCACCAGTGGTTAAAGCACAGGCGAGTGTTTCATTTATTTGTAGAGCTTCTACTACTCTTACAGAAATAAGTAAAACTGAACCAAGAAATATAACATGCAAGCCAAGAAAGTTGGCATCTYGTTAAGAAAACTGGCATCTTTGTGTAGTGAAGTGAAAAATAGCAGGCTCTAGGGTATGGCAAAGTGTAGCAGTAAGTGCAAGTCCGTCATTCTACGTCTCAATGACTTTCAAGCATCACTGACTAATTGTATTAATGTGCAGTGATGTGGGAAGGGAAAATAAAATAAACATAAGTGCAGTAGAGCCACAACTGAACTTGGCTGAACTACAGTCATGCTGGATAGGCAGCTGGATAGTTAACTGGAGACCTGTTAACTGTCTCCTCTTAGACCTGTGCTTATGGTACCCATTGACTTTGTGAAGACTTTAGGATCTTGGACCGAAAGTTCTGCCAGTGAATTTATTTGATTTAAATTAATCTAGTCTGGAGCCTAAACCACTGAGCCTAGCCCAGAATAAACTGAAGTGACTTATGAGCAGGGATATTTTSAGCTTGGTACCGTATTTTTCTTCTGTGGGAATCCTGATACCACGGCAAGGATTTCTTGTGCATTGTCGGGGAGGAACAGGCAGCTGCTTCAGCAGATTGTCTTCCTGGTGAAAATGGTGGCAGCCAGGAGTGTTTGAGCGTGGTTCCAATTTCAGCCTGAACTTAAGTTGATTCAGTCTGTAGAAGTGCCATCACCTGGTTATCAGGGGGTGATTTAAAGTTTTATTGTTTATTCGGTGCTAAGGCTGGGAGCCAGAAGGGAAGCACAGTGGCCTGTGGAGGGGGTCAGCTGTCATATTGCTGCAATATGAGTGTGTCATATTGCAAAATACGGTTTGGTCATATGCGGAGAAGGAGTGTAAGCACAAAAGCGACAWCATCTGAGTCTAGTTAGATGTACAGACAGCAGTTCAGTCACAGGAAGGTTGTCATGCCTGTAGATGGTGACCTCTCTATTTCATCATGTGTTTCAGTTTTCCCGTTTCCTTGGAGTTATCTGATGCTTTGGTACATGAGGTGGCAAGAACCCAGGAATCCCATCTCCCTTGATTTTTCTCTTTGAAAACTGCAGAGTGAATGAAAGCGTATGCAAGGCAAAGAGGTTTAACTGGTGCATTGCGTTCTGGTTGGTTTAATGGCCTCAGTTAAGCTTGGTCTCTGAATTGGGGCTTATTGGTCACTGGGCTCAGAGCCAGATAATACATAGACTTCAGTTGTCAGCAAGAGCTAGTTGGCAGGACGTTRTATGTGACTCACCTCAGAGGAGCAGTAATTGTGCCCAGCCTGCCATATCCTCAGACGTGTGTTGGCCAGGGCAGGGTTTTGACCCCCGCTGTTAATCTCTGAATGATTCTTTAGACTTGCTGCTAAAAGCAGTTGAATATGAGGGGCTCTGTGGCTGCTTTGCCTTTATTATAATCCCTGAATTCCAGGGATTTCAGCAGTGCCAGATCAGTTAAAGCCACTCTGTACCAATTAGCTCTGTCTGCTCTGGAGCAGCCTGAGCGAGCTGTCCTTTGGGGGATAGCTGTCGTGCAAATCGGTCCTGCCAACTAGACAACTACAGTGTTTTTTAAAAAATTAAATCACTCAATGGTGCTGGAAGTCTGATGGACTTCACAAGTACCCTGCCTCAATCCATTGGCTCTGAGACTTGTTCTCTCATTTTTCCACTGGCATCTCTTTTGGCTGTGGATGACGGTCTACTCCCAGCGTGCTKCTGAGAGCCTCAGGGATTTTGGTTGTATCACTGATTCCTTCTCTACCTCCCTGCGGCATAACGTGCAGAGTTCAGTCTGTAGTATAACGGAGTGTCTTTCCTTACCTGGAAGGCTTGCTTGTTTTCAGTTTGCTTAATAGCATCCGCACTCTTCTCAGGCCTGCGTTAAGCGTTGCATGCGCCTGCAGTGCCTGGAGAGGACGGTGTTCTCAGTGGCTTAGAAGTCACCGTTTTCGTTGGCCTCTCCCTTATGTTTCTTGGGTCAGCTTTGTTTCTTTTCATTTGGTTCCAGCCTGAAATTGGCCACGGTTATATGTCACAGTCAAGATGTTAGGCCAAAATATATAGAAAATATGAATTGGCTCCTTTACTGGCATAAATCAGCCAGATGGGCTGTATGTTTTGCCAGACTCTATAGGCAGAGGTAATGTGCTGGCATTGCTCTTTTGTCTTGTCCCTAGGACACCGGACGCAGGACAGAGCTGTCATGCAGAAATGCAAGCACAGCCTGATGTTGTGTGGAGTTTAATGTGCTCTGACCCCATCATCTGCCAATTGTCTGGCTTTCCATTTTATTATTTGGGTAGTGTTTATCACATCTGCTTTACATGCTGAAGGTCCTGGGTTCAGGCCCCAGTGGAACCAACACCAGGAAATCTTTGGGAGGTTGGACTAGATGATCTCCAGAGGTCCCTTCCAACCTTACTGATTCTGTGATTTATTTCAATGAGATAAATGGCAGTTGCACATCACCAGGTCCAGGTCAGGCGAGCAGTTTCAGTTTTCTGCCTCCTGGCTGTGACATGCTGCCCACTGGGGATGACAAGAAACACTCCTGAAGTCCATATTGACTTTTAACATCAACAAATCCCTCTCTGCTTGCAGTTCTTCCCAGCCATAGCTTATGGTTGCTAGTGCCTTGTGGTGTAAAGCAACACTGTCTTGGAAGAGCCGAAATGAAGGCCCATGTCCCCAAAGCTTAGTTAGGTCCCTCAGTCTCACTGACCTTCATGTTGAGTGGAAGTTTAGCACMAAAATACCCTTTGATCTGGTCTGTGGTCCTTTGCTGTGGACTCCCAGTATGACCTCAGACCTCTTATTTCAATACTATTCTCAGAAGGGACTACTCATCTGAGGAATCTCACAGTTTGAGCATCCAGATGGAAATTCTCATGGCATGTGTTTTCTGGCAGCAAGTATTCAGCACTTTCTGAAAATCAGGATGTGTATAGTTACCTCTCTTGGGGCACCCAGAAATGTATGCATACAAAATCACTAGTCCTCCTGGAAAATTTTGCCCCAGCTTTTCTATGCCTCAGGTCTCAATACAGTGAGAATAAATTTGTGTTTGTGAGGCATTTAGACACTGAAAGTACAAGAATTGCTTCAGCTCAACAGAGAGAGCCTAAAAGTGTGTCGTAAACTTGAAGGATTCAAATAAATCCATGCTCTACTGTATGGTCCGACTCTAAGAGTGTTTTGTTTTGTTTTGTTCTTTGTTTTTCTTTCCTTTTTTTTTTTTACAAAAGAAAACAATTTTAATGTCTGTTTTTTCTAGCATTTTGAACTTGTTTTCAGTTTTTCAAATTTTCTGTAAAGTAAAATTTTTGTTTTCCATCCAACCCAGCCCAAGTAAATGAAGCTGGTCAACTAGTAAATTGCTGTTTGGGTCAAAGGCATTTACTGTTTTTATGCATGACTCAAACATATCTGTARGTGACACTGAGTGGGAAGGTTGTACAAACAGTAATACACAGAAGTCTAGAAAATTAATGAACTGGAAACTCAGCAGTAGGTTGAAAGACAGTCTAAGCCATGGCCATATGATGAAAGAGGAACAGCAGAAGGCAGTAATGTCAAGATCAGCATAGCATTAGGCAGCTTCTTGCAGTGTTGCTAAGACTTCTCATCACGGAACGCAGCGAGGGAAGTCCTTTGATGTGATTCTACCGAGAATGAATCAAAAACAATTGGTGTTAAGCATAGGTACTTTACTGTCAGATAAATATAGGTAAGTTTATGGAAATCTTGATATAGAACAACAGTAAATTGGAAGCATTACTAAGATTGATTAAAAGAACTAAGTACATTGTAAAGCTTAGATTAAGATGACAGTGATTGCAACTGCAAATGTCACGGAAGCAAAAATTGTTTATGGTAGGTGGTACAAAAATAAGATTATTCCTGAATAGGGTGTAATTAGTTGAAATGAAGGAAAATTACTTTCAGACTGAACATAGGAAAAGCSCTTATGACGGTACCATGCATCAGATAATATTCCTAGTGTATTATGTCATATAATATTGGTATAACAGTAWAAAACATTAGCAGGAACATCTACAAGATATTGGAAAAAATGACTAGTGATAAATGGTCCTGCAAAAGTGAGGAGGGGAATAGATGTTATTAGATATCTTTACGTTGCTATATCTTTGAGTACTTCGATGTGCTTCCAACTTCCAGTGCGTGTGGAGGTGCAGAAGAAAATTGTTTACTTCGTCTAAGACTACAGAAAAAAGTTCATAGCATGGGTAAGAGCCTTCACCTACTAAGGAACAGTTATTGTCACTGTGGTGGAGCAAAGCAAAGCTGAGGGAGCTTAAATGGGTAGTCTGAGATCCCCTTTCAGTAGGAGGACTCTTTGCAAAGTCAGTTCAGCCAGACTCCTTACTCCTGGTGCAGGAAGGGGGCCGGGGAAGGAGAGGTGGTCTGAAAGCTATAACATGCTGCTGATTTCCTGCTATTGCAACCTCTTCGGGAAATCCCAAACCAAGCACGAACTGAAGCAGCCTCGAGATTGTGCTCATGCATGTCAAGGGCAGAGTGCAGCAATATACACAACATTTGTTCCTCGCTAATCACTAAGCATTGCACCTGCAGTTTTAATACAGAAGCGGATTGAAATTATTTTAATTGAAGGCAGGGCTGACTTTGTGATGGAAAAGCCCARAACTGTGCATTGACACTTATTGGCTAGTTTTATGCAGCTTTCCCAAAAGACTACAGCAGTCTGGCTTTGGGACGGAGATGCTCATCCCCATTAAATCAGTTTTCTTTGAAGGTCTGGTTTTGCAAAGCTGTATCATGTTATTCAGTTAGTGCACTGTATTTCTTGGGAAAAATTCTCAGTGAAATGGGTGATTTTTTKKKGGGGGGGGKGTCTGAAACATGGTTTGGTCTGTTGATGTTTTCAAGAGGTTTTAACTATTCTTAAATGACAAGTGGCATAAAAGGATAATAAACTGTTATAAGATAACACGTGGGACTTGCATCACTGCCTGTAGTTTTAATTGAAACCATTGAAAATTTAATCTACAGATTCTCCAAGCAATTTTGAAAACCTGAGTGTAAAAATCTGTTGAAAATCTGAAACTTAAGCCCAGAGAGATATGGCATATAAGTAAGCAATGCAGACTGAAGATCACTTGTAAATGTAATTAGCAGCTGACAATTTGTAATATYTCCAGTAATGTCCCAGCAGGTTATGTGTGCTCTGAAGCTGGTAAGGGATAGATATCTTCACAAGATGCAAAATATCATCACGGCACCACCAAAATCTCAAACTGACATCTAGAAACTTAGGACACAGAAAGACTTCAGAGACACATATTCCACATCAGGTACATTTCTTTAGAACTGGGGAGGGATTCYCTCTGAATTAAGCAGAGTCTGCAGTATTTGACTGGATGTGATTAGAAATATTAAGTAGTAATCATGCTGAGGATTTGCTGGGTAGACTTCTGTGCTGGAGACGGTGTGTTCTAAAATGTGTCTGCTCTTTTGCATGACTGAGTATGACCAAAGTCCTTGTCGTCATGAGGGACTAATGAAAGGAAAGTGCTATATAAAGGAAGAAAGTGTAATTTGGCCTTTTCACAAGAGCAGGCCCACATGATGGAAAGCTTCCTGGGATGTGCCTTCTGGAGAGTAAGAGGAGGAGGAGTTTGCTCCAGGAACAACCACAGACGTTAAATCTTCCAGCTGGTTGGGAACATTGCCGTTTTGTTTATTTATTTGATTTTTATTACCTTATCAGAATGTGTTTTTTCTTCAGGCCAGGCCACCCGGAATTGAACCATTTTGACTTGGGAAAGTTCAATGCGATCATGCGTCTTTCTGAGCTTTGCTRGAGCCTGTGAGAGCTGAGAGCACTGTCCTGTGATATTTGTAATATCACTAAGTGTTCAGCCTTTAGCACTGGCTGGAAACTGCTGAACTCTGCAAAGAGGCGGTTGACCTTGAGGCTTTGGGAATAAAAACGTTGAGTTTTCAGTGAAAGCTATTATAATCTTTATGCTTCAGTGAGACAGTACTGGTTCTAGCCGTGTGTGTGTGGCATCCGATGAAACGGTTCTCCCAYGTAAATGAACACTTTCTAATACGTTAAGCAGAGGTTTCACAAAATATTGCCACCGAGCCACACTGATAACAAGATTTACAACTAGTTTGTATGTACAGGCGTTTTCAGTTAAATATATTTATGCTAAAACAGATTAAATCAGAAGTTTTCTTCTGAACTTGGAACAAAAGCTTGAAGAAAATCAGCTTTGATCTCAGACTGCAGTAGAATTCTGATTTCTACAGATTTTGTTGTGTTTAAAAAAGAACATAGGGCTGCATCCTGAGTAAATGAAGATGCTTGTATGAAGATATGAATTAGCTAAGCACGGTAAAGAAGKAAAAACATCTGTTTTACCAGTATTCGATGATTCTGTGACTGCAGTGCTTGAAGTGCAGGTGCCTGTGTCTGTGATAAGATCTAGCCTTTAATTTATCTGTGTCTCAGATTCCCATCTGTAAAATGGAGGTGACTTTGAGTTTTAGCATTTGTTTTAAGGTGCTGTAAGATCTTTGGATAGAAGTTGATATAGTAAAGTAAAAACATTAATCAGAAGTAAAGGATTTTATTCTCARCTTTCCAATGAAGTGAAGTGAATCCTGAGTTTCAGTGAGTGCACATTCAGCCAGGACTATCCAGATCTGTTTCATGGCAGGATTGGTACAGGGGAAGAAGGTCTGCCCTTATTCATTAGTTTACTGATTACTGACTGACRGTTGGGGATTAGGATTGCTGTTGGTGTTAGGTAAGTTTCATTAAASAGACATCTCATTTTTTGCAGTTTCAGGCTTACATCTTGGCCTGCCTGGGAGGTTCACGATCATTCAGAACCTGTCATGCTCCTACACAGAACTGGCAGTTCCTGGGACTAAATGAAATGCAATTCGCTGCCTCTAAAGGCTGGGCACACATGTTTGGAGGGCTTGTTATTCTAGGATTTCACAAATCGTACAAGTTTATGTCTTTATGCATTTATGAATTTATGCATTGAAGGTAACTGAGTGGGTTTAAAAACAAAGAGAGTGAAGGAGAATGGGTAAATACCCTTTGAAATGAAACAACTGTTCTTCCAGAGAGCCATGGACTGAGAGTAAGAAAAGAGGGCAGGAGAATTGCCAATAGACATCCACATCACATGCTAATTGGAACAAGCTCAATCTCCCATATCCACACAGTTTTGATTTATCCAGAAAGGTTTGGAACCTATTTGGCCAGCGGCAATATTTGGCACATTGCAAGGAAGAATTCTAAGCAAATGTGGTTCAATCGTTATAAGCCAGAAGATGCCAACTCTAAGTTAAAGCCTGTTACTTAGCAGAGATTATAGTCATTTTCCAATGATCACCACCGCAGAAACAAATAAATAGATGGCTTGCTCTGCATACACTCAAAGAGGAATGTTGCCCAACATGCATAGCTCTTTGCTATTAACAGTAATGAGGACACAGCTGTCTGGGCTTGGAAGCCAGTATTTGCAAAGGATAATTCTCAAGGATTTTTCTTCTCTGCTGGCTTTCGTCCACTACCCCTTCTTTGCTTACAGAAGAACCCAGAAGGCCCTTACATTTATACAAAAATTACCTTGGGTTTATGATGCTTTTGAGATTATTTTAGAGCATGCTGACACATGGACAGATCTGAAACTCAAATGAAATATGAAAAATATTTTTCTCCCTGATAAGCTCCCCAACTCCCTTAAGGCCAAGCAAAACACTCCCTTCATAGACCATCAAGACAGCTCCTAGAGCAGCTGGCAAGGATTGCTGCTATGGGCAGAGGTGTGAAGCCCTCCCTTCCCAAGAGTGAGAGCACAGCTGGTAAATCCCACTGCCTGCAGAGTTAGTGGCTGAGTCTGGGCAGAGAAGCGACGTGACTGTTGAGTTACGTAAAACCAGCCAGCTCTGCAGAAGCTCTAAAGCAAAGATACTGATCCTGCTGTCCGGACACATGTTCTACAAGCACCTTACACGTGACTGTCTTATTTTCCCTGTTTTTATCAGCTAGGTTCAGGTGAGAGGTCTTAATGTTTCTGAAGGAAGACAAAACGTTGCAGTCTTCATTGCGTGTGTTTTGAGCTCATATGGTTCAAGTGATGTGAGACAAACTGCAGCCATGGCACCTTCACCTGGAGCTTCCTTGTATCTTCAAGCCAAACAGCTTCAGATGCAGTTAGTTTCCGAATGAGATGTTTGTGATAATAGAGGAAGTTTTGTGAGAGATCAGTTAGTGATGGCTCTCATATTGCTCTTCCAGTTCCCTGTAATGCAGATCCCTTGTTCATGTGTGTGTGTATGCATGTATATATATGTGTATGTATGTGTATATATATGTATGTATATATGTGTGTGTGTGTGTGTGTACAAGATCTTCTTTTTCATATATATTAAAGAATTTAAGGCATCTTATGAGAGTAACTTGAGCATCCAGGCAGAATTCTCACTATGGGTAAGTACATTTTGCAGCCTAGAATTTTTCTTGTATTTTCGAGGCTCCAATATGTCACTTTCCACAGTTCTCTGTGCAGCATTCTTGAGCAAAGGTTGAAGACTTTGTCATGTCACACATCAGAAGTGACCGCATATTACTGAAAGAAGCAAACCTTCCAATGAAAGGTTCTCTTATATCCTGCAGGTGGATATTTGCATCCCTTTGTTTCTGTTGTGGCTCTAATTTCTGGATCTCTTTGGATCAACAGGAGGGTTGGACCARATGATCTCCAGAGGTTCCTTCCAATCTCASTTATTCTGTSATTCTGTAATTTCTTCTGCTGTATTAAAAGTAGGGCTGTTCTGCTCTTTAATAGTTGTTATGGTCTATTCACAGTCACAGACCTCTTTAGCCTGCCAAAACACTTGGAAAAAGAGCTCTTAATGACTCAGTTAAAATGTACGGTCAAGAAGTTCACTTATTAGAGGAAATGTAAACTGACCACCAATTGGCTAAACCAGCTGGCTGGACTATTTGTGCTAGCAATTTCTCAAAGCTCCCTGGGGAATGAAAGCAGGAATAGCAGTTCTCTTTTAGTTCTCTTGTGCTCTGTTCCCTAACAGAAAAGTCTTTGATAGAATTCAATAGAGGAGAAGCCAATAGTATTTCACAGAGATGTTTAAGGGCTTTATAAATAGTGCTCTAAATTCTTATATCTTTAATATTTTTCTTCTTACAAGGTCTTTTTAAACTCTCTATAAAATTACAGAGAAAAGATACAATTCAACCTTAGAAAAGTTAACTTCTTTAGTATTAGCAGTTCTACTCTTCTCAGTGATTTTTTTTTWAAGCCTTCTCTAGGGATGCAGAGTTTGGCACTTGCATGAGACTATTTCACATCATGCAGCAAAGGAAGAACTGTAAGGCCTTTTGCTAGAAGTATGTTTTAATATCTTAGTGGTCTGTGTGTTTCCGGGCTCTAACTGTGTTCCTTTCCCTTTTCTATTGCAATACTGTCACTTACATAACTTCCTAGCAGTTGGGAGTAGTCTCAGTAACTGCTCACTGGCTCCTCTTACCACCATACCAACAGATCTCAGGGTAGCATATGATCTTATGAAAGAGGTCATTTTGAGAAATGGATAGTGCACCRTTAACATTCTGTTTATTCAGTTGAAAAATATGTGTACTGCTGATGAAGGTGAAACCACAGTGATGTAAGCAGCAGCTGGCTGGCRTCTCCTAATTTAGCAGATTCAATATAGTGAGCAGGATGCTGTTGCATCTTTGTGCCATTCCTGCAGGGTACTCAAGTCACTCTTGTTCTGCCTTGCCACAGCTGCTTGGAATAGCATACATGCAGCAAGGAAATAATTAGGATTACCAAATCACATGCACTGACCATGGATTTTATAAATTGTGCAGAACCAGATCAGGCAATTATGAATCCAGTTAGTACTCCCATGCCCCACTGTGTGGAGTTTTCACATTTAAGCAAAGCTCTTAACTGAGAGTGAGGGTTTGAAATCAGTAGTTTGTCTCATTTCTCATCCTAGAATTAACATACAGACTGTGCATTTGTGCAAAGGCTCTCAAACAGCCACAGGAATAATCCAAGCCACAAGGTGTGTTCTTGTACCAACAGGGAGCCCTAGGAACTGGTGGGAAGGAGGATCTCCGATCAGGCCAGATGATGCAAAGTATATGTACCACACGTAGGACCGTGTTCGGAGCAGAGGGGGAAGAGGCTGCCACCGCTTTTATGCCCTTGGAAAATTCTTATCTGCATCACTGTCCTATATCTCAGTCACAGAAGCAGGACTAGACCTGTGCTCAGAAAGCAAAGTCCTTTCACAGTTAAGCTGTTGTTTATCATCATTGAGTAATGTTAAAACTGTGCTAGCTAAGGAAATGCGCTGATAGCTGGCAGGAGATCTAGAACCTGTGATACATGTTGAGCAATTTTCATACCAGGCGGAATAAGCAGTATTACAGATTGATGGCTCACACTATTTAGYGTCCACTTCCAGGCTGACCATCTATGTGAAAAAACACGTTAATCCTTGTTTAGCAATCAACCATTAACATAATGCATGTGGGAAGCAGATAGAAAATGAATTCAGCAATAAATGGCCAGTCCTTAGACACCGAAATATGCAATTAAACAGGTGTTTAGGGAGTTGGTCTTGGATGGTGTCCAAGCTCAGCTGGGACAGTTGTCCTTGGAAAAAAGCATTGACCCCACACAGCAGCAGTTTGAATTTGGCTTCAGTCTGCACTTCAGGAATGTGGCATTGTTATTTCACCCCTTTTCTTATCAAAAGTAATTATCTTGAGGAAAAAAGCTTCTGAGAAAACATGTGATTTCACTGAGTAAAAATCTACTACTGAGGAAATTATTTCTCAGTGTCCAAATAAGGAATGGGGGAGAAGTTGGGGGAAAGTGCTCTGTTCCAAGTAATCTTGGAACTGATACCCATGTTACTGAGCTTGGCTGTTTAGTCCTGGCCTGTAATTATTCCTATAAAAAATAGATATCCAATCTTTTTATTATTCTAAAATGGAGCCCTGGGGATTATAGATGACTGAATGAGCTTTAGTGTTTGAGCAGACAGAGGTTCTGGAATGAGCTTGCAGCTTTRAGCCTGCTACAGGAACATTGTATCTTGAGAACAGTGCAAGTTCCTGGGGTTATGTTGCTACCACCTTGAGACTAAAATACAGACATTGGGAGAAGTAGAGCCCCAAAAGAAAATGCCTCTTGTTAGAAAGAGGAAAAAAGCCTCCTTGGAAAATTCTACAATTGCTCTGTAGGATGTAGGCTCTCCCAGTTGTCAGATTAATCTCCAGCCCTAGTGCATTGAATCTCATGGTGCTATTGGCTCTCAAAAAAWCATGATGGCAAAAACATGCGCTTTTGTCAACTGTTGGTCAAAAGAATGAAACTCTGTCCTAGCTACTATGACCAACAGAAATCTGTGGCATGATTATCAGGATTCGTTACTTAAGAGAGGAAGTCATGCATGCTAAATATGTTCCAAATAGAACAAAATGTAACAGTCCATCTGCGAAACAGCACACATTGCCAAAAACATATCTTCTTGGAAATCTGCTGTCCGCATTGGCTTCCCTCTCCAATACAGAGTCCAAGCAAAGTTTCTCTTCTGATAGCCAAAGTGGCCAAGAATGTGGTTCTAGCTCAGAGATGGTAAGTTCACATCCGTCTGTAATTGCTCTCTGCTGGGGCTGTTCAAGCTTGCCAGCCAGCAGGGRCAGGAACAGTGGCAGAGGGAGTGGAAGAGCCACAGCACCCTGAGCATGGACCTCACTTGTGGAAAGATGAGTGTAGCCACAGATTCCACGTCTTTCAGCGCTGATGGTTGGAGTTAACTAGGCAATAGTTTCCCTTGTTTTTGCAGTGGCAGGTGTGAATCATCTCCTTGGAGTAGAGCTTCTTGGGTAAGCTTTCCATATGCATTGCTTCTGTCATGTGGTATACAAACACATGCTCATAAATATGAAAATGAAATTAATCAATATAATTAGCAACTTATTTTAAAAGTAGCCTTTTGTCAAGGAAGTGTTTTGCTGAAGAGCATGGATATTGTTGTCTCTAGACTGAGTGATTAACTTTGGGGCTTTGTTTCCTGCTGTAATTCCTGCAATTCTAGGTATGCACAAAACCTGTTTTTCTGAGCATAAGAAAGGCAAACAGTTTCTTTGCCTACCATTTCTGAAACTCTCTTTCCGTTGATTCTTATGTCCTCAGCACCTCTGCTCCCTCTCTTCTTGTCTGCTGGCTTTCTTCCTCTTGAACCCACTCAGCTTTCTAAACAATCTCTTAGTTTCTGCATGTCCACTTCTCCTAAACTGCAACTTAGTCCTCTCTGGGCTCTTTGATTCAACAAATTACCCATGATAATAATTTGTATTATTGCTCTTTATCTTGGTTCATAAAGACATATGGTCATTTCACGTGTTTTGAAAGCAAGGTGGTTGGCATGCCTGACATCTTCAGGTTGATGACTTAACATCTTTAGTTTGGTGACTTAACATTGTCTAGCATAAGAATGTCATGGACATTTTCAAAGTTTTCCGTAATTATTCTGCCTTTGCTACAAACATCAGAGGTATAACATTGCTTCTCAAAAAAAAAAAAAAAAAA